>NC_092817.1:24397500-24997500 GCF_023375885.2 Dermacentor andersoni
ACTGTTCAAAGGGACACAAAAGGTAGTATAAATACTAAGTTGACGTGGACTGTTTAAATACCATTCCACAAACCTTGCAATGCTTGTTGTGTGCCAAGAAAAGACTTAGTTTACGAGAAAATTGCACCTTATAGGTCCGAATACCTTTTTAGTTATTCAAATATCCCGCCACCCAACCGGAGGAGTGGTGACATTGCATACGCCATCACTGCCCTTTGCTGCTGCCAGTGAGTAAAACGGCGCCCGACAGATGGCAGTACAGTTTCTAGCCCAAAACGCAAACATGCGACCATAGAGAAACTGAGCCTAAGCAAAGCGGTGGATTCACCGCTCCAGCTGCTTTTTGGACAAGTGGCGTGGACCGTTCAGGCATCCCGCTACATCACATGGAAGCTACATCACATTCTTGGCTACTTGCAGTTGGCAAGTTTCGTGAGCCAGTAAAACCAGCGCAGCACTATGCAATAATGAAACTACCGAACCGCGAAAGCATGGGTGGGCCAGAGTTGACTGAAAACGAACCCTTTCACCTGCCTGCATCGTTGTCAAGGGTAATCTCAATGAGATCTTTTCTTTTTCTAAATATAAAATAGAACTGGACAAGTAGCATTTTCTTTAGTCTTACAATGCAATACAGGGATGTTTTTGTAACGAGTGGTAGAGTACTAGTGACAGAATTTAACTGAGGAATGCTTTCGTCATCGGGCAAGTATTTGAATGTCCCGGGGGAGTCTCTAATCATGTCCTGCATTTACCTCAAATTCTCGATTATTAAGGCTCTGTTCGTGATAATATTGATGCCTTAAAGATTCTCGAGCACTAATCTATCACTTTGGCTTGACGAAATATTTCTCTTTAGTGTCCCTTTAGGTGGGCATGGTTTAACGAGGTTTTACTGTATTACAATTTCTACAGTAGATAACGATGCATGGTTTGGTTCTTTAGTATACACGAGGTGTCTTGGCCATGTTATGCAGTGTACTTAAGTGACTGTTTTGTCAATTACAATCACAGTATGAACAAGGTCCACACGCAAGAACCAAAACGCTAGCATTACTAAATCTATTGTGACCATTTTTTTTTTCCATCTTACATCATGTTCCCTCCCGACCCGACAGGATGGGATCACACTCTCGATCTCACCAACCTTTTGCATTCCACCCTAATTAGGAATTGAAGCCGCGGCCTCATGCTAAGCAGTAGAACACCATTGCCACTGACTTAGTGCTGTGGTTACCTACATTAGGCATTTCCGATTTCCCACGTACACAGGCCTCACCAATGCAACATAGAAAACTGCTACATGCACCGTATGCAAAATGCTACTGACCCTATCAAAAGAATCCCTAAACAGCCACTTCGTAGATTGTGTCACAATGTGCCAACAATGGTACTGTAGCAAAGGTTAGCTGAAACAAGCAGTGGTCAGGGCCAAGCTTACTTTGGTGTCCACCAACTTGCTCTTATGTACAGAAGGCATGCTACAGAAATGTGCCGAACTTGCACATTTGCAAGCTATGGGTTAGGTCTTTGCATTCTGAGCCTGTGCACTTCTCGCCTATTAGAGCTTTCAGCAAAGCCCCTGAATAAATGAAAATTGACCTGTCTACCATACAGCCTCTGTAAGGGCCGCACTTTTGTTTCGCGATTTTGGCGGGGTGTGGCTCTTACATGGGACTGGGTCACTTGGTTTAATTTTTCTGACAAGTTCCGGAAACTAGCACGCTCTCCTACGGAACGCCTTCCTCGATTTGTTTGTTGAAGCAAGCTCATCTTTCTGCTTCAGCCATGCACTCATTGTCAACACCAAAGCTTCGGCCTGCTGCCCACTTGCTGCTTTCCTAGGCGCATGCTACAACCTTGAGCTTACATGCGACATTGAACGCCATGAAATGCATACTCTCCCTTGCGGACTCTCACCAGCTGAGAGATGAGCCAAAGGAGTTGGCTGCAAAAGCTAGCTGCATGAAGCAAACGTGGTGCCAGTGACTTGCATGCTGCCATGGAGGGACATGAAGGAGCCTGTCAGGGACGTGCCTCAAACGTCAGAGGTCAAACCGCATTTCTCACCATCTCATAGTGGTGTGCAAAAGTTCCATGCTGCCGAGCACACCAAATGCAATTGCTTTTCGATTGGAATGTCGCCCCCTCTAAATTTTGGGCTGTGAAGTTAGGGGTGTGGCCATTACTCGAGATTATGCGGTATCACCACCACTTGTGATCAATGAAACATCATGATGCCACACTCACATGATGCTAAGTTTTGCACCAGTGCCTATCATAACCTAAACCAGTAGCAATGAAAGCAACATATCTTTTGCACACACAGTCCAATGAAGATGCAAGCCATTACTACATATCGGTCAGCAACTGCCCCTATTGACGCAAAAACAAAATTCTTGCATCAGTGCTCAAAGAAGTGTGCATGATGCTCTTTGAACTCACTCTAGTGAACTTTGCACACATGTCCTCTGCCTCCTTGATTAGGTTTGCCCGCAACATGTACTTTGCACATTTCGAGTTGATGTAGCGATCCGCCGTGTCCAGAGCTTGGGCTTCATCCAGAAACCTCAAGGCTTCATGGATATCACCAGCATGCTGTGAAAACAAGAGAACACCTGAGCTGCAACACAAGGCGCACTTAACCCTAGCACAGGCAGCATGAAACAAGCAAAGCATAATAGATAGATAGAACTAAGCAGCTGTTAAGACAGATCTAGCTTATCAATCGAAGGTCTCTCATAAAATGTGTCAAGTATGATAAAATGAACAACCTGCAGAATGTTTACAACCTCCTATATTTAAACAATGAATTGCCCTGTGCAGTTCGAAATTCCAAAATACATTAAGAAAAATAATATAGAAAGAAAAAAAGAAAGAAAAAGCAGTTTCACTTGCAAGATGAAGCATTGATTGTGATAGCAAATTAGCGCACAGCTATACAAAATGATTTATCGGTTGGTAAACTTGGGAACATTCACTAATTGAATAAACAAGCATATGGTCAGCGCGCACAAGCACACATGAACACATCACACTCGATGAGCACGGACACTCGCTGTCAAAATGCCAGTGTGAGCAAATGCGGCAGCAGCAGCGAGCGAAGTAGCCTTCATGTTGTCAACCCCTTCGATGCAAGAGCGGCGAACATATAGCGCACACAAATGTATGGGCCATCTGCAGATTACTTTCAAGATACGGCACGCGCAGCTGTACAATGTACACAATTGTTGGTGGAGTCGAAGCCATCCCCTTTGCTCCCGCACTGCTTCCCTGCTTGCCTCCATATATGGCGTGCGAGATTGAGCCACGATCATCTGTTTCCCTTGCGCCCGGTTGTGAAATGCATAGTTGCTGCCGGAGCAAACACCGTCCTCCCTCCCATCTCCCCACGACCTTTCGCGCGATGGAAAATGGCGCATTTGCTCTCTGCTTTCTGCGCTCGCATGCGCTAGATCGAGCTGCGATCGTCGGCTTCCCTCACATGCTTTTACTCTCACATACAACATACAATGCGCGGCGACAGTACTATCGCCCTTGGACTTTATACAGAACATCACGGTGTCGGTGACGGCTACAGCGATGACGACGCCGACAGCAAAAATGCGCTTCGAACGTTCATATAATTTCTAATGCAATAAAACTTATTGGGTGCTGTGTATAGTCATTAATGCATAGCTTTTGAATAGAGGACCAAATCTCTTTAGATATCCTTAACCTTTCAGTGTCTGGCTTTTTCAGAGGTGACGCACTCCCAGTGTTGAGATTATTTCTCCAATCTTATAAACGAACACAACAGTTAATTTTTGATTATGCAGAAGGGAACAAATGACAAGGATAATTGCAAACACACTCTGAATATGTTCCTCACATTCCTACCAGGCATAAGGAATAAAATGCGCAGCAAACTAAAAAAGACGTAAGAGATTGGTAGGTATGCCAGTGAAATGGTGGGACAGAAACGCGGAAACCTACCAGTATGTCAGTCACACTGAAAGGGTTAATGAATTGCTGATCATCATTGCAGGCTTTTGCTTTGCCTCACCTCTTTTGATGTGTTTTCCATACTGTGCCATAATGTAGACTATCCTCAATTCAGTTCACAAGCGTTACAATGGAAATGTGACAGCAGAAAAAGCATGATATTCGGACATCTCAAGTTGCTTTGGCCGGAAGCAGCCGAAGTTAATGTCACGTCAACACCATTACTAGAAACAAGATAAGTGTTGCAGGGCCCCCTCACAGAAGGCAAGGATTTCATGTTCAGGAATATTGGTTAAACCGAGATGTTCTACTAGGGACTACATCCTTGTTATTTTTCAAATTAGAGCTAGCCTCCTAACTTACACACCCTTCATGCAAATGACAATTCATCAGTCTAGTGAAGTACAGTTAAATAATCTCTATATAACGAAGTACTTGACTTTTCATAACCTCTTGTTCATAGAACACCATGTATTTAGAACCTCAATATAACAGTGTGTTTGTACACAATTCCAATATAACGAAATTTCGCTTCCGTCGCAATAGAATGCCGAGACAATAAATGGAAACTTCCACCAATGCAGATGATCAAATTATTGAATTACAAGTGGCTACTTGCAAACGCACTCCTTAAACCCTGGACAAAAGCAACTGTTGAAGTGGAGCCGTATCATGTTCTGTATAAAGTCCAAGTGTGATAAGATCCTATTGAGGCCTGCGCAATTTGTGCTTTAAGGTGCTAGTGAAAGTGTGTGAGGGTGAGAAGAGAAAGATGGTGGTTTCACGAATGCTGCCTTCCCATGCGAGCAAAGAGAAAGAGGGGGAGGGGAGCTCACTTGTGATAACCTGATGAAGTGCGCGAGAGGAGCGGGGTTTAACTGGCGCTTGGCAATTTCTGGCACACGTCTCAGCCGTAGCTGCGCATGGCTGTAAGTGCGGCTGAGCGCATGCAGAGCCGAGCTGTGCACCCGGCTTTCGAGGTCATCAGCCACGTGCCGAAAAAATGGGTGTGCCAAGACGGCGTGGCATTATATTAGCTGTCTTCCTGCGCATTTAGTATTGAAGGCTGCGCAATCTCGAATTTCAGTGACTCGTTGGAGCGAGAGGCAGATGAAGCATTCGCTCCCCGCTGCTGGCGCTTTTAATGATAGCGTCTTTCCATTGTAAGCGACGCTATTAGCTGCGGAGACGTAGTGCACACAAAAGCATGGCTGGCTTCGCTTAATTCGTGCTGCTGATTTGAGGATATTTATCGATATGGCACAAAACTGTATCATTCATCAAAATAATTTATCAAAATAAATTGTCTTCTCATTCAAACTAGCTGTTTTTGATTGCCTGATAATTCAGAAAATTCTGCAGCCCCTTTCCTTGCAACAAAAATCGTAAGGCGACTGCACTTATTTGCATAAAAAGTCTAATTTAAATGCAACAAAATTTCGATATAATGAAGCAAATGGCCGATTTTATCAACTTCGTTATATCAAGGTGTGTCTGTATACATTTGGCAAGCCAAGACAAGGGAAGTAACAAGCTGTAAATATATGATTAAATTTTACCCTGGCTCAATAGAGCAACAGTTACAACAAATTTGGACTACCACAGCTTGTACAAAGGGCACTGCAAATATCGCTGAGAATGCCTTGCTTGAGGGACAGACGCCAGTGCAGGTGACAAAGCGTTCATGTTAGGATAGTTGTTCCAAGCTATCGCTAAACACCTCCGAATTTCCTTACATGGCTTTTGTAACACTTTTGTAACTTTTGTAGCTACTACTGTGTGCCGTACTACAGAGGGAATGAACACAGGAAATGTGCCCACCTTGTATATCCTAGCCTTGGAGACAAACAGCTCAATGAGCGTTGGCGTGTGCTCAATGGCCGCATTTATGAGGTCTAAAGCTTTGGCAGTGCAGCCCAGGTAGTCGTAGTGCTGTGCTGCATAGTAGTAAGTCCACAAGAGCGCCGTGGCAGGTTCCTTTTCGTCTGAGTCCTTTTCTGCAAGGTGCACACAAGGATCCACCAAGTGTCAATCCATACTGGTCTCAAAAGTAATAATAAAAATCTAAAAGCAATCCAAAAAGCACATTTACCTTTTTCAGAAAAGACCTCGTACTTCTTTAGTGAACTAATATAACCGGTCAGCAACTGCTCGATAATTTTTACCTGAAATCGAAGATACATATACATCAACAGATTAAGTTCTGCCAGTGTTCCACTCTGATTTGTAAACATTTTTAGTGTGCAGCTTTAAAGGGCTCCTCACCAGGCCACATGGCAAATTTCGATATACGCTGGAAGTGGAAGTTGTTACGTGTCCCCCAAGGAGCGTTCTGCCACAAAAAATTTTTCAGATTGGTTCGTTAATAGCCGAGATAGAAATATTGCAGTGCCGCGAACCCATGGTTTCAGAGAGACACTCTCTCCATTTGCCTCGTTTAGCTTCTGCAAGCGAAATTCCTTCCCTGCGTTTTCCCATACCGGAGCTCGAGGATCGCGTGACACATATATCACGAGCTACTCCTTCGCCCCCCCCCCCCCCCCCCCCCCACCCTCTCACTCACTATTCTTGCGCCGTGGCGCACTTCCGCTGACGGGGTTGCGTGCGAGCTGCTGCGATTGTTTCATTTCAAGCAGCACACAATTTTGCGCACTGTGCACGAGGACACCTGACTAGCAGTATAAGTCAGTGCTACACAAATACTGAGGCAGACACAAGCGGATCACAGAACATGGTCGCATGCTGGAACATGGCAGAAAATGACAGTTTCAGTGCACGCAGACACCAAAACTATGTCAGCAGACGAAATGGATGTACACGTGTTTTGCTGAAGTGCGAAGTAAAAAAAAAAAAAAAAAAAAAAAAAAAAAAAAAAAAAAAAAAAAGAGAGAGAGAGAGAGAGAGAGAGAGAGAGGAATAAAAAATAAAAGGAGAATTAACACACACAGATATTTGGTTTGTGTGTTTTATTATCTCTAAACTTTAATTCGTCTATTCAAGCAACAGATTGCATAAACAGATGTTGCCTTGAACAATTCTCAAAGTCACGTGTCACTACGAACGATGTCACAGCACAAACACGTGTATGTAGGGGCACTATAAAGCATGTGTACTTCACCCTCCAGCTTGGAGCGCAGCAGCCGTGAGGAGAAGGGCAAACGCTGTTCGGGTTATAATTTCAGATTGTTAGCAAGCATTGTATGCTCTGTGCTTGTCAGCTAAAAATGGCCAGACTTGGTGAGGGGGCCTTTAATGCTAGCGTTTATACGAAGTAAAAGAGAATTGGGAGAGGCCATTTAGAGGACAAACAGAGGTATAATTAAGTCCCAAACTATTAAATTTTCCTTATGTGCCCTGGGAATCTGGCCCAAAGGAATTTTGACAATGAAAAAGAAAAGAAGCAACAAGATTCTCAAGTACTCAACTCTTTCTGGACTCTTGTAGAGAGGCCTAAGGTCCACGAAGAGTGGCGGTACACCTTTGTGAAGTGCTTTCCGCATGTACTTGTCAACTAGTGTGCGAAACGTTTCACCTGCAAGCATAACAATGAATTAGGCTGAGAATGGAGCTTGATATTATAGTAAAGGCGAGCAGGGACCTAGGGACACCTCTTTATAGCCAGTCAGACCGCCCACCTGTGGCAAAATTGAGTGGCAGTCTCCGAGGCGTTTGTGCCCTGGGGAACTTCTCCTGGCTTTCCTCAAACAGCTTGAGTTCATCTTCAACACCCTCTGCATAGAGCAAAAGGATCATTGAAAAAATGTATGGTGCCCTTGGCCCAATGGGAACAGAAAAATAACATGTTTATTTTTGACCTAGTGCCATATATGCCAGTGGGCTAACTTATGCATCTAGCACTTCAATACAACCTAATTCTTGTCACCAGCACACCCATTGATGCTGCAGACACGAGTGAAATAGTGTTAGCATGTAATAGCCCTTGAAGAAAGACAATCAACAGGCAACAACTTTAATGACCGCAGAACTTCATGCAAAACTGATTAATGGGGGACTCTGCTGTTGAAAAAGTGTTCATTTTTTTCATCAATATTAATGGAACTTTCCAGTCTTACCATGATGTTTGTGCTGATTTCTAATGTACAATTAGTTTTGCTGTAGGTCAATTAGTTTCCAAGACAAATAACATTTTATTTTAATTGTTTAAGGCCACAATGGAAAATAAATGGCAAAATAAAAATTATTTGTAGGGCATGGTTAGATAGCACAAAGAGCAAGGAATGAAATATAGCAGGTACTTTTTTTATCTGACCATTAACAGATATATTACATCCCATTGAATGTAAGACCACAGAATGTGGCAACCATGTGGCAGAAAATGTAGCAAAATAATATCTGAAATGAAAAGAAAATATACTGCTTACAATAATTCACAAAGCACACATTAGGCTTTGTTCTATCTGTTCTTGGTGTTGAGATATTGAGGTTTGAATATTGGATTAAAGATTAGTGTTTTGAAAAAGTACAATAAACAAAGCACTAAATTGGGGGTACCAAGCATCCAGAAAAAAACACTCCTAACGAAGTGATGAAAATTATATTTGTTATCTGGCAAAACTTGAGAAAGAAACGCATATCCTGCAGACTGGACATAAAGAAATTTGGTTAGTGCCAACATTTAGGCCATACTATACCAAGCAGTCTCTTTCTTATACTCTTCCAGTATTACGAAATAAATTATACAAAGAATTGTTTGACCCTTTTGAGCATTCAAATGATGCTATTAAGTGATTTTTTCTAAGCAAATTTACATGATGATATCGCACTCAGTTTAAAGCTATACCGTTTTTTAGTTTCCCCATAACCTGTTATTTGTTTTTCTAATGCCTGTGCTTGTGCTGTGTTAGGATCGGCCTGCAGGGGTACTGCCCTCAAAGCTATTTCAGCCCGCTGCAGGTGCGTCAAGCGAGGACAGCGCTAACCAACCATGAACTTACTTCAGAGAACTGTGGACAACCGGCAGCCACGCAAAGTGTTTTTGTTATCTTGTTTGAGTGTTTATTCGGAAAAATAAAACACTCTGCTTGTGTACTGTACTACCAAGTTGATAAAGGGGGCAGGACCTCTCTCAAGCTTGCGAGCTATCAGTCCAGTCTCCTTCTTTAAGAGAAAAGGAAGGCTGAATTGAACATTTTGTTCTCTCTAGACACATGAAACTTTCAGCGCACATCTAATCCTGTGTGCGGATTACAAATATGCAAATTAGCTTTCTTTTTTTCTTAAGTGAATAAAAAGAAAAGTTACAATTCTTCTTGTGCTAAAAATTTGGGTGGCAACTCACAAAAAATGCACTGCAATAAGAGCGCTATAAGTAAGCAGGCATGTTTCTGGAGGTTCAAAGACTGCAAGTTAGCATTTTGATGTTTATATCTGTACTTTAACCGAAATTATGAAATTCTAAGGTTGCAGCTTTACACATGTGATTTCTTTTTAGCGATTTCTACAGGCTTTCAACGTTATTGCAGTGTCCTAAGAGACTATATCTTAGTTTTTGTACACTCTGACCCACCAGCATTCAGAGAAATAAGAACGATGAGAATTGAATGAGCAGAAGGCACACAGTGCCGATACCAAAATTTAAGACTTAAAAAAGGGGGCTGGAATATACATTTCAAGCTTTAAAACCAGGAAATAATAATTACACACAAAAATGCATACCGTATTTACATGATTGTAAGTCGACCCCCCCATATCGTGTGCGACAGGGGAAAAAAGAAGAAAGAAAAAAAGAGCATACCCAAGGGCGCATTCGATAATGAAAATTTATTAGTAGCTGACATGGTCACTGGACTACTCGTCTTCACTATTGCTGCCATCATTATCGCTGCTACGGTCCCACAGCGCGTCATCGTCCGGCGAAATTCCACATTTGGCAAACGACTACATCGCATCTTGTGGAACAGCAGCCCACGCCGAATGCACCCAACCACACGCAGCCGTCAGCGAGGCTCTTTTGACAGGTCCGGTAGGCACATGTTTGCGGTCTTCTGCCGCCAGCCACTCGTCATATACTCACGGTGGAGCAGGTCCTTAAAAGGCGAAGATCCGGGCTTGTTTCGTGACCATGTCGCACTTCACTGACAGGGACCGATCACACATTTCAGCGACGTACGCCGCAAGCTTGGCCTACAGTTCCGGAAAGCGTCCCCGACTTCGGCACGTGGGAAATTCCTCACTTGCCGTCACAGGTGAAAATTCCGCTGCAGTCTCCACTCTCGCACCACCCGTTAGGAAAGATCGAACTCGCTGCCCGCTGCACAGTGATTTGTTTCTTCAGCATTGATCAGTGATCAGCATTCAGCAGTGATTTGCTTCTTGCCGTCACAGGTGAAAATTCCGCTGCAGTCTCCACTCTCGCACCACACGTTAGGAAAGATCGAACTCTCTGCCCGCTGCACAGTGATTTGTTTCTTCAGCATGAAGGATGGCGGCCCTCTTGAACGCTGCTGTGAACGAGTGCCGAACGATTAGTGGACCTAGAGCACTCATGACGACTGAGGAAGCATGGAAGTAGCACGTAGCTGGCAGTCAAGTCGAACGCGTCAAATCAATGCCTTTGGTCAAACTAAGAGCATACAGAAAGCTAACAGCTACAGGGAAAGAGAAATATGGGAGCGGTGTCTGCTCTTCCATGAACTACTGGTATTGATACTCCCCGCATAGCTCCCCGCAAGGGCTGCCGTTCTGAGGGTGCCGCCGCGAATGGAACAGCGGCGCTTTCATCAACTATAGAGCCCCCCCCATGAGTGTTGCGTGCACTGTAAAACTCTCAAAAATGTTGAAAAACCCTCCTGAAAAGCGAACAAACACGTGGGATAGCGAAAAGCTACGGGTAGGGCCATAGAGCAAACATAAAATTGTGACTACGTTGTAGCTCTCGTTGGTCTTGCTTTTTTGGCAGTGCCATGTCTTGGTTTCGATTGTAAGGCGACCCTCCACTTCAGACTTTCAAATTAAAAAAAAAAAAAAAAAAAAAATAGGTCGACCTACAATCGTGTAAATAAGGTATAGTCTCATGTCAGGATCTGGAATGCACTAACACAAACACATGTATGGGCGAGAGGTGTGGGAATAGGCTTTGGCACATCATCTGCTATCTCCGAAGTACGTATAACTACATGCGAGGAAAAAGGGCAATGTTTAGCTTCGCTGTTGCATTATTGCCCATGCAGTACGAGATTGTATGACGTAATTACTTATCTCCAGTTCTGAAGCAAGGTTTCGGAATGGGCTAGTTGGTATTCCATTGCAAAGATCTTATCATCTTATCCATCTTATCATCGGCTGGTCTGAACCTTGCGACAACTGCCTCTTTATCACCGTAGGAAGCAGAAGCAACTTGCATAGACACAACACATGTCCGGTGCCAAACGTGTTTTTCTTTTTCTTTTCTTGAGAGGGTCAATTTGCCACTTATGTTCGCAATGTGATCAACAAACGATGGATCGAAGAAGTAGGTTTATTGGCAGGTCTAGCTGACAAGCACTGAGCTGGCAGCGCCAGGGCACTAGCTGCCATAGCAACAGCCAATCGGAAGGCGCCTCTCAGCGTGCTGACACATTGAATCAATAGGAAGGCCGCGTGCATCGCTAACTTCATCAGACCGACCCCCTGATTGTTTTATGTTTGCGCTTTTCTTATGTGGACATTGTCAGAGAGGATGTGAGGAACTGAAAGGCGGAACTTTGAGCTTTCGAACGATACCAAGATCGTAGTGCTCAGTGGCGGGTAAGAGACGTGATCGTTTCGTGAGCTGCAGTGCTTTTACGCGATTTTGGGCTTTGTTCTTGTCGTCCACGCTCACAAAATAATTTTTTTTTTATACTTAGGACGAGTTTATTTGGGCAAATCGTTTTGATACGGTTTAGATTAGGCGTTATAAATGCCAAAACAAATAGTTCCTGAAAAATCTTTTTATTGCGAAAGCAATACTGCTCGAGGTTTCCGCTCTTGGCCGTCGTCCCGGAGAATCCACCATTGACCTTTAGCGTGACCTATGTGTGACGTCATACCAGCTGTGGAAAAGCGGGGCCCCAACTCGGCTCGTCGCGATCGTCCCAGCGAATCCTCCATGCTGCAGCTGCGCGCTGCTGCCGCGAGGGGCGCTAGCTGTACGTGACGTCATGCCAGCTGTGGAAAAGTGGCCCCCCCAACTCGGCTCGTCGCGATCGTCCCAGCGAATCCTCCACGCGCCGCTGCCGTGGGGGAGGCGCTCGCTCTACGTGACGTCATGCCAGCTGTGGAAAAGCGGGCCCCCAACTCGGCTCGTCGCAGTCGTCCCAGCGAATCCTCCACGGTATGTCGGATGATGTGTATAAGGTGAAGCTGCAACGATGTGCTGCAGCTAAGAAGCGGCGGCGTGTGGAAGAAACGGATGAAGAGCGGGAACAACGTTTAGCTAAATGGCGTGCATATTATGCAGCCAGGCGAATGCGTTCAACGTCTCTTGATCTGAGTGCATCTACAAGTATCATGCATGCTCTCAATGCTGATGCGACTTTGGCATCACCTGATCGTTCGACAGCAAGCCTTATGGATGCTTTAAATGGCGACGAGACTGCATCTACACGTTTGATGAGCAGTACATAACTCTACAACCTGAACAGAAGATTGCTTTCGCAATCCACTAGGCTTAGCCAAGCTAAGCCTCTGCCATTTTTTTTTTTCTTTCATTTTCGGCTTTCAAGACCTATGTCCTCCCTCAAGCGACAAGGTGCAAAAGGCTTTAGGGAAACAAAGACCACAATGCTGTTACAAACAAATCCAAAAAATGAAGCCGTAAGAAAGCATTCTAGAGCCGCGTGAAAAACTGAAGACTTACGTTGCCGTAGTGCTTTCATCAGGCCATGATAGTATTCGTGGTTCTCAGGATTTCTGTTCAACAGCTCCCTGTATATTGTCTCGGCCGCTGTATACTGGCCCACCTGCATCAGCAGGTTTGCTGAATAAGACACCGAGAGAAAACATAATTAAAACACGCCTACTGCCACAATCTTCCAAGCACAGTCCCCAGCTTCTACCATCTTTCCTACATGCAACATGACAATAACATTTTATAAGGGGGAATAGAAGTACAAGTAAGGAACGGTCCATACAGTTTTTTTCGTGTTTCCATCTTAGTTTAGTATTTTGCTGCTTCCACCAGCGTAATTATGGCATTAGTACAGTCAAACCTGGATATATATAGCCGAAACGCGCAATAACGAAATCCCGCGACAACGAAATATTTTCGTATCCCCGGCGAACGCCTAAAGTTGTGAATGCATTTCACACCTCTTGACAACTAAATGTCCCTGAACTATAATCCCACATCAACGAAATTTGCCAGAACGTAACCCAGTACCTTATCTTTTTGCGCAAGGCTAGCAGGCTCCAAAATGTGCTCAAATGCAATTGCTTTGCACTAACAGTGCATAAAATACCACGAAATTAAACTTACATGGATGCAGCCATTTTTGTTTACAAAAACAACCAAGTGCTGAAAGTGATCGCAGTTGCCCGAAACACGTTGTGGCCGCCATCTTATTTGCTGATCGCTCGTTTGAAGTGGCACGCATGTTGCTACCGACATGTGACGACGATTTTTGCACATCTAGTGCTGTGCGTAATGTGCACTTTGGTAAGAAAAATGCAGCAAAAACAATGAAATCCACGTCCCACCGACGTGGAATTGTTTATGGCACTTGAGATGGCGGTCACAGCATGGAGGGCCATATATTGGGCCATTAGTGAGCGATTGTCCAGGAATACGCATCCCTTCCTTCAAGTATGTTGGTTTTGGTGCCACTCGACAGGTATTGCGTGCGAATTCAGCACCGGACATAAATTGGCGCGAAGAGGCCGTAATCTCAAACGACTGCCTTTGGGTAGACGAGAAACAATCACTTTCGCATTCCGTCCCGGATGTGTCGGCGCCTACGGGCGACAGCGGGCGCTGGCGAAATTTTGTTACATGTGTGGAGCACTGTTTATCTACATCCGGTGCCGAGTTATGCAAAATCTATCAAAAGTGACTGTACCTCTGCAAGCAAATGATCGAAAGTATTGTTCCACAGCAGTGCTGCCACTGCTGATCGCCGCATGCGGCTCACTTTGTACTGTTGGCAATGCGGTTCTATATCCTCGAGCAGAGCTCGCCGAAGTAGGCTAGCGGAATGTTGACAGCAAAGGTTTGGTCGGCGATGCATTGCCTATTTGAGCTGTCCCATTTTACAACAAAAAAATTATTGCGAAAGCGAATTTTTTCGCTTTCCCCGCAGATTTCGTTATTGCGAGGTTCAACTGTAGAACTACATATAACGAATTATTGCGTAGAACGAATAGCTGTAAAATTCCCTTGAAAAATTTTCAATAACATGTCTATGTTATACATCAAATTACCTATATATAGAACTCTTTTGTGATCCCCTTCAGATTCAATATATCCAGGTTCGACTGTATATACAAGCTATGCTCACATGCTTCTAGTTTTAACACACTTTTTTTTAGAAAGCCATAAATTTTAAATGAAGTTCAGTGACAATTACCTATACAAGGAATCTGGATCCCTAACTAGAATGCGTAAAATTATGACCAAGTTCGCAAGGTGTGCTTTTAAGAACGTACTTATTGTACTGAACTCGTTAGTTGTCCCGAGATCTTACATAGGGTGCAATATGTGTCTGAAGTTGCTTTAGAACTCCACAACAATACCTGCCCAAGACAAGAATGGAGCCTAGAATCGATTGAAAAGCTAGCATGCAAATAACAAGTACTTACCTCTTGTTTCAAGCACAGACAGCTTGTCGCAGATCTGCTCCTCATTGCGTGCTAAATGGCCAAGTGCCTCATCTAGTTCGCCAGCCTCTCGCATCACCATGTTTTGATAGAGCAATAGTTCACTGTGTTCGTAGTCGTACCCACGCTTCTGCGGCCAGAAAGAAAAAAATCTAGTTTCAGTGCCAGTACTAGTGTAATGCCTTCAAGGCATGCACTGCACTCTAAATCTGCTCATAAAGACCACCAGTTATGCTCAGTTGTTTGTTTTAGCTTTCTAAGGAACTAGCATACTTCCTGCCCCATGATTTTTCTAAACAGTGCCCATGACAGCCACATTACAAACATTTAAGGCAAAATAACTACACTATGCACTGTCTGCCCCAGCTTCCCTCTACAGGCCTTTGGAAGATTTTGGATAGATCGAGGATAGTTTCTGCACTTGTAGATTTCCTTGAATGAGGACAGTGTGCTGCCATTGCCAACTTTGCGATGCAGTATGGTGAAAAACCTAAGCAGTGACTGGAGCTCACTATTTGCTACTTGCAAGCAGACACCCCAGGCATGTGTCAGAATTTGTAGAACCATCATGATGCACTGAGCCCTCAAATCTTGCATAGGCATTAAAAAAAACTACGTGCTGCAGACTGTTTTTCAATATATTTGCACCTATTTAGAGACCCTTTATCACCTCAAGTGCGAGGAGATCCACAAGTGCTGCAATGCCCCATCAAATAATTCCATCACACCTTAGTAAGGGCCATATTGCTAAGGGGACACTAAAGAGAAACACTATACCAAACTGCACAGGCAGACACACTCTTGAAACGGTATCGGCAATATTGGGAGAAGGGGTACTATCACCCATTAACCAAAAGAAATGAAAACTAATCTACTCCTTTTATATTTCATAACCAAACAGCTCGCCATGATACTATGCTGAAATCAATGATTTCAGTTTCATGTGCTTAGATTAGATCCCTTTAGTGCACAAAAGTTGCCAGCTGGCCCTAAAACACTTTTCTAACTGCTTATAGAATGGCCTCACTATTAAAGGACATTGATTCATTAATCTCATGCCGCAAAAATTTTTCTGATTCACGTACAAGTGCAGTCACTGCACAGAAGCACAGCTTTCTTTCTCTTTTCGTCTGCACTAGTTCACTGGAAGCTACACAACAAAAATGCCAGGGGATCCCATCCAAATGTTGAGTGTCTCGGTGCCGAGAGGGCTGTGGTAGATAGCACAATTCTAACCCTTTATATAAATTACTCAATGCGGTGGCCATTAGTTCTACAAGAAATCAAAATGTTTCATTAACATAATTGTGCTAATCACCTCATAATTAATTAATATACTGTGCATATTTAAATCTATGAATTATAGCCAGTGAGTTTGCAAGGCGTATCTACTTGGAATGAATTCTTTGGACTGCACCAGTCGAGAGATATTAATTTTCAAGGTGTCTGACGAAATGCTTTGGTGTTCAAACTTTCATGCTTCAATGCATGAAAAAGCGTTTTCTTAAAAGAAGTAACTAGAAGGCCACTGCATTTCATCGGGCACCTTGAAAATTACTACGAGTATCTTGAAACTGGTGCAGTCCTGAGAATTCCTTCCAAGTGAATACGCCTTGCGAACTCATCGGCAATAATTTGTAAATATGTGGCATAAAATAATTAAACAGCAAAATAGTTATGTTAATTATTTGATTAAGCATTTTGATTTCTCGAAGTAATGGCCACCTCATTAAGTAATTTAGATCAAGGGTGAGAATTTTTATATCTGCCAAAGGCAATTTTTAAAAATTTTGGCCTAAAGAAAGACAAAGAAGCACCCGATACATTTCCCTTATTTAACTCAATATTAGCAATTGCAGTACCAGCCAATCACACTCAATGGGTCCAGGTGCTTGTGGTGATGCTGCATCACGACAATGCAGAAGCAAGAGCAAGTGATTTATTGCCGTTTTTTGCAGGAGATTGTAAATTCCCTGCTGTATGCAGTGCAATAACATTTAGCTCGCATGTTCACAAGAGCCTCTTCTACAGATCAGCAATGCGTTATTACTATCTTCGAAAAGTGTTTCAGGGTGCCTTTAGTGAATAATTCGTTAGCCTTGACTGCCAAAATCTGACATCGCAAGGTGCTAGTGCAGGACTATGAAACTGCCTCTGCTACCCACCTTTCATTTTTGTATCTTCTAAAATACGAAACCTCCTGTCCTGATACACAAATGGAAGAATGCAGTAGTGCAATCTACCATTACTCTTGAGAACTAGTAAGCCTATTTACTCAAAAACGCGAAGAATCATGCAACATTTTCAAATAGATAATGCACAGTGACCTAGAGCTAACAAAATATGCATCTTATCTTTAATTTAGAAGATTATTTTCTCAAATAACTAAGCATACATTTTTTAAAGTCATTAACATTCACTCATGCATGCAAGCAAACCCATTACACAGCAACATACTACAAAGCAGTTGGGTTCCTCAACTACAGTGACAAAACAAATAGAGTAAAAGCTCGTTAATTCGAGTTCTGCAGGTATGCTATGAAAATTCGAATTATGCAAAATTAGAACTAATGAAAGTCAGAGAAAAAAATCGCTCGGTTAAGGCGCATATATAGTCCGACGTGGCGTGAGCATGCACCCACACACGCTATGTCATGTTGGCATGAACATCTATACTTCGAAGCACTGTCGCAGCCAACATAACCGGACGCGGCCAACGCGGTCTGATGTCCCTGACGTCAAGTTGGCTCTGGCTCCATCCGCGCGTTCGCCGCGCTGACTGGCGCAGAGAAAAAAAGATGTCACAGTTTTGCCCGAAAAGCGAAGCATCGATTGCGATAGCAAATTAGTAGATAGGTGCACGAAGTAAGGATAGTAGTTTTATCGGCCGTATAAACTTGTAAACATTCGCTTACTAAATTAACAAGCACGGCGCCACGTTCGTCGCACAGGTAAGCATGAACATATCTCGCTCAATGTCCGCGGAAACTAGCTGAAAAATGCTGGAGTAAGGAAATGCGGCAGTAGCAGCGAGCTAATTGACCTTCGTACAGCTCTCGCTTCAACACGAACGAAACGTAGAAAGCACACCGCATACGAAGCTACCGGCACTACGTGCACTCTGCAAACATCCCAGACCGCTTTGAAGATGAGGCCCGCGCGGGCCTGCACTTTGGCCATGTCGCAGATCGCTTTCAAGGTACGGCACCCTCATGGACGCGCCGTAAGCAGCAGCCACCAGAGAAGAACATCCCCCACTCCCTCCCTCGCCTCACCCCCGTATCTCGCACGCAACAGGAGAGAGCACGCTCCGCCCCGCCTTTCTCGCTCACGCACACAAGATTGAGCCACGTTCGCCGCCTCACCCTCACACGCTTTCGCTGGTACACAAAGAACAGGGTGCGCGGCGACAGTGTTATCACCCTTGCCGCTGATGGGGAAAAGCAAAGCTGCGCGGCCCGTGCGGGGACCCCAGCATTGCCCACGTGCTCCTGCGCACTAGCTCTCTCCCCATCCACGATCGTGTGGAGTTCGAATTAACGGCAACGGTGTGGACTTCCGTATGAATTAGCGGGATGCGTTACACATTGCTTTCAATACATTGTTGGTTGGACCGCGGTGGCTACTTCGAATTATCCGAAATTTCGAATTAATGAGTTGTGAATTAACGAACTTTTACTGTAATTATTACTGAAGTATTCTTACTGTTTGTGTTTTCCTAAACTCTTCCAATATCTTGAGCGCCATATCGTAGTCCTTAAGCAAGTGATACGACATCGAGAACCCAATCCACGATGCCCTCTGTGTTGGCCGCAGCATGAACAATTGGTACCTAGTGTCCTGAAACGAAAGGCACAACCACATAATGCTGCTGTTCACAGGAATACTACAGATTATAAAGTAGAGGTAAAGCAACTGTGCACTTCACTTCTTCCCTCTGCTAACGTGAACAATGAAAGAGTTCAGTTGAAATAAAAGCATGCTTCACAAGAGGCACTGTCCAAGGAACATCCACAAGAATTTGAGAATTTTGAAGTGATAGCGAAGCTGCAGACACTCGATGCAACAGAAAGAGTGCTCCATGCAATAAATTTCTTACATTCGTAGCATAAATTGAGTACATTGTGAATACACCTAACAACGGCAACTGGTTTCTTCTGCCCAGGAAATGACTGCTTACCCTATATCCTTCCAAATCCCGCATCTGGATCTGAAGCAGTGACAAATCCCGAAGAATCTGAATATTATCCTGTGACAAAAGAGAACAAAGAAATGTAACATGCTGTGATCAAGTTGACATGACAGTGATTACATGAGCGCAAGCCCAGTTATTGCTTACAGCCATACCAGTATCTCCTAAAATCATTCAAAAGACAACATTCAAGTTTAGCATTAGGTAAGTGAGCTCTGGCATATCCTAGTGCAATAAACTTTGTCACAATCACACAGTCACTGATGGCGTTTAAGTTAGATTCTTGATTAGAAACAATGACGCAAACAGCATACTCTGGGACAGAATCCTTTTCTTGTGCCCGAGTCATCAACTTGCTGTTTTTTCTAGACATGTTCCCAAATTGAATAGCCCAACTTCAAACTATTTTCAAGTTATGCTTTGTTCTTAATAAAGACTAGAATATGCAACATTTAATAAGAGGCAAGCTAACGAACATCACAGCTGATTAGGAAGTTTACAAAACTAAACATTATGCTTCATCTGTGCCATTGTGCCAAAACACTTATCAATGCTACAGGCACTGTGCAGCCATCTTATGGCATCACCAGTGCCTTAACGAGCACCACCAACAGTCTGTGACATAAAAAACATGTCTGGAGAAGGAAGGCTGGGTGCCAAGGTGTGATTAGTGTGTTTTATCTATGTTTCGCACCGAACACGTGACTCAGAATTCAAGGACAGGGAAACAAACCTTATTCATACACATACATTGAAATACAGTTAAACCTCGATATAACGACCTTTAATAGAATGAAATTCTCAATATAATGAAGTATTAAGGTTTCATAACATCTTATCCATAGAACATCATGTATTTAGAACCTTTAACAAAGTGTTTGTGTGCGATTTCAATATAACGAAATTCCGCTTCCGCCGCAAAGGAATGCCGAGACAATAAATGGAAACTTCCGTGGACACAGATGGTCAAATTATTTAATTACAAGCGGCTGCTTGTAAACTCAGCGCTCAAATCGCGTGCGGCGCGACAAGATCGACCACCATGTTGCGACCACCAAAGTGGAGCTGTATCATGTTCCCTATAAGGTCTGAGTGTGATAAGATCCTACTATGGCTCGCGCACTTTGTGCTTTAGGTACGAGTGAAAGTTTGCGAGGGTGAGAGGGGAAGGGAGCAAGCTGGCGAACAAGCGCGCGAGGGGAAGGGGGTTAAGTTGGCGCCCATCGCGATTTCTGGCACGCATTTCGGCCGTGGCTACACATGGCCGCTGAGCCTACACGCAGCTGCACACCCTGCTTTAGAGGTCATCTGCCAAGTGCCCAAAGAATGGGCGCGCTGAGACGGCGTGGCATCATGTAATCTGTCTTCCCGAGCATTTAGTATTGGAGGTTGCATAATCTCGAGGTAGAGGAAGCATTCGCTCCCCACTGCCGGTGCTTTTCCTCATAGCGTCGTTCCAGTGTGGGCGATGCTATCAGCGCAGGGGCGCAGTGCACCCGAAAGCATGAATGGCTGCTTTGCTTAATTTGTACTGCTGATGTGAATATATCATTGACGTGGCATGAAACTGCATCATTCGTCGACGACCCCTAGATTTATCAAAATTAATTGTTTTCTCATTCAGATGTGCTTTCTTTGACTGCCCGGTAATTCGGAAAGTTCTGTGGCCCCTTTTTGAGTAAGAAAAATCGACTTGCATAAAAGGTCGAATTTCAATACAACAAAATTTCGATATAGCGAAGCAAATTGCCTATTTTACCTACTGCATTGTATCGCAACAATATGCGCAACAAATAGATTTGGAAGCCACAATTATGACAGGAATTACAGGACTGGCTGCAAGTTGTGAAACTAATGATCAACCAGACAGGGTGTGTGCATCATACTATGTTTGAAAATAACTTACTTTGTCCCATTTGAGAGCATTCCTGTAGCACTTGATGGCTTCATCGTACTTGCGGTCTGACCTCTGTAGTAAGCCATACACATGCCAGCCTTCAGCAGGTATCATGTCAAGGAAAACAACCAGAGAAGGGGGCAAAAACACAATCTTGCAGAAACAAAATAAACAAACTATTACTCTGAACTAGATTTGGGCGTTGTTCAAGGTGAATCTAATCAAGCTTCTATTATACAGCCATTAATAAAGGGCACATATACTTAAGAATACAGGCAATATTTCAAATTTATTGCAAATGAAAAAGTTCAGTTAGAGTCACTGATGGGCTTTTCTTCTAAAGCTGAACAGTGGGCTATGAGACACTGCTTTTGGCACATGAGGTCCTTTATCCTCAACTAAATCTAGGTAAACAAGTGTCTTTGCATTCCACAGCCATCAGAGTGTGATCGCTAAAGCTGAAAATCCAATCTATGAAGTTATGTTTAAAAGCCATTAAGCTACCATAGTGAGCAAAAATACGAATTCATAAGCAATATGCACAATTTAAGCTATATTGAGTTTCATTAAATCAGCCAAACCACAGCTCAGTGGTTGTCAATGCCATGAACAAGGTTGCTAATGATTGAAATACTCTGGATAACACCATTTCATGCTTAAGAAGTCAAATTATAGGGTTGAACATCCCGGTTTTGGTTGAATTGGAATGCAGCCGCTAGGGCTTGGAATTAAAGCCGCAACCTCATGCTAAGCAACAGAATGCCATAAGCACTTAGCCAATGTGGCTAGTTATGCTTAATGCAGAGTCTCTAATAACTACACTTCAAGAACTACACATCACACTAGTACAGTAGACAAAATGTCACTGTGTCACCAGTAGCAACACCAAGAATCCAATCATGGATGTTAGGAGTGACATAGTGAAGAGGAAGCAGTGCCCATGAGGAACAAGGGCACAAGAGGGCATTATAAGATGATGTTCATCAGCATATGACATGTCCGGTCATTCTTCTGTGAGCTCTTAAATACAATATTTTGGCAACAAGGATTTGAATAGCCCATGCGACGTTCCTGGCGAATCTCCTCCTAGTTCAACACAATGAGCGTCCCGGGGCTACAAACACAGCTGCCCTTCCTGCCTTTGCCTTGTCATCCAGCTCTGCCATGAAACCAGTGGAAGCAGGCCTCTGAGATGTTTCTTTCTACTAGCTTCATCTATCGAAGCGATAGAGCAAGCTCCTGCACCTTCTAACGTAAACTAACTTCATTTCCTGCTTGGACTTGCAGGATTTTATACAAAGTTTGCTCCCCATTTCTCGGGTGTTGTGGAGCCTTTTCACAGGTTGCTTCAAGGCAACAAGCCATTTGCTTGGGACGTCAGCTGCTGAAAAGAGCATCGCTCATTTAGAATCACTGATAACTTGCAATGTGCTACATTTCTTCGACCTGAGCCTCCCTGTAATTGTGACTGATGCTTCTGGGCATGGACTTAGCGCTGCACTGCAGCAAAATAACGAGGGATCCCTACAGACGGTTGCCTTTGCCTCCTGCACCTTGAGCCCGCAAGAATGGAACACTCTGCAGGCAAATGCAAAGCCTTAGCTGTGTTTGGGCCTGTGAGCATTGGTATGTGCATCTTTGGGGTCGTCCCTTTGTCTTGTGAACTGACCACAGTGCTCTTGTCACATTGTTAACAAAAGAAACTGGATATCGGCCTTTACGCATTTCACGTAGGTCAGTGCGCCTACTCAGCCACAACTACCCCATCCAGTACCGCAAGGGAAGCCACAATGTTGTGGCCGATGAACTCTCTCAACTACCTTTGCAGGAGGTGCACAACGATGTTGCTGCTGAAGATGACTGTCTTTCTTCTTTCTCCTATGGTAATGATACAAGAATTAAAAGCAGCCAGTGACAATGACAGTGTTATTGCACAGACCATGGAATTTACTTCATTATCTTGGCCTCATAAGAAATCACTACAAGCAGAGCTTGCACCATATTTTCATTTACGCAATGAACTCTTCGTTGTGCACGACTTACTTCATTGGGGTGACAGAACAGTGGTTCCTGGTGCCCGTACCCGTTGTTTGATGAACATCATTCCTGAATTCCATCCGGGAATAAGCCAAACGGAAGGGCAACTGTGAGAGTTGTACTGGTGGAAAATGCTGGACGGACATGTTGAACAACTACGAGCATCTGTATTGTTTGCCAGCCCTGTGACAAGTCCGAGCGGCCAACTGCGGCAACTCTGCAGCCGGAAGCTTATCCTGAAACAGCTTGGGAGAAGACTGCTATAGATATTATTGGGCCCTTCACGCAAGCTTCTACTGACTGTGGTTATGCAGCGACGCTTATTATCACTAGTGGCCAGAGGTCACTTTTTCAAGGAACGTTTCTATTGCAAGGATAAAAAACTTCCTGGTACAAATGTTTTCCCATGAGGGCTACCCTATGAGATAGTTTCTGACTATGGACCACTGTTTGCCTTGGTGGAATTCAGAGTGTTCCTTCGGGAGTGTGGTAAACGCCATTGTTTCTCTTTTCTGTGTACCATCCACAGGCAAATGGTCTCATGAAATGGTTCAAGTCAAGAAGCCTTACGAGCAAGTCAAGAAGCCTTACGAGCAGATGGCAGTACATGAGCAGCATGAGATGCATATCGCTGATACAGACTACTTGGGCTTCTATCGCTGCACTCCTCACGCCACAAGGGCAGTTGAACCTGCCGTCTTGCTACACAGACAACTACGACAAATGTAATTAAATATTGTCGGATTACCGGATGACTCATTTGGCAAGAACCCTGCACAAGTGATGAAACTGCTGAGCCAGCGTGTCAAGCAGAAACAAGCTTCTTAGAAGCAGTACATAGAGCAACACATGGAGCATAACCAAGACACAGGTGGCATCGGTAAATAGAACCGCATAAGGAAGTCAAGAGTCCATGGCAAGATTTCCTCACACTTTTCGGATTCCAGAAGATTATTGAGCAGTGAGGACCAGCTTCATTTCTTTCAGAAGGACAAGTTTGGAACACTTCAAAGTTTCAAGCAGTGCACCCAGAAGCTGTATAGAAGTTGATAATCAAATGTCCTAGTCTTTTAGAGTAGATGTACCACAGCCCGGCACACCATCTCTACAGGGAAAAATGCATTGCCTGCAGCCGAGCAGCATGCTACATCTCCATCCAAGATGCGGAAAGAAGAAATAGCACAATTATACAACAGTGAACTGCAGCATGCAGAACGATCCTTGCAGCATCAAAGCACCACTAGACTTGTGCTAGCACCACCAAGGAGCGCTCAAGAGAGAAAACATCCGATAAAGTTAAGGGGCTACACACTGCGCAAGAGACAGTGTATGCGTGTTTTAACAGCCAGGGAAATTTTATAGTGAAGAAGCGGAAGTAGTGCCTGCAATGAGCGAGGGGACAAGATGGCATTAAAGATGATAATATTCATTGGCATATGACATGTCCGAGTTGTTCTTCAGTGAGCTCTTAAATACAATACTACGCAAAATCATAGTGCGAAATGCCGATCTGCTTAGAGCCTCTTATAGTACATTCACCTGACAGACCAACCACCAAACCAGTTTGCAGACCACGTGCAACATGGCTCAGCTGTGCCAAATCATGCCGTGAGCGATTAGCCTGCAATACGGTTATACACAACACCCCTCAGCATCTCTGAGGGACCTAGTGTTCGGTAAGCAGATGAAAATGGGAATACAGTTCAACAAATGGATTAATATTTAAGTTCTACATTCTCACTGTAGCATCGGGCACACTATAAGACAGTGCTGTAACAGAAAGCATGATTAAACATTAATTTAAACTAATATCAGGGGTTCTACATGCAAAACCCACGATTTGATTGTGAGGCACGCTGTAGTGAGGGACTACGGATTAATTTCAGCCACCTGGTGATCTTTAACATGCTCCAATGCACAGGACACAGGCGTTCTCACATTCCGTCCCAGCGTAAATGCAACTGCTGCGGCCTAGATTTGATCCCATCGCAACACCATAGCTGCTAAGCCACCAAGGCGGGTGAGCGCCTTATCCGTGCTTTGCACGAATTCCAGGTTCCCACTTCTTTTACTACTATTTTTCTTGTTACTACTGACAAGTTTCATTTGACAATTGAATGTCAGGAAGAACCTGTATGAAAGGCACCAAGCTCACATCACACAGATGATACAGCTGCACACGTCCACATTGGTGCTGCAAATTGGTGCTGCAAATTGGTGCAGATGTACTACCCCCAGTAACACAATCCCAGCTGATACACCAATTAACAGCAGCAAGGTATGTAGAGTTTATTTCAGCTCAGAATAATTTTCACCATGTGCTTTACTACATTTAGATGAATGCATCTGCCAAGGTCCCAACACCATACATCATCAATCTCACGTGTCACGAACATCTTTGAGGTTGCAGGCACTTTCCACAAGGTAAACCAAATGTCTTGCTCCATCTTCATTACCATGCTGCACCAACACAACTTACGATAGCTAAAGCTTATCATTATCCGAAATCCTATCGAGTCACCAGACCGAATTGTTCATGTTTGCATTCACAAAACACTGGTTCCAGCACAACAGGTCCTTAGACTACATACTGTCCTATTTTAACGTCAACAAGTGACGACCTGCAATGCTGTTCAATTTCACTTGTTTAACAATCACAGCTTGGGTAAGAAAAGCAACAAACTACTGTCATGCAAACTGAAACAGTTAAAATACTCCCTCCAGTCATGAAGCTATTCGAGCATGCACGCCAGCAACGCCACAAGTTTCACTTCACCACCATGCAGCGAACTGCTGCTGTCCACCAGAGCGGCATAAAAGGATACAGACATGGCTCTTGAGGTCGTTCCGGAGCCCTTTCCGAACGTATTCATAAGCTTCGTCTTTTCTCCCTAGGCAGTTCAGAGTCAGCCCTTTCATAGCCAACGTTTCTGACGAAACGAAAAACCGTATAAAAGCAGTTAATACATCAAGCACCGACACACCCATAAGACCGGCAGCTGCGCGTTGCACACGTTAAGGCAGCGCCGATAAATTGTGAATAACGGCAATCGAAACGTGAAAAATAACGCTTTTATTTACACTGCGCTTAGCTCTCCGACTAAGTTTGTCAAAAACGCAGCTTGGCACATCTCTAGCTGATAAAACCTGCAAGATAAATTAGTTGCGCAGTTTTTTTTTCTCCTAGGAAACAAATATACGCAAACCGCGAACAACTACGAGTAATAACTCAATGGAGCCAATAACGCTGACACAATTTCGCTGCCCAACAAGGCAGCTATTTCGATAACAATACGCGCCCTTGCTTTAAAAGGAATTGCACACCCACCTCCATGGTCCGCGAACTTCGGGTTGGTTAAAATCTGCTTGGCAAATTTTAACCCATTCTTGTATTGTTTGTGTTCGTAGCATTTCTGAAAGAAACAGCCAGCGATCGCTGGTTTTTACTCAACAAAACACGAGCGAAACAGTAGAAAAATGTGTGCAGTTATTTGAATTTCACATCGATCATAGCTATCGGATGACGCCGGTTGAACGGAGACGATGCCGTGAAATTTAAGTTGCAAACAACGTAGTCACGCTAAAAACAGCGCAGATTTTTGGAATTCAGCTCGAAGCTTGCCTTCCCTAACTGTAACCTAAAGCAAGGCTGCAAAAATCAGTAATCGCGCGAAAGAGATGCCCTTCTCGGTGCATCAGAGTTGTGCAAGTAGGCTTAGACTGTCGTTCAAGCGCGCAGTGCGGCACAAAACGAGTCAATACTCACCAATATTCTTTTAAATAGGGCATTCTCTTTTGGTGGTAGCGGTTGGCTGGGAGACATCCCGGAGCCAAGAGAGGAACCGGGGAATTTCACAGAGGACTCCTTCCGATAACACTCGTGTCAGAACCGCGTGGTAAAAAGCGTGAATGGCGGACGCACGGCATTGCCATTGTATCCTCGAACCCTTTTTCGCAATATATAATACTAAAGTAATATACTGGCATTGTTTATTATTATATTTTGATTTCAACTTACTCTGCACTGATTCAATGCAGTTACAATTTATTATACTGGTTTCATTGTTTATCATCATCAGTCAAGCCGTAATGAAACATGGCGTCTCAATGGTCTCAAAGTGGGGTATCGAAACCTATGTTCTTGTGACAAAGGTGCCGCTTGACACGTCCCACCGTTGTACGCTTCCGTGACCTGGCCGGTAGATTAGACGAAAGCACCCATTGTTATTTTCTGGATCGCTTGTGTTTCGCGACGGCAGCTGCCTAACGCTTAATCTTGTAAAAGTTGATGTGCCGGGGCGCGTCCAACAGCTGCGTTTGTTTTGGTGCGAGCACCGAAGCGACAAGGAACGGTGAAAGCGCCGAGCTCCTTCGTTACGTAAGGACTCTTGCTGGCAGAGCATGGCAGAGAAATCGCCCGTAGGCTCTCCAAACAGGGTGTGCGTCGAGAAGCAGAAGCGCATATTCAAGATCATCGTGATTGGAGACACAAATGTGGGCAAGACGTGTTTGACTTACCGCTTCTGTTGCGGCAAGTTTCCTGCTAAAACGGAGGCTACCATTGGAGTCGACTTTCGCGAAAGGACAGTGGAAGTAGACGGTGAGCAGATTAAGGTATGTAAATATTAAAGGCGCGTACTTGCTGCCGTATATGCGCGGCTGCGAATTAATTTTTCTGTCGCCCTGATTTTCCTATTTCCTCTTACAGTGACGCGCATAAAGTACTTATGAGTTGACAAGTTTCCTGAGAGCGCACGAACCGTACTGTATATTGTTTGTCTACGTATATGATTGTCATTGACAGCATTTATTTCTTGTTTATTTGATAATTTTGTCTCTATTTTCTTTTAAACAACCATTACATGGTTGCCGGAACGGGTCGTGGCCGGAACTATCGCTGACTGGAGCGTCTAGAATGACAGTGGTCACGCGGTGCATTTTCGATCGCGATCGAGCCCGATCCGGATCGAATTTCTCCATCACGATTGGCTCCCTTCAGCGGCTTGTACAAAGGAGCTAATCGCGATTGAGAAAGGTGTTATGGATCTAATTCGATTGTGATAGTGTGCCCTGTGTGAATTCGCATGTTTTGTTTTGCTGGTATTATGACCGGGATAATCAGCACGTCGCACGCTGCCCTAGCGCACTTCAGGTGTTCACACATGTGACAGTTGTAAAACCTGGCACATGCCAGTTTTGTGTGGCGCTTCTTGCGAACTCATGACGTTTTGAAACGTTTAAGGCGGAAGGAAGCGACCCATCGCCGAACCTTGAAGCTTTGCTTGAATTTTCTCGACAGTTTGCAGTGTTTCAGCTAATATTATGTTTCATTATATCAGTGTTCACATTGAAGGTTCCAGTGATCTCTTGTCAGTGCATCGTCAAAACTGCGTTTGAAAAGGCACTTTTCTCTGGCACGAAGTGCGTTTGATCACTGTCAGCTGCTGACAAGGTGACCAGGTGTGTTCAGCATTGAGAAAACATTTTGCAATAAAGCTGCGACTGTTGCATGCAGTACAAATTCTTTTAACGCTCCGTGGTTTCTCTTACATATAGTAAAGCTGTCTGCAGAGCTGTTATGTCCATGACTCTACAAACTTTTCAGTGGGAGGAGGGGGGAGGGAGGGTCCTCTGTAATGTGCATATGAAAGAAAATATAGAAATGGCTATGTAATATAGGGTTCACTCTACCAATACTATTGCACAAAACATATCACATATAATATGTTGCCTAGGAGAATCAGCCACTTTAGCAACATCAACTGTCATGCTAATGCTATGCAAAAATAAAATTTCATTTAGCAGTGCAATTAGCTTCCCATACCAGATCAGATACAAGGAAATTCTGATATTGAAAAAGCTGTTTTTCAGGCAGAACAGCCCTTGTATAAGAAAGCAGTCAAGTTCCCTTATATGGAAGTACGGGTTATAGTATATGTATATGTATGTTATTATATGTATATGTATAAGCATGCTCTGCATCTTGGCAAACCATTTCATGCAGTCCAAAAAACAGCCATCAGCACTTGTGATGCAACTATGCAATGCAACACAACATGCTAAACAGTCATAAAGGCCCAGATACCACATAGCCAAGCATGTGTTTTAAATCTCATTAAGCTTCCTAATGTCCAGAACACCACTTTATAAAGGTACTGATATTGTTTTAATGTTCATGCCAAGGTGCTTTATTGTGCAGGACAGTTCTCACTGCATAGTTTTCTAAACACAGAAATAGGTGCACATACATAGGACTATATTGTTTCAGTAGGTAATCTGTGTTAACACTGCACCACAGCAACTCTGCAGAAAAACATTGTCACCCTTATGTTAGGTCATAAATGCTCATGTGCCAACATGGCTGCTGCACTATGTGAGCTAGTTTATTTCTACCTTTATAAGGAATCTTCATGCAATACACAAACCAAACCAGATGAACCTAAATGGCTGAAGATGAAAGAAGCAGCATGTTAATCAGTTCGTTATAGCGAGAAGGACGCAGTCTTTTGTTCCTGAAATTTAAAAGCATCTGCAAGTTGTGCCGTGAGAACAAATTCCCTGGTATTCTTCTCATATCCTAAGAAGTACTTTCATAAATATTTGTTCCCTGCCTGTACCTTGACAATCATATGAGTGAGGCTTTGGTGCACTTTTTCATTCATTGTTTAAATGCAGCTTCAGCTATGGGACACAGCTGGCCAGGAAAGGTTTCGCAAAAGCATGGTACAGCACTACTACCGCAATGTGCATGCAGTAGTGTTTGTCTACGATGTCACGAGGATGGCATCCTACCAGAGCCTGCCCCTTTGGGTAGAGGAATGCGATGAGCACCAACTCACCTCCGACATTCCTCGCATCCTTGTTGGTAACAAGTGTGATTGCAAAGACAAGGTAGGTTAACTGTTTCACCACACCAAACTGTTCTTGCGACATCTACCAACTAAAGCTATATGAAGCCTAAGGCTGCTTGTAGTCATACTTTGATATGAATATAACGAACTTCTAAATAAACATTTTGTTGGCCCTTCTTTTTTTCACTGAGTATTCTACTGCTATAACAAAACCAGAATTCCAAGATGCAAGACAATATTGGTTACAGGGAAACAAACATTTGTTCACTTGGCAGTCCACTTGTATGTATTCTGGTAGCAAAAATGTCAAATGCTCATCAAGAACAACTCGAAACAGCACATTGTGTATGTGGGCTCTTTTTGGGCAACGATTTGGCTTGGCTGGTCCTGCTGGCAAGCCAGTGTGCCTGTCCTGTGTGATCACAACAATGAAGCAGTTGCATACTAAAGATGGTGCAAAGTGCTTATGTAATTTGGCATTGTTCACATGCCATGTATCGGCACAGAAATATTGCCAACAGGTCATTCAAGACAACAGGAGACCTGTTGCTGGCTCATAAAAAGCATCGTGTGTTTGCATTTCTTTTTATTATTATTGTTATTATTTTCCACCACCCACAGCATGTATACTTATAACAGATATCAAATACAACGAAGGTATGTTCTTGGCAAATTTGACTTATCTGTTATAAACAAGGCTCGGCTGCACTTATTAGGAGATGCACAGCTCCAGTTAGCAGTGCTTGCATTTGTTTGTTCTACTCTAAGAGGCACATACCATTACAGGGCAGAATGGTTGCTATAAAGAACATGGGGTCATATTTTGTCAGAATAATCTTTTTTCGGCCCTGTTCATTTTGTCACCATCTTAATGAATGGCCAATCAAATCAGTGTGCAGATGTGGTGTCATGTGAGCCATTGATGAAAGATAGAAAGAATGAAAACAATTGTTCAGTCAGAAAATCTGGCCTGTGAACATTACAAGCAGTTCATGTTCTCCTGTACCACCATACCACTCATGGCCCTGAAAGTAAAATTAAAGAGAGAAAGTAAACAGAACATACATTCAGGTGGAACAGTGCCAGCACCTTCTGCAAGGCTAACCTTGCCTGTATGCCAACACACTCAGTCAGAATATACATTGTGTTTTTTGTTCCTTCTTGCAACTTTCCACATTATCAAAGAAAGAAGCAAATTTCCCACAATGTACCATAGTGCATGTGCAACGGACGCTATTAAAAGAGGCAGATGAGATTTGTTTTGTGGCTGGTCCGAGCACTTGAATCAAGGTTGCTGCTGAGCCAGACATATTATTTAGATGCTGAGAACTGCTAATGCTGATGTACGAGGTACTACCGAAAAGTTCCAGGAATTCAGTTATAAAAAAGAAAGATGTGTTCACTGTATCGTCTAATCAGCACTGTCTCCTTCAAAATAGTCCCCTTGAGCATGTGTACACCGCTCCCAGCATTTCTGCCATGATTCCATACATTCGTCGAACTGTCCAGGTGATAGTGTGTTAAGGACCACCTGCGATTATGACTGGATCTCTTTAACAGGGTGAAACCGATGTTCTTTCAGCCTCAACTTCAACTTTGTGAACACGGAAATGTCGCAAGGGGCAAGGTCAGGTGAATAGGTTGGGTGTGGAAGTACTGATTTGTTTGGAAGTCAGGAACTGTGCAACAACGAGTGATGTGCAAGTGGGCACATTGTCATGATGAAGGTGCAGCTTCTGTTGATCACTGAACAGTCTTGGAACAAATTTTGCAGAAATGTGCCTCTTGTTCAAAACACCCAACAAAATTCGCTGAACTGTGCCGTATGATTGTGCTACAATGTTGCAGACATCCTTTATAGTTAGCCTGCAATTTCCAAGGACAGCCTTACATACTTCTGCTATCGTTTCTGGGGTTGTCCTCGTTGATGGGCGTCCAGAACGCTCATTGTTGTCACCACACATTCGACCTCTTTAAAGCGTTTATGCCGTAAAAACGTCCTACTTTGGCTCATGGCGTCTACTCCAAAACCGTCCTCTGGCATACGTTGAGCTCTGCCACAGTTTTGCCAAGTTTAAAACAAAACTTGATGTGAATCCTTTGCTCCTTAAGTCTGCCATATTGGTTGCTGAGAAGTGCACCAAATCAGTGAAACATTGCACTGCAAAACAACACTACTTCTTAGATGCAAGTCGTTCAGCACATTGATCCACAAGGCATATTGCTAGCCACATCTAGTGGTGGAAATGTGTACCACACTTAGTTTGCTCATGCTTTTCAAATTCCCTGAACTTTTGCATAGCACCTCGTATATGTGTGCACCGAGTGTTTTAAACTGTTCTGTTCTTTTAGTGAACATTGGTATTAATCATTTGTAAGCTGTCCTTGCTTGTCAATCTGTATTTCAGCTTGCGACAACCATTGTAGCTAATGTTCTCTGCTTCAAAATGAACTAAGCTCTCTGTTGGTTATGAGAAAGGTGCCTGTTCTACCTAGATTTTGCACATTTTTTCTCTGGAGAGACTGTTGAGTTTCGATTAAAATGTGATACATAGCAATGCAGTTAAATAAACATTCTTTTCAATTACGCAAATTTCAAAAGCAGCGTCTTGATTATTATTTTAATAATTGTTTTGTCAAGACTTAAATTTTTTCGAAAATTGGTAGACATTTCTACACCTCAAAAGAAAAAGGAGCCTAGAATAACTTGAATACAAAATGCTTTTTGTTTAGACTGCACAAAGTTCTGCAATAGAAGTTCTAACATAACTACTTCTTGAGCTACCATACCTCAAGTCAACTTCATTTCTGATGTGCCATTGGGCAAAGCAATACCACAATGTAGTGAAGCACTAGGGCCGCTATGTTGTAGAGATGCCTTTTTCAATGCGAATGCCTTTTCGCATTCATGAGTGGTCACGTCCTATGCTCCACCGGGAAATAGTGGCTTAGTACAGATTTTTTGCAGTAAACATTGGTCTTGTGTTAAACTTAGTCATCCTGGTAGCTTTTCTTGCAGCTCTGGTGTATGTCTAACCTGGCCAGCCATGCATGTTGGCAATATGACACACCTTTTTTTATTCTATTAAAGAAAATATTACATGTTTAAGATGCGGTTTTCCTGTGGTACGGCACATTAAATATATAAAGGTGAAAAAACCTTGGGTGGAAAAAGAATACAGCATAAAGATAAGCTCTTTAAAACATAAAAAAAAAAACAGATCTAAATACTTCGAAACAGTTCAAGGAATCCAGAAATAAGTTAGCCGCAGATCTCAAAAAGGCAAAGGAAGAGTACTATGCGAAATCCTTTTCTGATAAATCTGATCCTCAACAAATATGGAAAGCATTCAATACTTTGCTTTCAAAAACAAAGAGTACAATCCCAAGTGACATTCTGCTAGATGGTACAACACATGCATGTGAAATGCTAGCCAACAAATTTAATGGTTATTTTTTTACAAGTAGAAAAAAATCAGTGCTAAAGATACTGTCAGTACCGATTCTGGGCACATTATAAATAACATTTAATACACTGAGAACAATATTTTTTGCTCCTACAACCACAAAAGAAATTGAGAATCATATTGCATTACTATGTTCGCCTGGGCTCCACCAGAATTGACAATATTAAAGCTGAAGCCATAAGAACAATATTTGATGTAATAGCACCAATATTTTTACATATATGTAATCACATTTTTCTACTTAAAAAAATTCTTGGAGTTAAAAATTGTGAGTGTGTGTCATTCATAAAAATGGCAGCTATGATGACCTTAATAACTATTGACCTGTATCTATCCTGCCCATACTCTCTATCATTTCTGAAACTGTTATAAACATCAAACTGATTGAGTTTCTGCATAAGAATAACATGATTGCAGAAGAACAATATGGTTTGCAGAAATGAAAATCACCTGAAATGGCATTAATTAGTATAAAAGTGAAAATTATAAACGATATAGAAGAAAAACTCCTTACCTTTGGCCTGCTTGTTGGTTTCAAGAAGGCATTCAACTCAATAAACCATGAGACACTCTTGCGCAGATTACCTTGCTATGGTATAAGAGGAACACCACTCTCCCTCTTCGCTAGTTACTTAACCTCCACATTGCAATGCACACAATTAAATGCGTTTTCTTCAACGTTTGAAATCTATTGAAGTTGGTGTACTGCAGGGCTCAATCTCGGGGCCCACACTGTTCCTTTTGTATGTCAACAATATAGTAATCATTCCGAATATGACTAAAATGGTATTATATGCAGACAATGCCACCATATTTTAGCAGGTACAGTGTGAATCTGATAACCAAAAATGCAAATGCTTGGTTGAATGAATTGGCAATACGGCTCAGTGCAAATAGGCTGCAACTAAATGTTAAAAGAACAAAGTATATGTTCTTCATGCCTAAAAATAAACACAAACACATCACCAATAGTCTCAATGTAACATTTTCAGGCAACATAATTGAATGTGTCGTATCGGCCAAATTCCTTGGTGTCACTATCTATAAACAACTTTCTTGGACAGAACACGTTAGAAATATCCATTCAAAGGTTTCTCGATCTGTCTGAATAATTCAAACATTTAAGTGCCTCCTGCCACTATGGATAAAGAAACAACTTCACGCTCAGTCAATTTCATTTGCATTACTGTTTGTTCGCCTGGGCTCATACAGGTAATGCAAACCTCAATTCACTCTTTATCCTTCAAAAGAGGGCAATAACAGGCGTTGCCAACATACCATATTCCGAGAGCTCGGCCACACATTTCAGTTCCCTATGTATAATGAATATAAAACAACTAATAGCCTACAGTCATGCAGTAGTCATATTGTGCAGCTAATCATAAAGGCAAAATCTTTTCAAACCTAAAATCACATCCACAAACCAGTTATGAGTTGAGGCATGTCTCTCAAAGAGCACCACAGATAAGAAGAAACTATGGAGAACAAACAGTTGAATTTCAACTTATACATTTTCTTAAGATAACAAATACATTGAAGACATCATCCATCAGAGTACTTCTTTTAGGGCTTATAGAGAGAGTGTTACAGAGTGGTTGCTACATTACAAAAAGTAGTATATGTGTTCCGTGAAAGTGCCGTCAGATCTTACATGATGTTATTCAGTGCGTGTTTTCATATTGTGAAACTGACCGTGCTTTATGTTCACTATGTAGTGAAGTATGTTTGCTGCTGTCTGTCAAATGCTACAACTGATTGTAGGGGAATGGGCCTCGTCTGGCATTTTGCCTTTTGCCCTTCTCCTAAAGTGTACTATACAACTGCTACACTTTGAATAAAACTTCATTTCACTTCACTTAGAAGTATTTGCCAGAGAGAGGTACAGCTACATAGAAATCAAAACTAGTTTTCAACCTGCCTGCAAGATAGGCACAGTAAGACCAGAAACTCTGGTGGGGCTTTAAAATGGGCCTACACTTCCTTCAATCACAAGTAATCAACACTGTGCATGTGTGGTTGGGAAAGCGTGAAGTCTTTTACCTTCTCATAATGTGACATGCAGTAATTTGCCTAAATATTTACAGGCTGCAGTGAGCACCAACATGGCACAAAAGTTTGCTGATATGCACAACATGCCCCTCTTTGAGACTTCGGCCATGGACGAGAGTGAGTCAGACCATATAGAGGCCATCTTCATGACCTTGGCCCACAAGCTAAAGAACAGCAAGCCCATGATGACACCATCACACTGGCAATCAGAGGAGCGCTCACTCTCTGTCATGTTACGTCACACCAATGATCGATCAGATTCAGACTCTTCGTGTGCCTGTTGAGACTTCGTCGTATTGATAGTTCTCTAGCTTTTGTCCATGGCATATGCACAACATAATCTGGTCCTTTTGATTTTGCTTCTGTGGCAGTGCATTATGTGTGACCATATGCGGACACTAGCATATCGATGTACAGTGGTCGACTGAAGGACATGTTTATATTGCTGCTTTTAATGCACATTTTCTTTGGCTTTGACGTACACTTTCTGTCAACATCACTGTTGTAAATATACACAGTGGTCCTTTATTAAAGGGGACATGCGAGCACGTGCCCTGTGCTCTGGAGTGGCTGCTTGGAGTGCCAACAAGTGGCAGTAAAAGGAATCGCATCCGCTTTTCGCGTTATATATTGGCAGCCAGAATGACCAGACACGGCTGAAAGGCAGGCGCCTGCTCGTCTCCATCCCTCGTTTAGATCGATGTTCAAGGAACAGGGCCTGCAGCGCAGCATCTGCTGCTAGCACACTGGAAACTTTGAAGTACCAACATATGCCCAGTAGTTAATAAGTACTCCAAGCGAAATTTTTACAGCACGCAGCTCTGGCTGCTTGCTTCTTTACATAGCATGAATAAACGTCACCTGATTCGGAGTGACTCGGGAGAGAGAGCGATACTCTCGGTTGAAACTTTGACGGCGGTAACTAAACACAATTAATTAAGCAAGTGTTGCTATCACACAAATAATGATGCCTAATTTATTCATAGGCTTAAGTAACGGTATGATTGATACATTTGCATGTTCGATTATTTCATTGAACAATAATTGATTAATTATTACATATTGATTTATCTGAAATGTGTTAATTATGCAATAATAATTTTACATGGCCTTAATGATGGTAATTGTTAATCTATTCGTAATTACTGTTGATTACATTACTTTATCGTAATCTTATTTCAATTAGCCTCCCTACCCTTCATTAACTGTCACTATGCTTTAAAAAATTATTGTAATTAATTTCATTAATATTTTATTAGCCTAATTACAACTACCTGTGAGTACTCACTCATAATCATAAACCTCAGGAGTCGTACGAAGTTACAAGGCATTCTCATATAAACACCCACAGTGCCCCATTTATACCTACGGCACACATTGTGTCAAGTTTCAAACAGACGGACAGACAGATTTCCGAGGGAAGTAGTCCTGGAATTGTCACCCATTGAAATATGCTGAGAGTACCTAATAACTACTGGGCATACCGTATATACTCGACTAAGGGCTGCACTCCCACTTTAGAGGGCAAAATTTTTGGAAAAAAAATCTAAATGTCTCACCAGAAAGCAAAGTTAGTTCCGCTGCCGCTAGGTGGCACTAGTTGCTTTTTTGTCAATGCCACTCAGGCCAGTGCCGCGGTGCCATTATTTCTTTGTGTGCCACATTGTGTCAGCTGTGTTGGCAGTGTTTCCAGTCAGATCGGTGGCATTTCGCCTCTAGAGAAGGGAGCCCTGTTTGGGTGAGTAAAATACAATAATAGACATTTATAACATGTCATTTGCTCCTTTCTTACCCTCTGCTACAGCTGCGAAATAAGTATGAACCTTTAATAGGCCATCATCGGCCTCATTCTTGTAAGAGCCGAAACACAGCCAAGTTTCTAGAAAAAAAAAGGTGCAGCCCTTATACGAGTATATATGGTATGTTGGCACTTCCATGTTTCCAGCGCGCTCGTACAAGCGCAGTTTGCTAGCAACAGGCGCTGCAAGCCCCGCTCCTTGCCTAAGTCATGTGGGGGAGAGAGTGCAGCTAAGTCCAGCAGGCACTTGCTATTGGCGATTCGGCCACCTATAAATGATGCCAAAAGCAGACGTGCTTCCCTTTGCTGCCACTCTAAGCTGCTGCTGCAGAGCGCAGGCCATGTGCTTGTGTGTTCCCTTTCATAAAGGACCACCATGTACAGTGAGGTGAGGCGACTAGAATGTGTCAAGCTAGCTGTGACCCATGGTATTAGAGACATCAGTAGTTGTACACACATGCTAAATTGTGTGTGTCACATAATTTGAGGTGCTAATTACTCTTCGTTTTGGCATAATGTGTTTACACACTAAGCCCCTTCTTTAAGCTTTTAACCTATGCGCAACAGCAGACAAATGCGTGCCCCAATGGAATACCGATGTGGCATTGTCTGAAAAATATTTACAGCTAAGCTTCCTTTTTCTGTTATCTATGTGGCAACAACTGCTGCACACAATGAACTAAATGAAAATGCAATGAATTGTTCTAGGTGTGTCTCTGTTTGGCCTTCATCATGTAATGTTGCTTGTTTATCATGAAACAGGTGGCAGCTTCTGTGTTGAGTTCGTTAAAATATGTAAGCAGCTATCAAGGTAGAGCATTTGAATGCTAGCTCTTGTTGCTGGACTGACTCAGCTCAGATGAGTTCAGTCTACACATTTGTTTTATTGAATATTTGAAGACATGGCAGTAACATTCCATGTTGCATCACTATCTTTACCTTTCTCAGATCAGTGTAGCACCAAGGCTGCACCTATGACCAACTTGATCTCTTTGCCGTAATCTCTGCTGCAGCCTCACTAAAGTGCAGGGTGTAGTGCAACATAAGTCAATTCAATTTAGAGAACTGTTGGCTGCTTTTTCCGGTGATGTTTTTGCACTCTGATGTCCATATTAAATAATAAACAAAGAATTTTGTTGTGACCTGATTTCCTGTAGTAACAATTAAACACAAGTACAATCGAACCTCGTTATAACAAAGCTGAAGGGAAAGCCGAAATTACTTTGTTATATCCGTTACTTCATCATATACATTATTGCCACTAACTCCAATATATGCTCAATGGGGCGCACAATTGTAAACATGGAATTAAGAAGATGGCTTTGCGGCCCACAGAACCGCTACACGGTCACGCATGTGATGAAATTTGAATAAATCAACAAAAGAATCTTCGGCGCGTACGACAAGTGACTTAGCACCTGACACAACAGCCTTTAGGTAGCTGCCTTCTGTTCCATTGTGATGACCTTTCACATGCACTTTCCAATTGGCTTGTCACAATTTAGCAGCATGTGGCACACAACACAGCGCTCCGCTGTGGGATAGAGGAAATAAGCGAATTTCGGCTTGTGGCCTCCGAGATTGCACCGGTGCCAATCCAAGCTTGGAGGACATGCCCAGCTGCCAGCCCCCACAGTGTGCCACAGGGAGATGGCAAAGTGAATGCATGGCCTGGGCATGACCCCCCACCCCCCGAGATCGTGCTGGCCACCACAGCTGCACCTGCCTGCTTGGCGTGCAATAGAAGTGAATGCACTAACTCTTCGCACCGCAGCATGGCCTGGCTCGTGCAGCCAGGCAAGCACTGTAGAGAGGTCGGTGGAGAAGTGTGATAGTGTGCTGTTGCTTGTGCGCAGCTATTCATGGCAGTGAGAAAGAGCAGTGTTGCTCAAATGCGTATTTGATGCGGGAGTTTCGAATTGCCATGGCGAACATGTGCCGAATCCCACGGAAAGCGATGTACTCGGTATACAACGGTCGGGTATCTAGCTCAATGGTCTATACAAATTTAGTTATGTCCATTGCAAGGACAATTTCACTTCGTTAAAGCAAGGCTTTATATACATGGATCTCTGAGAATTTCAAGGGGAATTTCATTTACTTCGTTATATCTATTATTTCTTTATATCCTATTTCGTTATAACGAGGTCCGAGTGTATTGCCAAGTCTGAGCAATGAGTTACATTGTAGATGTGTGCTCTTTTGGAACACTGTGCTGCTCAATAATCTTGATGAAGCTGTGATGTGCAGTTTGGTGGCAATAGTTTAATACTGTGGAGATTTGGGATGTTTATGCAGCTATATATGAAATTCAGCCAAATTTACCATGCAGCCTGAATTGTTCTTTATAGGGATGCTAAAAGCAAGTGACAAATTTAAAAGGGAAGCTGGCACTAACACGGTGTGGCATGAACTGCAAGCAGGTACTCATGCATGTGCTCAAAGCATGCTTTATGTAAAAAGCAGAACACTTTGTTCACTGCTGTCACACTTTCTGTGAGCTGCTTCGCACAGAACTGCAGTGATCAACGGTTGCATAGTATTGTTGACTTTTAATAAAACAAAACCTTGCATGCTATGGTTATGAGAGACTACCTCACATACTGTATTGAGCAGTGCTCTAAGAATTTATACCAAAAATTATTAATGGAATTCCTACTGGCTTCACTTCTTGTCAGTTGTCTTTAGTGTACAAAATATTTTAATGCACTCCCTGTGATTTTTAGTTTACATGTCAGTTTGCTGCTAGTAGGCTTAAATTAAATGTGCCAGTTTGACTGACACTGACTGATTTTTTCTATGATAAATCAAGTACTTGGTGGGAGGTAGGCACACCTATTCTTGTGACCTCATGCAATTGAAGTTTTTCCCATTATGACTAGCCATTTGACCTTCCTAGAACCTAAGTTGAGTTCATATGTTGTAGTGTAGCAAGACGTGCAAGAAAACTATGGAAAATGTGAACATCAAATGTTATAAGTTCCACACGAGACGAGTTCTCACACAATTGTGCCTGATGCCATAAGATGTCATTAGCCTTCTGCATTGCTAGCACTTTGATGATCTGGGCTAGAAATGAAAGCAGTGGTTCTATGTGAATGATGTTCAGACCTGTTTATGTTTTCTAGGTGGCAAAAAATTTACTATAATGGCATTTCAGCAATGGAGCTTTCTTCAGCAATGTTCATTGACAGTTACTTCTCTGTTTTAGAAGAATCTGTACTCAAGTCCTTGCTATTTGATAAGTTGCTGTATATTGTCAGGTGTACTACAGAGAGAGTGTTAGAGCGGGGTTGAAGATTAATATGCAGAAGACAAAGACAATGATAAATAGCCGGGCAAAGGAACAAGAATTCAGGATCACTAGTCGGCCTCTATAGTCTGTGAAGGAGTACGTTTACCTAGGTCAATTAATCACAGGGAACCCTGATCATGATAAGGAAATTCACAGAATAAAAATGGGTTGGATTGCATACGGCAGACATTGCCAGCTCCTGACTGGAAGCTTAGCATTATCATTGAAAAGGAAGGTGTACAATCAGTGCATTTTACCAGTGCTGATATATAGGGCAGAAACTTGGAGACTGACAAAGAAGCTTGAGAACAAGTTAAGGACAGCGCAAAGAGCGATGGAACGAAGATTGCTAGGCGTAACATTAAGAGACAGAAAGAGAGCGGTTTGGATCAGAGAGCAAACAGGTATAGACGATATTCTAATTGACATCAAGAGGAAGAAATGGAGCTGGGCAGGTCATGTAATGCGCCGGTTAGATAACCGTTGGACCATTAGGGTCACAGAATGGGTACCAAGAGAGGGAAAACGCAATCGATGACGACAAAAGACTAAGTGGAGCGATGAAATTAGGAAATACGCCGGCGCTAGTTGGAATCGTTTAGTGCAGGACAGGGGTAATTGGAGATTGCAGGGAGAGGCCTTCGTCCTGCAGTGGACATAAAACAGGCTGATCATGATGATGATGTACTGATTCATGTTGGTACCTCTGTCTATAAATAAAAGACTCTTAAACCTTTTGCTTTCATAATTCCTCCAATTATTTGTTACATGTCTTCACCGTTAGCTATTAAATGCTTCCTTTTCATGGGTGTCATCGTAGTGACATAATGAAATTCATTTTTGATGAAATTGGACATCAACGTACACACTGGACTGATTGGCTTTCAGTGCACGTCACTGGACATGCCTGGTTGAACTTCTATCAACACATCCTTACATGTGTTTGGCATCGTTGACAGCTCCTTTAGACGTGGCTGCAGGCACAGTCTTGGTCTGCTCAGTTCCACTGTGACATATAAGCAAGTTTTAATCATGTTACAGCATGCTGTAGCAATGCAGATTTAAAAAAAAAAGTTTTGTCACTTAGTACAATGCATTCGGGCCCAGTGAGCAGGCATTATGTTCTGGCAACAAGCATTCTAGTGGCAGTTTTTTCTGGCCACTGCGACATATGAAACTCCTTACGCGTCTGAAATTCAAAAGAGAAGTCTTGCCGCCAGCAGAGGTAAGCCATATGGTGACAACGATGCAGCCTTGAAGGTCCTGCTTATGTGACGTCATTGATGTGCCAGAGACTTTCGATAAGCAAGGATTATACAGCATTTTAAAGGAACCAAATAATGTTGGCAAGTTTCAAAAACTATTTTATGTGAAAAGGAGCTCAAGCAGATGAATACACATTGAAATTTGTGACATATTGGCACTGTGATTTCGGCGCTAAATTCAAGTAGTTGGCCGATGTTTTCTTCGGTATTAATCTTTTCCCACAAAATAAATGCAAGCAAAGTCTTCAAAGAATGCACTTAACCAATTTCAACAGGGTGCCTTAAAAAGACACTAAAGCGAAACAATGAATCAGTTTAGACTAATCAAGCATTGTTTGAGAACCCCACAGGCAGTCATTTCAAAATAATAGTTCATTAGATGAGAAAATGAAGGTCGAAGTATCAGTATTTGAATTTTGTGCCGAAACCCTGACGCCGGTACGTCAGTATGATGTCGTTTTCGCATTTGGGCCGTGTTGGCTGAGTAAAGGTTCCCGAAACTTGCTATGTTTAATATTTGGTTCCTTTAGAACACAATGTAGGCAGTCTGTACCCCTGTATAAGTAAGTAGGCCCTAGAAGATGCCATCAAAATCCATGATGTCGCAGCGACTAGGTGCGGGAATTTAATGAGGTGTCGCCACCCGTCTCGTTCTTGCGCTTTTTCTGGTGTACCAAGACTCTTATTGTGGTAAGAGTGGTGTTTTTGGTGTTGTAGAAAGGTAATTTACAGATGCAGAAGAAATCATTTTTCTCTTTAGTGTCCCTTTAAAGGTTAGACCCACCATGGTGGCTTAGTGGCTTTGGCATTGCGCTGCTAAGCCTGAGGGTACAGGATTGAATCCCGGCCACGGTGGCTGCATTTGAATGGGGGCGAAATGTTAGAATGCTTGTGTATCGTGCATTAGGTGCACATTGAAAAACTGCAGGTGATCAAAATTAATCCAGAGTCCCCCCCTATATGGCATGCTTCATAATCATATCTTCATTTTGGCAAGCGAAACCCCAGAATTTGATTAATCTAAAGCTTAGCTCAGGTTTAACTTCTGTTCTTGAATACCTGTGAAATGCACTTGTTACCTGCTTTGGTAAGCGCTGAACTGACCTGAATGAAATTTGTCACATTTCTTCCCTTCACGTGCATTTTATGTGGGAATGTTTATAGGTAAAGCTCAGACCCGGACAGTGCGCTGACTTGTTGCGACGTCAGGTTTGTTGACGAGATAGTTCGCCGTGTGAAGGCACCTTGACGCACACGTGTGGCCACAGGCATTGCACACGCACTGCACTGCAAGGTACAAAACTTTCACTGATACGGCTGTGAGCAAAAAAATTGGCAGTGGCTTAGCTCGGCTACGCCAGGATATACGTAGCGAAAGCTAAGGCATAGCATGGTTAGCCTTGGTTAATCTTGATTGCAAGTCCAGGTTAGTCTGGTTGTCTAGTTATGTTGCGGCGTTTAGCCAGTCGTTCAGCGCACTGTTCGTCTGTTTCCTGGGTGATTCGTTTCCTCTTCATCTTGTTCCGATGTCGATTCCAGGCCTCCTCCTGCTTATCAGAATTGTCACCGTCCATGCTGCCGCCTCAACTGTGGTTGTGGCTCAAGCGAGCTCTCCTTTTCAATCCTCCAACATGTTACGAGGCATGCGACGCAGCTGGCGAAGCGAGCGGAGGCAAGCGAAACAATGAGGAACGCGGTGTGACGCCATACCAAGCAGCGGCGGCGAAAAGGCGCGGCGCTGCGCAGCGGCGGAACATCTGTGGCTCGGTGCTACTAGTGGCGCACGCGCAGTAGTGACTAGGGAGCGAGATAGAGAGAAATATCCGCGGCGAGGGGCGCGTTGTGACGTCATGTGCCTCCTTGGAGCACCGCCACGGTGAAATCGCAAGTTCGTGGCCAGTAAAGCTTTCGCTTTAAAACAATCACGCCATAAATGGGTGTGCTGAAAAGTACTCCAATGCATTGCCGACCGAGCCCGGTGACACTAGTACAACAGGCGCATCCTACCCAACACTGGGCATGTCATTACATCATCGTGGCCAGGCCATCTCCTCACCATATGGTAAATAAATCTCTGCCCACCACTATATGCACTCTTACCTACCTATGCCATTTGCTGCTGTATATCAAACGCTGCAGCAATGTGCAGTTTGGAACTGGACGTGCTAATGACTGAACTAACATGCGCAACATATTCGCACTTGGGAAGTTGCCTGCCTGTCATACAAAATATTACTCTCACACAAAATATTAAAGGAAGAAAGTAAAGCTTGTTGAACGTCGAACACTTTTTTTTGTAGCGGTTGATCATAGCCATGAATCACACTAGATGGATGGGGCTTGTAATTTGCATGAAGCACATTGGTCAACCGCCTCTTTCCGAGCACTCGCAGCCCCTTTTCAGTTGCCATGCAGCGTTTTATACAGAAGTAACTGCACAAGGTATTGATCAAAGGTAACGATGCAGCGTCTGTAAGTGAGGGGAAGTAGCAATTGTTAGAGTTACTCTATACAGCTCCATTTAGGGAGCAAAGGAAGCTATATACAGGAACTCTAGCAGATGTGGATGGTAGGCAACCCCTTGTGTCTTCGTCCAGCTCTTCCTGGATTTCGACTTCCTAAGCAGTGTTGAGATCGGTGACTGGTAACAATCAAAACATCGCAGGGGTAATCTTGCTGTGCTGCACAGCAGGTTCTACGAAGTGACCATTTTCAGCAGTGGCATGTAGTGGCTAACATAGGCGCCTTCGACGAACAATGCCACTGTCAATGGTGTGCCGTTGCAGTTTTTGGGCGCAACACACAGGAAACTAATACACCTGACCTTGTGGACATTGGAGTGTCTGTGCTTCAGAACATAAGAGCCCGAAAAACATAATAAACAGGAACACATCAACGAGGCTCTATTTTACGACCAACTGGATAGCTCACACCTAGTCTGGTTTCCGGCTCATCAGGGCCACTCGGTCAGCCCCAGTGGCTGCAATCCTAACGAGCAAGCTCACTCTGCTGTGCGAGATCTCACATGCCGCGCATCAGATCAGGAACTGCTCCAGGATGACTGCGGCTCCTACAAAGACCCACTTACTACTTTTCACGAGATCACCTCACACTATAGGGAAGGCAGGAGGTTTTTTCCTCCCCCCCATCAGAAGCTCAACCGAGCTCAGGCAGTCACATTAAGAATGCTTCAAACTAAATCTTATCCCACACCTTTTGTGCTTAACAAAATTGACCGGGATTTTCCCGCGGAATGTAAAAGTTGTGGACACACTTCGTGTCTATTTGATCATATGTTCTGGCTGTGCCCCAACCAAAGGGCTTCGGATCTCAACAGTGAGGAGGACTGGAGTCGGCGCATATCCAGCGAAGTCCTCCAAGATCAACTCCTGGCCGTCCGGAGAGCTCACGACATCGGGAAAGCCTTTGGCCTACCGGTGCCTACGTGGGCGGAGCCACCGACTTAGCCTGGGGGCTTGTGCCCTCGGACCCTAGTTTCTCTGGACTAAAATAAAGTTCTTGCCATGCCATGCCATGCATTTGAACGGACACTAAAGAAAAAAAACTTCATCTTTGTTAATTTCCCGGAAAGAGGTTGACTATTACAAAAGAAAATGAAAATCTATAGAAAGAAAATCTATATTTTTTAAAAATTTCATACCAAAACCCCATAGCCTGTACATCAGTGTGATGGATTTTAAACTGTTTTGTCATATTTAGGCCATTGTGGCTCAGTGAAATCCTTGAAATTTGCAAAGTTCAGTCTCTGGTTTTTTTTAGAACACAATGTTGTCCATTTTTAGTGATAAGTTTTCTAGGCCCAAGCAGATATCAAAATTCATGATGTTGCAGCGATCTGGGGTGGGAGCTTGAAGGCAGCGTCGCCACCATTCTCTTGTTACTGTACTTTATTTGGCTTACCAACACCTCCTTCAAAGGTAAGAGTGACATTTTCGGTATTTATAGAACAGTAGCTCGTTAGTACAGCTAAACATATTGTCTTTAGTGTCCCATTAATTAGCATATACTATTTAGTTAGGAGAGCTCATCAATGCAGGTTTAGCGTACACAAACATTACTCTCAACTTTGCAGTATAAACTGTTATGAACAGATACTTCAGAATCATAAACTTGCAACATTTATTTGTCGGTATGTTGTGTGCAGCTGGCCAAATGTAATACAGCTGCACAGGTGTTACACGTGCAGTGTTTAATCTGAATTCAATTCTGTGATTTCACGTGCCAGAACGACAATTTGATCATGAGGCACACTGTAGTGGGGGAGTTTGAATTAATTTTTAATGTGCCCCCAATGCACAGGACGCAGGTGTTTTTACATTTCACCCCCATCAAAATGGGGCCAGCGCGGCAGTGTTTGATTCTGTGCTTAGCAGTGCAACACCATAGCCGCAGTATTTTCTTACAAATATTTTCAAGATTTGGGTCAAAAGTATTTGAAAATGCTAAATACTGTAAGTTAATTCGCAGTCACTGACTGCAAAGCCCATCATACAAAATTTCACTCAGTCAGTCAATCAATGTTACACTTAGTCGCACACATTAAAAGAAAGCTCTCTCTATATATTTTTTTACTCATGCATCGCAGCGCTGGATGAAGTCTGTGCTTTTGGCAGGTCAGGTAGTCGGTAGTCAGTGTTTTCTTGGAAAACTGAACTCAATTGCCATCTAATAAAGCAGGCATGGTAGATTGAGGTTTTGTCGATGGGCTGCCCAATATATTAACCTATTTGTGAAGTAACATTATAACCAGCGCTCAAAGACTCTGCTCAAAGGAGGGGTACAGGGGGGGATGATGAACTCCCATGTATACATGGCCTCCATACCTACGTATGTGTACATGTAAATTCAGAGGTAATAATAGATAAGCTAACAAATTTTTTGGGAGCGGATTTTGTAATGAGATGACATTTGGATGAATGTCATCTTTTGTGCCAGGACCTCTAAATTGCTAGGGTAGGAAAACTTGTGTTATTACATAACTTTGGCACTCAGAAAGAACAAATTGTACTGAAGGAAAAGTAGCACTCACTGAAATGAACTGCTAACTGTCCAGCAAAGAAAGTAAACCTATGCATGCCTCAAATGGGCGAGCGATCTGCATGCACACAGCAACGTTTCAGGTTTTTACACCTCTTTATGGCACAGCCTGCCAGTAATAATTTGGACAAAGATATTTCCCACTTCTGGGGTCCAATATTGCTGATGGCCAAGCCAGACCCCCCCCCCGACATTTAAGCTCTGGTTATAACCAGTTTTGAGGAATGATATTGCAAATCAAATCAGTTGTGCTCATAGTGCTAATTGATTCAAGTTATTGTACAGAATCCCTGCAGGAGCAACATTACCAATACTCCGGATGACTGAGAAGTTACTTTGGAGAGAGAATCTGTAATGTCATGAAATGCTGAACGGTACTTTTTTTTTACCCACTTTTACGTACGCAAAATATAGGACGAAGTGGCTCAACACTGTGCGTTAATTCGGTTCTCCTGAGCTTTAAATACTTCAGGCTGGGCTTTTGCTGTGGGCTCCGACTGTCATAAAATTGCATTTGGTGGAGTTTGAAGTCTTGAAATTTCCCAACATTCATGACAATTCTCTGCATGCTACAGTAGGCAATCGACATCATGGAGGGGCATGAATAAGTTGAAAGCTTTGGCGCTGCGGGCCTAAGCGGTGCTTCCAAAAGGTAACCCTCAGGTTGCTTTGCATAGCTTTAGCAGACGACATATATAAGGTTTAGCTTCAGCAAGCCGGTTCCTTATTGTACAATTTAGTCACGTCTCTACTGACAGGAAAACGCCATTGGCTTTACACATTTACCCTGCGAACCACTCCTTGAGACACAGTGGCGCAGTTCGTTATGCTCGGTGTTCTCCTAGTTCTAGGAACTATTGGGGGCGTGCTCACGCTAGTGGCTCGGTATACAGCCACACTCACTGGCCAGTCTTGCGCACGCCAATTCATAAACAAAAGAATAGTCATTATGTTACAGTTTTATTTTTTCTAACAGGCAAACTGGTTTTTAGAAGCAAGATTCAATGTCACCCAGAAGACATCAAGCATGCCTAACGTTCATTCTACTGAGCTACAATGTCTTTTCTTGCCTCGTGAACACACTTTGTGAACGCATCGACGAGCTTAGAACAATTTAATGGCGCGCGCTGGTTCTTCGCGTAACAATCCATTACTTTTTGCTGGTGCCCCTCGCACACAGGAGTGCACGTATGTTGGGCGTACCGCTCCTCTACCTGCTTTACGGCACCGGCAAACTTGTCGGTAGCCAGTTTGTACAATTCTTGATTCTGCCGTTCTACCTCCTTCAAATTTTCTCGCCAGACGTCATCAAATTTCTTCAGTTCGTCGTGGTTGAGCCTCCGGCTCTGAAGGTTGTCTCCCGCGGCAGTCCTCGGCTCGTACGGTGCACCGGCAGCAGTCTGTCGGGCCACTGTGGACGAAATAGAGTCGGATTCTCCCTTCAGCCTCTTCACAACAGAGTCTGATATCTTGATGACATCCGGAGAGTTTTCGTTAACGATGGTAACTCTCCTGGTGCTTCCAGACGAGCCCATAACTGGAAAGAAAATGAAGACGAGGCACGGTTCACGGTGCCCGCACGACAACGAGAAAAGGCGACGGACCGGCACGCAGTAGCTAGCTTGCGGCTCTTCTGCCGATTACCAATTCAACTGGTTATTAGTTTCCTTGTATTGTGTCTCGCTAAAAACGTCAATGTCACGGCAAAACACATCGCATAGCAATCACAAATACCTTGCTGAGGCCCCGAAGCTCTTGCTGCACCTCCAGCAGAAAACAAAACGTTGCGATGACAGTGCTTACGCCGGAGACATCCGCAACTACTTGCTTCATTAATGTAACAAGCTAAATATTACGTTATTGGAATACATTTTTACAACGTAGGTGTCGAACTTTTTATTATGTTTATTTTGAGATAATTTCTGATCACTTTCTGATGTTCTCTTTATTTTTTGCTGTCGACAGTTAATCGTCGCTAGAGAGCGTTTAGCACGCTAGTGGTAGTTTGTCGGCTCACAATAATGGCGAGCCGGGTTGTGTCTTTAGACCTTTGTAAAAGTTGGGAAAGATCAGGAAAACTTGAGTTGTAAGTGTTTACCGAAGCAAACCGCGCCATCTGCATAGTTTTCAGATTCCACATATGCGAGAACTTATGCCTGTTCCTTTGAGGCAGCCAAAATAATTACTTTTGCTAGGCCTATCGTCTGGACAAAATTTGATTGACTTGAATATGATGCGATAAAGAACGTTGTGGTTTGCCAGCGATTGCACAAAACATGTTATGGGAGATTTCATATCCACGCTTGTATGTATTGACGCAGTGGTGTGCGAGACGCCGTGAGCAGCGCTGGCACAAGTGTTTAACAGCAGCGCGCCATCGCCACAGCCTGAGCTCGCTAATGCGATTAACGCGGTTTGTTTTCTTGTTAATTTACTCGGTGCGTTGCTCTTTGGAAGCGGCCTGACGAGTATAGTGGTCGTTCTCGTGATGCAAAGTGCTGGAGGAAGTGTTCGTCGCACGAATAGCAGCAGTGATTTGCAGTAACTATTGCTAATCTGAATAGGCGGCTGGCCGTTAGCAGCATTGTGACCTTTGCTGTCTTTTTCCCCCACTACCTAGCATCAAGCTATGTCGTTCAGCAGCAGCCGGCATGCAGACGTCAAGGTTGCCTTCAGACAGAGGCGGGAGGGGTAAGTGCGCATCAGTTGCACGTAGCCTACAAATTTTAGTACCATTGGAGGGGTCCCAGCTTCCATGTGCGCACTGAACTAGTGTCTGTGTGCCTCTGTTTATCACATGTGTTGCACATTGCGGTACTCCTCGCCTATGGAACGGACTTTAAAGCATTAATTTAACTTTTCGTTTGTCCTCGCATTATTGATGTGTCTTACTTGCGTGCACGTGTTTTTACTGCCACGAAGCAGGCTCTCATTTACCGTGCACTGCCGCCGTAGTATTGAATCTAATAGTGATGTGTTCTTGTTTTGATGCTTAAATATTCCGCTCTTCCCATTGGCTGTTGTGGTAGAAAAACAAGGAGCATTTTGTTATTCTATCGATTAACGCTGTCAAAGAGGAACTAGAAGTTCCTTGTCTTGTTCTGCTTTAGTAGCAGCCGCATTGTTATTTTAAATTCGAACTGCTTTTTGTACAGTGATGGAAAACTGAAAACTTAAAATTCTGGGGATTCTGCTCAACATACCCCAAAGGATTTTTCCGTGGTATATTTAGCCTGAAATGATCTGTTCATGTTGTCACAAGGTTGAAAATACTGGTCACTGACATGGTAATTATTACCAAAATTCAGGCCCTTGCTAAAGAATGTCAGATCCTCAACATCTCCTTTTGATGTGTCCTGAAACATGAGCGATCAGAATGAAAAATTTGAGAAAGGCTGGACTGAACCGTACCTGAAGAGTATGACCATTGGATAAAGGACAGTAAGCTTGCAAAGACAATGCTGCAATTCTTGCATGATGCAGAGTAGGAACCTTTTATTTAACTTTATTTTATCCTTTATGCCTTGCAGCAAATCCTTCCAAATAAAAAGAAAGAACTCACCAGATTGTCTACATTAATGTGTATGCTTCTTTTATGTCATAACCTATGTTGTGCTTTTGGTAAGAGAACGGTGGCTTTGTGCAAAAGTTTCCAGAGTAAAATGGAGCAGTGTAAGAGTTTAATCATGGGAGCCTTGATTAGTTATGGAATTTTCTGCGACTTACCTGGCAGCTTTGTTGAGATTGCACTGTATATCATTTTTCATTGCTGTTTGAAGTTCAATTGGGTTCTCTTTCACAATGCTCGCAGATGCTGCAACTTGGCACAGAATTTTTCTCTGTATAATCGCATGACTGTGTACGAGAGCTGCAAGCATGGTGGTTCAGCCAGCATAGAAATGATAGGAGTGCATAGATTTTCCAAAACTTCAATAATATGCCTTGGTGGCTTTGCATATTGATAATTTGCAGCAAAATATTGGATTTCAAGTGTAAGAAATTGCAATGAAGTATGCTCGCAGAATGTTATTGCCTTCATGTTTTTTAGAAGGCTATGATTGCATGGAAATTAAAGTGTAATAAATGATGCAACAAGAACATCTGAAGCTACAAGCAAAAAATTAGACTAATACACTTACTACCCATCATTCCCAGCTAAACCACCTCAGCATCAGAGTTCTCTCTAGCAATATTATTAATCATCCCTGCACTCTAGGCTATGTGAAGCATATCGCACCATTTTGCTGTCAGTTCTGTGCTGGTGCAGAGTGAGCCTACAACCTCTTGCACAGAACCTCTACTACCTTCTCAGCAATGGGGCTCATGATATCTGCTGCCACTCAAAACAAAGACATCATGCAGGCAATGCACAATGCTTGGGTGGAGAAAATGGTGGCATGCATTGTTTTGAAAACTAGGTCACAGAACACAGGACAGTCCGATTAGTGCTTCTTGGTCACAGTTGAGTGGGGTGTGGGTTCGTTAGGCAAAAGGAATGAAAGATTCAAGGGTGTGCTTGAGGCGTTACGATATCTGCTGTAACTAATTACAAGTTAATTTTAGAGTAAGCTTGTGTCTTTATGCTTTCCTAAGTCACAGTTGCATGATGCTGTTGTATTGTGCCACTGGAATTAAAAAAAAATTTAGAGAACGACATGATTTGTACGTGGTAGGACCATGCATATTGGTACATTTGGCTTCATCTATTTTTGCTGTGCTGAAATGAAAGGAGGGTTTTGGTGTTCTAGCAGAAGACCTAAATGTTTTGATAAGCATTAAAGAATTTGAATTGATAAGCTTTAATGAATTTGAATACTGCCAACTCAAAATTACTGTATTCAGTAGGCCTTTGATGACAAGGCTGCAATGGTGCAAACCTGTTTTTGTAGACCTGCAGTTGCTGTTACATGACCTATGCTGGCACGTGGTGGAGGATCGTCTCAAGGTGGACCAGGCCCTGGCGGCCCTAGCCGAGGTTACCGTAAGTGGTGTTGTCGTGTGGTGGGCGGCTTTCGAGCCGTGCGGATTTGCCCCACGCCTGCTCTGCGCTGGGGCACTTTGTTTGCTTAGGCGTTGCATCCAGAGATCTCCTCCATGCTGGTGGATCTGGTCTTCCTACTGGGTACGTGCCTGGCTGCTTGCCTCCTTTCTCCATAAGGCATTGTCGGTGGCCTATCTAGACACCTCCTTACCACCTCTTTAGACTTCGAGACGCTGTCGGGAGAGAACCGGGACCAGAGGGATCGCTTCCACTGGCTTCTGGCTGGCTGCGCCAAGGTGAGTAGTTCACTGTTGCCGTTGTGTGTCTATGCTGGCAGCCTTCACTTAGAGCACATATGACGATCTCGAGGTGAAGTTGAGCAGTCATGCATATATCTCTAAGAAAGGCCACCAAATAACCCACCAATATCACTTTAACAAGTTCGTTTCTTTTATGTTGAGCTAAGTTCGTTTGACATAGTTCTATTTTTCAGCTCAGTAATGGATAAGAGCCCAGATAGGCAAGACAGTGCTCTTGTATTGAAGGTTAGGTTGACCCATTTCTGAGCAGAAAAATAGCACTCTGGTTAACCTTCCCAGCAAAGACAAGCAAGAATTGCTGCTAAAGAATGTCCAAGGTGTTACCTGTTTTGAGTCTGTTTGGCAAAGAGCAGCGATTGAATTTGTTTTGTTTTTTATTATTATCTCGCCAACTTTTCTGTTTGACATTGTTTTATGAGGTGGAGAACACTGATTATCTTTCTTTAATATTGTACCATTGAACTGTTGTTAAGCATTAGCTCATATTTAGCAGGTAGAGATTCCATTGTGCAGCAAGGTCGTGACAATGTGTATTTTGGACACCAGTTCTGCTAAAATTTCATTGTATAGCAACTCAAGCAGTTCAGATTGTGTGAGAGCCATCTACTATCAAGTGTATGCAAGGCAGAAGTGTTTCTATGAAATGTAAAATTTGAGTGACATTCTTTTGTAATAATTATGCATACATTAAATGTCTGCATTTGTGGTAAAAGAAAGCACTAGTACTTTTGAAAGCCTATGCATAGCATGAAAGCTGCCACCATGCTGAAATCTGTGTTGGCAGCTGCTGTGCCCACTTAACACACTTGTGCAATCCGACGAAAGAATTTGTTAAGAGGTGATCCAATACTTATGCTATGCTGCTATGTTGTTAAGGAATATTCTGGCTTTACTAGCACATGCTTTGCAGCTTTTAAACCCAAAGGGACTTTCAGAGCTGCAGCGCATATACTTTAATTTACTGCATGGATGGTGCAGTAAACTGCCCTTACAGTAACATTGTTTCATTCGAATTTTTTAGTAGTCATGACTCCAGTGCAATCATTTTAGAATGGGTTATTCAAAGTTCAGTGGCAGGACTCTGCTTAGTACGAAGTGAGATGTGGGAAATCGCGCAGGACTGCTCTAACTGCTCCATGCAGCATAATTGATGACCCATTGCATTTCTATGGGCCAACCTTCTCAGAGGAGCGCTGCGAAGTTCACCCCACCACATGACAGTAGCTCCTTAGGTCCAACTGTGTTATGTGAGGATCAGCGACAGACGATGCAGCTCTTTGCGGACATCGGCAGAATTTTGCTGCTATGTCATGTTGCCATCATCAAGTGGGGCTTTTATTTAGATGTTACATGTAATGAGCTCCTGTGCTGTTGGAGTCTAAATTGAACGTTACATGGCTCTCTTATAGCTTCTCTGCTTTTCATGAAATACCACTTATAACAAAGTCAGTTTCGTTTCCCACTGACATCGTTATATATTCAGTTTTTATTGTGTGTCAGTTTGCTTGCCCAAGTACAAAATTAGCAAGAACAAAGTGTGAATTGAAGGGGGGACAACTAAAGCATGGCACTTGTGTTGAGTGTTTCCTTTCATTCCTTGTTCAATTTTTGTTATTGGCCGTTCCTCAGCAAGACCGTTTGGTAGGACTGGCAGGGAGTCATGCATATTTTTGTGTTGGTCCTTCTTTAGGACCTGAAGAGAGCTTTCCTTCAGAGAACTAAAATATGCAGTACTTAAGATGCACATTCACAGTTCATTTGAGCTTTTTTTGTTTTCCTTTTGTTACGTACAGGTTGTTCCTGATGCCTTGCTGAAAGAAAGAATAGAGATAGAGTCCTTGGGTGATGCTGGGATTGTCAGGAACAGCCGAACAACGGCCACCAAGTTTGTCAAGATCAAGACACGGCTGTTGTAAGACTGTGCCCCATGTTACTGCAACTGTTCATTCAGTAATTGCTTCTGGTACTGTACATGTGTGTGTGTAAAAGCTATTAAGTGGATGGGCTGGTATACACTGCTTACAACTTGTAGTGCATAGGTAATGCAACACACAGAAGAGAGAGTGCTCATCCTTCCATCTGTGTACCATTTCTTTTGTGTTATCAAAGTTGCAATTGACCATACTGTAAGTCTTAGCCCTGTTCCATCATATAATGTTTTGCTTGTGTCGCATGTTTGCTTAAGTATCAAGAGCAAGTTCTTGTTGATATTTATATGTTGAGCTCTTTCGAGGATTGTGGAAATATTGTTTAATGAATTTGTTCTGCATGACTTATGCAGCTGAACTTGACTGACTAAATGAATTGGTTGCTTTGCTGTGCAGTTACAAGCAAAACAAGTACAACTTGTTTCGAGAGGAAAGTGAGGGCTACGCAAAGCTAGCCACAGAGCTAAGTCAAGAGATCACCAGCAAAATCAGTCCAGACTACATGATCGAGGTCATGAGGTCTCTTATAGGTGAGTGCTTGAAATACCCACTAATTTGTTTCCTGCTGACTCCCGCTTTATGTTTCCAAATGCCTCCCTCATATTTGCTGTTATCTTCTTTGCAAAGTGTAATAAAAACAAATCTAATGTGGATACCCAATTGAAGTGCACGAGAAAGAAATGCATTATGAAGACGTAATTGGGGTAACAATGTGAGAGATCAAGCTAGTCGGTATTCCATGTAACTGGGGGGGAAGCATTGCCTTGGCTTGTGATGTGCTAGGAATGGCATGCGAAATGGGAAACCTTCAAATACGGTGGCAACTCTCAGTTCTTTAGAATAACTTCACGTGTACAAATAGTTTGCAAAATACTTTACCAGAAAGGGTTCATGGGGCGTTGGCCATTCATGCCCAGGTATTGCAGGTACCCATAAAAATTTAAAGAGAGGACGAGACTTCAGTGAAAGCTGGATAGGCTTACATGGCAGCGTACTTAGCATGCTGCCTAGATGTCAGCAGCAGTGATATGGCACATGCATAACCCACTGTCCTCACACAGCACAGATAAGCACATATGTGCCCCCAAGGCTAACTGCAGTATCTGGTTGAGGCCAATGGGATCATCTGTGCCAGGTGACCAGCCAGACTAAAATTTCCAGCATACAATTAAAATTTCTCTCTGTCTCTCTCTCTCTCGGGGCCCATAGGCATGTTGGCCGTATCCATGGCATACTCACCTGCTGTTACTGTGGCTTTATGCAGGCTGTTTCAACCTGGATCCTAACAGAGTTCTGGATATTGTCTTGGAGGCTTTTGAGTGTCGCATTCATCTTGAGGACTTCTTCGTCCCTCTGCTTACTAAGTTCTTGTGCAATCCAGCCACCATAAGCCAAGTTCTTGGCTTCAAGTTCACCTTTTACCAGGCAAGCTTGCTTTTTCCCTTTCTTTCTGCAGTAAGACTGTGTATGGAAGTAAGTAGGGGTGTGCGAATATTTGAAATGTCAAAATAACAATCGAATGGTCACTATATGTAAGTGCGAATATTTTTCAAATATCTTGAATATTTCAATATGTCAACTGCCCCCAATTAAACATAATATGGGAGCAAAAGTACAGTAAATTTTCAGACCCATGGGCATAGCATAGATGTTCATAATGTACTATGTAATGACAGAAACTTGCTAAAGTTAAGGATACAATAAAACCTCGTTAAACTGTACCCGCTTAAACAGTAGTTTCATATTAAAAATAGTAAAGTCAAATCCCCAACTCAGCGGCCATTGAACAAAACTTCAAGGAGTGGGCCAACCGGGCGCGAAGGCGAGTGGGCACGGAGGCCGTTGAAAATGAGGGAGTTACGAGGTGGTTTAAAGGGAGGGCGATAGAGCCTAATTGGGAGGAAGGGCGGTAGGGAAGTGGACTTGCTTCCCCGCCAGCTTGCTGGATGGCAATAATTACCTCTGCGACCTACTGCCACAGAAGCAGTGGAGTTGCCGAGGCCAAGGCCTGTATTCTGTAATGCTCCGGTTTTCGAAGAATTCAGTTTTGTGGTGGTGCCACGTTTGGGCGGTCCACTGTTGTAATGAAAACAAGAGGAATGATAGAGGCCAAGGGGTGCACAGTTTTTTTTTTCTAGACGTAAACGTCGCAAAGCAAAAGAATACAACAAATTATGAACATTTCTTCATGTTTTTGATGAGGTTAATGTTTCTTGGCCGCGAGTGATTCAGTGTATTTTGTTTACTGCGGTTGACTGATTTATGCCGCTGGGTGGGATGTCGTACACTGGCTTGCCGCTTTCAAGGAACCGTTGCTTGTCCACCACCTTTTCATATATCTTCGAGACTTTCACCTACCCCTTTTCTTTGCCGATGGTTGTTATGGCTTCAACAAAACAACAAAATTATGCGGCTGACTGACGGCTGGGACAGGGCGAAGGTTTGCTTATTGGCCATGCACTGTTGGAAACTTCTAGTCGCAAAAAATTGCAATGTGCACAGCATTTTGGCCACAGCATCAATGCCACTAGTGCATTGCAGCCCCAAAACAGTCTCGAGCTCTTCGGACCCACGGTGCACTGTCTCTTTTGAGAGCCTTAACTGCCTCCTGAATTTTTTGTCTCCCATCTCAAACGCGTCTTGTTGATGTCGAGGTCATCATTGTCTCTCACGGACGCTCGATAAAAGCAGTAACGCAGGCGCCACAGGATCACTCTCGACGCTCTTTTTCTCAGAGCACCCATCACACGGCACTTGGGATCACACGGAAGCTCCTCGTGCCACTTCGTAGCAAACGACAAATTCAGTTTCCGCATGATTGGTGACGTTGCCATAATATGCGTGCGTGCCCCGAGGCGACGGCGTCACTCAGGAGGCGACCAATCAAGATGACGAAGTCATTGCCGCTGATCATAACTATGTTGGCGCGCTGCTTTGGTTGCGGCGTCGCCGCATTCAAAAGACTAGGAGAATGAGGTACTGGGTGTTCCCTTCGCATCCATGTATTCAGGGTCTGTCTTGTACAGAATCAGATATGGCGCATTGTGTCCAACAACCTTTCCATTGGAGCGTATCAGTTTAGATGCGTCATTGTAAAAAAAGTCGTGCGAATGAGACCAATGTGGCCAAGCAAAACAAGCGATCCGGCTGAACCAGATGTGAGTACAAATAGAGTGGCTAGACGGGTCCGCATGATACCAGTTGCCTGTGCACACGGCACTGTACAGGTAACTATTATTGGTCTCCTCCGCTCGTGGCTTGCTTGCCGTTGCAGCGAGCCACAAAAACTCTGCCCAGGACTGATCCTTCCCGCAGCGCATGGTTTGGCGCTAGTGTGGCTGGGGCATTATTCTGCAACGCAGAAGCAGCGACCTTGCCATTTGAGAGGGTGAAATTTCCGGCACTTTTTTTTTTCTGCGTGCAGCAGTGGAGGGTTTCTCCTACGCCTTTCCTCTATGGTGAGGTCAGAGCAATGCTAGTAGGAGACGCCACCACGTGATTTGGAGCGCTGCTGAGAGTATCGTCAGAGCGCGGTGTGTTTGAATTAACCATCGCTAATGCTTGTGCGTTAGAATTCCTGGACGTTTTCGCTAACAGGATGTTTGAATTAATGAGATTCGACTGATTGAAGTTCGATATATCGAGGTTGAACTGTATCACGATTTAGTACCCTGCTGCTCTATAGTGATTAGTTGCTTGTACAAAAAATTGCATTTCATGAACATTAAGAAGTTGGTGCCTTACAACAAATGCAGAAGGATCAGGATATACACATACAGTCTATGCTCGTTACAATGGACCCGCGTACAAGACTTGTATATTATGGACCATATTTCAACCATAGCTTGTTCTACCTATTTCATTAATGCAACGGAGTTTGCTTTTAACGGACCGCGCTACTACGGACTATCGGCTACAGCGGATGAAATTAGCAGTAATATTTTTAAAAATTGGGTGTATAAAACATACTTTTGCCGTGTCGACATGGGCTGCCAACTGACTTGTGAGGGCCAGTTGACAATCGCAGCTCAATATCGCGTGCACGAGGGAGGAACGTGGATGGAAATCCGCCACCTTCTTTGGCATGCGACGCACTGGGGGTGTTTCTACTCCGGTGGCTGCCGCTAATGGCGTTGCCGCCGTATCTTGAAAGTTATCTGTGATGTGGAGGAAATGCTCGCCTGCAAGGCCGCCGTATCTTTAATGCGATCTGAACAAAGTGCGTGCCCGTGCCCGCCTCAGCTTTAAAGTGATCTGCGATGTGGACAAAGCGCACCCAGTGCCGGTAGCTTCATATGTGCTATGCTTTTGACATTTAGTTTGTGTTGAAGCGAGAGACAACATAAAGGTCAATTTGCTCACTGCTGTTGTCGAGCTTATCTTGCTTAATTTGCTATTGCAATTGATGCTTTGCCTTTCGGTCGAAACTGTGACTTTTTACTTTGGACGTTCGTCACACTCTTTGCAATAAAGTTGTTAGTCACTGTGACTAAAGTTTCGGAAGGGAGGTATTTCAGATATAACAGACTTCAGATAAAATGGATGTTTTTTGTTGTTTTATCAGGGTCCATTGTAATTAGAGTTGACGGTATTAACGAACATTGCCATATTTTCATTACATTACATTTTCATATATTCATACTGTGGCTCACTGATGGGAGAAAGTTGTGTTAGCTAGTCCCTTGTGATACATTTCAGTAGTGCTTGGAAGGTTGAGCTGCTGTTGAATTAAGCTAAAGGCTAAGCTGCCATTGATACCTGTCCTTGTTCTCATTTCAGGGAGAAGCTGGAGAACCGACTCCATTGTCCTTGTACCGCCTGGCTGCTGTTTTAATCCGCAATGAAGTCATTGCCCTGGATGACCTTTACTCTCTGGTAAGTGCCGTGACACTGCATGCAGTTTTACTAGGCCTTGCTTTACTTGGGAAATGCAGTAAAACATCGTTAATTCAGATTTTATGGGAGTAGAAACAAATTTCTGAATAATCTTAATGTCTAATTGCCAAACGGGCCAAGAAAATAAGGAGCAATGCTTCATCAAGATAGCCTTATTTAGTGAAATGAGTTATCCTCTGTCATAGCTTGAATGAAACCATAAAATTTTCTTCAGCTCAGCATTAATGAGCTGTTAGGGGAACCTGCAGAACTGTTTCTTTCATTCTAATTCTCGGAAGTAATTGTGGCAACTGTCATAACGCAACCAAAGTGAAGCAGCTGTTTGCCACATCTGCTGTCAGGCAAGTCCTGCATGCATGCAATGCCATATGTTGCACAAAACACAAAAAGTAATCACACTGAAAATTTTTGTCATTCCTTTTGGCTTGATTACAATGATGACACACTCACATGCCGTGCTTCGATTTCTGTTGCCACTTCTGCCACTAACATCTGTGGCACTTCACACATTGTACACTGCAGTGTGAGCCCAACTACCGTATTTACTTTACGCTAATGCATCCTTGATTGTATTGTGCACTCATTTTTTTTTGGCCAGAAATGGAAAGTGCAGTTTCCTCGATTGTAACGTGTACCCTGATTTTCATTTTACAATCGTGATTGGCGCTCTGTCCTGTTTACTCACTCGTCCTGTGTTGCGCTGTTCCTGTTTTTATTCTAAAGGTGAACCAACCAGCTCCATTGAACACACTGCTAAACTTTATAGCATCCGAGCCACAGTAGGACTGAGCATCACTCATCAAACACCAGTTTGAGTTGGTGTCCAGTGGTCTCATTGTTCCTGGCACTCGCGGCATCTTCTGGCACCCGCAGCACAGCATATCATGGCCTTCGAGATAGGAAGGGGGTACTTAGGATTGGAGGGTTGACTTCAGACACCACATATTGCAGTTTTGGTTGCTTACTGCAATATAATGCAAAAATCACGTTTCAGTAAATTTTTTAAGTGTGGCCAGAATTGAGTAAATACGGTCATTAGTGCACAGCCAAATAACTCTGTTAACCAGCATTTCGTGGCTTACAATAGCACATTTGTTGGGACACGGTGGTGGGTCTAAATGATTCCAGTCTTTGAAACGAGGTTCAAACTAACAAGCTGCACTGTTATGCCCAACCTTGGGCATTGCAACCTTTTGTTCCACTTACTGTGCAAACATACTAGGTCATTTGCTAGTTTAAAAGAGCTTGCAACTGAACCAAACATGGGAGAAAGTATAGGCTATCGGTCTGTGCATACACTCTATACATACTGTGAGTTTGCTGATCTGGAAATTTCTCTGTGCATTTTTGTTTTTGTGGTTGGCGAGAAGTGTGGGTCAAAGCACAATGAGCATTTATTGTCACTGAGACTATACTATCTTCTTCTGTTGTATCTTCCCTACTTGTGATACACTAACACATTTATTTGATGCTCCCGCTGCCCCCTTATTAGAACCCTTGCATAATGCTGTGCACATTTTGAATTCCTACGACCATTGTGAAGGGTAGATGTGTGGGCAAGCACAGGTTGTGCTTAGGAAACTTGTTGGCCACATGGGCTCTGCTACAGGTATCACGTAGTTTGCTGCGGTGTTCTGACACACACGTAGCGTGTTTGCTGCGTAACATGTCCCTGCAAATGCATAGATAAAATATAGATAAAATAGTATAGATAAAATATATTCTGCCATGTCCACATGCTTGTGCCAGGAAGGTGCCATTTACAGTCAACGACCGATTTTTCGGACCCTCTAGGGAACGTAAAAATGTCCGAAAATTCAGGCAGTCGGAAAAAATGAATGCACGCAAAAAAACTCACTTTTTTTCTTTTTTTTTCTCGGATCTAGAGGTAAAGGGCGAAGTACCAGGCTTCCGAAACCCTGCTAAAGCATCATTGAAGTGGCTATAAAAAGAGGCGTTCAAAAACTCTGTATGCAGCCGGCTGCCGGTTTATTATGTACATGTGCATCGTCGGGCAGCCAGTGTTATTGCTGCAGTGGCTTGAAGAACTTTTTGATTGTTGTTTGGACGGCGTTCCGGTTGCATGCGATCATATTCACCTCGATCTGAGCAAGGGTCATGTCAGCACTGTATACCGATGAAAGAGCCAACAGTGCTCGCGTCAACTCGGCGCTTGTAGGCGGCGCAGGCATTGGCTCCTCATTTTCAACATCGGAGTCTTCTGAATCCCCCACAACCTGACGGACTATTTCCTCGTCAGTCAGTTCTGCGCCGGTACTAACCGATGGTACTGCTTTCCGCCCTTCGGTGCCATCGGCGAGGACGACGAAGACGGAATGGGGGCCATCGAAAGCAAGTGAAATCCTCAAGTTGTGAACAGTGGAGTTAGCTGACGAGCATCGAAGCATCTAGGCCTAGCGTTGCAGAGCACACTTGACACAACAGCACAACCACACACCACCAATACCTCCTTTTGACACCACGCTAGCCAAAACGTGGCCTGCGCAAACAAACGAGATGGAGCCACTCCGGAAACTCTGCCGGAGGCGGAAGTGCAGCAATGAACATAGCCAGCGTGGCCAGACGAAATCGGTGTGTGATGGCTAGATTCGGCTTGTTGTGGTTCAAAGCGGTGTTATGCTTCGGCTGCAAGTCGATTTCCTTCGCAAGGGCGCTGCGCGAGGAGCCAAAGGACCTTCCGTCGCGACAGAAAGTCCGTAAAATTGGATGGTGGGGAGTTCGACCGTCCGAAACTTCAGATGTTCTTATACATTGATTCTATGGGGCTCGTGGCGGTGCCGCGAAGATGTCCGAAATATCAGGCATGTCCGAAAATTCAGTCGTTGACTGTACTACTACAGTGGACTGTCTTGAAGGGGGACACGGGTTTTAGAGACCAAAAAACAGCGAAAAAATCAATATTCTAAAAGCTATATTTTCAGAATTTCCAGCTATTAGTCTACCACGTCGCCAAATTTTGCACATTTTAAATCAATATTTTAGCCGTAACATAAATTTCTGGCTCCAGTGTCGGCCAAATATTAGCCAAAGTTTCCGTAAATAAGTACTTTTGCCAGGGCGCTTGATGGCTCCCGCAGTCATTCGGTCGCGCCATCCTGTATATCATTTGAAAGAAGTCTCTTGTCTTCATTTTTCCACCACCACCGGCTCCATCTGCACATTGGAAGTGAAGAAATTCTGCCTCAAAAAGAAGACCCACCGCATGCTGTGATTGGTCGACAAAGGCATGTGACCCTCAGCTAGCCACACCATTGGCTAGACTGGCGTTGTCTACATCACTCCGCGGCCGCTGCGCACACGTGCCAATGAGGTTTCCCACGCTGACAGCGATGCTGACCGCGACTCAGAAGTTCATGACGAAGTAAAATTTAGAAAAAAAAGTAAGAGGAAGTCAGCTTACAACTTCAAGAAACGATCCTCTGCCGCGCCACTTCCCTATGACACCGGTAACAGCCCGCTCCCGCAGTCGAGCGGCTCCAGAGATCCCAGTCTCGTGTTAGACCTAGTCCCCCAAAGCGCTCTTTACAACTGCTGCGTTTCATCAACGTTTTGCCACGACACTACTATTCTGCAGCCAGAATTTTTCTGGCGCATTGACGGTGAAGCTCAAGGAAAACTTCAAGCATTAGCGTCAACTCCTGCTCCTGACCAAAAATCGGAACTACTAGATTGCGTTGGCGACACTGCTGCTAGGAGAAACGAGCTGGTCAAGTCTGCTGAGCATGCATTTGCTGAAAACTTGCAGCAGGTGCTCAGAAGGCATCGCCGCAGTGACACTATCTTGACAGACTACATTCCTGGAGGCTACTAATGCAATAGCACTTGAATATATTCAAATATTTTGTGGTGTTCTGTTATAAAAATAAGCTCATTTTGTTTTTTCAAGTTTTCTCAGAATCTCATTTTTGGTGTTTTCTAAACTTGCCTAAACGCTATATCGGTCTTCAGGGTGCATAAAATCATAATTTTAACAGCGGCATGTAGCTACATGTGTGTACTACGCCATTCTAGGTGCAGATATTTTAATTTCGCTTTTGTAAATTTTAATATCTGGCTACTAATTGGACCACGTAACTGCCATGTCTGGAGATTGAACTTCAAATTGCTGTAAAATTGGTAATACCTGCAATATAAAAAAAAGTAGTCCTACAGTTGTATTACTTACAATTTGTAGTATCCAGCCATATGTCTAGATAAACATTCTGGCTGATACTCTTCTTGCGATTGTTCCAATAAACAATGGGTGATTAATTTTAATTGTATCTGGAACCACTAATTCAACTTAACCCTTTGAGGGCCAATGACGTAAATATACGGCGCCGCGAATGAAACGGGCATGAATGGTGTCAACAGCGATGAAGCTGTTTCAGAAGGATCCCAAAGCCGTGCTTGTTGCCAGACTGTAGAGCATGCTAGGCTAAATCTGCGGCATTCGACCCCCGGGATCTGGATGTGAAAGATAGCTCGGCATTTTCCGTCTGTGGGGATCGTGGACGGCATGAATCCGTGACGCGTAGTCACGTGATGCGCTGTCTGTCGCGGAAAAGACTGATTTAGTCCGTCGTGTGGATCCACCATAATGGTGGTGCAGTAAATACTCACTCGAAGCTTCACACAAAGTATTTATTTATTTGGCTGAAAGTACTGCAGCAGTGTAGCCAGCTTCTTATTCGCAGCCACGTGCTTAAACTCTTTGAGTCCTCAACATAGTCTAAACGATCCACAAGCAATAGGCCGGTGCCCTCTATTGCACCGCAGTAGCAGTGCGGAAGGGCCAAAGCAGCTACAGCACCAGTTGTACTCGGGAGCAGTGCAACATCAGTGCTTGCGAGATCAACCCCGGCAGCATCTTCGTTTTGCCTCTACTTCTGCTGCGATCTCCACGTCCGTCAAACGAAGCATTTTGAAACACTGTTAATAACAAAGTATTAAGTGGTGTTTGCCAAGGTCTTTGAGTGAGCCCAGTGAGCGCGCGCTGTCTTGGTGGATGCAAAGCGCCAGTCCTGGCGAGACGCAGCAGGCACAGAGCGCGGCACCGAGAAAGAGTCAGTGCGGCAAATGCAATGTACCATGATGTATTGTTGACGTCGAACTAGCCAAGCCACCGCGTGCGTACACTGCTATGTTCAAATGGCGCCCTCAGTGCGATCGGTGTGTGCAGCTACAGTGTGCAGCAGTCGAGAATGTCCATCGCGCCGCCGCTATCTTCGAGGGTGTTGTGGGAAAGCTTACCGCCTGTAAACAGAGTGCACATGGTCAGGGGTGGTGAAAATCGATATATCCATTTTACTTCCGATCCTGTTCAAAATACAAAATTAAAAATGCATGCGATTTTCCATGTGATATAGAAAGTTTTCAATATATGCAATAATTTGATATATCTGTGTTCGATATTGCTACGGAACAGCCGCCACAGTGTGGCTGCACTGAGGAGGACGAAGACGACGTGTGTGCCGGTTTGATATAGCGTCGCCATTTTGGCCTCCGTGAGCTTACCTGTAAATACATTGTAAATAGTATTCGGCTTCAGCTTCACATAACATTAATTTGGTGGAGGTGCGGGGTAAGGAGAGTAGATGAGGCATGGTCAGGACCCCAAGAAAAAGGGGCGTCTTTCTTCAAGAGGTCGGTAAGGGGACGTGCGATGGTCGCAAAATCCTTCACAAAGCGTCGGAAATAAGAGCACAGCCCTACGAAACTACGAACGTCCTTGGTAGACTTCGGAACAGGAAAATTCGTAACGGCGCGAATTTTGTCCGGATCGGGTCGCACGCCTCTGGCGTCTACGAGGTGTCCAAGGACGGTGATTTGGCGGCGAGCGAAATGACATTTTGACGAGTTCAACTGGAGGCCGGCTCGGCGGAACACGTCAAGAATCGCTGAAAGACTGTCTAGATGCGTGTCGAATGTGGGCGAATAAACTATAACGTCGTCCAGATAGCACAAACAGGTGGACCACTTGAACCCCTGAAGCAAAGAGTCCATCATTCGTTCGAAGGTGGCGGACGCGTTACAGAGACCGAAAGGCATCACCTTGAACTGATAAAGGCCGTCAGGGGTAACAAATGCAGTCTTCTCTCGGTCCATGTCATCGACGGATATCTGCCAGTAGCCGGACCGTAAGTCGATAGAAGAAAAATAGGTGGCACCGTACAGGCAGTCGAGAGCGTCATCAATACGTGGCAAAGGGTACACGTTCTTTCTTGTGATTTTGTTCGGGTGGCGATGATCTACACAAAAGCGCCACGTTCCATCCTTCTTTTTGACAAGTATGACGGGAGATGCCCAGGGACTACAGGAAGGCTCGATAAGGTCCTTTGCAAGCATCTTTGTGACTTCCTGTTGGATAACAGCTCGTTCTGACGCAGAAACACGGTATGGACGTCGGTGAATAGGGTTCGCATCGCCAGTATTTATGCGATGGGTCACGACGGACGTTTGACCTAAGGGTCTGTTGTCAAAGTCAAAAATGTCGCGATAGCCTTCAAGAACGCGGCAAAGAGCTTCAGCTTGAGCAGGTGTAAGGTCAGAGGAGACCATCTTCTTAATGTCGACATCAGTACCGTGTGATGACGTCACGGTATGGGCTGAGCTGTAACGATCTTCCACTGTGAATGGCTCGACCTCATCATCCTTCAAAGCGCGAATTATAGCCAAGGAGATCCCCTGAGGCAGAACTTGCGCGGTTAGCGCGAAATTGACAAGTGGAAGGCAGGTGCGGTTGCCAGTAATTTTCAGCACAGTGTGCGGCACGGTAACACCATGTGTAAGCATAACGGCCGGAATTGGTGCGGCCACGTAATTGCCATCAGGTACAGCTGGAGAGGACAACAAGTCGACGTGGGTCACAGAGTGAGGTGGTAGGCGAATAAGATCTATGCAGCTCAGATAGCTTGGAGGCGGGTCCACAGGGTCGGCAAGGAGAGGCAAGTCAAGGCGAAGTGAGCCGGCGGAACAGTCAATGAGGGCAGAATGATGGGCAAGGATCGAGGTTTCACTGTACTGATGTAGCAACCCAAACTCAGTGCTGTCATCTATAGCACGGTCGATATGGCCTCGCAAGCACTAGATCCTATTAACATGCATAATGATCGCACTTTCTTGTAAAAAAAATTGACGCAAATTCAGGGGTGCGATCATTACGCATGTTAAATTTCCCGCAAAAAGAAAAAAAATTTCGTCCCGCGTTTGCTGCGGGATGACAACAGGTCAACAAATAGGCGGCTGGCAAAGCAAGCCGAACGTACTGAACGCGATTTTTTTTCCTTCTCCTGAGTACATTCCGTGCATGGAAACAGTTTCTTCCGTATCAGTGATGAATAATATTGTTAATATCGGCAAGTTTGCGGCACTAATGTAGCCATGTCTACTTAGAGGGGACAGAAACAAATGGGCGCGCTTAGCTGCCAGTGATATAGAAACAGATGGCCGGCATGCTGCGGAAACTGCAGCATCTGTCTTCACTACTATCCTAATATGGCACATTTCCGCTAAGGGTGGGCGGATATCTTGGCTGTGTTAGAAGCGTCGGCGTATGAATAGGGTACACTTCTAACGTATCAGTGTAAACGTGGCTACTATCGTTGCTGCTCGCGATTTGTTGCGTGCCCACGAGTGCAGATGAGAAGAATCGAAAGGCGCCTTTTTGGTTGTTGACCACAACCATTATAAAGCCTACACATAATAAAGGCAAGTTTGGTTGTACCTCTTTTTGTCATGGAAGTGCGGGAAGTGATGAAAGTAATGAAATGGGGCATCTGCTTAAGAATGTTGGGTGCGTGCAGACCGCTTGGTATGTCTTCAAGAGTCGTTCGTGTAGCATTTAACAAAGAATAAGCGCGATCATCATTAGCTAGACTTGGCATGCGACATATCGCTGCGACAAGTTCAAAGTGCGATCATTACACGGGGAAAAAAAAAATCGAATTTTGACAAAAAAAATCAGGGGTGCGATCATTACACGAGTGCAATCATTATGCGAGTAAATACAGTAATCGGGTCAGCTTGTCACAGCCACCACTGCCCATCGTATCATGCTTGGTTAAAAAAATGGGACTGCTATTGCCTACACGGCTTTAGGCAAGTGACACACAGCTCACAATGGCGCTGTAGCTCATGAGTGTGAAAAGCAGAAAACCAGCCATGTGTGCGCTGTAGGCGTCGCTTTTAGTTCTGTTAGAATTAGTGTGGCATGCAGACAAAGGATCTACCTGTCTTGTAACAGAGCCAGTGCGGCCCACAAGCTTCCTACGTGCGTCCTGCACACGGCCACACATTTCTTCACGATGGCAGCTGAAACCCAATGTGCAGACTTGTCTGCCGCCATTCTGCGAGAAGTCTATCAAAGGGCAACTGCAAAAGAATTATTGGATTGCACAAAAAGCTGCCTAGATTCAGTCTCCATGCCAGCATTGTTGCTTTCCAGAAATCATGCTGAACCCAGAACGTTCAAAACCAGCATGGCTCCTCAGTATGATTTTCAAGATTATATTGCTTGTATGGCATGCTGAAAACGTCGGGAGGCAATGGTCTGGGATTTTTATCATATCCGCTAACAACCAGGTGCACACGTTGTTTGCTTAGCTGGTACAAAGACTGTAAATATAAAAATTAGACAATTGCCAGCTTTGTAGTTTTGTCAAGATTGCTTCAATACTGTCTGCCACTCACTCATAACAAATTTTAGCTAAAGTGAAATATTTTTTCAGTTGACCCTTAACCATTAAGTGTTATATTGACGTATAGTTACCTTATTTTACTTTATTTAATGGCTTATTTTCAAATGTTGCTCCATCAAAAACCCTTCTAAAGCTTTTTCAACCAATTTGGTTCTTGTTTTAAACGTGGGAAACTCATTTTACCTCCTCACTATGCAACAAATGCAGTTGAACCCACTTATAACAATATCCAAGTGCCACGAAAATTCCATAACCGGGTTGTACGAAAAAAAGTTAAAATAGAGGGATGGAAGAGTTGTGAGAAAACTAATGGAAAGGAGACCAGTGCCCCTCCCCACCACCTTCCTCCGTCTGGCTTCTGATTGTGTTGAACTGTGCTTCATGCGCACTCCAATCACGTGTTAACAAAGCCGCGGCTTCCGGCAATCAAGAATGGCACTGCTGTAACAACTGCAAAGAGGGATCACCGGCAGCCAGAAACGTACAAGCTACGCAGAGGCATCATTTTGGTGGCCCCTAAAGGTGCCTTTTAAGAAATGTGGGAAGGTTGCCATGGCAGCATCTCAGCTTGAGAAATCTATAAGAAACGCTGGGATGAGATTGCCACAAGCATCTCGCCATGTGCTTCACGAGAAGCTTGCTGACATCCTTCTCCAAGGCATCCAGGTGCTCCATATAGTGCAGCAGAAGGTCCCTTGCGAGAACTAGCCCCTGAAGGACTGAATCATCTACAGGGCCTCCCGCAGGGACAATGTTGAGGCAGCATGCCCTACCGTGTCAGTGCTGCCGTCGTGGCGGTCAGTGTCGCTATCTGATGCAAGCATGTTCGTGACGATCGTCTCATCGGTTAGAAGCATTTTGTTTCCAAATCTATAGCAGTGCACTTTCTTTTCACCGGCAATGTCGTCCACTGCGGATCAGCGGGCCGATCAGCCATCTTCAAACAAGGCTGAGAAAGCACATGGCCAGGAATGACTGACGCAACAAACAAAGACAAGCACATGCGACTTAATTCGTTAGCATAATTGTGCAGAATGAGGGCCCATTGAGCAATCTGGGAGCAGCGTTGTCAGCGCAGTTGGCGCGGCCCATATGTGTTTCGGACCGTGGCGCAGTGTAGAGCTATGTGTGCAGCCCATTTGTGTTCGGAGGGCTAGAAGGGCGATGGAAGAGATGCGCACGAGGCTGTTGATGCAGAAAAGTACGCGGCGGCAGTTAAGGTAGTGGAAGATTGTGCAGCAGCTCGCATTTCACTTTTTCATTTTTCTTTTCAAGGATTTCACATTCCATTACCTTTTGGCACAGACACCCAGCAGCCAGACTTCATCGTTATGACCGATGATGCGGCATGGGTGCATTCTAGTAAGCGGGTTATTTCTCCCATAGGAAATATGCAAAAGTTGACGGTGCAGCAGCTTCTTATTGTAATAACCGATAAATTAGAGAATTTTAGATTAGGGGACGCAAGCCGCTTGCGTCCCCTAACCTAAATCTCTCTGTTGTTAAAACCGGTATCGTTATAAGTGGGCTCAACTGTACTGATATATGTGGCGTCATCATTCCAAATCTGCCAGAAGGCAAAAAAAGCGTGCGATTCCATAAACATTGTCTATGAGCACTGACAAATCGCTGCCATCTATGTACAGTCAAACTCGCTTATAACGATCTCGTGTATAACAATGTATCGGTTATAACGACCACATTTCGCGGTATTTACGATTTTCTAACACTGCCTATCGAAACTGCATCCAGATATAATGAACCTTTTTAAAGTGATGTACCTTTACAACAAACACACTCGTTTCTCTATGATAAACACTTTAAAGCTGGCCGCTGTTAAAGGAGGGCGCACACGAAGTCCTCTGCTCCCTTGCTCCAGTTGACCGCGACAAAGATTTGACTGCCGAGATAAGCGAGTGCTGCATGCAGATTTTAGAAGCCATGAGGATAGTCACATTCAGCTATTCTACGGTAACCAGGCTTTCGCGGTGTGTCTCCAGCATGCTTCACGGCAAAGCAGCACGGCAGATGTGGCCTCCACTCTCAAAAGCCACGATGGCAACACCCTAGTGTGGATTTCTCCATGTGGCACCAATGTCGGAAGCTATGTCGGTGGCACTCATTTTTGCGCAGTTCTCTGTGCAGCACCACATGCACTACTTTATGTTATATGACGCTCAGTATGAGCTACCACGTTAAAGTGTGTGTTGAACCGTCGCGCTTTGTTGCTCATACTAAGTGCGATAGTATGCTATTAGAACCAATTTGAACGAACAGCTGCTAAAGTGTTACTATAGATATTTACGTCCCCCAAGCCGGCGTGAACACTGCACGATGCGCTACTGCTACGCAATGTTGCAAAAGTCGGTGGGTATGGTTCATCGATGCTTCGTTTAGGCTATTACTGATAACGGCTTCCATTGGTGTTCTACCTCTCGAGCTTCAAACTTTTTTGGCCGAAGTAAAATAATGAAGCATAACTTTGTGGTTCTGCAGCCGTAACAGCAACACCTATGCAAAATGCCGGCAGGCTGCAGTAGTTTCCACTTTCAGCCAGCTAGAACACTTCATTATCGTATGCAGAATTCACTCGTCCCGCAGATGGTAAAATATATCACAATGTCGGCGAAAAAATGGCGGTGGACATGCTCATAGTTTCGAAATGGCAGGTGATTGGAACAGGCCACGAGTGCCGTTTCGAAGGGGCTACGATGCCATATTTCGCTCTTTAAATTACATTCTTAAAGGGACTCTGAACCACCCCTCGGCCTTGGTGGAATCACATAGTCCGCGGGTAGCATATGCTGCTCTGAACATCTCAGCCAGGTTTTGCTGTCGTACGTGGTGCATGGAGCTGGCAAGCGGATCGCGAAGTCACCTTTCTTTCAAGTGCTCTCTTTTCAACAGAAGGCCCTGTCCTCGCTCTCTTTCAGAGGCATTATTTCGTCATTGGACACACTATTTCGTCATTCCCTTAGACGGCTGCTATTGGCTGATAGTTGACATCAAGCTGCAGTCCGCTGCATAGCGTAGATACCATGGCCGCCTTACCCGCCGTGGTTGCTCAGTGGCTATGGTGTTGGGCTGCTGAGCATGAGGTCGCGGGATCGAATCCCGGCCACGGCGGCCGCATTCCGATGGGGGCGAAATGCGAAAACACCTGTGTACTTAGATTTAGGTGCACGTTAAAGAACCCCAGGTGGTCGAAATTTCCGGAGTCCTCCACTACGGCGTGCCTCATAATCAGAAAGTGGTTTTGGCACGTAAAACCCCATAATTTAATTTTTAATACCATGGCCGCCACGGGGTGCCGCCACGAGTCCACTGGCTAAGCACACTGCGGCTCGCTGAGAACAACTGCGTTTGGCTTATGTTTCGGGCGTCGTAGGCACCAAAGGCGGAAGTTGGACTGTTTACATTGTGGGGATGCGCAGCTCTCGCGCGTCCCCTGATATGTTGTTTTCTTGCATAGCTCCTGTCTCCTGCTTCGCCGTGTGGCTTTACTGCGGCGGTCGGTATGCTTGCAAAGTAGTACGAGAGATGGCGCGAGTGTTACTCTGCTAATGCCACCTAACGGCGGGGTTACTTGGGTGCAAAAAGGAGAAGGCTCTTCCTCTTTGGCTGGGGGTCGGAAAGTGGTGCGGACGTTCTGCGTGTGTGCCGATCCATGCTTCTGCGAGACCGTCACGCGAGGCCTACCCCGGAGTGGACGAACACGATAGTTCGAATGCACCACCGTTCGTGTGACCGTACGCGCGAACGACCAGGCGTTGGTGTTAAGCATGGAGCGAACATGTTTGCTTGTTCTCCAGTCGCAGTGAGCCGGACTTCCGCGATTTGTTGCGCGCCCATCGGCATGTTTTGTGGATAGCAACGAGGCCAGCAGGCATTAGTCTATGAAAGGTGCAATAAATGCCCTTGTGATTGTTTGCACTACTGTGTTGTCGTTCCTTTGTTCCACGAGCATGGGTGAGAACCCCACAACATTAACATCCAAAATGAAATTTTAACTGCGCGCCTCGGTGACATTTAGAAGGCAGAGCGTTGTGAGCGTGCCCCGCTGTGGAGGTCGTATTTGATTGCCAGTAACTGCACTTCTGCTGAATGCATTGAAGTACTTTATGCGGCATAGTATTTCTGAAATAGCCTTTTTTCACTTCAAATGCCTTTCTATACTTCAATAAAAAGTGTTTCAAGGCCCCTTTAATTAAAATTTGCAGTTAGACGTGAAAAGTGCCGGGAACTAAAATAAAGGTACTGAAAGTCCTATTTTGAGACCAAGGTGGTGTCGAGTCGTAACTGCCGATGCCAGCTAGTATCATTAATTCATGGGTGTTTTGAAGGGCGAGTCCACATATAAAGAACTACAGGTAAAATGACCACTTTTCCTGGAAATATCAAGTTCTTTATAAGTGGATTCAACTGTAAGTGGAAAACAAAGACCGCAGTAAACACACCCCTCCAGCGCTGATGAACTGGCTGCCATTTATGTTGCAGAACACAGACTGAATCAATGTGGCCTTCGACGTGATGAAAAAGTGCTGACGTCTATGTTGTAAAAAAAAAAAAAATATGAAATAACCATAGATTTCAAATGCTGGCACTGCAGCTGCTTCTGTTCTAGCAAAAAAAGAAAAACTAAGTGGACATGCTGAGTTCGTCTAAATTGCTTTGAAAACGTGATTTTTGCCGTTGACACACTCAAGTCAAAATTAACCATGATTGTGTTAACAACCTGAGCTCATCCGAGACACTTAATGGTTTAGGCATGTGCATTTTGCAGGATCATCCTTTGTGTTTAAACCTCTGTGTTGATGCTTTGGTTATCTTGTCCATGCAGCTGCTTCCAGATGATGCAGCCTTGGCTAAGCAACACAAGAAGGAGGAAAATGCAGCCTTGCAATATGCAAAACGCTCGGCAATGGTGATCATGTCCTCTGAGAAGAAAGAGGAAGAGAAGAAAGATGAGGACAAGGATGATGACCTGACTTTGGTAAGTCTTATCTGGTTATGAGGAACTTGGTAGTTGTACCCGAGATTCTTTAGAAGTGGAACTTGTTGCATTGATAGCATAGGCAGACAAAACCAAGTGAGAAGAATCGCCTGTTACATCCGAAAGTATGGTGTGCGCGGGTTTGTTTTAACGGGCATGGGCTGTACTTCAAACCATTTCTTGAACAAGTAGAGAGACTGAGGAGCTCATGTTTTCGTTAATCATGACCATGATCATGAGCTTCAGATCATGAGTTAATCTTGAGCTTAAACATTTGGCGATGCCTCTGTGGCTAGCATAACATTTCGTTTGAAAGCGGCACTATAGTGGCATCACCTGTGTCATGCCATTACGATAACGTCACGCCAATGCGACACAGGTCAAAATGGTGATGTCGCTCGTTTACTTTAGTTAGCTACTGGTGCGGCTAGTAGTGGCTGCGATACTGATCTTTACTGCAGAAACCTATGCAGTACTGTCTGCGGTTAAACACATAAAGAAATTAAGACTAGAGAAAGCAGTAATATTCACAGACTGGTTAAGTGTCGTAAGAGCACTGATGTCTTTAAGAAAACATAGAAATCCAGTTTTTATTCAGCTTTACTCATACTTGTGCAATATTTATTCATCTTGTAGATATGTGATATGCTTTGTTCCTAGCCATAGATGCATCGAGGGTAATGTGCCGGCAGACGAAATGGCCACATCAATTACATCTCAGGCTGCTAATCCTACCGCTGCTATTCCTGCTACAGATCTCAAGCCTTTATTGCGAACGAAACTGCAAAGCCACTGGCAATGCTTGTGAGACAATGAAGGAAATAATAAGCTCCACTGGATTAAGCCAATGTTTGGTTTCTGGCCCTCCATTACAGAAACTGACGAACTGATGTCCTATTCTGTCGGCTCAGAATAGGACACGCATATGGTACTCACAATTTTCTACTGACTGGCAATGAATCTCCAACTTGTGGTAGATGTAGTGAGAGGCTCACCGTACTCCATGTGCTCGTGGAGTGTTGGGAAGCTGAAAGAGAGAGAAGAAACTATTTCCCTGTAGCATACTGCCATTGTAGCCCTCTTCATCATGCTTCTTAGGGCAGAACCGTTCTTTCACACCACTATGTTGTTTTAATGATGTCAAATTGCATGTTTTTAGCCCCATAAATTTACAGCACATGCCTCCAGGCCCTTGCATCTCAAGGGTTCTAAGGCAGTAGTGTTTCTTGCAAATGTTTATCTATGACACATTTTACTATATCATCATTATTTCAAATGTATCTTTTGTGCCCATTGTACAGCTCATTAACCATTGGCATAATTTTATCTCATATAGGTTTTATGCACATTTCAGCAACTCTTTTTTTTTTTTTTTAGACCCCTTTACAGCCACGTAACATCTGCCTCACGTTATTCATGATTCCACTCCACACTCATTAGCACCAGCCTAGTGTTCTTCGGCCACATTTAGCCCTTGTGCCGCAAAACACAACATTCATCATCAGCACTTTATGGAGGAAGTGGGCCATTCTGCTGTTTTTTTTTTGCAGGAGGAGAACCAAAAGCTTGGCCTGTGCGAGGCTCTGCTAGAGGTGGGCGACTGGCTCAATGCTCAGAAGCTGATGCAGCGGCTGCCCGAACACTACGCTGTTTCTCAGCCTCACATTGCCCGTCGGCTGTGCCTGCTGGTGCACACCCTGGTGGAACCGCTGTACTCCAAGTAAGATACCTTGCATGTTTGGCCAGTAGTAGCAAGCAATGTCCTCGATGTAACTGACTACTTTTGATCCCTTGGTAGGAAGGCAAAACGTGATATCGAAGGCTCGCTTGTTAGTGGTGGCGTCAGCTTCGCGGCCAGATTCATCCCTACACTGTTCGAACTTGAACTTTCACATTGATGGCTGTTGCCCTGAAGCAGCACGAGCAAAAGCGCATAGCGCGATATGGCAACATCCATTGGATCTGTCGATATTGGCGTAGGCAGAGACCTAGAGGCATGCTGGGAAGAAATGGGAAATATCAAGGGAAATGCTTTGGCTTGCTCCACAAAGTGATTTCGCCTCCGTGAGTGCTCTCAATTTGCCATTGGAACAGGAGCAGAAAACTTTGCTCTGGAAGTGCTCCAAATCTGCCATTGGAATTCAGTATTACAGCCGATGCCGGCTATATCGAACTCGCAAAAAGACGCCGATCAGTTCGATATAGAGCATAATTCGATATAAGCCTGCTGAATAATTGGATGCCATAAAAGCACATACCATTTATAAAATCACTTTATTGCTGAAATTAGCTTAGTTTAGCATGAAATAGTCCTGCATTTCTTTCTGCTTGGGCAATTTCGCTGCCTGCGCCGCACATACTTCTCTACATTGTCCAAGGAGTCGGGAGCAGCTGAGGCCGCAACCTTCCGCATTCGCGCAGAAGCACCGGACTAGTGCGAGCGCACCAATCACTTCGGAGGATGTACGCAAAGGACTGTCGTTGATTTCCTCATTGTGCCCACTTTCACTTGTGCTCGGTACGATGTCGGTAATGTAGTCTTCGTTTTCGGGCTCTCTTGTTGTCTCGACACCATCATTTGCACTCACAAACTCGTCCACTGTTGATTCGTCAACAGCTTCCGGAAATTCTGACAGCTCGCACCAAGTTTCGGCAACACCGGCAACGTCTGCGTCGCATTCACCAGAATTTACAGTCATCACCGAGCACGCGGAAGCCGGCACAGCTGAAGCAATTTCGGATGAACCACTCGTACACGGCCGTGCGTATGCGTCTTGCGCCACGGGCACCGGGGAAGAGTTTGGCCGCTTTAGCCCTAATTTCCCCCTTATTCTTCAAGATCGTCCCGAGAGTTCCTTGGAATCATTCACGCTGCGGGGACACATCCGACTTCTCACCGCGTTCGACCCGATTTATGATTTCGAGCTTCACGACGAAAGGCAAATTCTGCCGCTTCATCACGGCAACACTACTGGGGAAGGCCCACAAGGCACACACACATTGGACCAGAAAAGCACCGAGACAACTCGCACTTTCGCCATTTTGCACGACAAGGGCACAAGAGCCTCTGATTGGCTGTTTGAGCAAACGCTGCGGGTGGGCCAGGATCATTTTTTGCAGGAGGGTGTCGACAGCTCGTTCGAAGCAGCGCGGTCACGGTAGGAAGAGCGATTGGATGGAGCCGTGTCGTCGGGTTTCCCCGCAACCGCAAGGGAAAGCCAACTTCTGGGGGCACTTTTCCGCAGCTCGACGTTCGATATACAGTCGCCGACTGATTTTCCGGACTCCAAAAATTCAGACATGCTCGATTATTCAGTCTGCTTCGCGGCACTACCATTCTCCCCATAGACCATAATGTATAACAATTGCCGAAAGTTCGGACACCTTGCAACCTCTCGTCTGATTTTTTGGACACTCCTTGAGCCAAGTCGATTGAGAGCACCATGCACCAACTCTGACCGGTGCATGGTTCGACTTGCTGAACGCCATTTTTGTTTCGAACGGAGCCTTCATGCTGGCCCGTGAAGTGGCGCTACTGCAAATCCCCTCTCATCATCATCGTTTCTGCCTGATTTGATAGAATGGCTCCACAGCAGTTCCGGTTTCACCTTAGTAAGCCATGTCAAGACAATCCATCAGCTGATTTGTTTCTTCGCGCATGACGCTGCGAGTAGGGCACGTTTTTCGTTTGTTAGACTGGTGTCAGCATGGTGGTGTTTGCTTTGTGTGCTGTGTCGAGGTTCCGGTGATCCAACGCGGCATACGGAAACACCGTGTCAAGTGTCTAATGGCGCCGACAGTGCCCGCGCAGACTGCGCTGGGGAATGCCGGCAAGCGGGTGCCGGGAGGCCTAAGATTTGTCGCCTTCCGATGTGCTACCTACTGACGCGGAAAATGTTCTGCCAAGGCCTGCGCAGCGGTTGCATTGCGATTCCGGACACCGTTTCATTTGACAGTTTCACGGTGCTGACACTGTTGTACTGACATGCGCAGAACTCGACGACCCGAAGATCATTCGTCAGGTTTCTGCTGCACCGCCGGACAATGACTCCGAGTCGGAAGATGACGCACCATGTGCTATGCTGCCGTCGGATGCGGAGCGTGTACAAGCAATGACTGTGCTTTCAGCCGCCTATAGTGACCGTACGACCCTCTCCGAGATTCACACTTATCTGATTGCACGTAAAAGGAACAGCGTGCAACGGCGCATTCACGATTTCTTCAAGCCTACTGCCAAGCCCGAATAAGTGTGTGGAAATAAAGGATTTCATTTTTTTTCTTAATCTGCTTTTTCGGACACCTGTTTATTCGGACATTTCCGTAGTCCCCGTGAGGTCCGAATAAACGGTCGGCGACTGTAGTGGGAGCCGCTGCTATTTTTGTTCGATGTAAACGTAACTTTTGCTATACAGTAGAACCCCGCTGTTACGTTCCTCACTGCTGCGGTTTCCCGGCTGCTACGTCGTTTTCATCCGGTCCCGGCATAGCTTCCATAGGATCCAATGTATAAGGAACCCCGCTGTTACGTAGTAGCTGTGAAAACGTTCCCGCATGATGCGTCGCAACCCGAACCCGCCTGGGCTAAAGTAGGCAACGCGCTCCAACCGCCATTTTGGCTTTTTACGAGTTTTGACCGGGCTTGGCCGGGCTTGGCTATGGAACTGGCTGCAAAAAGCCGCACGCCAGTTCGAGAGGTCGCCACTGGGTGGCCATTCGTGAAAAATGATCTCACTATCATCACTGTGATTACGGTCACCACATGGTTTGTTGGACAGGTCGACTCACGGAGGAAGGAAACTCGGGAGAGGCCCTGACGTCACTCTTTGTGAAGCTATAGCTAAAGGGAAGCCGGAAGTTGGCGTTGCTCATGGCGTTGCTCCACCTATCGGGCTAGCTCTCCTCTGTTGCTTACATTTCTCGCAAAACCACGCCGCGCTGCGCGCAACCGGGCTGCCTGGACGCGCGCGCTCCGCAGATATACTAAACAATCGTTAGCACGTTAGCATGATTACGCCAAAGAGGGCAACATTTCCCGTGGATATTCCTTCGTCCGTTGCCATTGCCGTGGCGCGGTGACGACGAGGAGCACAAGCTGCATGATGCCGGGGAGTTGCCAAATCCTAGCTTTGGAGGAGCCGTCGCGGCTCTGGACCTCCTCCGCAGGTATGTCGCACCTCACAGCAACGCTGACAGCAATGTGGCCTTCCAGGCTATTGAGAAACGTGTGGTGATTTCTAGCGAGCGAAAGAAACGGCAAGCCACCATTCTAGACTTTTTTGTGGAAATAAATAGTCTATAGTTGAAGCTGCACTTTTTTCATTCATTTTCGGAGCTTTCCTCACTGTTGCATTTTCCTGGCTGTTACGTTTTTTTCCTCGGTCCGGTGAAAAACGTATGAACGAGGTTCCACTGTATATACTCATTGTAACTATACCGTGCCCAGAAATTGTTCGATATATAGAATAATTCGATGTAAACGGGTTCGATATAGTCGGGTTCGACTGTAGTGACCTTTTTAGTGACCTAAGTAGCCAGTAAATTGACCTGGTAAAATTCCTCAAGAGATTTCAGTAGGGGTGTGTGAATATTGTATTTACTCGCATATTGATCGCACTCACGTAATGATCACGCCCCTGAATTTTGTCGTCAAAATCTGATTTTTTTTATTTCCCCCCTAATGATCGCACCTCGAACTTGCCGCAGCGATATGTCGTGTGCCAAGTCTAGCTAATAATGATCGCGCTTACCATTTGTTGAATGTTTTGCGAATGACTCTTCAAGACAAACCAAGCAGTCTGCACACACCATTCTTAAGTAGATGCCCCATTTCATTACAGTGAAACCTGAATTTTGTACTGATTTCGTGCAGCTAGTGAAAGTTAGCCCATAAGGTGCACTAAGCTCTGCGGGAAAGCCAGCTTCTCAGTAGCAAAGTGCACGAGCTTGCTGACCGCGAGCGTGCACTTGGAGCACAACGAAAGGGGAGGGGGACGACTGTGTAACAGAATCCAAGCGCAATAAGAATGTTCTTTCTGAGAGTATAGCTTCGATGGGCCGATCCTTGGCAGCGGTGCCTGTCCACAAAGCCTCACTATGGAAATATGCCAGCTCCCCGCCAAGTGCTCATGTCGCACCTCCACACAGCGTATCGCATGCCTGTTACAACATTCAGGATAGAGCAATGGCCGGTGCACTACTGCAATACGTGCCCAAGTGAGACCCGGAACTTGTAGTACTGATTTTGCCGGCGAAGGGCATTCCGCTATGGGCATTACAACAATGACTTTGCATGTGATATGCTAGAAAGCGCTATTCTAAACAAGTATGGATGCATTAGACACACTTACTTGAAGTTATAACCAAAAATGTTTTTTATGCAATTGAAGCTGCCCTCTCACTTGCTCCTGTAGTATAATGTAGTATAATATATATTTGTGGTTGTTATATTTTTGCAAATGCAGAACTTCGACAACAGTGAGTCAGTCTGATGGCTCATACTGAAGGAAAACAGAAGGGGCTTGCTGTACAAGCTGTGCTGCAAAAGTCCTGCTTGTGTGGGGCAGAATAAATAGGGGAACTAAAAGACAATGATCTTGGAGTTATTTTTAAGCAACAATCATAGCAAACAGTACTGCATCTCTTCATTTTAATTTAGATTTAGTTCAGTTTAGTTTTAGATGTCATCACATTTGCTGTCAAGCAAATCCTCTGAGTTTACAGGCATTTGATGCTGTATAATAAGGCACAGGTTGGCAAGAACAGACAGCTAGTGGGAATTGCCTAATTTTCCAAGTTAACATGAGTCAAATATGTAAATGTGATGTTCCAACATGTTAAAATAACCAAACTTGCTAATAAGGGCATGTCCCTATCATTATTTAGTGTTCAATTTGGTACTCGAAGCTAACTATTTGTATCCAATTTGTATTAGAAGATTTCGATATTTGCACGCCCCTAGGCTTAGGCTTAATTTGACTCACCCTCATTTTATCCCAAGGGGAACATATCTACTTCCATTTGTTGCTACTTCTAAAGACATACCAAAGACCTTGCTACTGGTCCACCTGGGTCCATCAAAACTGCTTTTCTAGGCGAAGTAGAGCTGGTGAAAACAAAGAAAATCTTCATATGTAAGCAGGCATTGTTAATTTGTTTTTAAGAGCCCTACTTTTTGGAGAAACCAGCAGCACAATGTTCCCCACCCTCTTGCTATTGCAGTTAAACCCATCCCATGAACATTTATACTTCCTGCCCGCATATTTTTCTCCCACATTCAGGTTATGGGGTAGTGAGCTACGTAAATGCTGCCAAGCATTTGGTGCCGTAGTGAAAATGAGTCCTCTTGCTGAAATGTTGGCTTCAGCTTGAGACATTCCTTGTTCGATCGCTGTTGATTGTCAACGTAAACAGGCCAATAAGAATTTCAAAGTTTGTTTGCATATATATGAGTTTGCTGCATTTGTCTGTTTGGCAAAGGAATGAGTCGTCTTTGCTTGTGGTAACACATTGGTGTTGCGATTCTGCCCAACAGGCACAGCGGACTGCCAGAGGGTTTCCGCCGACTGTACAATCCGCCATCGGGAGGCCTGCGGCCACTGCCCCTAGTGGAGACATTTGGCGAATTCCAGACGCTGGTGCTGCCCATGCTCATGTCTCTAGGTCCTCTGATGCACATAGATCCTGTGCTGATAGTGAAAGTTGTGCGTCTGGGGCGGGCTTTCCTTCACCAGAAAGGCTCCACCACAGCAGACCTCCGTTTTGACCTGCTCACATTGCTTGGAGAGACACTACTACCATCTCTGTCACTGCTCGACTGCAACTGTTGCGTTGCTGATGAGATCTGGTCTCTTGTGAAGCTCTATCCATACCAGCAAAGGTGCGTGACTTTCTTTTTTTCTGTACAGTTGAACTTCTTGAACTCGTGTATGAAATTGTACTTTTTTAAGCAAATGCATAATGCTTAAATGGCGCAGTGTGCACAGAAAGAAACGACAGTTGGTGCTGAAGGAAAGTGCAAGGATATTGCAGTACAGTTTACGCTCGTTACAACGGACCCACGTACAACAGACTTTCGGATATAACGGACCATATGTCGACCTTACTTTGCACTACCTATTTTAATGCAACGATGTTCGCTTTTAATGGACCGCGCCACAACGGACTGTCGGCTACAGTGGACGAAATTAGTGTCAATTTTTTTCAAAATCAGGTGTATGAAATGGACCTTTGCAGTTGACACGGGCTGACAACTGACTTGCGAAGGTCAGCCGGCAATCGCGGCTTAATTTGGCACTCTCGAAGGAGGAAGGCGAGGCGGAAGGGCGTCGTCTTCTTTTGTGCGCAAGGCAGGGAGGGGTGGTGACGATGGTGAGGAAAGGTTCTATTCTGACAGCGGCTGCTGCTTGTGGTACAGTGCGCGGGTGCCATATCTTGAAAGCGATCTGCGGTGTGGACAAGTGCACTCAGTGCCATTAGCTTCGTATGCGCTGTGCTTTAGACGTTTAGTTTGTGTTGAAGTGAGAGACAGCAGAAAGGTCAATTCGCTCACTGCTGCTACCGTGCTTCCTCACTCCAACGCCTTGACAGCAACCTCATCATCAAGCGAGATGTGTTCACGTTTACTTGTGTGCGCGTGACACCGTGCTTGTTGATTTAGTTAGTAAGTGAACTTTATGCGGCCGATAAAACTACTGTCTTTACTTTGTATAGCTATCTACTAATTTGCTATCACAATCGATGTTGCGCCTCTCGGGTAAAACTGCAACTTTTTTCGTTTGTTTTCTTATTTTGGACATTCATCACTCACTCTTGCAATGACGTTGCACATCATGACCAAAGCCTCGGAAATGAGGCGTTTCGGATAAAATGGGCATTTTTTGTCCGATTATCAGGGTTCGTTGTAACAAGAGTTGACTGTATATGAAAATATCTGCTGCCTGTGAGCCTTCACTTGTCAAAGCACCACCCATGAATTATGAATTGTCTACATTCACTGCAATTAGATGTCAATTCAGGTAGAATGCCATGGCACTAGTTGACTTGTTTCTACGTGACATTCCCACAAAGTAATAATTGGCTGATTATACAATAAAAAGAGTTAGGAGCTGTAACTGTCTAGTTGAGAACCCACGAAGGGCCAATAGACTTGCTATGTACCGCTCTCTTTTATTTCAATGACCAAAGGGGGGCAAACATGTTTTCTGAATATACCCTTCTCTTAGACAAGGGGAGTCTAAACTGGCATTGCACACTTGTGCGTAGACTCTTTCTCTCTGCTGTTGAGAGGTATTGTGGTTGGTCGAGGCAGTTTGAGATCACTTAGTAGTGATGGTTCTGGAAAGCCAACCTGGTTTCTGTTCTCATATATTCAAATCAGCCTGTAAGTGCAAAGAGTGTTTCACAGAAGTCAACAAGGGAATTTTTTTTTACCGGTTCATACATTCCTTGAGGAGTTGGATGCTCATAATCGCTTCTCAGATCCAATAATCAGTGGTCTGTGGATTATTATTATTTTTTTTTCAGGTACCTTCTTTACCATCACTGGAAGAATTCTGCCTACAAGAGCCATCCTCTTCTCATCAGGGTGAAAGCAGACTCACTTAAGAAGATTAAATACATCATGAAGTATGTGTCTGTCCATCATCCTAAAATTTTTAACCAAGTGTGGAGGTTATGGATGTTAGCAGTATATTCCATCTGAAACCTTTTTGTTATCTCTCTCTTTTTGCCATGTGGGTTGAAAAGGCATTCCCGCCAGGCAAATGTCTTTTCAAAGTTTCTTGTTATAGGACTTTATTTTTTGTGAATCTGTGTTGTCTTGGAGCTTGGTTGCTTTGCAAGCCATATATTTTTTAACATCCTCGAGTTGGTTATAAATCATTATAGGCCATACAGTTATAGGTCAAACATAAATATATTACTTGGCACTTGCACCAATAATTTACTACTGAGGGCTTTTAGGGCTAAGGTTATTTAAATTGGCCTAAATCATTAGGTTTGGGGGGCTGATTTATGTGACTGATGCTGTTTTCAAGGAAGCACATTTGAGCTGCACGACGTCAACGCTGAAGTCAGTTTGGGTTGTGTAATGGAAGACAGGAATTATTTAATCGAAGCTAAATGGAACAACTGGTTTTCCCTCAAGCAGCTTAGTTTCTCTCAGCTTTGCAGAGAAGGCTGTATTTGGAATTTCCTTTTGGCTGGCATTCTGTTATGCATGCTCCCAGCTGTATCGCTAAAACCAATGGCAATCCACACAAGGCATACTGAAGTCACTCTTTGTTCAGAGCGCCAGCAGGCTGAATGCTGTCTTGGTTGCATCTCAACGGGCATTTCGAGCTCTTCTTCACCCGGGGAATTCGTGGAGCGACCTGAAATCGCCGCGGAGGACCCCGACAAAGCCTCCGTTCACAGCTCGGGCATTTTGCAAGGCCTTGGCTACTTCTCCATCAGTCCACTTCCATCACTTCAGCAATGGGGAAGAGTTGTTTTCAACGGTGCCATCGACTGCCCAACTACTTCTTCACTTCACTGAATGTTGCACGTCATCTCCTGTGTCAGCAATAGCATCAGAAACCAGCATGAGGCTTACACAGGAGAAAAATATCTGCTGCCTGTGTGCCTCTGAGCCTCCACTTGTCAAAGCACCACCCATGAATTGTGAATTGTCTACACTCACTGCAAATAGATGTCAATGCAGGTGGAATCAATTCATGTCAAATCTTTCTGGTCAACTGGAGAATGCTACAGGCCCGCCTCTGAAGCCCCGCTTCTCGCTAATTCCTGGCACTACATTCTAATGCGATGAAGATCTTTACATCATCCTACTTGATGGCAACGATGAGCTGCTGCAACCTCGACAACTTTCCATGTAATCTTGGCACCTTTCCTTACAATGGCTCTACAGAAGGTCATCTTTTGCTATAGGCTCATTGCATCAAGGTTGTTCCAGGCTAACTGCTTGTCTTGCAATCACTCCAATGTCTTCACTCTGTTTGCCATCCACTGAGTAGCCTGTCAAGCAGTAAAAGTCAGATTCATACTTTGTGACAACTGTTCTATGCTGAGTCAAGCAAGCATCCGTTTCCAAGACTTCAGAAGCAGCATCACGCATTCTCAGAACAACACTGTTTTGGAAGTCAAGGGCAAGATGATGTGTTTAAGGCTGCAGTGAAGTTTTCACAAGTGCGTAGTCCAAGGATTGGAACAACTTTGCATCAAGTCTGGCAAGAAGGAAATGAGACAGCTGTCTACCATCAAGGCGAAGAAGGTTGCCTTTTGACAATGATTGTACCAGCAATACCTGCTGATGTGCAAGTGGAATGGTCCAGCAATATTTTTATCATTTGCCATTGGAAGAATGTTTATTTCGTTGGCACCCACTACCACCGTACCATCTTTGATTGTAATAGTCATGTCCAGTGGAGCACGGATTCCTTCATACATCATAGGATGCATCCAGCCCGCCATAAGATGTGTGACAACTGAGAAACGAGAAGATAGTGCATGCCGATGCAAGCTGAAGACCTATTGTATGAAGCTGCTAGAAAAAAGGGCATTCTTTTCCTCGCCGGTATGCAAGCACTCATCTGTCTTTGAAGTTGCACAAGCTGCTGTCTTCATGAGCAAGTTCAAGAAGAGCAAGTCCTCCTGAAGCAGAGAGTCAACGAAGTAGAGTCCTTACATGTCCCTTCAGAGAAGATGTGTCCCTTCAGAGAAGACGTGTCCCTTCAGAGAAGACGTGTCCCTTCGAGGAAGTGCATCTCTTGTGAATGTGCGGTGTACTGTGGTGACCAGTGCTTGTGTTGTGCCAAAGACAGTCTCAAGCAGTTGTGCTTCAGTGGTCATCTGCAAGTGGTGTGCAAGAAAGTGATGTGCGATTGTTTGGGGCGGGAGTGCTCTATGAAGATGATGGTAATTTTGCTATTTTTAATGTGTGGGGATAAAAAGAGATCATACTTTTTAGGCTTTACTCTTTTGCCACTAAAGTTACAGGCCTTCGGGAACAAGCAGCATGAATCAAATCAACAAGTCGCAGGCAATACAGCGCACTGGTGCCTTCTTTTCTTCTTCTTTTTTTCAATTTTTGGGTTTGCGTTGCTTGTTTCCAAGGTGTTCCCAACTACCATCTCACTCAACTTGCCATATTGATTCATATAGCATACATTGATATTAACCTTTTGTTTTATGGTAGCAGCCCAGATTAACTAACAGCATCAGCAATTTCTCTTTATCTTTCCCTTTTGGTTTGCAGTGCCAGTTATTTACAATATGGTGCAGCATAGAAATGCAAGATTTTGTCATGAGTGTTGCACTGCATATTTTCAGTTACAAAAACAAGCAGTTGCTATTGCTAACGTTGCCAAATGCATAAACACATGTACATATATAGTGACAGTCCTATTTGCCATATTTACCATGCATGGTCTATATATAACTTCATTTACCTTGTTGCAGCATGAACTCTTTAAAGATTGTTTGATGCATTTAAAGATTGAAGCATCAAGCTGCTTGCCTGGATGAAATTCCCCAAGAATAGTCTTATCCAAAGCTTGTCACTGTCCTATAGACCTGATGACTTGTATAGTTGCATGGCATTGCATAGCCAGAAACGAAGCAGCCAGAAGTCCTGCAGTGCAATCAGTCGTGTGCTATTGTCAATGCTAGAACTCTTCCTTTCTGTGGTGGGACACATTTGCCTCAAGAGCATAAGATGCATAAGTCACAGTTGTGATTATTGGCATTTGTTGTATTGGTCAAGATGAAGATATTTCTTTTTATGGTACTGCGATATACAACTGTGAGGTGGTGCGTAACTCCACATTTCGAGATTACGGTAATCTCCTGTTTCAAAAATGTTGGAGAGCATTCATGATGAAGAGTACTGAGGGCTGACCTGTGCTTTTCTGTGGCCTTTGGGATTGCTGGCAGCCAGTAGTGTGCTGGATTTCAGCCTTTTTCAAAAGAAACTAAACTACCAGGTGCATGAGTGTTGCATAGTACTGGCTGCTTTGTGTCATGGGCTTAAACGCCTGGTGCTAGGAGCCCTGGAGGGTAAGAGTTCATCACACACTCTAGAGCATTGGAGCAGTGTGGATGCAACAAGAAACTATGTAGACATTCTGTGTACATGTTTGCAGTGGGTTTAATTCTTTTGACAAAGGCGCTGCCTAGTGCACTCTTCAAAGTCCTGGAAAATTTGTCTGCAATTGTGCGGCACATATTACTGGCACATTTAAATAGTAGCCATCACATCTTGGAACTAGGACTAGTACATGGGCAGTTGCAATAACCTTTGGCTAGCATCTAGTTGTAACTGTATATAACCATGTATAATGGGAACAAAAAGTACTATTTCTTGCTTGTGCAAAAAATAGTGCTTCACTTGTAGTAGACCTCTTAAAAATAACCATTTTCACATTTGATTCCCTGTGAAACTGAATGGGACCTGCAGGACATAGCTTATAGCCCCCGGATGCAGTACAAAATATGTATTGAGGGAATGGTGATAAAGTTCAGTAGCCGTACGTTATAGAAAGCAGAGCTTTCAGTATTGCTTAACTTTTATTTTGTTGACAGTTTTCGACTCCCTCATGTTTAGGTTGGTGGGGTGACCTGGAGTGAGGGATGCACTGTACTTAAGAATATGAGGGCCTCATGCAAGGAGTTTCAAAGCAAAGACAGGAAGTAGGGACCAATCAGTGCTGAGCATGGCAAAGACAGCTGCTTGTTGTGAAAAAGAATCTGCTTGATATAGACAATAAGAATTATATGTTTCTTTGTAAGCGCATCATGGTCTGTGCTTATTCATTGTTTTACGAAGTGCAGTAAATGATAATCTTATTTTATGGCACTTATGCCAGCTTGGCTTCTGATGAGCCATAGACTTCTGTGGACTCCTCAGTGTTAAATCTTAAGGTAGTCTACTGAACTTACATGACATGCCTGTTTCACAGTTCATGTAGAATATTTCAATGTTTGAGCGTCCCACAATGGAGGTAGTTTAAAGGGGCCCTACATAGGCTTGCACCATCAGCGTGCAAGAACTGCAGGCATGTGTCCTTGTATTTAACCTGCGAGGGAAGGCTGCAAACTATCATCCCTTATCTTGTGCTTCTTGCCTGTGCTTGTCTTTAGTGAGCGACTACAGCTCTCTTCATCCATGCACATTTGTTGCTTAAGTACACGCATGAAGTGCAGAAAATTGTGGCAGTTGCAAGTAGAGCCGACAGTGAGAGGCACACTAGCACATGCTGCTGGCACAGCGTGAGTGCCCAACACTGAGTACTATACCACAGAAGCACATTACGCATGTTAAAGATGCACAGTGTTGGATTCCGCATCTCGGAAGTGATGCAGTCCCCGCTCAGCAATGTGCTGCAGATGTGTGCCTGTGCACAGAGAAAGGGAGACTAATGTAATAGTCGAACCCACTTATAACGATACCGGTTTTAACAATATATCGGTTATAACAATGAAAAGCTGCTACACCGTCGACTTTGTATGTTTTCTATGGGGAAATAACCCCCGCTTACTACAATGTCCCCATGCTGCATTATCGGTTATAATGAAGTCTGGCTGCTGGGTGTTCGTGCCGAAAGTTAATGGAATGTGAAATCCTTGAAAAGAAAAAAGAAAAAGTGGAATGCCAGCTGCAGCACGGTCGCCCACCACACCAACTGCCGCCACACGATTCTCTCCATCAGAGATGCTTCTAACCGATAAAGTGATCGTCTCGAACGTGCTTGCATCGGATAGCGACAGTGACAGCCACGACGGCAGCCCTGACCCGGTAGGGCAGGCTGCCTTAATTAACATTGCTCCTGTAGGAGGCCCTGTAGATGATTCAGTCTCTCAGGGGCTTGTTTTCGCGAGGAGCCTTTCGCTACAGTACGTAGAGCAGTTGGATGCCTTCGAGAAGGATGCCGCCAAGCTTCGCGTAAAGCAAGCAAGGCTGATGAACATGCTGTTTTCTCATGCAAGCCAATGGAAAGTACGTGGCAAGATGCTTGTGGCGATCTCGCTACAGTGTTTCTTCTTTATTTCTCAAGCTGAGATGCTGCTGCGGCAACCTTCCCACATTTTGTATAAGGCGCTTTTTGGGGCCACCAAAGCAATGCCTCGGTGGAGCTCGTATGTCACTCTTGCCACCCTTGACCCTTCTTTGCAGTTGTTATAGCAATGCCATTCTTGAACGCCCCCAGCCGTGGCTTGTTAACAACATACGATTGGAGCACGCAGGAAGCAGAGTTAAACAGTTAAACGAGTCAACACAACCAGAAGATGAGGGGAGGAAGGTGGTGGGGAGGAGAACTGGCCTCCCGCCATTATAATTTTCTAGGAACAGCTACGCCATCCCCTATCTGAATTTTTTTTTTTTTTTTCATGCAACCCGGTTGCATAACAATGGAATTTTCGTGGCACTTGAATATTGTTGTAAGTGGGTTTGACTGTATTGAGGGAATGCAAATCAGTGTACCTGCTACAGGTAGCAAATTAGCAACAATGATTGACCAGTATATGAGAAGTTTGAAGCAAACTACACACACACACGCCATGCAATGATGAATTATGATTGACTGGCACATGTGTACACACTCACTTTGAGTTGTGTTTACTACTGTACTCTTGAACGGCCACAGAGTATTGTGTCTGCAGCCTCTCATAAAGGTGCAAGAATGCATAGAGCTGTTTGTAAAAGGCAGGCCTACTTGCATGTTATTGGTACATGGCGAGTTAACAGAGCCATCCATGGCAGCTCTGCAGCAGACATGTCTATGTGATGACATCAGAGGGCTGCCAGCAAAAAGATATGGAACTGTATGGGTGAGAAACTCAGGATCACCCGAGTCTGTGCAAAACATTGCAGTACATTGAAACATTGAGAGCTATGGCATTGTATGTGTAGCAGAATGACCTTGCAGCAGGGTACTCAAGATCCCGTCTGGCATCTGGCTGTGTACATAGCTCATAGCTCCCCATGGGCCACACTGCGGTGCATGCGACAGGTGGGGAGGAGAGTTGCTGATGTCTAAGGTAACTTAGATAGGCGGGGTGAGAACTCGAGGGGCAATGGGGGGTGGGGGTGAAGAGTATCAGCACATGGTTTGCACTCAAGAGCTTGCCAGTTGCATATGGGACCCACAAGCTGCATGTTCACAACCCATTTGGTTCATCTTCTAGAGGTGTCCCTATTCTTAAAAGCTATTACCATCTTTTTTTACTTTGCAACTTGAACCTAATGCAACATCAAGTGAAAATAAAAAGCCAGGTAGGTTGCATGAAAGCTGTTTCATTGTTTACTTACTAGCTGTCATTGAAATGTAAGTTTAATTCTTCTGGAAGTGTGCACTAGAATGTGCGATAGTGGGGATAGTGTTTATTCTAAACAGGACTTGCCATTGCTGCATTCTTAACCCTTTCAGGGTCAATGACGTAAATATACGGTGCCACGAACAAGTCCAAGACGGTCGATGCCGTATATTTACGGCGCCATCTGCAGGTTTAAAAAGCGTGCCAATTTCCTAATTTTTTCTTTCCTGGCATGTGCTGCCACTATATGGGAATACAGGGAATTTTTTCACGCGCCTCCCTCTCACAGTTTCCGTTGCATGGTTTGTTTTAGAGCTAGTTTGCTCCGGCGCATCTAAATATTACCGCTTGCGCAATGGCACGCGGGTGGGCGGGCAGCAGCTTGGGTATTGCTCCGCGGGCGGTTTCGGCTTCTTGCACTCGCAAAACTGATGGCTATCTTGTTACTAATCGCCCAAAGGGCGGTCGCCTGTTTTTCACTCGTTTATTGCTCACAAGGTTGAGCATAGGAAGGATGCTGCCATGCATGCATTTCCTTTTTTCTTCTTTTTTAGGGGGGAGACTCGATATCTAATTGCCTCTGGTTAGTGATAAGATGATTAGTGGAAGTTCGTCACACATCTTGCTTTTTTTGACGGGCACACAACCACACAGTTTTCTTGAGTGCGCTCACCTATGCAGTTTGATTACTCTATGGACGTAAATATTAGTGTAAAAGCAGGAACATTTCAGACTTGTTAAATATTCTCGTGTGAGCATATTCTAAGCCTTGAACTATAACAATGCACCAAATTTTTAATTCTTGGTAAGTTTATTTTGTTTTTATATTGTTGTTATTCATGAATAAACAGTACATATATACCAAAGCAAAATATTTTTTTCTCACTTTATGGTCGCCCTAGAAAAATTACGGGAAACTTTTTTCAATATAGGTCCCTCAGAAGAATAGGAATCTGCAATAAAAATATAGACCCTGGGCGGTCGCATATGGCGAAAACAATTGACCCTGAAAGGGTTAATTATGCAGTGAGGCATCTGAAAACTGAGCACTTTCATCTTGCAACAACTGTGCAGTGGTTTCCACTTATTCTTGCCACTTAGGGGCTGTGTTCTTGTGTTTCATAACATCAGTTGTGTTTACGGAAGTCTTTAATTATGACTGTCCATAATAGAGCTGTAATAGAAAAAGTGTGCATTCAGAACTTTCTCAGGCTATAGGTTTGTGAGATAATGCTGCAGGTTTTACCTTGTCAGGAGGTTTAGTGTCGATGCTATAGTTATGGCTGTACAAGCATGAAAATGTTAAAGGCATTGTGAGATCCATTTGTACCGAGGTCTTGCCCATCATAATTGGAAACTGTTGGCTGTTGTGTGACCCCATTGCACTTGCGTATACTACTATTGTCAGGTACAACTTTAGAAGGCAGTGGCATTTGCCCCTCAAAGGCGGGTGTACACGAGCTTCCACTAATGAGCACACTCTAGACTGGCATCACGATCTGGACAGCCAGTGACACCGCCAACAGAGAATTTGGCAGCCCGCACTTCGAACTGGGCTGAGTCGTGTCAGCGGGACTATTTCGTTATTCGCAGAGGCAATTGCACTTCTGTCATCTAGGCGGGTGCTCTCCTGCCTTCTTAAGTTGTACCCGACTATAGTTTCATATGCCTGTTCTGTGCTGGTTGCATTTCCAACTGTCTGTTAGAGGGGTAAAGCCACATGCTAAGGTATGTCTAGTGTAGCATGAAACTAATAATAATGTTGCACATAATTTTAGGTCAGGTTTGCAGTTACTTGGGAGAGCTTAACCTGCCACAAATGCATGTTGAAAAGGCCTGCCTTTGCCAAGTTTACAAGATTGTACGACTCTGGATAGGCCAAGTCTATTCACAGGGAAGCTCAGTATAGACCTCTCCAATGGGAGAAGAGAGTGCCTCCTCTTTGGACTGTTGCGCTCCGTACAAAATTTGTATGCTGCCTGTTCTGCACTGCTTTTGAGCGGGGGCTCACACATTTTTGCAGCAGTAGAAGGTATTATGACAGGAAAGGCCTATATGCTGTATGTGGCAGTGAGTTGCTGTGGCTTGCACCTTGCTTTGTAATGCACATGCAGCGTGTGCCTTCTATGGTTTACTTAAAGTATCACTTAAGCTAAGAATTAAGCCCGACTAAATTGGTGGATTAGTGTTCTGAACTGGTATGTTGCTGTAGCGATGAGTGGAGCAACTAGTAGTTTGGAAAGGGTGTCATTCTAAGAGACCGGTAAGAGACACATGGAACCAGTTCCTGCTCATTGTACTACAGGTTTATTTGCCCTTTACCCATCATTAGTATACAAATAGACACAACGTGAAGATTTCTTTTGCTTCACAGGAAATAAATGTGGCATTCAATCATTATTTGTCTTTACTACCTCTTGACACAGCAGAGATGTTTAAGGATTTCTGTAGTCTAATATAGATGTCTAGCTTCACTTAGTGTCTGCCTTAAAGGTAATTTTCTTGCGGAAATGTGAAAAGATTTTCAGGTGATGCTTCTGTACAGGAAAGACGACTTCAGTAACGACAATGATGAGAGTGCATTGGTTACTTGAATAAAATATAAAGCGTGTTTTGGACGCAATCCATCATGTTAGGTTGGCTGGATAGTGACCACTAGGTGGGGTTAGAGCAAGGAGTTTTACCTAATGAAAATGATCTGTAGCAGTATGCCAGGGAGCATTTCAAATCAAATCGAATCAATCTTTATTTTCCAGTAAAAGAAACAGAACTGGATGGTCATTTTGGGCTAAAAGCTACAATAGTAGCTTGACATCTCACATCAGATACATCAGATACCTGATGAGGTAGCTTATTACAATAATTCAGTAGTTGTAAGCATGATCTACTGAGTTATTGTAATAACATTAGAGAAATGAGTTTATTTACTTGTGTGTGTAAACAAAATAAATGACTGATGTACACCCAAAGGAAAGTTCTAGCAGTGTCCCAATTGGGAGTAGCTTGCATGCCTCTCAAAAGTGCCTTGTTGATGCAGTTGACATAATTGGGCGGAGAGGAGGCCTTGTGTGTACTGGCAGGGCCAAGTTTGGGGCTGTAAACTACCACTTGGAGCAGCTCTGTGCAACATGTTTTGATTCTTGCATTCATTGCCCTTCGAGTTGTCCCCCGAGTTGTGTGGGAATGCAGTGACTCTTGGCAATGTGCCGATTTTTCTGTTGAAACTGCCTCATTGTGGCATTGTTTTATTTCTCAGGCGTCTAAGTAAAGAAAATGTGAAGCCTTCAGGCCGTCAGATAGGGAAGCTGAGCCACAGTAATCCCTGTTTCCTCTTTGACTACGTGAGTATTGGACAAACTTGGGCACAGTCCGGATCATAAGGCTTGACTGTGTTTTTTGCCTGCCAAGCCTCTTAGTGAGTTTGGTGGCCTTATCCCCTCCATTTAAGTTTCATGTGCTTCACTGTGCCTGCAATGCAGATCCTGTCTCAGATCCAGACTTGGGACAACCTCATAGTGCCAGTGGTGGACTCTCTCAAGTACCTCACTATGCTGTCTTACGATGTCCTTGCCTGTATCCTTGAAGGCTTATCTATTTTCTGTGCTGGGGCACTGTTGATTTTGAGGTCTTTCTCTTCTAGCTGCATTTAGCGTATGCGGTGTCAGAAGTGCTCACGTGGCAGAACTTTGATAACTTGCAAACTAATCATTTGCAGTCCTTGTAGTTGGATGTATTTAAAAACTTCTACAGTGTAGTCTTAGATGCTACAATACTGCCGACTTCTACGATGAAGATTATCCATTTCTTGAAATAAGATATTGATGTTTGTGAGGAGAGAGGGGCGGATTAAGCAGATCGAGGGCTCCAAGTTAGGTGAGGCAATGCGCAGTTGTTGGAGGCCTGTAGTTGCCAGCGGAAGGATCAGGTGGTGAGAGTGCCTCAATGAGAGAGGAAAGAAGATGCAGTTCGCGCGAAGTGTGTCTGATGTGTGCGGGTGTACAGCACTTGGATAGCATGGGGGAAGAGTCGCGGAGTGTGGTAATAAAGTGAATGTTTACGGCGAACTTGTTGGCCTGTTGTCATCCGTAACAAGTGGGGGGGCTCGTCCGGTATTGACATGGGCATGGAGGCAATGAACATGCTGCCTGAAGAGTTGCTGCAGCGTCTGCCGGAGCAAACAAACGGCTCCGCCATGCAATGTGAGCAAATCGCGGCAGCAGTTCAACAAAGGCTAACGGATGCCGAGACAGTGCCAGCAGGTACTGTAACAACAGCAGTGACAGTTCAACCGTCGGGTGGCACCACTCCGCAGGAGGTCAGCTCTCTCTAAATATACATCAAATTTAACATCCAGTCTCCCGAAAAGTGTTTAGACAGGCTGGAGACGTTTTGTATGGTCAACGATGTCACCACCTACAGAAGGCTTACCCACAATATGAACGCTGCTCTGGAGTGTAGCACGAAGTTGTGGTGGCACTTCGTGACCATGTTTGTGTCGTGGGAGGAATTTATGGCGGCCTTCATTGCGGAATTTATCTTCTATTGACGTGAAGCGCCACTTGAAACAAGAAATCAAGCTCTGCGTGCAGCACCCAGAAGAAAATATAATGAACTTATTTACATGATTGTGGCCTATTATGACCGGTTCGGCGCTGAAGGTTCGGAAACTCAAAGATGTTTTAGAGGGCTAACAGTTTGCCAATCTTGTGGAGTTGGCTAAAGCAACTGATGGCCTCGTGGAGCGTGCTTGGAGGTGGTTGCAGTACAAACTGCTGCCGCCTCTGACAGACCAAGTGGCGAGGAACCTTCCCTTCCAGTCGGCCGTGAACATGACTGGCCTGCCCAGAAGGCAGCCCAGAGCGTTGATGGCTGCGGCTGTCGTGCCATTTCAGTCTCTGCCGGTGGAATCCTACTGGCCATTGCATCCGTAGAGCCATCCTATCATCGAGACAAGCAGCATGGACTGACCACTCATGCTACAAGGCCGGCACTCACAGTGCCGTCACAGGGATACCAACGGTGCAACTCCAGGGGTTTACCTGCTGTTGCTGCGGAGGTGTGGGTCCCCTAGCTTGCAGGTTGGCGTACCATCCCACCCCACTGCTACAAATGCAACAGAATCGGGCATTTATGATCACAGTGTCCGAGAAACAGAAGACGGTGACTCCGGGGAATTTACCTACCATCACTGTGGAAGTGTAGTTCACCTAGCTTGTGCTTGTCCCGCAGATGGGCATGCCGTCCCACCCCACTACTATGAATGCAACAGAATCGAGTATTTCTGATCATAGTGCCCGGGAAATGGGAGACGGTAGGGGCCACCCCGGCGGGCACCTACATGGCTGCACTGCAGGTAGTGGTTTCAGCCGGCACAAAGGAGCCCCTTCTAGAGGTGCTGATCGAGAAGACTATGTTCCAAGCCCTACTGAATACAGGCTCAAGCATGCGCTTACTTGGAATGCCGAGGGCAAAGATAGCTGAGGAGAAAGGTACCAAGCTCAGGACAGAGGGCTGTGCACTCTGTCTGGCAGCAGGTTGGTCCCAGTCTACCACATCCCAAAGAGCAAGAGCAAGTGAGCTGCAAGCAGCCGCAACCAGCGCTTCCTGTGTGTGCCAGACCTATGTTGGTACATTGTTCTCAGCAGGGGCTTTTTGAGTGCAACAGGCATCTATACATGTATCATTAGGTGGAGGGACTATTGGAACTGACCCGCAATACATTGTGCCGTTTGCTAAGCGTAACAAGGGTACAACCACAGTGCTTGCACCAGAGGCAGATGGAGAGTATTACCACTTGCACACCCTCTTCGGAGGGTTCTTTAAGAGTTCCTGACATAGGGAGTGGCATTCCAACCAAAGAGGGCAAGCACCGTGCTGTAGCAACAAAACTACAACCAGGCATGATGGAAATGCTTGGCCACTTCAGCCCTTTGTTCACTGCAATTCCTGCGTGTACTACCTCGCCCAGCACTGCATAGACACAGGGGTTAGTGTGCCTGTGAGATGCAAGTTCTGTCCAGTGAATGCTAAGAAGCAGAAAATCATTGGAGGCTGCATACATGGCCTCCTAGAGCAGGGTCTTATAAAGCAAAGCAGCAGCCTTTGGGCTAGTGTCCTGGTGTTCATTGCGAAGAATTCTGGCGGCTACTGGCTTGCTGTAGACTACCGACCGTTGAATGCACGAACCAAGGTACCTGCCTACCCAATGCCTCGAATGGACTGGCTGCTAGCACCACTTGGCTGAGCTCAGTGGTTCTCAAGCTTCAATCTCTTGCTAGTTTTTTTTCTTTCTTTTTTTTTTTTCAGATCCCAGTTTGCGATGCCCACATTATGAAAACGTCCTTCATCTGCCATCAGAATTAGTATAAGTTCGTCAGGATGCCCTTCGGTGTGGCAGCTCGCCCGGCAGCTTTTCAAACCTTGATAGACTGTGTGCTACAGGGAATTACTCACCACTTCGCTATGACATTTTTAGATAATGTTCTAGTCTACTTGTAGGTGCTTGAGAATCAAGGTGGGGCAAGTGTTGCAATGTATTGAAGGTACTTGCTTTACGATTAACCCGGGCAAAATACAGTTGTGCCGTCTCTCCCTTAAGTTTTTGGGCCACGTCATCTCACCTGGGCAGTGCAGACCAGATGAAAAGGTGCATGCAATGCTAGATTAGCCAAGACCCAGCACAATTAAGCAGTTGAAAGCCTTCCTGAGGCTTGCTGGCTATTATAAGAACTTACCCACACTTTTCACTGACAGCGCATCCACTCACAGACCTTTTGGAGAAGAATGAGCCATGGCAGTGAACACAGTCGAAAGCAGGCTTTTGCTGCACTTAAGCAATCCTTAGCTCAGGATGTAGTTGTGGGCCTTCCAGGTCTAAACCAAACTTTGATGTTTGAAACTGATGCAAGCAGTGTCAGCATTGCAGCAGTGCTACTGCAGGCTGGCCCTGGTGAACTGCAGCCTGTTTCCTTAGTAGGGTTCTTGCAGAGACTGAAAGCCATTGTACTGTCCAGGAGTGGGAGTGCCTTGCAGTAGTGTGGGTAGTGGACAAGTCCAAGGCCTACCTTGAATTTACTGAGTTTGAGATGTACTGTGACCACTCGTCCTTCTCATGGATGTTTAGCACAAACTAAGATTTGCCTAGATGTCAAGTGTTGGGTCCTATGACTGCAGGGCTTCAATTGCCAAACCAAGCACAGATGGGGACCTGAACATATCCCTGGAGGTGCCTTGAGCACAGCGCCTCTCCAGTGTGAAGACCACCCAAGTGACAGTCTGCAAGAGACGCTGTTCCCCATTGCTGCTCCAGAACCTCAAGCGAAAATTGCATTTGAGAAAGCAGTAGCTTTAAAAGAGGTTGCCACGCTCTTAGGTGACGCAGGACTTCTCATCCAAGAATAGGCGCTTGATGGCCGTCTCTCAAAACTGAAGACTGTGGTCCAAGAGACTAGGCTCCCGAGCTCAGACTCTGATCACCACCTTCTTCATGATCTGGCAGAGACAACAAAACTGGAGTCAAGCAGACTGCTGGTTCAGCAAAGAGGCAGCAAGAAGGTACCGTGGCTACCTGATCACCTCTGGTACGTAGCACTGAAGATGGCACACGACCACCCCACTGCAGGCAATGCTGGATTTTTCAAAACCATGAGATGCGTGTCAGCATGGTTCGTGTGGCTGGGCATGCGGGCAGACATATCAAAGTATGAGCAGTACTGTGCTCTCTGTCAGTGCACAAAAGCTCGACACCAAAATCCTGAGGGCCTCATATGAACAGTCAGTGGGCCAGAGTTCCCGTGGACGAGCTTAACGTCGATATTATTGGGCCCTTGCCATCTACACCTCGTGGTTACAAATACTGCATGTCCCGTTGATATTAGTTGCTAGGGAAGGGAACAGGTGGCACGAGTGCGGCGGTGAGAGAGGAAGGAAGACGTGGGTGGCGTGAAGTGTGTGTTATGTGTGGTGTGTGCAGGTGGGCAGCGTGTGGAAAGAGTCGTGGAGTGCGGTAGTAAATTGAATGTTTGCGACGAATGTGTCAGCCTGTCATCATTAGTAACAAGTTACAGCCAATGAGTGCACCTGGGTATAAGCAGCATTTGTTTGGTATAAATGCTCTATTAGACAGCAGTAGAGTTAACCACAGGCCAATTAATGGTGGTCCTATGAGCCCTCTTGGAGTTGCTGCTTCAGCAAGGCTCACCTAATTGTGCTGCTTCTTAAAATAGCATTAAAACATCACTTTCATTTGAACTAACTTAAGACAGTGCTACGATTCCATTTCGAGAGTTTGAATTTCCCACTTTTGAATTTTGTTTATTCCATGCTGTGCGTCTCAGCTGCAGAGCAATGTAGTTAACATGAAAATAGGTGGAAATTAGCTTTACATTATAACCTTGTTGATACGTTCCCATTATGTACGTTTTCCCGGTGCCAACATTTGCCATCGAGAACACAGAAAAGGACCCAATAGAGTTACGCTCATTTTTTGCCGTTTCCTACGTTTCCGGCAAACGCGATTTTTTGGTAATGATCAGTTGATACGACGATCGTATGATACATTTTCCAGCCACTGGATCTCGTGTAGACGAGAAAATACATGAGGCGCACGCCGTCGGAAACAGTAGATAGCTGCCCGCCACGGCAGCTTCACCGCAATACTCACCCACCTGCCTCACATGAAAACGCCGGCGCACTCAATTTCTCATTTGGGTACCAGAAAATCTTCTCCAGGGTCGTTGCACGAGTCATTCACAGCTATCACTACCAATCCTATTGCGATAAGCATCTTCGCCAATGTTTCACAACATGTGGTGCCGTTGGAAGCGTAGCACATGCTTTTAATAGGTGATAACTGAAACTCGCCGCTGTTGCCTGCTGTAGACTGTGATCGTATATGTTTTCCGGCTGCTAAATTCCATGTGGACAAGAAAAGGCGTGAGGCGCGTGTGATCGAGAACTGTATACAGCTGCCTGTCAGGCATGAAAACGATGGCACGCGCAGTTTCTTATTCCGGCACCAGCAAATCTCCGCCCGGGTCGTCACACACCGCATTCACAGCTACCACCGCCAAACCTATTGCGATAAACATCTTCAGTTATCTGTTTTAGAGCGTGTGGTGTGTCGTGCCATTGGTAGCGTACTCCATGCTTTTAGTAGGCAATAATCCAAACGCGCACCGCTGTTCCCTAGTGCAGGTGGTGTCATGTGGGCATCGCATTTCGCTTCGGTGGCATCTGGCGTAGCCCACCAGGTCGATTTCGTTTCGGTTTCCAGTTGCCCTCTTAAAACATCAGGCAATAGAAAACAAAACGAGGCGGGCTGCAATGATCCATGCGACGACGCTTCGCATTACGTAGAGTCAACACCAGTCGAGTCTGTCAGATTTTTTTAGTTTGAATCGTACATTTTCCTGGTTAGTAGGTTTTTTCTCGCATTTTTTTTTCTAGAACATATGAACGAGGTTCTAGTGTAATAATTTTAGAAACCTTAAATCGCATTTTATGGCTGCGTGCCCGGTAATCAGTACCCACCGTATTTGCATGTACTCAACTTCTTTTTCCCAATTCAAGCATCGAATGGTAGGTGGCTGAGATTTCCTCATGCTGTGTTTGAATGTAGGCTGGTATATTTATTTAATGAGATGTTAAATGTAAAATTCCCAAGCTGGCCTACATTTAAGGATGTCATTGAGGTTTGCAAGAGTTAAGGAAGTAGTTATTGAATTCAAGAGAGTCAGCTGCGACCGCTTGTTGTCACTGACATTTACAAACAAACTTGGGGCAGGCTGTGGAAATCATTTTGTATGGCTTACTGAGAAAGGGCAAAGGGCATTTATGTCAGGTTACAAGCAATAAATGTTCTCCCTTAAAACTAAGGGTGTGCAAATATGATAAAATTTTTAATATTATCGGGTATTATATTTTTAATATTAGATTCAAAACTAGGTATTGGAAAGTTTTCGAAAATTTGGTTGGATGGAAATATTTGAAACTAATTGAATATATTGCTGGCTGTGCGGGAGCAAACATGGTTCTTAGCGTTTGTTTCTATCTAATCTAAAAATATGTGTCTTATTTCGTGCGGAATTTTGTGATAATTTCGTACTGCTGGTGAAATTTCACCTAAGAAGCATGCAGAAGCCAATGGACAGGTAAGCTGTGCAGGAAAACCAGCCTCTTACTATCAAGGGATATGAGTTTGCAGACAGCGAGGGCACACTCTTTTGCAGGTGCCACCCCCAATCCTGAGCTCATTGCTCGACAGCAAATGCGATGAGTGACAACTGGCACAGGGTCAAATGCCTCCCAGTTTACGAGCAGTTGATGCTGCATAATAAGGCATAGGTTGGCGAGAACAGACAGCTAGTGGGAATTGCTCAGTTTTCTAAGTTAATGTTAGCCAAATATGCAATCATTCGGTATAACGGCTCACTAGTTTAATTTTTTGCCATTGACAGTATAATTGCAAAGTTTCAATATGTTTAAATAGCCCCACTTGCTAATAAATGCATCCACATATCATTATTTGATATTAGATTTGACATTCAAAGCTAAGTACAGTTTTACACCTTTATAGCGAAGTTCTTGGAGCTTCCAAAATCATTCATTATACAGGTAATCTTGCTCTAAAGGTTGCACACCACAGAGTTCACAATAGAACCAGGACAGACTTATTCCTTCATTATACAAGTTCGTTTTGTTGTAGATGTGCATGACTATATTCGTAGTTGATGCATATTTAAAAATATTGATATTGATAGTCGCACACCCCTACTTAAAACAAGTAATTTTTTTCTTGTGTCAGTGGCTGGTGAGCTACATTCGTGGTGGTGTTGCCACATATTCTAGAACTTGGCCACACCTTTAATCTAAACACTTCCTTATTCCCTGTTTTCACGATGGAATAAGCTGAGAAAATAAAAATGCTAGGGCCTTTTTCACTTAGAGTTGAACCCCCGTATTCAGAAATGCACTTTAATTGAAGCCCATGTTTGACTTTATCTCGATGACGCCTGGTGCAAACATGCTGAAGACGCTCATTGAGTTTCCTTCGCGACGTTCACGTCGGGTGTTATTTGGACCAAGTCAAGCATGGGCTTCAATAAGGTGCATTTCTAATTATGGGAGTAAGTGTCCTCCCAAACTTGGGTCAACTTGGGTGTGGAATAAAACAGGTGCTTAGGTTCAAGTTTACTTCTTTGTGTGCAAATGTTGAATGCCACAACAATTGTACGATTGGCTTATATGTGAAAAATATGGTACTTTGAGCAGATACATTGTTATAAGTGGCTTTCCTTGACCGTTTGTGTCTCACAGACTGTGTTGTTGAGGCTCTTTCTTCACCTGAAAAGGATCGCATGAAGCATGACGGCACAAGCATCTCAATGTGGCTGCAGAGTAAGTTTGTCAACAGTATTGAAAATGACTTAGCATATTAGTTAACTTTATGTGCTAGCCACCTTCTGTTCAATAATTCAACCACGAATATGTGGTAGTGCTTCCCATGATACTGCATTGCAGAGCATAAAAAGAAGTGAATGTGACCCCCATCTCTTCTTCCCATTTTCCCTTGTGTTTAGGGGAGCCACAAGCAACCTTAAACATGAAAAAAAAAATATATATATATATATTTTATTTCAATTTCATGTTGTCAGGAGGGATCGTTTGGATATAAAATCAATGCTAAAGAAAACACACACTATCAGGGACAATCTTTATAATGGCAATGCTGCTTGTTACTGCATAATTTTTAAAACTTAGATACTGCTTAGATTAAACTGCTTAGATTAAACTTAGATAAAACTGCTTAGATACTGTAGATTTTATATTTCAGAAGCTGTGCAGTACCTGTCCAAAAGTATGGGTATTGACAGTATAGCCTCAGAGGTAGCTATGGCATGTTATTGGACTATTGTGTATCCTCATATGCAGCCTGGGTGGTTGATTTTGGTTATATATTCAGCTCCTACTACTGCACCACCTTAAAGGGGTACCAACACATACATTAAAGTTGTAGGATCTTTACCATACACTTCTTGTGCTGAAAAGAATTGCACTTCCGCAAGTGTGAAGGTTGGATTAATAAGGTAAAATAATTTGATACTTAAGTTGGTCTTGCAATACCGAACTTGGCATCACTGGGATTGTCGGGATCTCGTAACGCAGCAAAGTTACAGTACTCATTTGAATATAAGGTGTTTTTTTCCCCAGAATTCTTGGCGTCGAAGTCACCATGCGAAACAGATAGATTCATTTGTTTTAATATGGCAGCAGCAGGGCCATACTTAAAGGGACACTCAAGCGAAACAATAAATCAGTTTAGACTAATAAAGCATTGTTTGAGAACCCTGCAGGCAGTCATTTCAAAATAGTATGATTATTAGATGAGAAAATGAAGGTTGAATTATCAATATTTGAATTTCGTGCCAAAACCCCGATGCCGGTACGTCAGTGTGGCGTCAAGGACTCCAAAGTATGTTTTCGCATTTGGGCCGCATTGGCCGAGTAAAGGTTCCCGAAACTTGCTATGTTTAATATTCGGTTCCTTTAGAACACAATGTAGGCAGTCTGTACCCCTGTATAAGTAAGTAGGCCCTGTAAGATGCCATCAAAATCCATAATGTCACAGCGATTAGGTGCGGGAACTTCTGGGAGGCATCACCACTCGTCTTCCGTTCTTGCACTTTTTCTGGCTTACGAAGCGTCTTGTGGTGAGAATGGTGTTTTTAAAAGTGTTGTAGAAAGGTAATTTATTGATGCAGAAGAAATCATTTTTTCTCTTTAGTATCCCTTCAAATTACAGTGCAAATTGTACCAACTAATTTAGCAGCTGAGGCAGGGCTGCATTTTCGAGCGTATGATGCATTGAGTATTAGAAAATTTGGACAGAAAGGTGGAGTGCAGGTTTCATCCAAATTTTGCCTTGAGGTGTGGCTTCGCAGCAGATGGAATTTTGTCTTATGGAGTTGTTTTACAGCATCAAAGCGTGCACTGCCGTAAAGCCACACTGCAAGGGAAAGTTCTCACTAATCCAGTTTTATCATCTCCTAGGGAACTCCACCCACTCCATGCCTCCTTGTATTGAAACTCCCTTCCAACCTATTTCATGGTCGCCATTTTGCATTTTGGCTGGGGTAGTAATTGAGTATTTCGGGCACTCCCGCCGAGTTTGAATAATCTGCCAGCTATTCTCTATCCCTTACGTTAGTGTGCACACTGAAATTCTTTTTGAGGGGGTGGGTTCCCTAATTGCAACCTCTCCTTATAATCGAATAAATATGGTAACTGGTGTCATGCACCACTGTGGCTCTTATGGTGATGTTGCTAAAAAAAATTAGAAATAAAAGGCTGAATGAAATGTCGACACTGAAGAAGACAAGGTGAATGTACATAGTGGTTCATATGATTTGATGAATTAATGTCATGTCTCTATATTCTGTCTTTCTGTTTCTCTTTCGTGTTCATTATTCACTCATATTGTGTCAGTTACGGCGACCTTGTCTTGGTTAGCATTGACACTTAAGTTAACTCCTTTTTTTTTCTTTCCCCCATTCTCTGCAGTAAAAAACTTAGCGAGTTCAAACCTCCTAAATATTCTTAATAGGAACAAATTAAGATGGCAGAAAGAAGGTTTGCATGTTATGCATGTATTTTGTCAGGATCCAACTGCCAAAGAAACAATGTAAACACTCAGAACTGACTGTTTTGTATTTATCAGGCCTCGCCAGCTTCTGTGGAGCTGTCTTCAAGAAGTACTCCATTGACTTGACAGGGCTTCTTCAGCTTGTCGCTAACCAGCTGAAGGCTGAGAGAAGGTAACTCAGTTTCAACCGAGAGTGATCACATGAACTGTCGTTCATTAACTGGCTACAATAGGTGTGTGTTTTCTTTCCTTTCATAAGCCTGGACCTGCTGGTACTCAAGGAAATAGTGCAGAAAATGACTGGCATTGAGTCTACTGAGCAGGCCACTCAAGATCAACTGGAGGCTATGTGTGGAGGAGAGCTCCTCAAAGCTGAGGTGAACTTGATACCTCCATACTTTGCTTTAAAAACACTGTAGCGTTTTGAGGCGCATCGCCAGGTGTATGTGTAGGGTACGGCAAAGTAGAAAAAGTGTGGCTTCCCACCTGGAGTGGAGATTTTGTAGAATATGTGACTTAAAACTTTAGTTAGATGTACCTTATAGCTCAGCTAACAACTCTATGACCTGTGCCATATGTTAATGCATGTGTTGCACACAGGTGGCATTAAAATAACTGTGTGCTTGGTATGTTGGGAATCATACTTGATACTACAGTGCAAAATTAAAAAGTACAAGAAAGACAAGGCGTACAAGCACTTCAGTGCTTTGCCCGTCTTGTCTTTCTTTTTGTATTGTGTAATTTCGCACTGTAGTTACAGGTGGTGTGTTCACTAAGCAGCCATCATGGCTGCATTCTAGTGGAGGCAGAAATTAAAAATAGCCTTATAATGATGCTTTGTCAATTAAATGGATCAAACTCAGTCCTACACCATAATGTACCTCATAGCACTTGCTGGCTCGTCATGTTAAAAAAGAAATGTCAGTCAGTCATTCAAAGCTCTCGCAATGACTGCTGTCCAGCTGAAGTAGACAGTGGATGAACAAGGGGCACCTGCTTGCAGGGAGGCTACTTCCACCAGTTGAGGAACACGAAGAAGTCGTCGCAGCGGCTGAAGGATTCATTGCTGGAGCAGGACCTGGCACTTCCCCTGTGTTTACTCATGGCCCAGCAGAAGAATTGCATCCTTTACAGAGAGCAGGAGGCCTCACATCTGAAGCTAGTCGGCAAGCTGTATGACCAGGTGATGGCATGCTGCAATTTAAACATTCTTCAGAACTACTGGTGCCTTGCGGTGCCCGTGTCCTACTAGGATCTACTGAATTTGGCGTCGCATGTTGGGGCACATGCATTGCATTTTAGCTTTTCGCTTCGGCCCACGGCGCTCATGGCTGTGTATGGTGTTTAACACCAAGAAACATACCTGCTAACTCCCAAATTTTCTCTAAAGTTTACAAATTAGGCTTGTTTTATGATATTATGAATGTTTCGTCAAGTTTTACGAAAAATATTTATTTTTCGTTAAACATTTTGCTTGTCGGTTGTGGGGATGCGTGACTCTCGCGCGTCCCCTGATGTTTTTCCCGCATAGCGCGTCTCCTGCAGGGCGGCTTCGCCCGCCGCGTGGCCTGGCGCCCGCGGCACTCGGAGTGGTTGAAGCGCAGTGCGAGAGATGGCGCTAGTGTTGCGCTGCTAACGCCGCCGAGAGGCGAGGTTACTTGGGCGCCGAAAGGAAGGCACTTGCTCTCTTTGGGTTCGGGAAGCGAGCGGGAGCGGACGTGCCGCCCGCGCGTGCGCCGACCATGCTTCTGCGAGACCGTCTCGCGTGGCTGCCTTCGAACGTGCCACCATTCGCGTGACTGTACACGCGAACGACCAGGCGTTGGGATCCAGCATGGGGCGAACATATTCGCTCGCAATGCGGTCGCGGTAAGTCGGACTTCTAGATTTGTCGCGCGCCCATCGGCATGTTTTGGGGATAGCAACTCGGCTAGCAGGCATTGATCTATGAAAGGTGCAATAAATGCCCTTGTGACTGTTTGCACTACTGTGTTGTCGTTCCTTTGTCCCCAAGAGTACGGAGGAGAACCCCGTATCTCCCACACGGTTTTCTTCCATATACTTTGGAGTCTTCTGATAGTGAAGGGACACCAGATGGGTAGTTGCTTGAGCAAGATTATTCAAACAGGTTCCTGAAGCAGGTGAAATCAGCAACAGCAAAGTTGCTGAAAGAATCACTATAATATAAGAACTGTGTTTGTCAGTTTCAGCTGTTTGAAGTTTGCTGCTGCTTGCCTGCTCTGTCTAAAGGTGAATCATCATTAATAAAGTGTCTGTGTATCACACAAAAGCATGAGATCAGAGCAGGCTTTAAAAGATAGGTGCTATTATTCTCCCTTCCAGCGTTGTGTCATCTATTGTGCATTACGTCTTTTAAGGTTACCAGGTTAGAATGTGTGTGAAGATATGCAACCATTTCAGTCATTGAGAATGCATCGTAGGACCAGCGTGAATTAGCAAGGGAGAGGAGGAAGGAAACACAGGATGAATGGTCATTTTGTCTTTCCTTCCTAGTTTCGTTGCGATAGTCCCAAGATGCATTGTGAATCCATGCAGTAATAGCTCAGTACTCTGTGATAGTCATCACAGTTTGTGGGCACAATAAAGTTGTTTGCATGGCCATATATGCTGTCGTGTTCATTAAAAATGTTGAGGTTTGGAGTGATCTAAGAAAAGTATCCTTTGATCACTGTCGTCTCTTTACAGTGCCAGGACACGCTTGTGCAGTTCTGCAGCTTCCTCTCAAGCAGCCTGAGCACAGAAGAATATGCAGGAAGGCTACCTTCAGTGGACCAACTCCTGTCAAAATTTCATGTGCAGGCAGATGTGTCTTTCTTTCTGGCTAGGCCCATGTTTGGACACCAGATCAACGTGAGTGTGCCTCTTCGCCTTCCCAACATTTCTTATTGATGCGAAAACATCAAATGGAGCAAAAAAGCCAGCGTCCAGCTTCTGTAGCAATGAAACGGCACCTGAATTTGGCTGTGGCGCCACTTCACGAGCGCATCTCAACGGAGCAAAGTGGGTTAATTAAAGGGAGCACCTGCTGCTGCAGTAGCGTGCCGGGTGTTGCGTGAGGGGAGAGGGCATCACCGCTGTGTTATCCGGGCCTATTGCCTGCGTTGTTACTGTGCCTCCGTAAGGCCAAATCAAAACCCGCCAAGCATCTCGGCGCGTTCGCTTGCCCACAAAGAGTTCATAACTTGAAGGACCATTCAGCAGCATTCAATTGGGCATTAATGCTTTTGCATTCACAACTCATAAGTGTTTACGGGTCCTCAGACTTTTTTTTTTTTTTTTTTTTTTCAACAAGCTAATGAATGCACTTTTTTTTTCCTGGAAAATGTGCGCAAAGTTGAGGGGTGTATTTTTTATGCAGAGTGAAACTTCTGGAACCCTTCTAACTGACCTCGCATTTAAAGAGGGCCTCCTGCTGGCCCCACTATCCATGAATCGTTGGCTTCGAGTCGTGACGAAGTTTCCCGTCTCCTCTGCCATCAAAATTGTTTGTCTATTGAAGCGGATGTCATACCAACCATGCTACGCTGCCATTATGTCGCAAATGAATGGAGCCGAAGCTTGAAGGGTTGCAAAGTACTTTAGCACTGTAACCACACCACCACTCATAGGCACCACGAAAATAGTGTCAATTGGGTTTTCACATGGAGGAAGAAAAGCATAGGAGAGCCCCAGCTAGCCCAGATAAGTTGTGGATGCCCAGTGGTGTTTTTTGCAAAGGACCACTGGCACTAGTGTGCCAAACCTCAATGTTGCCATAGCAACCGCACTCCTGAAGCTCTCATTGCTGCTCTTGGCCACGGAAAAGTGAGGTAAAATTTTTCGACACGTCTTCCTTGCAGCACATTCTGTTCACGAGAGAAGCCGACTTTGGAGTGTGGTGTGTAAGCTTGAAAGTTGTGTTTTGGGTCTGAGTGTGAGTGTCAGCCAGCAACAAAGATACTCAAGCAATCACGGCACGGGTCTTTGTCTTCAACGTGCCACGAAGAAACACAGGAGCGCGACTGCCTAACTAAAACCTAAAACTGCTAGAGAGGTTTCGTAGGCTTTGTTGTGACGTGCATCGGCAGCCCACACTTAAGGAGGCCCTTAGCAATGCAAGGTCAAAGCTTGCTCCTACCTGCCCTGGTGAGCTGATTGGAGGCCCAAAGTGAAAGCACACCAACATGGCTGCACTTCCGTCTTCAAAAATGTGATGTCAGCACCTCTCCTATTTTGTTCCTTTCCTCCATGGGTTGTGACAACAAACAAAAAGTTTTGACTTCGGTCGACTTGTCTTTGGGATTGGATCGAAACCTAAAGGTTCAGGTTGCCAATGTAACGCTAAAACCTGTAGGATTTAGAATATCGTATTTACTCGCATAATGATCGCACTTTTTTGTCAGAAAAATTGACGCAAATTCATGGGTGCGATCATTACGGGGGTTAAATTTCCTGCAAAAAAAAAATTTCTTTTTGTCCCGCGTTTGCTGCGGGATGCGGGTGCGGGACACCAAAACCAAAATGGCGGCTGGCGGAGCAAGCCGAACGCGCCGAACGCGATTTTTTTTTCTTCTCGTGAGTACATTACGTGCATTGAAACAGTTTCTTCCGTATCAGTGATGAATAATATCGTTAATATCGGCAAGTTTGCAGCAATAACGTAGCCATGTCCACTTCTAGGGGGCAGAAACAGATGGCCGCGCTTAGCTGCCAGTGACAGAAACGCATGGCCGGCGTGCTGCGGAAACTGCGGCATCTGTCTTCACTACTATCCTAACACGGCACGTTTCCTCTAAGGGTGGGTGAATATCTTAGCTGTGTTACAAGTGTCGACGTATGAATAGGGTACAGTTTTGACGTATCAGTGTAAACGTGGCTACTATCATTGCCGCGCGCGATTTGTTGCGTGCTCACGAGTGCAGGTGAAAAGGCGCCTTTTTTGTTTTTGTTGACCACAACCATTGTAAAGCCTACTCATAATAAAGGCAAGTTTGGTTGTACCTCTTTTTGTCATGGAAGTGCGGAAAGTGATGAAAGTAATGAAATGAGGCATCTACTTAAGAATGTTTGGTGCATGCAGACGAGTCGTTCGCGTAGCATTCGACAGATGGTAAGCGCGATCATTATTAGCTAGACTTGGCACACGACATATCGCTGCGGCAAGTTCGGGGTGCGATCATTACATGGGAAATAAAAAAAATCGAATTTTGACGACAAAATTCAGGGGTGCGATCATTACGCGAGTGCGATCATTATGCGAGTAAATACGGTATATGCTTTAAAATCATCAGTTTGGCCATTATTTGAATATAATGGGAGGGTTGACTTCAAACTACAAAAATATTGAAAAAGCTCAAGTTGCAATCAAGTAAAAGCAATAAATGTCTGTCTGATACGTTTGTAGCTTGTCCTTGCCAACTAGCTCGCTCTCCTAGTTCTCTTTCCTTTTGCAGTGTGCAGCCATAACAATTTTCTATGCATTTTGAGTGCTGCCTGTGCAGTCACTATGAGCCATTATGCACAATTTGCAAAGTGGCAAGGACTAATTTCAATAATAGGACCTTTGCAAAATGCATTTTTCTCTCAAATTTTTTTTACTGGTTCTAGTTGATAGCACTGTGACATTGCACAATAGCAGCACAAGTGCTATGAGGCTTGCCAAAATGAGTGCTGTCCTTCAGATTATTAGATTGTTGGTGCTGCAGCATTAATGTGATGGCCCACAAGCCTCCCTTCTGACGACTTGCAGACTCCAGTGCTGCTTAGATTTAGTGATCAGATCAAAACGAGTGTGTTGACTGTCACAACAATTTGGGCTTGTTGGTATGGCCGTATCTAAAATAATTGTAGCACAGGTACATCGAGAAGAAGCCATGTACATGTGCTACAATCGTCAATGATGTGTCCATCGGCTGTCATAGCAGTGTTCACACTTCGTGATGCCAAGTGCACAGCTTCCAACTGTTAAAGCTACTCATTCAGTACTCAGAGGCAGTCCACTACATGTATGGCACTAATATAAAACATGGCATGCATTGTGCAATATAATTAGATGTGATATTAACATTCGTACCAGCAAGAATACCTGGGCTGCAGTTTTGACACTCTTCCACTGCTTTATTATCACTGTGGTGCTCAACCTGCTCTGCTTATCCTGTTCTGGTTTTCTGCAGCTCAAGTTTGATGAAGCCAAGAGGAAAGACAAGAGCTTCAAGACCCTGGCTGCTGCTCAAAAGGTAAATTTAAAACAAAGGTGTGCTTTTCAGCATTTTGCTATGTTTACCTTTAAAAGTTTCTATGTAGCATCTTCTCTTTCTTGCTTTCTTACTAAATTTATTATTCTTGTTCCAAGGTGCATTTAGGGAAGCAATTCATCTTATCGAGAAAAAAAGAGAGAGAGAGGAAAACAAAAATGTGTCACTAGACATCTTGACAGCAATTTCCTTAGTGTATCAACATAGTATGCAGAGTTTCATGGTGGTCGCACACTGAAAGATGTCTCTCAGTGTGAGGTAGTCTTTTTAGTAATCTGGTACAGTAGTATACAGGCATCATATCCTAATGGAAGATTATATGACAATGCACTTCCTATTAGTAAAAGAAGTGAAATGTGGGTTTGAAGTAAACTATGCTAGCACCTGCTGTGACAAAGAACCTGCTATGAGAAATTAAAGAGAAGAATGTGGTGAATGCAAGTTTTTCTACAAAAGTGTGGCTCATGCATAAAATTAAGGTGCATGAATACACGGACCTTGTGCATTTGTTGAGATGCTGCATTAAACTGGCCCTGACTACCTTTCCTAGAAGCCTCAAAACTAATTGGAACAAATGAAATGCTTCCAAGGAATATACGTTAAACCACAATGAAACGAACTTCAGTATAACGAAATTGTCGTAACGAAGTATTTCTTTTCATAACCTCTTGTGCATAGAACACCATGTATCTAGAACCTCAATATAACGAAGTGTGTTTTGTGGAGATTCGCGGCTTTCACACGTCCCCTGATACGTTTTCACGCATAGCTCCTGTCTCCTGTAATCCGGCTTCGCCATTTGGCTTGGTGACAGTGGCAGTCAGTCAGTGGCAGTCAGTCTGGTTGAAGCGCATTGCGAGAGATGGCGCGAGTGAACGCCACCTAACAGCGGGGTTACTTGGGCGTAAAAAGGAGAAGGCTCTTGCTCTTTGGCTCGGGGTCGGCAAGCGGCGCAGACATTCTGCGCGTGTGCCAATCCATGTTTCTGCGAGACCGTCTCACGAGGCCTTCCCCGGAATGGACGAACACGATCGTTCGAACAAGCCGCTATTCGCGCGTGACCGTACATGCGAGCGCCCAGGCATTGGTTTCCAGCATGGAGCGAACATATTCGCTCGCCATCCCGTCGTGGTGAGTTGGACTTCCACGATTTGTTTCGCGTCCATCGGCATGTTTTGTGGGTAGCAACTCGGCTAGCAGGCATTAGTCTATGAAAGGTGCAATAAATGCCCTTGTGATTGTTTGCACTACTGTGTTGTCGTTCCTTTGTCCCAAGAGCACGGGTGAGAACCCCACAGTTTGAATGCAATTTCAGTATAACTACATTTTACTGCCGCTGCAAAAGAATGCCGAGACGATAGATTGAAACTTCTGTGGACACAGACACTTGAATGATTGAATTATAAGCAGCTGCTTGCAAACGCACCTCTCTAATCACTGGCTTCGCCTTGCCTCGTGACAAGAGTGACCACTGAAGTGGAGCCGCATCAGTTTTCATTTAAAGTGCAAATCTGATAAGATCCTATCGTGCCCTGCACACTGTGTGCTTTAGGTGCGAGTGACAGTGTGCGAGGGTGGCACAAGTTAGATGGTGGCTTCTCGAGTGCCACCTTCCAGCGTGAGCAAAGGAAAGAGGGGGAGGGGAGCAAGCTTGCGGCAATGCAATCAAGCGCTTGCGAGGGGGCGGAAGTTGGAGGGAGTGGGGTGTAGGTTTGCGCACGTCTTGATTTCTGGCACACGTCTCAGCTGTGGCTGAGCATGGCTGTAAGCAAAGCTGAGTGCATACGCAGTCGTGCACATTCCTTTAGAGGTAATCTGCCGCGTGTTCAGAGTGGGCATGCCAAGACTGTGTGGCATCATGTAAGGTGGCCTCCGGCAGGTTTGGTATTGGAGGTTGCGTAATCTCGAGTTTCGGTGACCCGTTGGAGCGAGAGGCAGATGAAGCATTCGCACCCACTGTTGGCACTTTTCATGATAGCGTCGTCCCAGTGTGGGAGACGCTATCATGAAACTGTCCCATTCATCGCCGACTCCTAAATTCATCAAAATTATTTGTTTTGTCATTGAAGTTTGCTTTCTTCAATTGCCCAATAATTTGGAAAATTCTGTGGCCTCTTTCCTTGTAAGAATAATTGATAGGCAACTGTACTTGTTTGCATATAAGGTCGAATTTCAGTACAAAGAAATTTCAATATAAAAAGGCAGATTGCCGCTTTTACCGACTTTGTAATATCGAGGTTTAACTGTACTACCAAAAGAATTATTGAAAAAGCGCTAGTATGAGCGGAGATATCACAAGGGCAATGTTTACTTTTCCCATTCCTCTTTAACGTCCTCTGGTCCAAAGGAGCAGGGCAGCGCTGATGGTGGCAGCCCGTCTGTGGGGCTATGTTTCATTCCCTACGTGGGCAGGTGTGGCCAAACGTGAGCAGACAGTCCGTTTCTCCCGGAAGTGTGCAATTCTTATGAAACTTCGGAATACAGATTTTTGATTACTTCAGCCTGTTTAGCCAATTGAATCATTTAATATATGCAGTAACAGTAGGACGAAGCGTGCTGTTCCAAAGGTCTTGCTTGCTTCATCTCAGCTATCGGCTAATGGCAACTCTCTATGGGAATCTGCTCTATGATGACACATGACAGCTGCCAGCCCTGCTGGCTGCTTTGAAATGGGTTAGGATGGGGCCTGTGTTTGAAAAAAGGGCGTTCTAAGAATGTACATCTTTGCACTCCGCTTGTGAACTCCATATGCCGCTTTTGATTGCAAAATTAAGCTGAGTTGTTCATAGTTGCAGTTGCATATACCTAGTACTACCTGCTGCATGTGTGAATGCAGTAAACCCTCGTTTATTCGACCCTTATAATTAGGAAAATCGAATAATTCAGACCTGTCCTTTGGTCCTGGCAGGTGTGTGCATTATTTAATGCAATGAAATGCATTAATTCGAATGTATTTGGCCGCACATCGGTCAATTCGGACAACTCTCGGAGCTTGGCGAGTGCAGAGTGCTGTAAATGTGCGACGCAAAAGAGCAAAAACGGCATTAGCGTCCATTGAAAGAAGTGCCGTAGTTCGCATCGCCTTAGTCATCAGTGGAAATAATACGTAAATGACAGCAATCCGAGAACGCTTCGTGCCTGTTTGTGTATTTAAAGCCTTTATTCTTGCGTTTACTGCCGCGCATAGCACCGCTTTGGCCACGTGCCTTCTTGGCTGCATAGTAGCCATCCATGATCCGTGACTCAGTGTGTGCGTCGGCTGTGCGCCTTCATAACTGCAAGGTCGCCATCCATGATTGCGTCAACAGCGGCCGCAGTTTCGGTCGCAGCGGTTGCGGCAAACAGTAGTTCAGATTATACTCAGTGCAAAGCTGTAAAGGATGTCGAGCACCGTCTACATCACGATGGGCGGTAACCTGGTGAAAAAATGATCAGGAGCCGTATTCTGAAACAATCAGTTTCAGCGACACTATCACCTCAGCCACACCTTCGACATCAGGGCGTGCTGATTAGCTGTTTTAGCAAAATTGGATGAGCTGATTGGCTGGTTGAGCACTAACTACATTCAATTTTGCTCAACGAGCCAATCAGTGCATGCCTGATGGCGATACTATCAACGAGGCGGTAGTGTCGTCAAAGTGTATCATTTCAGAATACGTCCCTAGGATGTGCGAGTGGTAGTGAAAAGCATGTCTCAGATTAAGAGGTGCGTTGTGAAGGAAGTCTCGAGGCCTTCGCCACTGCAAGCACTGATCATTCACAAGATGGTGACAATTGCAGCTTCTGCACTGCTTTTCTGCAAAATAGAAACAGAATTTGCCGATTCACTCACTAAATAGAAGTGTGTTGATATAGTAAGCATTTGTTTATTGTTTTCTTGATGCCCTCAATAATTCGACTTGGGTTAATTCGGACATTTCTTTTCGGTCCCGTGAAGCCCGAATTAACCAGGTGTGACTGCATATGCTGCAGCAGGATTTTCTATTACCTATAGTGTTTGCAACTGGTTTGTTAGAGGGGTTCTAAACCAACCCTCAGGCTTGGTAAAAAAACACAGTCCACGGATAGCATATGCTGCTGTGAAGATCTCGGCTAATTTTTGCAGTCGTGTACGGCGAATGGAGCACGCAAGCAGATTGCAAAGTCACCTTTGTATCAAATGCTTTTTATTGAACAGAAGCCTGGTCCTCATTCTTTTCTTGACGCTTTATTCTGTATTGTAACAGACTCCCATACATGGCTGCTTTTGGCCAATAGCTGACATCAGTCAAGAAGGGTGTTATGATCAATGCGCTTCTTGCTACTATTACTGTGTATATTTATTGACACACTTTAATAAACAGGCTGAAATAAGCAAAAATCTGCTTTCCACTTCCAATAATAATTGCACACTTTTGGATGAAGCCTACTATTGTCTGCTCATGTTCTGTGGTAGCCGACGTGCGGTGCCGAACAGTACGCTTGTATGCGTGCGCCTAGTGTGTTGACTGGGCTCGCTATGTGCGATCGACCATCTGCCATTTGATGTGCGCACAGGTGTATATTCTATCGAGCCCTGTTCACTGTCGCACTGCATCCGTCAACCTTCACTTCCCTGTACCCCTTGGGCACACAGATACATGTCTGTGGTAAGCAGGGTTTGTCCATTTATTACTCACAGCAGCCGCTTCTTTCTCATCCTTCCGCATGGCTATTTTGAATGCCACAAATGCATCGTCCGCTGTCACATGCAGGAACACTGTACAACTCGCTGACCTGCAAGGCATTTATTGTACATTATGAATCCACCGAAGACGGCAACAGTAGCTAGACTGCATAGGAATTAAGCTTTGACCCCCCGGCTTATTGGTGTCTTAGCCGTCGGGTCTCTCCAATTTTCAACTAGTTTTGAACACTCAAAAGCCTATCACCACGCGAAACTTTAGGTCAAACCACTTGCACGCTTGCTCCCAATTGCTCCTGGTTAGGTGCCTTGTCAGACCTCGCTTCATATTGAGCTATTCATAGCGCTTCAAAATGTACAAGTTTGATGTGGCTACTATCCCTTGGTCAAGCTTGTGCTGGACAAAGACAGTCCACACCATCTGGCATGGCTACACTGGAGCATATGAGAGCGAGTGGGCGCTGAAGCCCTGTCATGCGCAAAGCAAATGCTGCGCACACTCACTGCAGAGACATATAGCTGTGGTCTGCTACATAGCATAGATACCGCTTCCGATGTGGAGTGTCGCGAGGAGTCCACTGGCTGAGTACACTGCGGCCTGCTGAGGACAACTGCGTTTGGCACTTCGTAGGCACCAAAATTGGAAATAGTGGCATCTACGTAAGCATCCAAAATCAAATTTGAACTGCTCACCTTGGGGACATTCAGTAGGCACAGCATTGTGGGCATGTCCCGCTCCGCCGTGACCTTCGCAGTGCAAGTCATTGAAGAAGGAAAGGAAGCATCGCTCACGTGATGTTTCTTTGCCAATAACTCAGCTTCTGCTGAACACATTGAAGCGGCAAAGTATTTCTGCAATAGTCTAATTTGACTTCATATGCATTTCTCGACTGCGATAAAAAAGTGGTGCTGGACCCCTTTAAGGCTTTTGTGAATGTTGATTTGTTCAGTTCATTAAAGAAAGGTCTTCTTGGTTTGTGGTCTCTGACTTTTCATGTTGAAATCCTTTAGCTATGTGAAGGAGCAGTGAATGTTGGGGAATGTGTTCTGTGCAGCGCTTACAGCTCCATTTAACGCTTTCCTCTCTAGCTCCAGCGCTACGTAGACGCCGTGGACCAAGTGATGTCCCAAGTCGTTGAGAACATTAGGCCACTGCATCCTGCAAAAACATGGGAAGACCTGAGGTGAGTGGGTAGAGCTGATGCAACTGAGGGTGCCTTGCACTTTGCATTGGAGAAAATCAGTCAGAAATTGCAACTTTAGTCATTCTTCATTAGAGAGCTTCAGCTTGTCTGGTATTCAGGTAAATGCACCTGCGCTGGCCATTTTACCAGATGAGCAGAGGTACGAACATGGACGGCCTGCACGGGGGCAGCAACCTGGTGGGCTCAGAGCTCAATCAGACACAGAGCTAATATATTGCAGTAATCAAGTGTATTCTAATTCGTTGCTGGTGTAAGTTTCAGCATTGGCATAATTGTGTTGCTGCTGTAAATTTACACCAGCAGCAAAGTAAGATACACTTCGTTACTGCAATATTAGCTGTAGTTGTCTGGTTGAGCTCTGAGCCACCAGGTGGCTGCACTGTGCAAGCCGTCGACGTTCGCTCAAGTAAAACTCCCAGTCCGCTTGTGTTTACTGGAATAAGACACGCTAAAGCTCTCTATTATTGCGATTCTGATGCCTTTCTGCACCTATCTAAGAATGTTGGTTCAAAAAGAAATTCTGGCATTTCCTTCATTATCATGATAAAGACTTGGACCTGCAAGTGTTGCACTTTAAATGGAGCAAATTAACCCTCATACAGTCCAGCCTGCTTATAACGAACCTGAGTGTTACGCGGCGTCTGTTCATTAAACGCTGAAGTTCATGGTAAGTGGGCAGTGCGTGACGGCGAGGAGAAGGTAGAGGGGCACGAAACGGATAGTTCGCCTCCCAAGGAGGCTTAGGAAAACAAACCGCGCGCACAATGGGGTCGGAGGTCATCGTTATTTCACTCAATTCATATTAGAAAATTTTGATATTCGCACACCCCTAATTCTGCGTTTTCCACTGGCATTATTAAGGTAATTGTGTAGAAATGTTCTGACAGCCAGGAATGGTTGATCAGCACTATGTACTTTCATGTGGCTTATTTTCTGTGTCGGGACATACAAGGCGTTGCGTGTTGCAGCACTGAAAGGACCAGAGTGCTGTTCTAGCTCAAGTGTTAGTTGCAGTGAACTCTCATCTGTAATACTTTCTTTGAGTTAACTTTGTATCCTTTGGTCTCATTATCACCACAGCCCGCAGTTCTATGTGACCTTTTGGTCGCTGTCCATGTATGACCTGCATGTACCTACATCCAGCTACCAGCGTGAGATGCAGAAACTGAGAGATGCATCCAATTCTGAAGAGACAAAGGACATGGTAAGTATTGTTAAATATTCAAAGTATTCTCTAGCTACCTCCTTGAATTTTTCACATCTTCAGTCAGGGTAGCCTCTAAGCTGCAGCTGGTTCATTGTGCTGTGAACAGGTGTTTCACCCTGACGTCCTCTCCTCTGACGTTCTCTCCTCTCATATACATCCGATGGTGTGTCAGTCATAGGTTGGCATCTCACTCACCAGTACAGCGACTCATACTCGCTTCACACTTACTTCACAGGTATGAAATAAATCATTAGTGAATGATGAAGGGTGTGAGTGGACGTGAGTATGTATGTGAATGTGTGCTAGTTAATGGGAGTTGATGGGAATATGAGCATGAGTTAGTGCCAATAAATGTGAATGAAAGTGTCTATGAATGTGAGTGAGTGTTGATGAGTATCAGCAGGAACACGGGCGAGTACCGATGCATGTGAGTGCACATGTGTACACGTTAGTGCATTGCCTACAAAAATATTGGTGAGTGAGAATCCACTTATTCTGCTACCCTAAGAATAGTGTTGTAGTTACTGTACATGCTCCCATAGGGAGTCAGACTTGTGTCTATTTTTCTGACACCACCGTTTACTGAGTGTTGTCAAGCGGAACCTCAGAGTTTAGAAGAGAAGCGAACTCAAAACAGCTGCGCTGCCCATGCTGTGTTGCTTTCAGTGCTGCTGAGAGTACCAACACTTCAATTAATTACTGTTCATCATATTCACTTATGCCTTAGGTTCCGTTGTATTTTAAAGACAGAATTTTTGTAGTGCTTTGCTAAACTAGAACTGCAATTGTTCGTTGCATTTGTATGGGGGACATTCATACAAATGTTTCCTTCTTGTACACTGCCTTGTTTCCAGTCTAACCCAGTGCAGAGACGACCATCGCAAGTATGCTTTCTCTAAAATTATTCTATATTTAATTACGGTGTTTGCTTGTTCTAGTCGAAATAAAATATGCTGGCAACAGCATGGAAGCCTAAAGCCCCGAAAATGCCAAAACAAAAGGTAGTCATGCGATCTGTTGCCAGGAAAAGATGCCATTGCTTTGCCTATGCTTATTTGTGTACTAATGTTATGCAGTTTCGTCAAGTGCTGTTTTCTCTAAGAGGTTAATTTCATGTATGCAGTCACTAAGTTATGTGGCTTCATTCTACATATAGACTGGATGGCAATCTTTTCCTTTCAGTTTACCCTATTTATTTGATCTTCACGTGGCCCCGATATTAAGGTGCACCCAATTTCTCATGGCTAGAGACAAAGAATGGAATGCAGTCTATTGTAACATAGAACCCAAATTTCTTATGCAAAAAATGCAATATGCAGAACCCTTGGTCGTTTCCTCGCTACTTACCAGACTTTCATGGTAAGAGAGGGAAATGGTGATTTGTTCTCACTCGTAAAAAAAGAATTTACTGCATTCGAGCCGCAGTAGACCAGGCATCACTTGTAGTGACTGTATGAAAGTTGAAGGTGGGAAGACTGGTAGGATGGGACTGGGACACCACCTAATACCGCTTGTTTCATACTCGACTCTAATGCAAATGTCACACTTCAGCCCATCCACTCGCCTTGTGGTGTTCCCCCAAATCCTGTGAGCCACATTTCTGTGTCTCTCATTCTAACTTCCCACCCCTGGCAACAGTGGTCACCTTGCCATTTCCTGCCACTAGCAAACCATTGCGTAAGCATAGCATGAAGATAACGTGTTTTGTTGCTGCAGGCCCCCAGCAAACGCAAGAAGGAAAAAGACCGGTGTGATGCCCTAGCTGACAAACTGGCCGAGGAAGAGCGCAAACAGCAGGAGCACTGCACTCGGGTTCTTGCTCGACTGCGTAGTGAGAAGGATGCCTGGTTTCAGTCAAGTATGTATTTTTACTCATGTGCTGGGCTTGTCTTCTGTGATATTGTGTCATGTGCTATTCACTTGGGGTAGCCAAGTAAATAGTGCGTACCGTGTTCCTAACAGTCTAGGTACACGAATGGTTCTGAGCAAAATGTTACATTTGAAATGAGTAAAAGTGCATCACAGAAGGCTCACAAAAATTGGACATACTATAGTCAATCCCGTATATATGGAACTCTAAGGGGATCGCAAAGTAGTTCAATACCATATTGTTGCGCATATAACTCGCACCAAAATTTCAACAAATTGAACGGCAAAGTGGGGGTGCAGATTATATGCGAATATTACCATGAAGTGTGGCTTCACGGCAGCGTGCTCTGTGCTGTCGTGAAGCCACATCTCAGGACAAGGTTCTCGACCATTCTAAGTTTCGTTATCTCCTAGGGAACCCCACCTCCTCCCCATCTTTGCATGTTGAAGCTGCCTTCTCTCTTTCACGGTCGCCCGTTCTCTTCTTCAGTAGGGGTAGCCATTTTGCATTAGTAGTTAGCGAATAGCGCATGCAGCACCAGCAAACTTGTTTGTCACTCGTTCCCTCAGCACTCCCTTAGTCTGCACGAAGTGCTTTGCAGTAGAGCGGTGAGCCAAATCACTGTTGGGATTTTTAGCTCACTCACATTTGCTTCGTAGCCGTTGCTTGTGTGAGGGCTTCTCCGTCCATGAGGTCATCCGCTATCGTGTGAGTGCTAGCTGCAAAGTGGTCCAATTCACATCAGATGCCATGTGACTGATTCGTCCACAACAACGTCCGGCATGTGAATCCAGCTTTGTCAGCATCGCCGAAGAATGGTGGAGCAGAGCCGCTGGCTGAATACAGTCGCCGACTGGTAAACCAGGCACCGATAATTCGGACATGCTCGGTAGTTCGGACAGCTTTGCGGCACTGCCAATGGTCCCATAGATTTAATGTGTAAAGTTGACCGATATTTCGGACAGCCACCAGCTCTACATTCAATTATACAAACTCCGTTTGTGGTTGTTACGTATGCCGACTCTGCTGCCATTATCTCCTCTGGCAACTTCGACGAGACACCAAGTATGTCTCAGAGATTACACGTTAGACGGTAATGCCTAAGGGCTTGCCTTGGTCGCAGCACTGCGCCTCAGAGATATAACTGCAAACGCCAATCTTAGAGGCTTTGCCCTAATTGTTAGGTCGCATCAACATTATGATCATCGCATCCTATTCTTGCACTATTGCGCATGGCCCGCTCTTATCTCAGGATGTCTACCAACCGGAAAAACCGAGAATTCTCAGGGATTTTGAATAGTCTGGAAATACTTAGGGAAAACTCAGGGAATTTGTGCTCCTATCAGGAAAAATTAGCTGTAATTTTATTGAAAGGGAACTAAATTTATGGTAATGCTGGCTCGCGTAACAGAGAGGGATCGTGACAAATCGCCGTGTCGTCGGCTGGAGGAGTTGCCATTGTACAGTCACCGATCGACTTTCCGGCTGCCCGATAATTCGGGCATCCGGGCAAGAGTCAATCTGTAAGAACGGCTGAAATTTTGGACGCAAGAACCCTTCGGCGTCTGATTTTCAGGACTTATTGCTGTGACTGCAGGTCCGAAATAGCTATAATCAAAGCCACCACTGCCGCCATTTTTATTACCTCGCCGTCTTGAACCGTTGCTCTCGCATGCAGATACGCTGGCAGCAGTAGCCACCACCACGGTAAACACTAAGCCTAGCTGCTTTGACGCTCACTATTAAGCTTCTTGCCATTTGGTGCCGTGTTTTTCATTGAAAGAATTCGCCGCTGTCCGCAGTGGTACCAGCTCCATCTTCGTGGTCCTCACGATTGGCTTCGAAGCTCGGAAAGCACGGAGCGTTGCATAATGTCGGTTCCCAAAAGTCAGCTTCGCCTCAAATCCAGAAATATTATGCAGTGAAGCATAAGCATGTGACGGGGCAATCGTTACGGGACACAGAATCTACAGTCGCCGACCGTTTATTCGGACCTCACGGGGACTGCAGAAATGTCCGAATAAACAGGTGTCCGAAAAAGCAGATTAAGAAAAAGAAAATGAAATCCTTTATTTCCACGCACTTATTCGGGCTCGGCATTAGGCTTGAAGAAATCGTGAGTGCGCCGTTGCACGCTGTTCCGTTTACGCGCAATCAGATAAGCCTGAATCTCTGAGAGGGTCGCACGGTCACTATAGGCGGCTGAAAGCACAGTCACTGCTTGTGCACGCTCCGCATGCGACGGCAGCGTAGCACATGGTGCGTCGTCTTCCGACTCGGAGTCATCGTCCGGCGGTGCAGCATAGAGAATGGGTGCAGCAGAAACCTGACGAATTATCTCGCCGTCGTCGAGTTCTGCGCATGTCAGTACAGCAGTGTCAGCACCTGTGAAACTGTCAAATGAGACGGTGTCCGGAATCGCAATGCAACCACTGCGCAGGTCTCGGCAGAACATTTTCCGCGTCAGTAGGGAGCACATCGGAAGGCGACAAATCTTAGGCCTCCCGGCACCCGCTTGCCGGCATTCCCCAGCGCAGTCTGCGCGGGCACTGTCGGCGCCATTAGACACTCGACGCGATGTTTCCGTACGCCGCGTTGGAACACCGCAACCTCGACACAGCACACAAAGCAAACACCACCGTGCCGACACCAGTCGCACAAACGAAAAACGCGGCCTGCTCGCAGCGTCGTGCGCGAAAGAAACAAATCAGCTGCTGGATTGTCTTGACATGGCTTACTAAGCTGAAACCGGAACTGCTGTACGGCCACTCTATAGAACCAGGCAGAAACGATGATGATGAGCGGGGATTTCCAGTAGCGCCACTTTGTGGGGCAGCAAGGAGGCTCCGTTCAAAACAAAAATGGCTTTCAGCAAGTTGAACCATGCACCGGTCAGAGTTGGTGCATGCTGCTTTCGATAGAGTTGGCTCAAGGATTGTCCGAAAAATCAGACAAGAGGTTGCAAGGGGTCCGAACTTTCGGCAGTTGTTATACATTATGGTCTATGGGGAGAACGGCGGTGCCGCGAAGCTGACCGAATAATCGGGCATGTCCGAATTTTTGGAGTCCGGAAAATCGGTCGGCGACTGTATTTCTTAATTATACACGTGTCCACCCGCCATCTCCTGTCACAGTACGAGCACTGATATGCCTAATAAGTGCACTGGTAGGCCTTTTTGGGTGTGCTTGTGGTGATGTTAGCCCTTAACAGCAGTAAAAGATGTGCATTCATTTTTTCGTACTGCCCAATTTTTTGGACGTTTTTACGGCCCCTAGGGAGTCCGAAAAATCGGATGTCGACTGTACAACCGACGAAGAGGATGTTTCAAATAATCCGCGGGGCGAACGTGCGGTGGAAAGAGGACGAGAGCAGAAAGGACGTACACATTGAGGAATAAACGCGAGAGGAAGCTTTTTTCAAGGAGCTTGAGCTCAAAAAACCTAGTGTTCGCTGATGCCGAGATGCAGGTGTCCCTCATCCAAACGAAAATACTCTTTAAAGCAATGAAATGCAACACTTGGCCATTGTGCGCGGGCTGAGAGTATGTCAGGACAGTTGAGGTTTACATACCAGCTGTTGAGAGAGAATCTCGCTTGTAACAAAGTTCGGGCCTCATACCAATGAGCTTGCTGTCAATTGATAAAAATAGCTCATATTCCCTTCAGTCACCACGTCCACATTTGTCGATGCGACCTATTTTTGCCATATCTGTACAGTGGTAGCAAGGAATAGAGCACAAACATTAAGCTTAGGGCAAATTGAACATTCTGATAACTTAAATTGCTTCCATTTTGCTACTGAGTTATGTATCGTTACAGAGTACTGCTTTGATGAAGACACTGCCATGTTTTATGTGATGCTTGACTTGGGGCATGTCGGTAGCAACCTTGAAATATACAGTGAAACCTCGTTAAACCGTAGTCGGCCGGAGCCCGGAAAAAGTACGTACTAAACGGTAGTACTCTTTAACCGAAATAGCATGACATCGCCCACTTACCTGTAGAAAACGGAACTCAGAGAGAGTGCGATGAAAGGGGAAAAAACATGCAGTATTTATTCACTTCGCGCGACATAAGTGTTATTTTCGTTTGATGCCACGGCGGCCTAGCACGACGACAGCAGCCTCAAACTTACTCAAGCTGCGTGCCAGCTTCTCAGCCAGCCCCCCCTCCTCTCGGCAAACACTCGCACGGCAGATTCCTCGTTGGCATTACGTATTCTCCGTGCACGCGCGCACTAGTGCTGCATAAGTTCCGGGGCGCCTTTTTCATTGCCGGGTGCCGGAGTTCGGAAAATTTTTCGTTTGGAATAGTTACGTTATAGCGCCCCTGTTCTCGTTGCGACGATTGCATTCATGAGGCTGACGTAACGCGCAGCTTCTGCCACTGTCGGGCCTGAATCGCCCGTGCTGTCGCTTTCCGTGTCGTCCTCATCACTGTCGCTAGTCGACACTTCGGCAACAACAGAGGCAACGATGGCGAAAAGTCGAACCTCGTAGCCGACATCTCTTCGCGGTCGCAGCAGCGCTGCCGAGCAACTTCGCATTCCAAATGCCACACACTGTAGTCAACAGCAGATCCATGTCGCGGGCCAGCGCCGACTTCTTAGTGTCACGTTCGATAGCACGGACGATGTCTAATTTTTCTTCTATGCTGAGCACCCGGCGTCTTTTTTATCCGAGCTTCGGCATGACGCGAGTCCTCGCTTACACGACGCCATAACGCTCTCTGGCTCGGCGTCGAAATAATGTTGATGTTGATGCGGCTTCACGTGCAAACGCACAGGGCGCTTGGAGGCCGTTGTACCGATCTCTGAGGCTTCTTGTTCTGCCGGACCGCCCGGTGGAGACGACGCACCGCCGTGTTTGCGCGACGAAAAGTGGAAACGCTACGTTTTAACCGATGCGTACGCAATAAGCTGGTACGGTTTATGCGGATACTAAATACATTATGTTCAATGGCCGCTGAGTCGGGGAATTGACTTTACTACTTTTAAACCGAAACTACTGTTTAAGCGGGTACGGTTTAACGAGGTTTTACTGTATATATATTTTCTTTTTTGAAATGCTTGAGGCCAACAATAACCGGTGCATGTAATTCGAGCGGGGGATTTAATTCTCTTCATGAAGAAACGTAGCGTGACTGAGTTTACAATATTCAAATATTTAGTTACTCTGTAATTATAATGCCTCATCATAAAATGCTCAAAGAGTCATTCCACCACCTTTATTTGCTTTCAGTGGAATCTCAAGCACCATCTATGTTTCACATGTATCGACAGTCAATCATAATTCGAGACTGAAAGGGATATTCGAAAACATTTGTTTCTGTATGCATCTCCGTTTTATTCATATTTGAGAATGTTCGGCTCGGTTTGCAAATGGGATTTACCTTTTTCTTTTTTTCAAAGATATTATTCGGCGTAATAGTTCTGTGGAAGCCCGCAAGGTGGAGGTAAGTAATTAATAAAGGGAAAATGAGACATCCACCCAAACAAGCAACCCATTTGGGTTTCCTTTGTAGCAATTTCTACGTTTGGGTGGATGTCTCATTTTCCCGTTATTTAATTACTTCCCTCCACCTTGCGGGCTTCCGCAGAACTTTTACGTCAAACTCTTGCCTTTGCTTCAAAGTTGTTGAGTTCGACTTCGCCCTACCATCTGCTAGCCGCTTGGTTAGCACAGATGGTGGAATAGCTGCCCCGGAAAGGCGGTGGTCGCGGGTTCGAGTCCTGGACCAGGACGAATTTTTCTTCAACTGCGAAGCTTTTTCTTTCGAGGAACCCGTTTGGGTTTCATTTGTAGCAATTGCTACGTTTGGGTAGATGTCTCATTTTCCCTTTATTGGATATTTTATTAGCTGTGCATTTAGTAACCCCTTCCTTCTGATTTCTATTTCAATAAAATAAATGCTACTCCTTAGTATTTAAACCGAATTAAGTTTTTGCATGCTTACTAGAGAGTGACAGCATAGGGTGACATGGTATCAGCCTGTCTTGACGTAAAAAAAGAAATCTGTCACTCAGGGAATTTTGCAAAGGCACTCGGGTAAACCTTTAGAACTCTGGAAATTGGGAAATGCCAACTTGGTAGACACCCTGTGTCTGTTGAATTTGCCATGGGAATTTGCCTTCTGGACAGCGTTCCACCATTCTTTGCTTGTTGGCTTAGTTTGCGTTCCAGACAGCGCTCTGCTGGCTTCAAAAAGTCTTTCTCGTGAAGTTAGCTACAGTCCGCATCAAATGGCACCAACGATGCCTTCACCGCCCGACTCCGATGAGTCTTCAGTCGCAGTCCAAATGAGCCCGACTCTGCAACTGGAGAGCCTGAACTGCCGCCTACCACAATGAGCTCAAATGTGGACATCATTGATAACCCGCTTGGCTGCGGTGTCGTCATATGTCAAACTGAACGATGACAAAACAATTGAGCAAGTTCTCCCACCGTCAAATAGTGACTCTAACGGATGATGATGATGCACCGTATGCTCCGGAGCCTTCACATGCAGGGCTGACTCTTTTGTCTGGTCCCTGCATCAGTGACTGCCAGCACTATGCAACACACTCTTAGTTTCTAAAGTATGGCTTTCAGCTGGCAGAACACCCCAGTCCATTTTCACTTGATGTAACTGTGCGAGCACAATTGAAATGTGTTCAGCAAGGACCCACAAATCGCACAGCGACAAGTCTTGTGTGCTGCTGGCGCATTATTGGGAGGGGGGTCCTTCCGTGAAGTGCAGATGTGGTGTGTGGTGATTTTGTTAAATTCAAACTGCAATGTAAAGATCCGTCCAAGTGGGGCTTGGGGTCGGATTCGTTTTGGGGACTCGTACTATCCTAAAATGCTGTTTGCGGAAAGGCTTTGTCTACGAGAAGACAAACTGGTGATGCAGCATCTCCAGTTCGGCATCACATGCCCGGAGCCACTCAGACTAAAGATCACATGTCGTCCATGCATATTGGGCCGGGCGGCCTTTTGCAATCTTGAAGCAGGTTGGTAATCTGTTGTTGCTGATAATGCAGTTTGCACGATCCATCCATATGCGCAGCGTTCAAAACTGAGAGCACCCTGCTCATTTTTCCTCCATCATGTACTATCCGCCAGATTCAATCCGTTTCACAGCATGTGCCAAAACAGTGCCATTTCAAATTTGTCGGCATCAAATATTTCCGACGACGTGAGAGGCAATCGCGTCTCCCTTAGAAGTGCACTTACAAGGGCGCGTTGCAACGTTCAATATAGACAATAATTTGGTACAGTCGCCGACAGTTTATTTGGACCTCACGGGGGCTGCAGAAATGTCCGAATAAACAGGTGTCCGAAAAAGCAGATAAAAAAAAAAAAAAGAAATCCTTCATTTCTACGCACTTATTCGGGCTCGGCAATAGGCTTGAAGAAATCGTGAATGCGCCATTGCACGCTGTGCCCTTTACACGCAATCAGATAAGCCTGAATCTCGGAGAGGGTGGCTGAAAGCACAGTCACTGCTTGTGCACGCTCCGCATGCGACGGCAGCGTAGCACATGGTGCGTCATCTTCCGACTCGAAGTCATCGTCCGGCGGTGCAGCAGAAACCTGAGGAATGATCTCGCCGTCATCGAGTTCTGCGCATGTCAGTACAGCAGCGTGAGCACCTGTGAAACTGTCAAATGAGACGGTGTCCGGAACCACTGCACAGGTCTCGGCAGAACACTTTCGGCGTCAGTAGGGTGCACATCGGAAGGCAGCAAATCCTACGCTCCTGGCACCCGCTTGCCGGCATTCCCCAGCGCAGTCGCCATTAGACACTTGACACTATGTTTCCGTATGCCACATTGCATCACCACAACCTCGACACAGCACACAAAGCAAACGTCACCACGCTGTCACGCCGATACCAGTCGCACAAACGAAAAACGTGGCTTACTCACAGTGTCGTGCACGAAGAAACAAACAACTCAGCTGCTGGATTGTCTTGACATGGCTTACTAAGCTGAGACCGGAACTGCTGTAGCCACGAACCGGGCAGAAACGATGATGATCGGGGATTTTCAGTAGCGCCACTTCGTGGGGCAGCAAGGAGGCTCCGTTCAAAACAAAAATGGCTTTCAGCAAGTTGAACCATGCACCACCGGTCAGAGTCGGTGCATGCTGCTTTCGATCGAGTTGGCTCAAGGATTGTCCGAAAAATCAGACAAGAGGTTGCAAGGTGTCCGAACTTTCGGCAGTTGTTATACATTATGGTCTATGGGGAGAATGGCGGTGTGGCAAAGCAGACCGAATAATCGAGCATGTCCGAATTTTTGGAGTCCGAAAAATCAGTCAGTGACTGTATATCCGAGTTCGATATATCAGGGATCTACTATTTGGTACCGAAATGGGATGAAACCATGTCACTACTGTTTGCTGACACTACTGTCACGACTGTGGCACAGAATCGGGACTCCCTCCTACCTAGTCACGCTTGCTGCTTAACAAATAGCTGCCATTGTTGTGGGTCTGTGATTTTTTCATCGTTTTAGTTGCAATGAATGCAAAGCAGTAACAGACTAATAGATACAAGCAAGCATGCAGCATGAGGGGTGTGTGAGTGCAGCTTATTGCGTTTTTGAAAGTTTTATCATTATGGGCCCCTCACCAGGCCCCATTGCCGTGTGGGTCTGGGAATCGAACCATATGGCCAGGATGTTCCCTCACTTTCGTTAGCAAGGTGGTTCCTCCATTTTCCAAGGGCCATACAGCCATTGCGAAGCATTTCATTGACTCTTCACCAAACTGCAACTTTGGCTGCCGACTCCAGACGAGACGGCGCTGGTTAGGCCTAGATGGTGGGGGTGTCGGACTGCATGCTGTCGCAGGAAGCTCGCCTTTGATAAATGTTCGTACACATAGACAAATACACCTTGATCAGGCATGAGATCACACGAACGCATAAAGCAAAGGAAAAAAAATTCCCTTTTTTGTCTCTTCGTTCCTTGTTCTTTCAGTACTCCATGTCTCCTCCTGCTCTTTCACATCACCCTCGTCGCTCTCGACCTGGCCAACACGCGTCATTGAGAAGCGGGCTTGCTGCCTTGCTTGTCTGCGAATTTTCAGGCAACCGCATTATAACTGCTATTTCGACTCGTGCAATTCCACCATAAGCAGCATGCGTATACATTGAGTTCTATGGGAACATAAACTGGAGTCAGATAAGGCCACATTATATCCAGTCCTGCACTATAAGTGGTCATCCACTTTATAAGTGGTCTTTGTGCTGTATTTACTTTCTGCACACAAACTGAAAAGCCATCGAGCGACATTATGCACACGTTCAGTGCAGACCACGTGGCACCTGACACGCAGGCCGGAGCAAATCTGTCAGCTAGGCAATCCCCGTGAGGCCGCTGAACCAGCATGCACACGCCACATTTGCCACTTCTTCCCTGGCTTCTTTCTTACTGGAGCCATGGGATCGACTTACACTCGTGTCGTGCGCCCCACCTTTTTATTTTATTCTCCTTTTCCTCATTTTGCTGCACAGCGCACTCCCAGTAATAATATTGCGTGTTCGGTGTTAGATGATTTTTCGAGGTCACATGCCATAAACGACGACATTGCAGGCAGTGCGCCTACGTTACGTGAAGGAATTAGTGCGTTTGGCCTTGACTTTCTGGTTGGAAGTGGGACTCCCTCGTGAGAAAGGTTGTGCAGCTTTCTATTTGGTATTTCAGCAGTTTTCATTCCATGCGGCTGGTTAGTACTTTGCAGACACAGTGGCCACCACATGATATATGCACTGCACTTGTTTGCTTGCAGCTCCCAATCTCGACAAAGCACGCTTTAATGTGTTGCTAGCGATACATGTGTTGATTGCTCCACTAGCAGGCAAAGGCAACTTTTGCATCAGTATTATGTCCTCAAGTTATGAAAGTATATCTTCCTCTCACTTTGCCACAACTGCTTTGATGACATTTTTGCAGTTTGTAAGTTGTCTACCTGCTGAGGTGCTTGTTTATTTAATATTACCACATGCACCTATAGTCGGATACAACTTTAGAAAAAAGGGGGCATTTACTCCTCCGAGGCGGAGGCACACGAGCACCCACCAATGGGCGCGCGCACTGGACTAACGTCATCAGCCGGACGGCTGGTTAGCCCACCGACGGAGAAGATGGCCGCCCGCGCTTCGAACTGGGCGAGGTGGCGTCAACTGTGTGCTTCAGCCCCTCGTCAGAGTGAATTCCAGAACTGTTAGTGATGGTCTATCATGCCGGAAATATTACGAGCTTATGATGCGGCATTTGTGCTGCGTGCGCTTATTCTGAGCTGTGATCCGGCGAAGGAACATTGCAGCGAGCATTGCTGGCGCTGTGCTACGCTTTGCCTGAAAACAGGATCCTGCGGTGACCGCTACGAACACACATCCTGCGTGTTTATTCCATGTTTTTTATTTCGCTCCCGAGTGACGCTACGACGAGTAAAGTTTTCCAAAGACTGGTGCCTACTGTTAACGGCGGGTGTGTTCGCGTACTGTGTCGCTGCGTTTTTCGTCGAACGGGGTGAAGTGATGGAGCGAAACCATTCTCAGGAGAAATCGGAAAAGTGTGCGTTAATGAAACAAACCTAAGAGTGTCTCAACACAAAATATTTGCAGAAGAAGCCTTCAACGCAAAGATTTGTCACCATCAACTTAGCGTGAACGATCATTGTCAGCAGTGAGATAGCCGAGCGTCTAGTGACGGTGTTCGAGCGTTGTGTAGCACCGTCGATTGATTGCTGTCCACCAGTGCTCACTGCACGCGCTAGCTGTAAAATGTCTGCTGTGAAATTGTGAAAACACAAAACCAAAAATATTTAAATTTTATGCTATTTAAAACCAAGGGTACTTATTTAAAACGATGAATGAAGCATCTTTGTACCTTCCTGCCTCGACCGTATTCTTGCCCCAGGTTTGTAATGGTTGCGATAAATGCATTGTTCTATATAAGTACTTTTTCAATAACAACGGATTCATTTTAAGCTTGGAAAACGAGTAGTAGATATGCCATGTACATGCAAGCAAGCGCAAAAGCCATGCAGAGCTGCTCTTTCTACTTTCATCACTTGCAATGAAGGTAAAGAGCAGACGACGGGCAGCGTTGTAGAAGGCATGGGGTTATTTTTTTGTCGCTATCCGGCATGTGCTGTAGCACATGAGAGCTCTACTAAACCAGTCATCAAAATACAAAAGTCTTTATTTATACTGAGAATTACGCGTTTCAGGAGCACGATTTTTCGAGTGGGACTATTTTAGTCGCGAAGGCAATCGGCTGTCGCGCTTCGGTCATCTGGGCGGGGCCTCCCCTTTTTTCCAAAGTTGTGCCCGACTATAGGAATATGTATGGAAATTTTAAGCTGGGAAAGACAGTTGACTTGGGATGGTACCTCTTCCTCTTGCATTTTTGTTAAGGGTGGATCTTTTTCCATTTAATTTATGCACAGGGTCATCCAAGAACGAGACCATCATGCAGTTCCTGCAGTTGTGTGTGTTTCCACGCTGCACATTCACAGCATTGGACGCCTTGTACTGTGCCAAGTTTGTTCATTTGATCCACATCCTCAAGACGCCCAACTTCTCTACCCTTATCTGCTATGACAAGGTGAGGTGATTCATCAGGATTGCTTTCCTTTTCAACAGGGAAGTTGTTGAACTGCACATTGCAAATGTGGAGTTGGTCATTGTGCAGTAGTTCCAGTTGTATGTTTTCATTTCTTCATTTACTTGTCACACATGTGAGCAAACATAAAGGCAAGATGTATTATGGAGAAACAAAGACTTGTGAAGATTTTATTCCAGAAAATTTTATTTCAGCAGCTGTTGCCATTAAGCCAAGCAGTGCTCTACACATGTCAGACCTTATGTGTCCTTGCAATCCCAACATGTCGCTTCCAAAGGCAGCGATGCCAGATTTCCTTAGTACTGCAGTCAGCCTCATTCATATTGAACTTGAAAATTAAGAAGAAAAAAATGACCCTGTGTTAGCATGTAATTCAGCATAAAAGATTTATGAAATTTTTACTGGAAACGTGCATTTGTCTTCAACTTTATTATGCATATTGCCTTAGGAATGGCTTCTGCAACAGCTGAATTATAACAATATTTATGGCATGTAGACAAAAGTAAACAGCCTTATAGCACTCCTCAATGCTTCAGGAATTACAGTGGAACCCCGTTCATATGTTTTTCACCGGACCGGGGGAAAAAAAAACGTAACAGCCCGGAAAACGCAACAGTGAGGAAAGCTCCGAAAATGAATGAAAAAAGTGCAGCTTCAACTATAGACAATTTATTTCCACAGAGTGCGCTTATGACTTAAAAAAGTCTAGAATGGTGGCTTGCCGTTTCTTTCGCTCGCTAGAAATCGCCACACGTTTCTCAATAGCCTGGAAGGCCGCATTGCTGTCAGCGTCGCTGTGAGGTACGACGTACCTGCGGAGAAGGTCCAGAGCCGCGACGGCTTCTCCAAAGCTAGGATTTGGCAACTCCCCGGCATCATGCGGCTCATGCTCCTCGTCGTCACCGCGCCACGGCAATGGCAACGGACGAAGGAATATCCGCGGGAAATTTTGCTCTTTGGCGTAATCATGCTAACGTGCTAATGATTGTTTAGTATTGCTGCGGAGCGCGCGCGTCCGAGCAGCCCGGTTGCGCGCAGCGCGGCGTGGGAGAAATGTAAGCAAGAGAGGAGAGCTGGCCTGATAGGCGGAGCAACGCCAACTTCCGGTTTCACTTTAGCTTCACAAAGACTGACGTCAGGGCCTCTCCTGAGTTTCCTTCCTCCGTGAGTCGACTCGTCCAACAACCATGCGGTGACCGTAATCACAGTGATGATAGTGAGAGCATTTTTCACGAATGGCCACTTAGTGGCGGCCTCTCGAACTGGCGTGCGGCTTCTTGCAGCCAGTTCCATAGCCAAGCCCGGCCAAGCCCAGCCAAAACTCGTCAAAAGCGAAAATGGCGGTTGGAGCGCGTTGCCTACTTTAGCCCAGGCGGGTTCGCGGTACTAAGTTGCGACGTATCACGCGGGAACGTTTTCACAGCTACTACGTAACAGCGGGGTTCCTTATACATTGGATCCTATGGAAGCTATGCCGGGACCGGATGAAAACGACGTAGCAGCCGGGAAAACGCAGCAGTGAGGAACGTAACAGCGGGGTTCTACTGTATGTGCAACGAACAGAACGATTCTACCTTCATTATTTGCAAAATGGTGAAGGGATGAGTGACAGCAACTGCCTGAAAATTAAAATCTGGGAAAATGTTGTCCAAAGCTTTGCTTGTCAGAATCATTGCAACAAGGCCTTAGAGCACCTTAAACCTGCCTGGACAGCAGTCCTTTACCAGTGAGGCAGATCTTGAAATGTCAGTCTCGGAAATGCTCAAAATGCACAGCTCACCGTTGCCGAAACGCACTCGAAACAAGTGTGCCGCTGATTCAAATCTGTGTCAGCCAATAGGAGCTTTCGGCATTTGCCAGTTGACTGCAGTAATGACTCACGATGCTAGTTTTCTCTTTTTGCAGTCACTTTTGTTTTGCTTTTATTTTTGTGTGCATGAATGAGGTTTTATTATTAATAGACAAGATATAGTACAAGGCAACAAGGTGCAGGAGGAGGTCCCGAGGTCAAAGACATTAATGGGACCTCCTGTTCACTGTATAAGTAAAAATATAAACAACAGTTGCAACAAATAGTGTAAAATATTGAAAAAGATAGCAAGCTTAGTATTGCAGGTTATCCCAATATTCAAAAAGATAGCAAACTTAGTATTGCAGGCTATCGCAGACTTAGATGCCAGCTGTCTCAAGCTCTAGTCTCCTGTTTACGGTGATACCAAGATGGCGGTGCATAGTTATATTTTGTTATACTTCACCATGAGGCAAAAAAAAAAAAGCCCTAGGATTGCAAAAATTAAATAAATCAGAAAATACAAAATTTTGACCAAATTGACTATTTCAAAAAGCTGTGTCCACCCCTAACTACGATTCTAGCTCGAGTGCACTTGGCAGGTTTTGCATATTGTCTCTGAACCTCTTTTTCCTGAACCTCTTTCTTTTTTTTTTCAATGTACCACTGCCTACCGTTGACCTTTACATTAATTTATTTGCTCTGTTACTAAAGCTTTGTTGTTGCCGATATAGTGCATATATTGTCCTAGAAAGATACCACATCAGTCTACATCGACCTGCATTTTCTATGTTCATTGTCTCTCTAACCTGCAGCTCACTTGCCTTCTCCTGCAGATCTTTTGTGACATCACATACACTGTAACAGCGTGTACAGAGAATGAGGCCAATAGGTATGGTCGCTTCCTTTGCTCCATGTTGGAGACGGTGATGCGCTGGCACAGTGATAAGGCCATCTTTGACAAAGTGAGTGCTATGTGCTTTTTTCATTTACTGGCTTGTTTTATAGAGGTGGCTGTTACTGGTTCTTTCAACTTTGAATGTGTCTGTATGCCCATCGATATGCTGCACCACAAGACTAGTTATCTTACACAGCCTCCATATTTGCTTTTGCTAACTGTTGGGGTTTGACAGTTGCAACAAAGAACTCATAGTGACCAACATCACTGGTGATTCCAAAGGTGATTCCAAGTTTAACGTGTTCGCTATCTATGATTGTGTCAATGGTGACTATGATTTTGTTCACAGCAGTTGCAGCAAACATTAGTTTCATTCTGGCTCATTGCAATGTGGATGCAATGCTAAACATGGCAGAAGCTATCGAGGATGAAGAGCAATTCTACTGCAGTACCGCACAGTGGCATCAAACCTGCTGGCTTCGTTGCGATGCTGTCGCCAGCCACTAGCGAAAAAATAATAAGGATGGGCGTGTGTTAGTGAAAATGCAGGTGAAGATGAAGATTATAAGATGCAGGTCTTGCGCCATGGCCTTACTGCAAAGGAAGTTGGGAGGCTTTTGCCACTGCAAGCACTAATCAGACGCAAAATGATGAGAATTGCAGCTTCTGCACTGATTTTGGGCAAAATAGAAACAGGATTTGCTCATTCATTAAGTGAATTAAAGTGTATTGATGTAGTAAGCATTTGTTCATGGTTATTTTGATACCCTTGATAATTAGTCATTTGGTGAAATTTGTGTTTTCTCTTCCTGTCTTTGTCTTCTTCTTTTCTTTAGTTTCAAGAAATCAAAATAAATGGTTTTACTGTACTGCGGTGAACTAGAAGGCCTTACGAACTACAACTTAAGTCAGGGCCACACCTGTGTCACCACCACCTTCATAGTGGAGCTGAAATATTTAACAAACACAAACAAGTATACGGATGTTTTCGCATTTCGCCCCTGCCAAAATGCCGCGATTCGATCCCGCGACCTCGTGCTTAGCAGCCCAACACCATAGCCACTAAGCAACCTTGGTGGGTCTTTCCATAAAAGCAGTGCAGAAGCTTCAATTCTCGTCATCTCGTGACTGATTTACACTCACATTGTTGTAGGTCTCGCGACTTCCTTTGCAGCGCAGCCACGGCATGCATCTTCATCTGACGCGCTCTTCACTACCACGCACACATCCCGGTTATGATTTCACCAGTAAGCTGGTTGCCAACAAATTGTCCATCTGTCGCGATAGAGCCGGTGCACTACATCCTCAACAGCTTTGCACTGAGTCAAAACGAAATCACTGTTTGGCACAACTGCTGCAGATGAAACCGCGGCTGCTATGCGGACTTCGTTGCTTCGTATCAGTTGGATGCTAGCGCCGTTTTTTGCTCTTTTGCATCGCACATTTGAGGTGCTCAGTGGTTGCTGAGCTCCTAGAGTTGTCCAAATTAACCAATGTGCAGCCAAAGATGTCTGATTTAACAAGAGTCTGATTGCATTGAATACCACAATTACTCCCACAATGATCGCACTTTTTTTTTTTCGTGAGAAATTGATGCAAATTTAGGGGTGTGATCATTACACAGGGTAAATTTTCCACTTGTTTCATCGCGTGTTTGCTGCGGGATGACAACAGGTCAACAAACAGGCAGCTGCCACTGTAACAGCGCAGGACATCAAAACAAAAATGGCGGCCAATGGAGCAAGCCGAACGTGCCGAACGTGATTTTTTTTTCGTGTGAGTGTATTACATGGATTCAAGCAGTTTCTGCCTTATCAATGATGGATAACATTGCTAATACTGGCAAGTTTGCGGCAATAAGGAGCCATGTTCAGTTTGAGGGGACAGAAACAGAGATGGCGCGCTCAGCGGCCAGTGACAGAAACACATGGCGGGCATGCTGCAAAAACTGTGGCTTTTGTCTTCACTACAATCCTAACGTGGCACGTTCCCGCTAGGGGTGGGCAAAAATCTTATCTGTGTATAGGGTACGCTTCTAATGTATCAATTCAAATGTGACTAATGTCATTCCTGCTCACCATTGTTTGCGTGCCCGCGAGTACAGACCAGAGGAATTGAAAGGCGCCTTTTTTGTTGTTGTAGACCACAGCCATTGTAAAGTCTACAAATAATAAAGCCAAGGCAAGTTTGATTGTAGATATTTTTTCTCTCTTGGATGTGAAGAAAGTGATGAAAGGAATGAAATGGGGTAACTGCTTAAGAATCTGTTTGGGTGCGTGCAGATCGCTTGGTAAGTCTTTAATAGTCATTTACGTAGCATTCGACAGATGGTAAGCACGATCATCATCAGCTAGACTTGGTACACGACATATCGCTGCGGCAAGTTATGGGATTCTCACCCTTGCTCTTGGGAAAAAGGAACGACAACACAGTAGTGCAAACAATCTCAAGGGCATTTATTGCACCTTTCATAGACCAGTGCCTGCTAGCCTTAGTTGCTATCCACGAAACATGCTGGTGGGCGCGTGACAAATCGAATAAGTCCGACTCGCCGCGACCGGAGAGCGAGCGAATATGTTCGCCCCATGCTGGACACAAACGACTGGTCGTTGGAGCGTACAATCATGCGAACGGTGGAACGATCGTATTCGACCATTCCGGTATAGGCCTCACGAGACGGTCTCGCAGGAGCATGGATCGGCGCACGCATGGAACGTCCGCGCCGCTTTCCGACCCGGAGCCAAAGAAGAAAAGCCTTCTCCTTTTTGTGCCCAAGTAACGCCGCCGTTAGGTGGTGTTAGCAGAGCAACACTCGTGCCATCTCTTGTACTACCCTGCAAGCATAGCGATCGCAGCCGTAAAGCCACACGGCGAAGCCGGATTGCAGGAGACGGGAACTATGTGGGAAAACAACATATCAGGGGACGCATGGGAGTCGTGCATCCTTAGAAGTTCAGGGTGCTATCACTACGCGGGAAAGAAAAAAGCCTAATTTTGTCAACAAAATTCAGGGCTGCGATCATTATACAAGTACAGTCGAGCCCATATATAATGGCCCCACTTAATACGAACTTTCGCTTAAAACGAACGAAAGCCGTGCGACCATCAAAATATACATTATTTTGGTGGCATAAAATCGCACATAACGAATGTCTTAGAGCTCCCTGACCGGTTACAGTGAACGGACGGCATAAACCCGCCACCGCGGTGCGAAATAACAACCTCCGACCCCGTTGCGCGCGCAGTCTGTATTCCTGAGCCTCCTCGGAGGTGAACTATCCGTTTCGTGAACCTCTACTCTCTCCTCACTGTAACGCGCTGCCTACGAGTGTCGGCGTATGGCTTCCAAGATCACCTTCCTGCCCGTCCACTCAAATCCGCTCCCCTCTCCTCGCTCTTGCAACTCCCTCACTGTCTCAGCGCACACGCTACGGCATCGGCTAAAGTTCAGAAGTTTTCTTTTCTGGCTGTTACCGGCGAAGCAGGCCTCTCCACTCTAGCCGGACCCGAGTTGTAATTCAGGATGGCGGACGAGAATGCCATGCCTGCAGCAGTCACGAAACGAAAAGTGCCGAACATGGCAACGAAGCGAGCAATTTTGAAGGAAGTGTCTCAAGGTGCCAAAAACTGCACGCTGGTGAAGAAGTGCAACGCGTCTGAGTCAACCATCTCGATGGTTCTAAAGAACAAGGGATAGGATTGCCAGCTCTGCCGCCAACTTGACGAACAGAAAGTGCCTGCGGAAGGCCACCTATGCGGACATAGAGGCTACATGGATTAGGATGTGCATAACACAGATGAACCTGCGTAATTTTATCAGATGCAGCCGGACACGATGCACGCCACGAAAGGCGACTCGTGCTGGCGGCAAGCACAGTAAAGTATGCGTTACAGTACTTCTGTGCACTAATATGGATGGCAGCGACTAGCGCGGGCCCTTTGTAATCGGAAAATCAAAGAAGCTGCGTTGCTTTCGGAGCTGTGTACCTGTGTGCTACACGCACAATACTAAGGCGTGGATTACACGCAATTTATTCGCAGAGTGGCTGGGCAAGTTTGACCGCGACATGCAGAGGCAAGGAAAGCGCGTGCTGTTTGTGCTCGACAACTGCTTAGTGCACAAAGTGCGAAATTCTCCGACAGCAGTTACTCTACTTTTCCTGCCGCCCAATACCACTTCGAAAATGCAGCTGATTGATTTGGGCATTATATGCGCATTTAAGGCATCATATAGGCGCCAACTTGCTGACCGCCAACTTGTCGCTCCGTGCTTCTCTGTATTCAGCCGTTGAGATGGCGAAGGCGGCCTGGGCAGAGATGACGGCCGCTTGTGTGCAGAACTGTTTCCGCAAGGCCGGCTTCGACGCAGTGCCTGGTGCCGAGCCTGATGCTTCCAATGATGATTTGTCTGACGGCGATTCATGGCAGCGCGTCGCCGACTCCGACATGGTGGGGGGGGGGGCTACGACACTGATTGGGATGACTTTATTTCTGCTGATGAAGACGTTGATATTGTGTAACCGTGCACGGAAGAGGGCATCGCTTGTGAAGTTTGGGTGGAGAGCGATGCGGAGGTATCGGATGACAATGAAACTTGGAGCCAGTACCTATAAGCGTGCCTGTAGCAATTCATTACATAGAGAGCCTCAGGCAACTTGGCATAGACAAGGGCCACACTTCTGCTTTATATAAACTGGAGACCGCCCTCATTCGATTTGCACTGCAGAAACAGATAAGCATCACGAACTTATTTGCAAATAAATAAATTTTGTGTTTCGACTAGCCACTTTTTCTTTTTCTTTTTAAGCTGTCCACTTACTACGAACTTCGGGGTATAACAAACAGATGCTACGTAATGCTCAGGTTCGTTATAAGCAGGCTCGACAGTAGATACGGTAATGCATACGCCTGCCGGGACCGGAGAACAAGTCCGAATTATCCGATTTTCTGAATTGACAAAGTTCAAATTAACGACGATTTGCTGTTGGATCACTGCATCTTGATAGACTTGTTTGATAAACTGCTTGACGAAAAGTGAACATTAACGCTTAAATCACGTGCGGAAAACTGAGGGGTGTCAGCGAGCAGCGCTTTTTATAGCTTCTCAAGAACACGCTCGGCCAGAAGAGGGAGGGGACCTAACCTCGTATCTCTTGCGACTGGCGCTCTGTACATGTTGGTGCTTGCTTCCGCCATGCTGGCACCGACACCATGAGCCAAATGAAGAGGAGAAGGCACAAAGGTGCACATGCACACACAGCCTCCAATGGTCACAGGTGTGCACGTCCTAAATTTTGTCGTAGAGGCCAGCCATAACAAGGGGATTAGCTACGGTTGTGAACACTGGCTCCAGGCTTCTGCTTTGGTGGATTCATTCTCTAATAGGCATAGCTGGAGAGGATTGCTTGTTCTTGGGTGCTAGGGCTACAGCCATCATTTTGAATTCTTGCAGGAGTGTGCCAACTTCCCTGGTTTCATGACCAAGTTTCGTGGTGCTAGCCAGTCATCAGACATTGCCACTGATCACGTTGACTACGAGAACTACAGACACGTCTGTCACAAATGGCACTTCAAAATCACTAAGGTATTTCTCTTTTCTTAATGACCACTCATGTTGCTTGAACCTAGCGTAAAATATTCTACTTGGTGACGTTTTCTTAAGTTATTGCTGCTAATTGTTTGATAATTTCTGGAAGCTGTCATTGTCGAACTAAATAAAGTAATATGGTTCAGAAAAAGAGAAAGAACACACACACACACAAAACGTTAACCTGTAAGTGTTGGTTTGTTGCTCGAAAGCATTTTTTAGCTAGATGCACTGTAGATGTATATGCTGTGAAGACAACTTAGACATAAGCACCACTGTACGAGACCACGGAGCTAGCAGTGCACGATCTCTGCCACGACGGCCGCATTTTAGATGGAGGTGAAAATGCGAAAACACCCGTGTACTTCAATTTGGGTGCACGTTAAAGAACCCCAGGTGGTCCAAATTATTCCGGAGTCGTCCACTACGACTCGCCTTATAATCAGATCATGGTTTTGGCATGTAAAACCCCATAATTTAATTTTAATTTTTAGCAGTCTGTGCATGATTTAGTGTTTGTCTACTTGAAGCACATCTGAACAATAATTAGGGGCATGCAAAATTCTAAATTTTGGATATCTGCATGCCCCTAATTATTCTATTCATATTCAATATGAAAGTACACCATTCTTATTGTCAAATATTTGTTTCTTTTGAATATTTAAAGGATAGCAACACTTAATTGGAGTCTTAAAGGAGAGATAATGATGAAAGTGAGGGCTGTTCTGGATTATTGTGCAAGGGAGCCATAGTTGCTGCTCAGGGGTACCAGTTCCTGAGAGAATGCACAGGGCAGATAACTCATGCTCAAATATTTCCTGTCATTCATGAATGCCCCGCTTTTAGAAAGCCTTTATACAAGTTTTTTTTTTTTTGTCTTGATTTCGGTAAACCGATTTGTTATTTGTCCATTTTTGTCATGTTTTCATACCTCTAAAAACAGTATGCAGTGTTGCAGTATCACATTTTTCTCCTTGATCAAACTCAACATGCTGATGACATGCTGGTCTCCTTTTTTACTGTCATTAAAGGGAAAAATTGTCATCCACTCTATTGTGGTACTAAGGTTTCACAAAAAGAAAGCTTCTCAGTCGGGTTGGGCTTTGGCACAAATGTGTCTATTCCTGTCTGAAGAAAAGTGCTGTTGCTTGTTTGAGTTCTTCAGGTGTGTAGTTTGGACCATGACTTTTCTTATCTTTCTTCCAGGCACTTGTGATCTGCCTAGAATCTGGTGATTATGTTCAAATCCGGAACAGCTTGATTGTGCTCACCAAAGTGCTGCCTCACTTTCCTGTGATGACAAATTTGGGCCAGGCGCTGGAGAGGCGCATAGAGAAGATTCGGCAGGAAGAGAAGGACAAGCGGCCAGACCTTTTTGTCTTGGCTACAGGGTGTGTTTTCAGCTGCTGTTGTTTTGCCTACTCTTTCAGTGTCCTTGAAGACCATGTCGCATGAAAAGTATGCTGGAAAAAGTACCCGTTCACGAGTTTGTTGTACACATGTACAATTCTACTGGCTCTGACCAGTTGGTGAGCTCTGGAAGTAATGCAATCTGTTGTGTAGTTAAATGTAAACATGCAGCTGTTTACACAACACTGTTGACAAAATTGGCACTCTTGGTCACTGAAGTGCTGGAATCAATCGCTTGCCAGAAGATGCTTACAAAGTATTCAGAATTGTTTGCACACTAGGCAGTGAGGAAAGCAGCTTCAAAAGAACCCTTGAATTGCTTGGAATCTGTTACAGAAACCTGTGTATGATACGAACCTGCATATAATACGAAGTGAAACGTTTGGTATCTGAAATGGAAAAAAAGAAGGTTTTATCGGCGTATAATACAAATGAGGAAAAGTAGCGGCAAGCATTTATTTAAAATGCACTCTGCTCTTCAATCACTGTCTTCCTGAGCCACGCTCTCTTTGGATAGTTCTTTGTCAGACGTACCATATTTACTCACGTAATGAACGCACTTCTTTTTCCGAAAAATATGCACAAGTTGGGGGTGCATTCGTTATGCGGGGTAAAAATGTTGAGTGCGGTTTTTTTTTTTTTTTTTTTTTTTTTTTTTTTTTTTTTTTTTTTGCAGCCACCTCTAAAAAAGTCAGTTTCACCCAAAATGTGAGCCATCTATTGTGATAGCGAATGTGTAGACTGCTCCGCGAAGTAAGGATAGTAGTTTTATCGGCCATATAAACTTGGAAACATTCACTTCAACGCAAGCTGAGCGACGAGAACGCAGCATGCACAAAGGTATGAGCTGCCATTGACTAAGCCCCTGATGCAAATCGCTTTAAAGATAAGGCACACCGTGGCCGCGCAATGTATGGTTGCTGCCAGAGTAAACCACTACCCCCCCCGGCACCATGGGCGCAGTGGAAGACGCCATGTTTCCTTCCCACTTTTCTCTCTTGTACGCGGGAGATTGAGCTGCAATCATCAGCGCCCCTCGGGCGCGGTTGTGCAATGCGCAGTTACTGCCAGAACACAACACCGCCGCCGCCCCTCCCTCCCCTCCTGCCCGGGGCCTTTCGTACCACGGAAGACGGCGCGCGAGATTGAGCCACGATTGTTGACTTCCCACACATGCTTTGACTCACACCTACACCATGTGGCACGTGACGACGGCGACGACAATGGCAAAAATGTGTCTGGAGCGTCTATATGATTGCTATCGCAATAAATGTAGGAGACACAATTAGGCGTCCGACACGGCGACAGACACAATCGCACCTGCCGAACGCCATATCAGACGCCGAATCCTACCGTGTGTCTCCTACTTCACGGCAGCAAGTTCAGGGTGCAATCATTATGTGAGAAAAGGAAAAAGCAGACTTCTTGATTGGAAAATTGGGGGCTGCGTTCATTATGGAAGTAAATACGGTATCTTCCCAGAGGTGTTCAGTCTCTGTGCCATCGACTGCATTCGGGATGCCACACTTCTTGACAGCGCAACGCAGAAGGTCCTCTGGTATGCTCGCCCATATGTCCACAATCCATTTGCATAGCGTGGCTGCCAATGTCGCTTCAGCCACCCAGTCGGCGTCACTGCAGCCTCACCTGAGCACATCCGCCCTGGCTTGTACACGCAAACATCTAGAGGCTGCAGCTGGGACATCATTCCACCCAGGATAATGAGTTCAGTGCCAGGTTCGCACAAGAGCCTCTTCACTGAGTTGGCCAAATGGCAATGAAACGCATCCAGCACGAGGATGGATGGAAACGACAACAGTGCGCCGAGCCGCCTACACCACACGGACTTTATCCAGTCGAGCACAAGATCCTCACTCATCCTCTCTTTCTCATGGCATCTCACAATGACATTTTTTGGCAGCTCACCTTTAGGCACTGCCTTGCGCTTGAAAATCACATAGGGAGGGCCCTTGCGGCTGTTAGCCATTCATGACAACATGACGATAACTCACGTCTTCTCGTTGCCAGTGGACCAGACATACTGTATTTACTCGCATAATGATCAACACTTTTTTTTGTCAACAAAATTGACACTAATTGAGGGGTGCGATCATTATGCGGGTTAAATTTCCCACGAAAAGAAACCTTTTCTTTTTTCATCCCGCATTTTCTGCGGGATGACAAGCAGGCGGCTGCTGTTGTCAATGCGAGACACCAAAACAAAAATGGCACCCGGCGGAGCTAGCCGAATGCGCCGAACTCTATTATTTTTCTTCTCGTGAGTACATTACGCGCATTGAAACAGTTTCTTCCATATCAGTAATGAATAATATCTTTAATATCGGCAAGTTTGTGACAATAACTTAGGCTATGTCCACTTTGAGGGGACAGAAACAGAGATGAGCGCGCTTAGCTGCCAGTGACATAGAAACGCATAACGGACATGCTGCGGAAACTGCGGCATTAGTCTTCACTGCTATCCTAACATGGCACATTTTCGCTAAGCGTTGGCGTATGAATAGGGTACATTTATAACGTATCGGTGTAAACGTGGCCACTATAGTTGCTGCTCGCGATTTGTTGCATGCCCACGAGTGCAGATGAGAAGAATCGAAAGGTGCCATTGTTGTTGACCAAAACCATTATGAAGCCTACAAATAGTAAAGCCGTATCAAGTTTGGTTGTAGCTTTCTTTTTCATGGAAGTGCTTAAAGTGATGAAAGGAATGAAATGGGGCATCTGCTTAAGGATGTTGGATGCGTGCAGACCGCTTGGTATGTCTTCAAGAGTCGTTCACGTAGCATTCGACAGATGGTAAGCACGATCATCATTAGCTAGACTTGGCACACGACATATCGCTGCGACAAGTTCAGGGTGCGATCATTACACGGGAAAGAAAAAAAATCGAATTTTGACGACAGAATTCAGGGGTGCGATCATACGCGAGTGCAATCATTATGCGAGTAAATACAGTAAACTTGTTTAGAGCCCTTTTTGTGCACAGTGAGGGGTGAAAGCATGTCCAGTTAAGCCAGCGTTTGGTCAGCATTGCTGATTTGCCTTAGCTGGATGTTCTTGGACTTGCGCAGCAAAGCAATGTGTGTTTGGAAAGCCACAAGCAGCCTTTCGAACGATTCGGGCAGCATTTGTGAAATCGAAGTGTGGCAGCATAAGGAAAATCCAGCACGGCACATGTAGCGATAATGCAGTAATTGCTTGCTTAGAAGGCAGCTTGGTAGCCCTTTTTCTCTTGGAAGCTCCCTAGCTTTTGCCTGCATAAGCTCCACGCTCACAGCTAGATGTGCGGCTCGCTGTTGGCGTACGAACTCCGTCAGGGTGAGTTCGATTTCCGGGAATGTCCCATTCTTTGGGCCGCAAAAGCTTCTTGGCGTTCCACTGCACGTGAAAAGTTCTTCCTTCTGTCGTCAGGATCTGCGAATGCTTTCCTCGTTGACGTTGAACTGCCTCTCCGCATCACTGTTGCCTATGTCCTATGTGGCTAAAATCACCTTTCTCTTGAAAACTGAGTACTGTTTTCGTGGCCCTGTCATCTTTTTCTTTCACTGCGGGATAAAAGAGATGCACTTCGCGAAGCATGGTTTGCATGTGTGCTGCCAAGGTGCGCACTCAACAATAAAGAAGTGATGCTGTAGCCATGCAGCAGTAACGGAACCAAAACTTCAAGCCCAACTTTCTGACTGAAGTTTTCATTTGGATCCACGTATAGTACAAGGCAGAAATTTTTGACACTTAATAATTAAGAAAAATACGTCGCATTATACACTGGTTTTTATGGTAATTTGGTATAAGGTGACCAAGATTTGTTCAAGCAAGGCACAGTGTGAACTTTGTTGCTATGGTGCAACGAGTTAAACTTAGGCCATGTGAAGGTTTTAACGTTACGGTGGTATGCGAGTTACCTGGTACAAAATGAAGCGTTAAGACAAAGAAGCAAAAGGCATAAGCATGCAAGCCCCCAATTCAGGCTGAGATTCGCAACATTTACTGTGCGTAAACACGGTGTGTATCAAGGCATATCAGGTAGCTGTTGGCCTCACACCTGCAGGAGATCACGTGACCATCAACACGGTGCCAGCAGTCCAAGCTCACTGGCGATGGCTGTGCTTTCTCTTTGGGTCGTGGTCAACGACCATGAATACGTACAGCTTTTCCTTGGACGACATAGACTTGTGCTTCCTCGATGCCATCATTGCAGCTGTTGAACAGACCATTGCAAGTGCAAAAATGAGTGAGCTGCCTTTGTGCCCGTGCACTTTGTCTGTGAAAATGGTGTATGAGGGCGGCATGTAGCTTTGTAAATTCCAAATACAGCAAGGTGCAATGTTAGACCAACTAGCCTAACAGACTGAGGCATGTGGCTTGTTCAGCCAATGCGGTGAGATTGGGCTGCTTTCATTTCTGCAAGCTATGCACAATGGGAATGTTCAGACTCTGAAAAGCAGTAGGGAATGGCGGCGCATATAGTTCATCAGCTATTAAAAGCGTGCAGTATGCTTCCAATGGGGGGGCACTGTGCCACATACAATGCCAAATGGATAAATGAACGGGCTTATCGCATTATGGTTGGCAGCAATAGCTGTGAATGTGATGTGCAACAGGCGACAGCCTATGAGGTTTGCCAGATTTACCAGAATGGGAAACTCGGTGCGCACCTGCGTTTTCACGACATGGGTGGGTAGGTACTGCAGGGAAGCTGCCCTGATGCGCAACTACTGTTCTTGATTGTGGGTGCCCGACGCCTTTTCATGCTTACATGAGACCTAGCAGTCAGAAAACTTATATTATCGTAGTTTGGCAATGTACTGAACATTGGCGCTGAGAAAAAAAGCCGTACATAATTGCATTGAGTCAATTTTTACGTTCTTGATCGCGAAAGTTCTTACCGGGAAAATTGTACTAAATGGGATCGTAGCAGCGAGGTTCTACTGTATTTTGTTGTGGCGGGAATTTCATTGCCTTAGGCTTTCATTATCACAGGTTTCAACAGTGCTGATCAAATAAACGGCTTTTATGTGACAGCAGCATGTCCTCGTCATTTTGTATGGAATGTTCTGAAACACCTTTGACATTGCGTTCTTTGCAGCTGTGCCACTGTAGAAGAGGTGCTAAGCATGCATCAGAGCCTCAACCAATATATGTACGGGTTAAGTACATAGTATATAGGACAGGTTAAGACTTGAAATTTGGCGTCTTCTCTCAATTGGCCGCTGAATAAATTGATCAGTAACCTAATTGAATCAATCAGTCATGGAAAGCAGTCAAGATTTCTATGATAAATGGTAGGTGTGAGCAAGGGATCTTATTATAACCATTGTTTACCAGTTAGAATTGTAGCCTAAGTCATTATTTCTTCATATTCTATTGTTACAAATAGTTACATCAACAAGGGGGTCTTAAATCCAGAATATTGGGACCTCCTTGCACAGATTGCCCTCATTCAGAATGTAACGTGCTGCCGTGAAATGCACAGTGCATCTGCAAAAATTAGGTGCTTAGTTCTTAGTATGTATTGCAGCACATGGAGTATGGCTCCATGTCATTACACTTGGCCAATGTGCTTGGTACTCCGTGCTTGATTTACTAATTAATTTTTCCTGTTACTTTGCCTTTTCAACCTATACAACCAGCACATTACACTTCTAATTGTCACATATTGCTTCTACTTGCAGGTATGCTGGCCAGCTGAAAAACAAGAAACCAGATTTGATTCCTGAGCACGAATTTCATGTGAAGGACAACAAAGAGGTGGGTGTACCATTGTGTATTGTGAATTTGTATCCTCAAAAGCTTAGCTATGGTTTGACTTGTTGGAATGCTAAAGGAAAGTATTAAGGTCTATTATTGGTAGATTGCACATTAGGAATGGCAGATGAGCAGCTTCTACTGATATGGGACGTTTGTGATGTGAGATGCAAGGGTGACGCCATCTAGCAGTTCTTCTTGTACAGACTGCTTTGTGATTCACTAAACTATGGTGTTATATAGTCTTTGACTGAGGCTCACTGAATACTCACTCTGGCAGCGTTTAGGTAGATGTCGCTTTAGTGGCTGCAGGCGAAATAGACATATTGTTACTGTGAATTTGTTGTATTGTTTGCTTCACCATAAAAGACTCTTTATCAGCTGCTCTGGTTATGTTTAGAAAAAATTTAAGTACTGGTTCTTTTGCAGTCCATATTGCCATCGGCTAGGGATAAACGTAGCAAAGTGAGTCCTCTGTAGTACCTAGGCAGTCCCCAGATTTTTATCACGCAACTCGCACATGCGCTCAAGTGTTCGGCAAAGTTGGTGCAGCTCTTGCGTTTCTGTGCCCTTGACAGAATGGAAGTACGCCCACAGAAACAGGCAGTCTAGCAACTTTTTTTCTTGCTCTGCTTTGGTTCTTCAGACCTGCAATGGGCTGGGCAGCTAGCATACAGTTGTACGCAAGACAGAATCTAAAGAAAAAAATATGCAGATCCAGCACACATTTTGAGATCTATGCAGTGGTGGTCCAACTGTGCCATTTTGCTACAATTCGACTTGCCTGCTCCTGGTTGTGCCTACTCAATTGTCATTTGCGCCATATGCACTATTCGTTTGCTAAATGGTGGCTTATAAATAGGAGGTAAATGGGCGACCATTAAGGAGGGGAAAAGGGTGTGCCAACACACACGGGTGAGTAAAGGGTAGGGTTCCCTAAGAGATAACGAAACTTTGAACTGTGGAGAACCTTGCTTTAATGTATACAGAAGCACACGGTGTGCTGCCATGAAGCCACACCTCAAGGCTAAATTCGCATGCAACCTGCACCCCGACCTTACTGTGAAATTTTCAGGCAAACCTTTTATTGGATCACAAGTTTCGGTGGCGGTCTGGTCACGCAAAAGCCCAGTTGCTCTCAGAGCAGAGCAGCTGCGGGAAAGGGCAGCTTGATGAGTTGACAGCACTGGAGCGCAAGTCATTAGGAAGGATTCAATCTGCATAGGCGTGCGCTCACGCCACGCGCACAGCCAGTCAGAGCCGTTTTGCTTCTGCCGAGGAGGGAAAGGGCGGGAAAGGGTTTCACGCATGCTGCCGCCGGCTCCATTTCCGTTCAGTTAATTCTCGGAAAACAGATGGGACGGCCATGCGTTGTGCGGAGGAACTGGCAGCATTCGACCAGCGGTGGTGAGAACTCACGTGTGAAAGGGCTCGCCGCCGTCACACCGATCCAGCCGCTAAGGCCTAAAGTAGTCTGACGTAGCGTGAACGCGCGCATACGTTATGTCACGTTGGCGAGAACAACATCGTCTATAGTTCGACTGATGGTTCGACACACTGGCGCCGCCAACATAACCAGACGCAACCAATGCACTCCAACGTGCCTGGCATCTAACGACACTCACCCGCGCACTGATAACATCATACTATAAACGCGTCTTTTGAGCCGTCGAGGAGAGGGAGCTGGAGGACAAAGTAATCAGGCACCGTTACCTGTGGTGACGAGGCACTTCAAAAAAACATTCTTTTCTTTATTTTTCAATGAAATTGAATGAAATGTGCGCAGTTAATGTATTTTTACGAGCTGATTTGAAAGATGCAATTACTTTTTTTTTTCTGTGATAAACATTTGTTATATCCAACGCAGTATGTTCTTTGTTTGGAGCCTAATTACCTAATGAACAGAAACTTGCATAGTAACGTACAGCACACGGAATCGTTCGGGAGTGTTCACAGTGTGTTGTAAGCTATAAATCGTTTTAGACCATCTTGAAGCAAAGTTATAGGTTGTCAAACTTGGTCGTAAAAATTTTCCATATCGATCGTTTTTTATTATCAAGGTGTGAGCATTTTTTATGAATAACTTTGACAGCCTATAACTTTGCTTCAACATAGCCTAAAACAATTATTTATAGCTTATGACACACTGTGAACACTCCCGAACGATTCTGTGTGCTGTATGTCACCGTGCAAGTTGCTGTTCATTAGCTAATTAGGCTCCAAACAAAGAACATCTTGTTTTGGATATCATAAAAGATATTCATTATAAAAAACAAAAAAATTGATTTTTTCAAGTCAGCTCGTAAACATATGTTAACTGTGCAAATTTCAGTCAAATTGTTTAAAAAATAAAAAACTTCTTTTGAAGTGTCTCGTCCCTCATTTTCCGGTAGGGGAAGGATTCGTAACTTAAAAAATTTTTGCAGGTTATACCGGCGAAAATGTGGTATATTTCAAATTGGCAAAGCATTTACTATCCAGGCATGCAATAAAAAGGTCATTTTTGGAGTGCATTTCTGGATTTTTTTTTGCCATCTAAGCATACAAAAATGGGGTCAGTCAGTGCATTCTATACATACACCACTGTAGCACGGGCATTGTAATACTAATGTGGTATAAATTTTGTAATGAAAGTTTATTGATCTTGCTGGTGCACGTATGATACACCAATAGGTAATCCTTAAATTTCTTTACCTGGTCCCTTCCATTTGCAGGTGTATTCTGAGCAAGCTTTTAGACCTGTGCCCCTCTCCACTCATTTCTCATGGATACACGTAACTAAGCTCAAATACAAGTCGTTAAATAGTAATTTTGATACAACCTGATGTTATAGTGTGTTCTTCATATGAATTCTGAGGGCCTTTTTCTTCTATTAGCACTGTCATCTATGTGAATTGTGTTGATGCGCTTGTTTTGCACACATTGGTGGGTTTACAGGAAAGGAAATCCAGTCGAACCCACTTATAGCAATATTGAAGTGCCAGGAAAATTCTATTGTTATAACCGGATTGTATGAAAAAAAATTAAAATACTGGGATAGAAGAGCTGTTGTGAGAAAACTAATGGTGGGGAGGCCAGTGTCCCTCCCCACCACCTTCCTGCATCCAGCTGCCGATTGTCTTGACTCGTTTAACTGCTTAACTCTGCTTCCTCCACGCTCTGATCGTGTGTAACAAGCTGCGGCTGTCGGCGTTCAAGAATGGCAGTGCTATAACTGCAAAGAGGGCTTATGGGCGGCAAGCAACACGCGAGCTCCTCCAAGGCATTGTTTAAAAAAATTCAGGAAAGTTGCTGCAGCAGCTTGTCAGCTTGAGAAATCCAGAGGAAATGCTCGGGAAAGATTCCCACAAGCATCTCGCGACCCACATACTTCTCACTGGCTTGAACAGGAAAACCCCATGTCCTTTGGATTTGCTTGCTTTATGCGAAGCTTGCCGACATCCTTCTCAAAGGCTTCCAACTGCTCCACGTGCTGTAGCGAAAGGCTCCTTGCGAGAATGAAGCCCCGGAGGGGCTGAATCATCTCCAAGGCCTCCTGTGAGGACAATGTTGAGGCAGCCTGCCCTAATGCATCATCGCTGCGGTCATCGCCATCGCTATTGGATGCAAGCGCGTTCCCGACAATCACCTCATCGGTTAAAAGTGCTTAGTTTGCAAATCTACAGCAGTGCACTTTCTTTTCGCCGGCAACGTCGTGCATTGCCAACGATCAGCGGGTGTGTCAGCCGTTTTCACGGTGAGTCTAAAGAGGCTGAGAAACCATGTGGCCAGGGACAGCTGTGATGCAACCAACAAAGACGAGCATGAACGACTTAATCCGCTGGCAGAACTGCGCAGAATGAGGGACCAGTGAGCAATGTGGGAGCAGCGTGGCTGCACAGCACAGTCAGCGCAGTCAGCGCAGTTGGCGTGGTTCATTTGGGTTTCAGAGGGAGGCGCGGCATAGAGCTATTGGCGCAGCCCATTTGTGTTCGGAAGGGTGGAAGAACGTTGGGAGAGGCGCACAAGGCTGGCATGTGGAGAAAGCTGGAAAATCAGCTCACGGCAGCTGTTGGGGTGGCAGGCGATCGTGCAGAGGCTCAAATTTTTCTTTTTTTCTTTTCGAGGATTTTGCATTTCATTACCTTTCGGCACGGTCACTCAGCAGCCAGACTTCATCGTTTTAACACATAAGGCGGCATGGGGGCGTTGTAAGCGGATTATTTCAGCATATAAAACATACAAAAGTTGGCAGTGCAGCAGCTCCTCATTGTCATAACCGATATATTGTTAAAACCAACATTGTTATAAGTGGCTTCGACTGTAGCAAAGAAACAAAGATTGCACAAGTGAAGGTTTATGTCGTCGATTTTTTTTTTTTGCCTGTGTTTTAGGTCTAATGAACATCAATATGTAGATAATAATAATAGCAATAATCTTTATTTGCGCGGAAACAAAAAATGAGGGGATTGAAAATAAAAAAAGGAGGAGGGGACGATAGCTCTGGGTGGCATCCTCGGCATGGTAGAGTGGTGCAAACCTGTATGAGACGTGCCTCCCTATCAGCCATAGACTGAGAGAGTGTGAAGGGTGGGTCTACACTTACAAGATGTGTATGCAAGAAGGAACAGAAGGAACAATATTAATGCGATGGAGACTAACATAGTTCACTGGAGGCTCAGCTACATCAATTTTGTTTTGTTAAGCTGCTATGTGAGCGGAGCGTGAAATGCATTTAAATGAAGCTAAATTAATTTTTTTTCTCCACATAATGGGATTCCTTGTATTATTTCACAATTCGCTGTTGTGTAAAGGTCGCATTGTTTGGGCATTAGGCCACTGTAATGCTAAAGAGGCTATTAGCAACATTTTTTTCACTCACATATTTGTGCTTAGTGTACAGTTGCTGGCATTTCACACGTTTCCTTTAGCACCTACTTAGTATGGCTATAGTACAAGAGGATTTAGTATAAAAACGAATGCCCAGTTTGTACTTATGTAATGCTGCAGAGTGATGACTTCAGTTTTTAATGGTTTCTAAATAGTCGCCCTTTTTTAAGAATCTGCTGTTTGCTTTATCCATTTCAAGCAAAAATAAAGTTGCACAGTTGGCAAACTTGAGAGCAAATTAAGTTTTTCCTTGTTTTGTTAGTAAATACTCTACATAACCACATGAAACTTAGAAAGTGGTGGCGTTGTGCTTTTCAGGCACTGCACTTCTTGCAATTCTAAAACTTTCTCATATTTTTCGGCAAAGCAAAAGAAAAAAACAATACACAATGGAAAAAAATGTGCACACAGTCGAACCCACTTACAACAATCCTAGATATAACAATCTATTGGTTACAATGCCCACATTTCAGTGAATTTGATTTTCCAACCCTATCTATTGAAAGTGCTTCCAGCTATAATGAACCGACTTAATGAATGTCGCCGACTTCTTACTAAAAGACGTCATCCTGCACCACGGCGCCCCTCGTCAGTTGCTTACGGATCGCGGCCGCTACTTTCTATCAAAGGTCGTCGATGATCTGCTCCGCTCCTGTTCTACAGAACATCAGATTGCTACTGCGTACCACCCTCAAACGAACGGCCTCACCGAGCGACTCAACCGCACACTCACTGAAATGCTCGCCATGTACGTTTCCAACGATCACCGCGACTGGGACGTCACTTTACCATACGTCACTTTCGCATACAACTCGTCCCGTCACGACACTGCCGGATTTTCACCATTTTTCCTTTTGTATGGCCGCGACCCCACCTTGCCTTTTGACACGTTGCTACCTTCCGCAGTACAGTCACCCAGCACTGGTTACGCTCGCGATGCTATTGACTTAGCCGCCCAGGCCCGAGCTGTCGCCCGTCATCGCCTCAAAGTCTCGCAAGCTTCTCAAAAGCGACGCTACGACCTTCGGCACCGAGACCACCATTTTTCACCTGGTTCCCTTGTCCTTCTCTGGATGCCTTCACGTCGCGTCGGCTTGTCGGAAAAACTACTGTCCCGTTTTTCTGGTCCGTACCAGATCTTACGCCAACTGTCCGACGTGACATACGAGATCGCCCCAGTCGGTCAGCCTTCAGTGCCTCCCAACGTAACCAGCGGTGTTGTTCACGTCACCAGGCTCAAGCCCTATGTCCCCCCATTAAGTGAGGCTGTATAACTTGCACCGGGACGGAGCTACCCCGCCGGGAGGGTGATGTTACGGTGAAGTGAAGGAAGAAGTTGAATTGGACTAGAGAAAGACGAAGTCTGGCAGTTGCCTGAACGCCATATTCATCATCTGTAAATATACGTTATTTTACACTCGTGGGCCTGCTTTCTTCCCGCAACAATATTTTCAACATAGCTGTACTTTTACAACAAACGCTTCGAACCCAGTCACACTAAAATGAGGGCACACTTCAAGTACCAAAGCATAGAATTGTGAAGAAACTGCACATGGCAGTGTGCACCCTGCTCCAATCCAACCACAACAATGATACGGCCTTCAAGGTGAACGAGCAACTGCTGCATGCAGATTTGAAAGTCTCAGAGAAGGTCACGTGTAGTCACGAGCTTTCAATGCGCACCTCCAGGGAGGAGGTGTGCAGCATAAACAGCATGGCGCGGGGCGGGTGCCAGTATACTGTATCGGATGCTACAACAGCATCACCACGTGTGTTACGCCAATTTTAATGATTTGGAATGGCCACCTATGTCCTTCCACCATGGGAACATCTACCACTCAAGCATTTCTGTTGACGCGGCCCAAGTCCGCTAAAATGCTGCACCACGTGCTGCTGCCACGTAATGTTGTAAAGGATCGGCAGTTACCATGCTGTTATCAGGATATCACGGTTCGGTGGCGCTTATTTTATGGCGTCTGTGTGGCTGACATGCAATCATAATGCTAAGACTACAATGTCCGAGACCTTCGCAGAATGGTTGCATGCCGCAGTAGTTTCCGAAGTTTACATTTCCGGCAAACTATAATGCTCTTTGCTTTTGTATGCAGAATACAGTCATGTCCTGCTGGTAGTAAAATATGTCACAAGCTCTTGAATGAAAAATGGCGGCTGCGCTTGCAGTTTCGAAATGACAAGTGATCAGAACTGGACGCCATTTTGAAAGAGCTATACGACGGCGGATTTCGTTCTTTAGATGGACAGTTCTGACTGAAGTTTCCAGCTAGTTTTGGGAGTGCACTGGGAACAAGAATGACACTGAAAATCTGTTTTCTGACCAAAGTGCTGTCGGATTGGAACCGTGGACACCAGCTTCAGTGCGGTTAATTCTTTAGTGCTTTTAAGGCTGAGTCCATATATAACGAACTACTGATATAACAACCACTTTTCGCAGAACTATCGATTTCATTATAAATGGGTTCGACTGTGTTTGCTACTGAATGTATTTAATTTTTCTTGGACCACGTTATGCCTCGTCAACCATGCATGAAAAGGATTTCAAACATAATTTCACACATTTCAATATGTGTACCCATTTATATATATGTGTATGTTTGTGTATGAATGAAGGAGGCACTCCTTACCGGTTTGCCTGTTTACTTGCTCCAGGGCCGAGCAGCAGGCTCTTCCCAGGCGAAAGCATCTGACTCTGTTGCACAGCTTCGAACTGCAGCAGGCTTGCCCTCTGGTGGTGGTGGTAAGTGTCATCCCTGGTCTGACCAAGGAACCTGTACGGGTTCCGAAACATCCGTTTTCTTACCTTGACTTCATTCAGTGTCTGCAACTTCATGTTCATGTTGCTCGACCATACAAACTTTTTACGAACTATTGACTACCCTGAACCACTGTTGAGGCATTCATGCTTGTGTTGTGGTTGCTTATCTGCATCACAGCTGTTGAGCTTTTCCCTCTTACATGTGCCTGCATCTGTCATTGTAGTGTATTCATTGCGATCATAGAATTCTGTTTGGTATCCTTCTGACTGTCATGTCTGTTGCCTTAGGTGGAGACACTCAGAAGGAGAGAAAAGCAGAGGCCATGGCGAGAGTGTCGCCGCAACCTGGGGCAGTAGTGTCAAAATCAGCCAGCGTCAATGCTTCTGGCTCAGGGGTAAACAGCAGCAGCAGCAGTACCTCATCATCCAAAACAAGCTCATCAACTGCACGCCGGGAGTCAAGCCGGTAGGCATCTAGATGCTGTTCTACACTGGAGATGTTGAAGGCTTGAACATTCTTTTTCTTTTAAGTATAATACAGTGAACTTACATTGTGGGGTTCTCAACCGTGCTCTTGGGACAAAGGAACGACAACACAGTAGTGCAAACAATCACGAGGGCATTTATTGCACCTTTCATAGATCAATGCCTGCTAGCCGAGTGGCTATCCACAAAACATGCCGATGGGCGCGCAACAAATCGCGGAAGTCCGACTCACCGTGGCCGGATAGCGAGCAAATATGTTCGCCCCATGCTGGATCCCAACCCCTGGTCGTTCGCGCGTACAGTCACGCGAACGGTGCCGCGTTCGAAGGAGGCCACGCGAGACTGTGTCGCAGAAGCATGGATCGGCGCAGGTGCGGGACGTCCGCGGCGCTCACCGACCCGCAACCCAAGAGAAAGCGCCTTATCCTTTTAGCGCCCAAGTAACCCTGCCTGTAGGCAGTGTTAGCAACGCAACACTCGCGCCATCTCTCGTACTGTGCTTCAACCACTCCAACCGTCGCGGGCGCCAGGCCACGCGGTGAAGCTGCACTGCAGGAGACGGGAGCTATGCGGGAAAACAAGATATCAGGGGACGTGCGAGAGTCACGCATCCCTACAACATGTAGGGGGGATGTGGCTTTTGCATTGCAAAAAGTGGCCAGATTTTTTTTTTATATCACATTTTCAATTTCTGTATCCGTTTTTCTATTTGATTATAAGTTCACTGAAACCCACATAGGAGTGCTCTAAAATACTTGTGGCATCAGCCAGGGTGGTGAAATATTTCCTGGAAACCCAGAAAAATGGTGTTTCAAGCCACAATATCGCCAAAACAGCACAAACGAACACCCCCATCTTGGTCTCGTCGGAAAGTGCAATTCTGTCTTCAAATTTGCTACTTCAGCTATCTCATAAAGAGAGAAACAAGCACAAAAAGGAAACCATTGAAGGTCGTTCTCAAGTGTTCGATTGGCCGCGCCTGCCATGCGATTCCAGCGCTCTTTCCAATTGGGCCAGCATTTGCTCTATAAGGGCCATCGTGTACTCTTCACACCTCACGAGCTCGCGACCACCATGATTCAATAAGTGTGGAAATGGGTGCAGTGCGGGCATCACAAGAAGCACAGCCGATCCCTCTGTTTCTAGATGTTTCAGACCTGCAGCTGAGCATTTCGAATGTCAGCAGTGTGGACTTCTGGCATACAATCCTCAGACCTGTAGCTAAACACTTCGTGCATCAGCACCTCCAACTCTGTGATCAAGCATATCGCATGTGGACTTCTCGGACCCACAACCATGCAATTTATTCATACTCTTTGAACTTGGTGCTAAAGCTTTTTGTGAGTGCCTCCGACTCGACAATCAAGCACATCATGCGCAGGCTCCTCGGACCTGCGGCTAAGCATTTTGCATATCGGCACCACATTCTCCATGACCAGGCACATTGCACACCGAAGTCCCCCCACCACCACCACCACCACTCACCCCGTTTTTTTTTTTAATCCTCTCCATAGCTGGTGTGACAGGAAGCTTGCTCATTGAATTTAGGATATCCACCACTGGTGCTTGCACCTGGGGGCAGTGAAATTAGTGTCCTGGTTGCTTCCAGCTTGCCTTCCATACGAACCAGTTACACATGTAGTCATTGGTTTGCCTGACGGTATAGTGCCACAAGCCTAATGGTGCTTCCTTTTCTCTCCCATCAGGTCAGCGAACAAGGAGAGCAGTGGTGACAGTCACGACAAAATTGCTGGCACACTTGCCGACCGGAAAAGTGCATCCTTGATGCATGATGACCCTCGGCAGTCCAAGGATGACATGCACAAGAGTGACCATTGGTCAGAAATTAGTGAAGGTCGGTGGGGCACCATTGTATATTATTTTGGGCTATCCCCCTCATCTCATCCTCATGAACCACTGTTTACTTTTGTCTTATGGGTGACTGGACGTTAACACATGTAAAGGTTGAACTGTTACATCGCAAGGGATGCACTTACCGACACTCCAGCTCTGTTCATGTTGACTGTGCCATGTCATGATAAATGGAAAAAGAAAACACGTTCACAATGAAATTAACATAGAACACGCAGACGAATGCACTGTAATGGCATCTCCGTGCAAAGAGTGAGAGGCCACTCTGCAAGGTCTTATATTAGTGCGCATACTTCTGTTTTTTTTTCTGCGGTTCCCTAACTGCACCCTTGCTATATAATCGAATAAATAGGGTAAATGTTAACGAAAGTTGTAATAAGGCAGACATCTCCCAAATTCTTCTAACATCTTTAATAATTTGGGAGGTTCTAGCTCCACATAAGCTTGAATTGAGAACCAAAGACCATGCTTGTTGCTGTGCGTTGTATACAGTCGCCGACCGTTTATTTGGACCTCACGGGGACTGCGGAAATGTCCGAATAAACAGGTGTCCGAAAAAGCAGATTAAGAAAAAAAATGAAATCCTTTATTTCCACGCACTTATTCGGGCTCGGCAGTAGGCTTGAAGAAATCGTGAGTGCGCCGTTGCACGCTGTCCCGTTTACGCGCAATCAGATAAGCCTGAATCTCGGAGAGGGTCGTACGGTCACTATAGGCGGCTGAAAGCACAGTCACTGCTTGTGCAAGCTCCGCATGCGACGGCAGCGTAGCACATGGTGCGTCATCTTCCGACTCGGAGTCATCGTCCGGCGGAGCAGCAGAAACCTGACGAACGATCTCGCCGTCGTCGAGTTCTGCGCATGTCAGTACAGCAGTGTCAGCACTTGTGAAACTGTCAAATGAGACGGTGTCCGGAATCACAATGCAACCACTGCGCAGGTCTCGGCAGAATATTTTCCGCGTCAGTAGGGAGCACATCGGAAGGCGACAAATCTTAGGCCTCCCGGCACCCGCTTGCCGGCATTCCCCAGCGCAGTCTGCGCGGGCACTGTCGGCGCCATTAGACACTTGACGCGATGTTTCCGTACGCCACGTTGGATCACCGAAACCTCGACACAGCACACAACGCAAACACCACCGTGCCGACACCAGTCGCACAAACGAAAAACGTGCTACTCACAGCGTCGTGCGCGAAAGAAAGAAATCAGCTGCTGGATTGTCTTGACATGGCTTACTAAGTTCAAACCGGAACTACTGTACGACCACTCTATCGAACCAGGCAGAAACGATGATGATGAGCGGGGATTTCCAGTAGCGCCACTTCGTGGGGCAGCAAGGAGGCTCCGTTCAAAACAAAAATGGCGTTCAGCAAGTCGAACTATGCGCCGCGGTCAGAGTTGGTGCATGATGCCCTCGAACGAGTTGGCTCAAGAAGTGTCCGAAAAATCAGACGAGGGGTTGCAGGGCGTCCGAACTTTCGGCAGTTGTTATACATTATGGTCTATGGGGAGAATGGCGGTGCCGCGAAGCTGACCGAATAATCGGGCATGTCCGAATTTTTGGAGTCCGGAAAATCGGTCGGCGACTGTATTTATGTTCTGTGGATGCAAGTTAATGTCATCATTACATTGTGACATCTGTGTGTTTGAGCATCGAATTTTGCTGCTGTGTCCCTCAGTCGGTCCACTGCATGCTTGCAGAGCACAAGCGTCGGCGGTTGGACACTGCAAGCAACAGTGTGACCTTAGGTGGCGGCACCAGTAGCAAGGTTGGGGGCAGCCCACGGGCTGCCACAGGGGGTCGTGGTGGTAGTGGCTCCTCCCAGCAGAGCCCTAAGGTGGTGGATGATCTCTCGAGCAAGGTGACCTCCGCTGGGGAAGACCTGCGCTCTTCGTCTGAGAAGTGGGCCCACCCCAAGGACCTGCACGATGGGGATAAGGCTAAGGTCAAAAAGGGCAGCCGCAAGCGAGACCACTCCGAGGAGAGCGCCCCTGAAGGCAAGCGCAAGAAGGATGAAGACTCTGGTAGGCAACCTATTGTATTTCATGCTAAATTCCACGGTTTGTTCCAGGAACCCTAGAGTTAGGGTAACATCTAGTCCTGTGCTACGCCAGCTGTTGGGTAGATCTGCCTTCATGAGCTGACAATAATGAATAGAATCCACTGGTCATAAAGGCTTCCAGTTTCAATTGTTTTCTGAAGGAAATCTGGAAAGCAGAACATTAAGCAATTGAAGATTGCACATTATGGCCCACTATTAAAACTAAAACCTGATTGATGTTCAAGACATCACAAATCCATTTCTTCAACTTCAGAGGGACAAAAAAGTACTTGATTTTATTTTATGGACATTCTACTGTCACATGGTAGTGATGGTGAAGAATGCAGCAAAACGGTGAATGGCAAGACTAGTGTTTTATTGGGCGAACCTGTGCCCTCAAAAACAGGCTACACAATGCACAACGATAGCGACGAGCACAGTCGGCGATCGGCGAAAATCTTATGCTGCCGGTCAAGCGCATCTGCTTTTATGAACGAGGATGACTTCTTGGACGAGTTGGTGTTTACTTAACATGATGCTTTCTAGCGCAACAACTCGAGGAAAAAGAGAGCAGAGAGGCAAGAGGAAAGGAAAGATGAGCGCTCGTCTTTCCCTTTGCCTCTCTGTTGTTGTCGTTTTTCTTTTTCTAGTTTTTGCACTAAAAAGCATCATGTTTTATACATGAGTCATCGAAGGTTCCAGAGTAATTGGTGGTACATGCGTGTCTTCCAGAAAGTTACACACAATTCGCGTCACAGATGCAGTCAGATTACATACGCCGCGGTGACAACAGAACCATCGATAACATTCTAGAAACTTCCGATACATGCGGGCACATCCTGTGCTTAGCAATAACATTTGTTAGACGGTGAAAAGTGCTCAGCCGTGAAAGATGAACAAGTCCTCGTGTCAGTATATATCATTAGTTTTTTCCAAGCCTCATATAAGGATTGAGTTGTGATCAGTTGTTTAATACTACAGTCAACATCCGATTTTATGGACTCCTTAGGGAATGCAAGAATGTCTGAAAAAACAAGTATGCGGAAAACGCACCATTTTATAGGTATTTCTCAGATGGAGAGGGTCGAGGACGAAGGATCAGGTTTGCACAGCTCTGCCAACGCATCGTTGGGGTGGCTCTCGAAAGAGCAGTTTCTAAAAGTAAATAAAAATCTGACAGTGGGTGCCGTCAGTGCAGCCGGCACTATCTTCAGCTGGGTCAGCGCTACCTTTTAATGCATTAGCGGTGTGAAAAATATTGTTGATTCTCTTTTGCACGGTGTTCTGCTTGCACTCAATGTTTGCTTCAATTCCAGCCAGGGTCATATTGGTGTACACTGATAACAGCATCATCAATGTTTGTGCCAACTCGGAGCTCCTTCGCTGTGTAGGCACTGGCTCTTCATTTCACACTGTCAGAGTTGTCCGAATCCACCATCACTTGACGGATGATTTCATCGTCGGTTAACTCTGCACAGAATTCAAGATTGTCATCAGCGTTGACGAATCCTTCAAAAGTTATTTCGGTTGCAATCGAAATGTCAGGGGTGTGCAGGTCGGTGAACACAAAGTCCATGGAAAGAGATTGATCAGACACTTATCTCGGGGCAAGACAGCCGTCTTGGTGCCGAGTGTGAAACCCGTGTGGCGAAAGCAGTTGTGAAGCGTCTCTCGTGTAACCACCTGCACGAGTCCACTAACGTGTCGACAGCATACCTAAGGTCAGCGGTGTAACATTTGCCGCTGTCTGAGCACAGCACCATGTGGATGAGCACGTGTGACCTGTACAGAAGCTTCAGGTTGTAGATCACACCTTGGTCCATTGGCTATGGATTGCTGTGGTGTTCGGTAGTGAAAATTCTATCTGTATAGCCTTTAGGTCTTTGATGTGGCCATGCATAGCACTGTTGTCTAGGAACAGCAGAACTTTTCCATTCTGCTGTTGGAACTTTCTGGCCAACTTGCGAATGTACACTTCGATGTACAATATGATGGCTGCGGTGCTATGGCTGGCTATGGCTAGCGGATCGGCATGTGACACTAGGGTTTGAGGCTCCGAGATAATCAAAATGGTGGTGATGGATGCCACATTGGACCTGTGGCTAGGGGTAAAAAGTACAGAAAATCAGACTGCGAAAGGTTCGAGCGTCCGAAGTTTTAGGTGTTTTTATACATTGGCTCTATGGGGTACGTGGCGGTGCCCCGAAGGAGTCACAATTATCGGGCGTGCTCAGAAAATCGGACGTTGACTGTAATTGAGTATTTTCAACAAGAGACAACCATATTGTACCTGTCAATTCTTAGTTACCTTAGCTCTTGATAGCTAGCAACATTGTTATGGCGAACAAATGCAGCAGCTGACTTTCTTCTACAAAACTTTTAAGCATTAGGCTGTTGAACTTTATTATATTTGATGTGAGATTTGCCTTCCTTCTTGATTCAATTCAATATGTTATTCGAAATCAACTTATTTGGTTTTTGCACACCCTTAGTATTCAGAGTAGTGGCACACTTCTGATAAACTTATTGTGCTCCCTGTCTATCCAGCCAAAAGCTCGAGCAAGCGCAATGGGGAGGATGTCAAGGAGAAGGATCGCTATAGGAGGGTGAGGGATGTGCAATCCTTCCCAGGACTGCCTCATGACCAGCCACTCTCCTCCCTCCAGGAAGAGGTATCGCCCAAAATTCGTGGGGAACGGCGAGCCGATCGCGATGACAAGAAGCAATATCCTTCCTGCCTCTGTTTGTCTGGGAGAGTTGGGGATGTTTGGAAAGTTTGGTGATGTGTCTGAAAAAATCTATCTGCTAGCTAGGAGGAATCTCTTTTGAAAATATGCAGTAGCCATGATGTGTTACAGTGAATTGGCAAACACTGTGTGGGGAAAAAAGAAAGAAAGAAAGAAAACGTGCTCACCATTGCATTTTATGCACCAGGCTCTTACAGAAGGGTAAGTTGTGTGGGAGAGTTGGAGGGTGCATTATAATCAGTGACAGAGCTGCTCCCAAAGCTGTCACGTCGGCTATTGAAAAAGAACTATGGAGCCGGTCATATTAAAGTCGCACGTAAAGTGCTGTACAGTACATTGTGTTGGTGAAGGAGTAGGCAAAATGAACTCATTTCGTAATTGTATCACTAGCATTTTTGTGAGGTAAATTTAACAACAAATGGCAGTGCAGTCATTTTTTCATACGGTGCATACGAGCGCAGTTTGCTTGTCTTTATGACATGGAAAATGTAGATGTGGCTCTCATGATGAAACTGCTGTATTTTCTCACATATAACTCGCAAAATTAACTGCATACAACAATGCTCAAATCTTTGCAAAAACAAGTCTCCATTCATGGATGGACGACTCATCCACATCTTATCTTCGACCAGCGACTCTGTACTCCCCACTCTTCAGCAATGCTGATAAAGCTGGATTCATGCAACAGATGTAATTGCGGATGAATCAGTCATGTGACGTGTAACATGAATCTGATCACTTTGCAGTCAGGATTCTCACCACTGAGGATGACAGTGTGGACACAGCCCTTACATGGGCGACAGCGACGGAGCCAAAAATCCTATGATTTGACTTCCACCATATCTCGCCCACAGAAACAGGGACCATTCGGTCACATGATATGCACTCCACAAAGTCAAATCGTGATCAACAGGCACGATCAGGGAGAGGGTGGGTTTTCCTAGGCAACGTGCATGCTGCCGTAAAGCCACACCTTAAATCAAGATTTCCACAATCCCGCACCCCAACTTTAATGCTAAATCTTTTTAATTTGTTGTGCGGGTTAGGCATGCAAAAATATGCTACATGCAAGAGAGAAGCCCCAGAATCTGCAGCTGGCACTTCACCCCATATAAGCAATGACAAGTGCCACCATAAGTTGGGCAAATGTAGAAGGACATGCATATTTTGCTTAATGTGTTTGAAAAAAAGATTTGCACTTACCACTGCTCTTTTCTTGCTAAAATTTAGCAGAAAGATAGCATGTTGGAGTCTGTCTCATCCAGTGTAACATATGGCACAGTTAATTGCCTGGTTTTTAAAGGGACTGTCAACCGATTTTTAAGGACGTAGTATTTTATGCGCAATGCAAAACTCGCCCTCAGTAGGGGTTACGTTTGTAGCGGTTACTTCCAAAAGCGTGTGGATATTTAGTAAGTGGAATTTTTCGATCTGAGCAGCCTCTAAAAAAGTAAGAGTCCCTCCTCCAGCAACGCTGAGAAGTGAGAGTGATGTTGATAGCCCACCTCGTAAATTGTGAAAGCAGCCTGTCGTTCTGCTTTCACAAGAGCGAGTGTAACTTTTCGACCTTTTCAACCACTTTTGAAAATAAATAGCTGGTGCAGTAAGTTTGCGTTGTTGTACAGCCATTTCTTATATTTGTATAGAGTTTTCCCCCAAATACACATCTACATCATAGCTGGCTGGCCTCTGTTGTCGTCGTTCTGTTGACAGACGAGCCAAGCCAACTCATCGAAAATGAAGGCAAAGGCAGCACCACTTTTCTGCTCACTACAAACGAAGGCTTATCAATAAGCACATTGTAAGTCAGGAAAAACTTACGATAACGAAAAGTATATTGCATTTCAATACTATTAAAAAGACCAGGAAGCACGTACACTAGTAGAAGGTCACGTGGCGGACCTCTTATGCAGCTTCATGTTTTTACCGCGTCGGGCACCAAAGGTCATTTTTCGCCACTTTTAGTGATGAATTAAAAATACGTTTATTGAGAAAAACATGGCTCGTTTTAGCCACCTCGATGGGGAATCATTCCATCTGCGGGGTTATCTCGATTCATGTTCCTAGTGGTTGTCTGTCCCTTTAAGAAAGAAGTGCAAAGTTGCCTTCATTTACGGGAATGCGAGCTGCTGCCACGATGGTGCAAGCATAAATTTGCGTCGCCGCCTGCTGGCAGCTACAGAAAGCAGCCGGTCAGGGAGAGTGGCCGCTTGTTGGCCGCTTTACTGGAACACATGGCAGCCCTACTACCTGAAACGCTGCTTTCTGCAGCTTGCGGCAGGCGGCGACGCAAGTTTATGCTTGTTCCATTGGGCAACTGCTCGCATCACCGTAAACGAAGGCAAATTGCACTTTCTTTTCTTAAAAATCAGGAAATTAGCTGTGGCAAGTGTTACACTGAGTGACGTAGACTCCAAAATGCGATGTTCATGCAAAATTTTAGCAAGAACAGTGCAGTGGTATGGGCAAAATCTTTTTTTCTAATACATTAAGCAAAATATGCATGTCCCTGTACAATGTAGAGACACACCCTTGGAAATTTAGGAAAGTAAGCATTGTGTTGTAAAGTCAAGCCTGGGTAACTCTCTTGTTCTTGCATTTTTTCTTGTATTCTCTTCACTGTGGCAGTTCTAGTTGCACTTTGTGCCGGTGTATTTGCCTCCTTAACTTGTCATACTCATCGTTCGAGTAGCAGCAGTTCGGCATCTGCAAAGAAGAGGTCATCATTCTGATCACCATGTTCCAATTGGAGAGTGCATCCACTTGGCTGCTGTGTCAAGCTGTCATCGGTCACCCGTCCCTGTCGCCTCCAAGAGTGCCTGTACAGAAGCAAAAGTTGTGTTAATCATTACAAACATTTCATTGTGTTAGCAATGTGCAGCTGTTCATGTTGCCTGTCTCATCCTCCATCTCCTGGCCTGTTTCTGTACAATAAAAATTATCATGGTGCCAGGAAAGTAACTCCTCATTATTCGGTGTTCATGCTGGTTCTTTTTAGCACTTGAAACCCTTCAGCTCGAATCTGAAAATGTCATTGCGCAGGCCTTGAGGTAAGTCTTCGTAAACTTGGAAGCAGACAAACATAGCTTGCATATTTTCTCATCTGCTCTGTGCCACTGAGTCTGCATGGCTCAAACTTTATATCGGCACCTGACTTGTGAGGTAACATTGTAGGTAGTCACTCTATAGGCCCTTTTTGGGACTCTTCACCAGTGGAAATTGTAGCTTATTGTAGGCACTATTAACATGCGTACTTCCTCGTTTCATACAAGGTGATGTCGAAAACTGTTGAGACTGGCTCTGCTTTGAAGAAAGTAATTTTAGTGCATTCAAATGCTATCGCCTTTGAAATAGTTCCCTTGTGCAGCAATACAGCACTTTGTGAACCCGTCCTGGACGTCGTCTTTCCCAGAACTGTCAAGCATTCTTCTGCACTGTGGACTTGATTTAAACAATCGTCTCAAAATGGTGACTATTGAGCTGAGTTCTATTTTTGGGAAGAGAGCCTGATAAGTGGAAGCAAGTCCTTACAAATTGCCTGTCTTTCACGTTGAGGATCATCACTAGAAAACAAACTTAAGTGCATGGGTAAGACCCCGAGACTAAGCAACAATCGTCGCCACGGAAAAGTTTGTCTCCACAACTGTAATATGGCTGGGTATGTTCACAGTTCAACACAGTGCATGCTCGCAATGTTTTTTGGCAATCAATGTTGTAATTCGTCCCAAATGGCCAGACTAAACGAGTTCTACCGCCAAGTTATAGGTAATCTGAGGGCGACTGTTGGTAGAAAACAGCCTGATCAGGGGTGCATGAGGAGCTGGATGCTTCCCAACAGCAATGCACTCTGTCACAGAGGACTCTGCACACGTTTCTTGCTGAAAACAACATGGTTTCTACCCAACTAGTCTGATCTGGCTCCTGCTTATTTCACTCTTCCCAAAGTTAAAAGCCAGCTAGAAAGTCTCCATTTCTGCACAATTTCCTTAAGCTTTAGTCACAGAAGGGTGCTCGCCTCAAAGAGATGTGCAGGACATATTCATGAAGTGGCAGGAACGCTGCGAGCGCTGTATTGCTCCACAAGGGGACTGTTTGAATGCACATGAATTCAAAACAGCCTGTCTCGAGATGTTTTGATATTACCATGTATGTACATAACCATTACTGTCTCGAAATGTTTTGATATTGCCATGTATGTACATAACCATTACCGTCTCTGATCTTGCACGAAGGCTGGCGCGTTGTGTTGGACTAAAAATAACCTGGTAGTGTGGTTGGCATCCGCCTTGCAAGTGATCTTTTCTAGCTGGCACATAAAGGAAAAATGGAATCGGACGGCATGAAAAGAGTAACGTGGAATAAATGACGCGATGAGTAAGCGTCCCAGGTTAGGGTGTTTTAGGAATTAGAAGCTCGTTTTAAGAAATTGTAGCAAATTGTATGTTGACGATTCAGTGTTGCAACCCAAAAGGGGTAGCACTAGCACAGGAATTGAAACCACATGTTAAGAGATTGTTGTAAATCTTCTATTGATGGATTCAGTGCTGTGGCTCATAATCGGTAGTTCCAGCACATTGTGTGTTCAGAAAAGCTTACGGGACGATTACGATAAGTAACATGAATGTGAAGTTTTAGCTGTGGTGCAGGCTAGGCATTCTTGCTTTCGACCTTGCCGGATCGCTTGGGGGATCTGGAGGTCCCGCTTTCTCCGTGACTTGTAACGTGGCGGAATCGGAACGTCGCCATCGGTTTCTCGACGTGCATTGCCCGTACATTCCATACAGGAAGTAGGCTTCACGTAGGTGATCATGACTTTGTGAGCGTGCCTCCCGTTTGCCTGTGCGAAGTGACATACGACTGAGCATTTCGTTTATTCATCTGTTAGGCATGGTCAAATTCAGTGGGGTTAAGCTGAAGGACTTAGTGACATTTCGGCGGTAGGTTGAGCGTATTTGTTTTGGCGTAGGAACAGTGTCTGGGCTGAGCAAAGCCTGGCATGCGATGTTGCGTGGAGTTTGTAGTATTGTAGCAAAAATTTTGCTTTTGTGGCTAAGGGATCAGATTCTAAACGTGGATGTCACACTACAGTCACAACGGAGACACTGCAAGCATGGCGTCAAAGTTGCTGTGTGTTACATAAACCTGAAAGGCGACGGATGCACGTAACATCCGAGACCCGAGCAGCCGCAAGTGACCATGGTGAGAACAGACAGACCATTCATCGGATCACCTCTCCTTTTACGGAGTTGAAGGAAAAAGAAATCTTTAGGTACACAGTAGTTCCCCACAGTGAGTGTGCACCACAACCACTCAGGTCAACGACAACAGTCGTGGGGAAATATGTTGACTTGGCACGTAGTCTCTATTTCAACGTCGTTTTCTGTCGTTCTACAGCCAAGCTGACTGGGTGCCGTTCCCATCTCGGGAGGTACGCTTGTTAAAGCGAAATCAACGCAGTTTTCCTGCCTAGGAGTTGCGTTTCCAACAGCGACCAACCATGACCCACTGGGGACCATAGAGTTTCATTCAATAATGCTGGGCGGACCAGCTAACCCCAGTTGGGACCTGTTCCAGCTGGTTTGCTTGTTACAGGAACCACTTGGGTCCAATTGCCAAAAAGTTGCTTTCGATCTAGTACCAACTTGTGCAGCCAACTGAACACGTTAAATATGAACGGAGCAGGTTGACTGATTGCTTTTGCAAAATCAATGAGGTGTGGTTAGAACGCAAGCGTTCTATTATACTGAAACCGAAACCAGATGCAAAACAACTGCGCAAACTTAATTGCCGCCGCGAATGTTTATGACGAACGTATTTAAAGGGTGGATTGACGGCTTACTTTAGGCATATACGTAGATAGTTTTACTTTTGCCAGTAAGCAGCAACTGCATAGCCAAGAGAAGTCGAGACAAGGCATTATAGGGTCTGGTGTCCGCACGTTTGCGCATTGGTTTGCGGAGCCGGCAGTTCTGGCAGTTTCGGTAAGTAATGTTCCCCTGTCTCGCTCTTTGCACGGAGATGCCATTACAGTGCATTCGTCTGCGTGTTCTATGTTAATGTCATCGTGAACGTGTTTTCTTTTTCCATTTATCATGACATGGCACAGTCAACATGAACAGAGCTGGAGTGTCGGTAAGTGCATCCCTTGCGATGTAACAGTTCAACCTCAGTCTAATTTTCGCTTGCAAACCTCTTTTTAGGCCTTATTACAGCTCACAAGTCGGGCTTTAAGAACTCATGTTTCCAGTGTAAGGTCGATTATGAAGTACCACGAACCAGAATACCTTCAGGTGAAGTTGTTCTCCGTCTTGTGTATTGATGTCATGGTCAGTAATGTGCTGCTTCTCCATTTTTCTCACGTGCAGTATTTGAAACCGCCGCTACCAGTGCACGAAGGGCTTATTAACGTCCAGCTGAAAGGTTACGACTTCACCGTGCTCGAGAACAATGCCAGAAAAGTGGCTAAAATAGCTACGATGTTGGGCATTCGGGTTTCAGAATGGTAAGCAGTTGTTATAGCTCTGATATGCTGGTCAGATTTTGGTGCACTACTGAAGCTATGGTTTTAGATTTATTATACAAAGAAGTGCTCAGTGAGTTCACTCTTTTTCTTAAAGCTGGGCTACCCCTTTGGAATCAATGGCGATATCTACGTATACACCACAGAGCACTACAGTTGAAGACACGTTCAAGCTGAATGTTTACGAGCGAAACATTCAGGTAATTAGAAACATGTTTTCGCATGTATTGATGTGCAAATGTTGGGCTCTGGGCAGGCACGTACCCAGAGAGGGGGGGGGGGGAGGGAATTAAGCAAAATTAAGCGGCATATCCGCTCCCCGCCCACGCCACCAATCCTCACACACATTCCTAACGCGCCGCCAAATCAATGTTGAGACTTGACAGCTATTCGGTGGTCAGCATATTGCTGCCTTTTTCACTCCTTTTGGAGGACGCTATTTATCGGCATCTCCTGGGGCCAGTTTTCTCATCGATTCGGCGCCCGCGTGATTAACTCGACATGCGTTCAGTTGTCACCATCTATTCAACAGTCACACGCATGGCTGTTGCTTCGTTAGTTCAACCTTTGTTTAGACTGATCCAGGGGCTAGGAAAGGGATTCCGTTCGTAGTCAGCTGGTCTGTATGTTGAGGAACGAGTTGCATCCGGAGAAAAAGCTAGTTTAGCTAAACTTTTTTTTTTTTTTTTGCTTCATTATTTCCTCGAGTGGCAGCTCGCCGCGATGCTGGCAGATCGTAGGAACCATATACCCGCGATATGAGTTAAATAAAGTGCAAATTAAGATAATGTGAAACAGCGTCCATCATCAAACCCTGCAATAACCCTTAAACCCATAAGCAATATGACTGTCACCCGTTACCTCGTCTGGGCTTTCCCTAATTGCACAGCACTCTTTGTGCAAAATTGGCCACTGGCAGCAAGACTCCCAAGGAGTTGAGAAATTAAGCCAAGGCAACAGCCAAACAGGAAGGAAAAGCGAAAATTAACAAATTTGACCGTTGTTTATGAAAATATTTATGGATCAACATCTTTTTATTTAAAAAGGAAGTAGAGAAAACGCTGCCGGAAGTGGACAACAATTCTGTGTATTTTGAATGGCACTTCTACAGTTATCAGTCGAGCCGCCTGACGCAGCCACTTCTCTGCTGTGCTTATGTAGGTGTTTTTCTAACCTTCTGCGATGGGCGCCATACGTGTAGATCTGCAGCGTTCTGCGCTCTACGTGGTTGTACAGGACTGGTGGCCACGTATCATTACGCAACTTCCCAAATAACAATACGATTCGGTTTGGGAACTTCACTTGGTAGAGCAGTAAACAAGGGATCCAAAAGAACTGTGATTGTTCCACAAATATATATTTCTCTATAATTCTCCCCGAGCTAATTAAAAAAAAAAGCCACTATAGTAGGATACAACTTAACTCTGCAGTGAAGCCCCGCGCACGCCGTCATAACCGCCAGCCACTGTTTCTCCCCGAGGCTGCAAATAATTTGTACTTCAAACATTTCCTGTTACCCAAGTGAGGCGGTAGCCACAAAAATAAAATTATTAGCGCACTAATTTTATACGTTTTCCCTTGCCTGTTATAGTGGAATGGTGAAAGCCTAATTCTTTATTGAAGTGAAATAAAATGCTTGCTTCACTGCAACTATTTATTGTCAAGTTTCACTTCTGTTGGCAGTGAAGTTCCGTGAGTAAAATGGGCTCAGCAGTGAAATGAACTGTTCCGCAGACTTTTGAAGATTTAATTAATTGTGGAGTTTTATGTGCCAAACCACGATCTGATAATGAGGCACACCGTATTAGGGGACTCTGGAAATTTGGACCACCTGGGTTTTTTTAACGTGGACCTAAATCTAAGCAGACAGGTGTCTTCGCATTTCGTCCCCATCAATATGCGGCTGCCATGGCCGGGATTCGATCCCACGACCTTGTGCTTAGCAGCCCAACACCATAGCCACTAAGCAACCACGGCGGGTCGACTTTTGAAGAGTGAAATGCTTAGACTCCCTACGCTTTGTCCATGTCTGTTGCACACCTCATTGCCTCCGTCGACGAAAAGACTCTTCAAGAACAGCAGACACTCCGGAGGTATCAAATACGACGCCATTTTGAAAAGGCACCATGATGACGATTTTGTTTGCTTCAGTGTTTGGCTGGCGGACTAATGCAAGCCCGTGTGGTCCGTGTGCCTTGGTTGCCAACTGCTGTTTTTTAAAGTTGTATTCTACTATAGAAATCTTTATTTTACACTTTCACTTGTTTACTTGTTCTTGGCAGTGTTCTTGTGCTTCTTTCCTGCGCGAGTCCATTTGATGTAGTTCCTTGTTTGCCAAGTAAAGAAGAGGTGTACCTCACATGCGTACCTGTGAGATGCACCTTATTTCATTTCTCTTTTGCGGGTTTACGCGTCTTTATGGTGAATGGCAGGCGTTATTTACATTTGTACTAGTAAAGGTACCCCTCCCTCATTCGCGTAGAAATGTTACCTTGGATTGCCCCCCCCCCCTTCTAAAAAAAATTCTGGGTGCGTGCCTGGCTCAGTGTTATATCTGGAGCGCCCGTATAGTATCGCCCCCGCAATTAATTACTAGGTAAAACACAGTGTAACTAACATACTAAGACAAGTTAAACTATATAGTGGAAATGTTAATCGTCCGTGCGACCTTTAAAGATGCAGTTTTGTGAAATAATGGTGTCTCAAAGGTGGCAATCTGGGGCAGTAATAGAGCGAGATTGTATTCTTTGGATTTCAATCTCATCACCATATTCGAATTTGGCAATTTCCAGCACACTGTTACAGAGAGAGAGAGAAAGAATCCTTGCAAAGCCGGTAGATGTTATTCTGCTGAACAGTGAAACTAAGATCGCAGTCTACTGTGTCGGTTGCGGGGGCCACATTCTGTTGGCCTAGGTGTTGTGTTTGTTAATGCATTAAGCTTGCCCAGCTTATTAACCCTTAAACTGCCTCTCCTGAGGTAACATGGGCCCCACCCTCACAATATCTCTGCTGTCATTCCTGGTCACTCTAGAGTATGCTCCTTGCCTTTAAGCAACATGTAAAAAAAAAAATTGCGTACCTCTTGTGCCATCATAGAGATATCATCGAAACACCCACAATTTTTACCTAAAACACGCAATGACTGCAACAGTCTGCCAGCATCATTAGTATAGGAAAGCCACGCTGTATAAAATTACTTTATTTACCACACTTAACACTAGAACAGTGTTTGATAACACATTCTTTAAGTTTTGTTACTAGTACTGTAAGCATGATGCTGGCAGATAACGTAATTTATGAGTTAACATTGGTTTTTAACTTGTATTTATAATGTGCTGTTGTGTATATTTTTTACCTTAGTCTGTGCATGCCTTCATCGCTTGTGGTAAATTTTTACCCTGAGCGTACCTTATATAAATAAACGAGATCAGGTGGTTTAAATTATTCCCGAGTTCACCACTACAACATGCATCATAATCCAGCTTTAGCATAGAAGAAAAAAAGAAAGCCAACAGAACTGACTTGTACTTGGCGTGCGACACCCTCTGAGACAAGACCACGCCCCAAGAGAACTCGGCAGCACCGAATAAACGCCAACACTCCGGGATTTGCTAGGCCATCTTTTCTTTGCCTCATTGTGGCGACTGGAGACTGCACATTCATGCACTCTGGCGGCTATGAAATCTGGAAACTGCAGCACCTGACAGCATAAAGTGGATGGGCTGCTTTGTTGAGTTTATTCCAGAATCATCATAAATATTATCTGCCTGGTGCTCCTAGGTGCCGTAGGCTATCAAATTAAAATAAACCAGATTTCCGTCATAACAAGATTGCCTACTGTGATTGTAGCTCGTGCAGCCATTACATATTTTGACAATGGAAGTAGAACTGACTTGAGTATTCAATCGAATGGTACCATCTTTAAGCAGACATCTTAGAAAAAGAAAATGTGGAACAAGAATGATTGTCACGAGTCTCCGAGCGCTTAGGTCGCTAGGAGACTTAATTTCACTCATGTCACCATTGAAGCATAAGAACGGTGAGTGCTAATGAGGACAAATGCACGTTACTTCATGTAAAAGATTCTGGATCGCAGTGATTAACTAGCAGCACAACCACTCGCCTGCGTGTGATGGCCGACATTCACCACCTGTGCACCTAAAATAACACTATCGGGGTCATTCACACAGTTGTGTATAGTCGTGAAGGCCGACTCGTAGTCGGCGTTTGTAGCGGCGTCGTCTGGTGCAGCGTGATTTGGCATTGGCACAGAGAACGGAGGCTGGGCGTACAAGGTGTTGGAGACGGCGATAATTTCTACACATTTATGGCCAACGGGGAGCAAAATATGCAGCAAAACACAGTCGTCAGTATATCTAGGACGGAATTTCAAAAAGGGTTAAATAAAACGCTTTATAAAGCTCAAATTGGCTTCAATAATCACTGTTGAGTATTTCATGTGCACAAGCACATGTAACGTGCCACAGTTCATAAATGTTTACGATATCACTGGAGAATCTGAAGTTCTCGTACATGCTTTCCACGGCATCACAGATTTTGAGAGCATCTGCTTGGGTCTAACTCTTTATTGATGATGAAGCTTTGCATAGCATTCCAAAGGAATTAAGGAATCCCACCGAAGAAGTGTTCGAAAACTGCTCTGAGATGGCCCAAATACGAAAAAATTATCTGAAATCAGTGTCGTCACATTGAAGTTCATACGCGGCGATTTGAGCACGAAATAATTATATTAGCCCTTTGTTGCATTATGCCAAAAAGAGGTGAGGCGTGCAGACAGGACGCAAGAGTAGAGAAGTGGACAACACGAACGCTGTCCACTTCTCTACTCTTGTGTCCTGTCTCCACGCCTCACCTCTTTTTGGCATAATGAATCCTTACCAACTAGCTCAGCTTTCCGTCGTTCTAACCATCGTTGCATAGTGCCCATTACAGTGGACAAATTTCGCCTAGTTTTGTAGCAAATTTATTGCTTCCTAGAAGCTCGTGTGCATAGTGTCAACTTCAGTGGACCACAGAAGTTTTCTATAGGCGCCCTAGAAGGTGCCATCAACCACAGTTTTCCCCCAACATGGCTTCAAGGATGGCGTCCTATTTTTCCGGTGGGAAAGTCACGTTCGTCCTCACACTTTTATTTATGACTATCGTGACATTGCGGTTTCTTCTATACTTCTATACCTACAAGGTATAGAAGAAGCCTTCAGAGGCAAAAACTAAATATTGTGGCTGAGTGAAGCCAAGTTTTTTCTTAGGAACACATTTTCTAATATGTCCACTGTAGTGGACACCCTGCATGACAGGAACAACATGTGCGTGGGAACATTTTCTGCACAGACACCCCATAAATGGACGATATTGTGCGATGCCAAATCAGCGCTACAGGTGCTAAAATACTTTTTAAAGAAAGGACCATACTGTTTGCTTGTGCTGGAAATCGTCGAACTTCATCACTGTGCCGAGTTAAGTGGCCACATGATCACCTTTCAAAGGGTGCCTAGCCATTGTGGTGTTTTTGGTAATGAACTCGCTGACAGTGAGGCAAGATCGGCCTCCTCTTCCTCTGATGAAGTACGGATTGCCTACTCGCGACCTGACACCAACTCCATGATCAAGGCACTCATGCAGGACCTTACGAAGGCTTACAGAGCCCACTCTGATAACATTCACAGACGTCTACATATGATTGACCCAGACGGTAAATTCTGTTTGCCCCCGAAGCTTACACGGAGCAAATCATCATTGCTACACAGGATTCGGCTCGGCGTTGCTTTCACCCATCGCTACACACATCTCATCGGCCAATCGAACAGCCCTGATTGTGTACACTGCCAGATGCCCGAAACACTGCAACACGTACTGTGCGACTGCCCAGCATATATGCTGGAGTGAAGGACGTTAGACAGTTTCCTAGCCAGCGTTGGCAGGCAACTACTGTCGGAGGAAGCTATCCTCGGCCCATGGCCTGACACTGCAATTTCAATCCGTGCAACAAAAGTATTGAAGTTCCTGCAGGACACCAAGCTCGACGAGCGGCTCTAGCGAGGCAACTGTCTCATGTACATAAGCACTCACCACTTCTCTTATAATCATCATCCATCCCAATACTTTCACTCCCCTTCCCTCTTCCCCAGTGCAGAGTAGCAGACTAGAGTGCGCTAGCTCAGGCTGACCTCTCTGTCTTTCCTATCAATAAGTTCTATTCGTATTCGTACTGGTCCTCGCACCATCAACATTTAATAGGATTATGTTTTTATATTTGCATCATATCTTTATGTAATGATACCTTGATCATTTTATTATCGAGCGAGCTAATAGGAAGAAGCAGTTTAGTGAGTTACCAGCCGCTCATTCCTGCCGCGACGAAACAAACACGACCTGTCAAAGCAAGTTTAGTTGCCGACGACGGGCGTTATGACAAAGTCAACAATTTTTCCCGTCAGAAATGTTTTACAGATAAAATATGTAAAATGTCGGTTGCCAAATGCAAAGTGATATATAATTCTGTGACATGCCAGGTATCAGGGGCGTAGCCAGAAAGCGCAGCGGGGGGGTGTGCACACTGTGCATGTGGCTTCCTTTCATCACAAGTTTCTGCTGTGGGAGATACGGGGTTCTCCTCCGTACTCTTGGGACAAAGGTACGACAACACAGTAGTGCAAACAGTCACAAGGGCATTTATTGCACCTTTCATGGATCAATGCCTGCTAGCCGAGTTGCTATCCCCAAAACATGCCGATAGGCGCGCGACAAATCTAGAAGTCCGACTCACCGCGTCCTCGCGAGCGAATATGTTCGCTCCATGCTGGATCCCAACGCCTGCCTGGTCGTTCGCGTGTATAGTCACGCGAATCGTGGCGCGTTCCAAGGCGGCCACGCGAGGCGGTCTCGCAGATGCATCGGTCGCCGCGCGCTCGCGGGAGACGTCCTCCGCCGCGCGCCGACCCGCCGGGAAAGAGAGCAAGCGCCTGTCCCTCGGCGCCCGAGTAACCCCGCCGCGACGGTGGCGCCATCTCTCACACCGCGCTTGTACCACTCCGAGCGCCGCGGGCGCCAGGCCACGCGAGCCGTGCGGGAAAAACAGCATATCAGGGGATGCGCTATGCGGGAAAACATCAGGGGAGGCGCGAGGGTCGCGCATCCCCACACTGCATATCGGTATAGGTGGCATAAAGCGGCGTGCCACAACACTCGCCTACCCAGCCACCTTCTGCCTGGTCGAGTGCATGACCCCTCCCAAAAAAATAAATACCTGGCTGCGCCACCACAAGGCGGACTAGCACATTACAGGCAAGAGTGTTTGTTTTTTGGTATTGCATAACGAAAGGAACGTGCACTGCATTCAAACTTCTGTATTCAAGCTTACATTTGTTAATGGGGTACCAGAAACTTCGCCTGTTGGAGCAAGAGAAAACTCTGGGCACCTACAGTCACTTGAGCTGGTGCGCATGTTGCCCACTGTAGTTGACATTCTGTATCTTGTGAAATAAAAATCTGAAAGCAAAAAAAAAAAAAGTTCCTGGCTTTTTCTAAGCGCGCATTGATACAAAACTAAAAGTAGCCACACTTTGCATGTGTAAACATGCAATAAAGGGTTAATAAAGATTTAAAAAAACTTTGTCAACCAACCTTTTTTTGCTAAAGGAACGAAAATAAAGTTTTGGAATAGTATTATACCAGTCTAAACTGTTTGTTTCCCTTCATTGTCCCCTTTAAAAACTGGCCAACTGGCGGGCAGGTGTCCGAACTGTCGGGAGTCATGGCGCCGATTTTCCTGGAAGCCGTCCAGCACAGTCTGGCCGAGGGCGTCCGGTTGAGTATGCACCGTCACCTACCCGAGCACGAGGAGATTCGCTATGTGCCAGACCTAGAGCTGGAGGAGCTGCAGAGGCAGCTGGACGAGATCGTCAACCCATCCACGTCCAAGCACGTCAAGAAGCCGTTCTGATGACTTTTGCATAGTTATCTTTGTAAATAAAGTGTAGATGCTGTGGGGATCTCGGCTGTATCGACTTTAGTCTTCCCGCTGCGGCTCACGCGTATCCTGACGTTCGGCTTCCATGCGTGACACACGATCGTGGAAGTTGATGTCGCAGTTAAGTAGCTGGGCGCACTGGTGAATCCAGAGGTGGGCATTTGGAGCCGAGGCCCCTCCGAGACATGCCGACTGACAGAATTGAGTGTGCAGCGAACTGTTTCAAAATTTTTTATCCATGTTCTTGAGTCTTTCCTCAAAACTAACTTCGCTGTGCGCTTCTATAACTTCAAGAGAGGCCCAAATCATATGTCACCCTGCATTGTTTTTTCAAGCTTTTAACCTGGACCCCGAATGTCAATCAGCCCACTGACCTTTGGTTAGCTTCCAACTCGGACAAGATCTCTGATTTTAAGCACATAATGCCATCTGTGAGCCTTAGCGCTGGCATCATTGCTTATTTCCAAACTGTACGCACCGCTTAATAATTATAGCCTCAAAGTACTCTGTATGTTTCATTAGAGTTGTATCCCGCTTCCCTTCAACCTCAGATTATCTTTGTGGATGTTTGAGCAGGTCCTTTCTCAGTTTACGTATTACACAGATTATTATTACATATTACTTGACTATGGGTATGACTTGACATTTATACCATAGAGTTTCTCACTATAACACCTAGAGGGTAATTTGGCGCCACCGTCTATGGGAGTTTCTTAAGGGGGCACCGTGCCGTCATGGGAATGACGGTATATGTGTCTGCGAGGCTCGTGTTGGCTGGTGTTGTAAGAGGCTTCGTCTAAAACGTGGATATGGCTACGCAAACAGCGCGTTCTCAAAGTAAAATCTTCAGAAAATGTTTCCATTCACGCATATTACATCTTTACTCACCCACGATGCATGACCAAGCGAAGAAAAGCAAGAACAGACGACCAACTGTTTCAAAGCGAGCGCGAACCTTGTCGTCTGTCGTCCAACTTTAGCGGCCCGCTGATACTTTTTACGTAACATGTAGTCGTACACACAATAACAAGTTCTCATAGTTAAACAAAACATGTTTTCGCGTAATAATAAAGCTAAAACAGCTTTTCACGTGCTGTTCTAGTAGAAAATGAATAATTGTGACAGACGGAACGGTACTTGCCAAGCGCGTCTTCAAGGTGTCCTGTCTCTACGAGAACGATGCCAATCCGAATCCACAACATACCGGCATTCCCATGCATACCACAGCGCAGCAGCGCCAGATTTCCCTCTAGGTAATGTAGTGAGAAACTCTATGATTTATACCACGTCATAGATGGCAGGATGGATATTGTGAGCGTCCCCTTTGAAACGCGTTTGTGGCGGATGCCACAAAGCTCGCCCTTTTACTTTTCTTCATTGCCTATATTCACTCTTTGAGACCCGCGGTTCGTGTTAAGGAACCGTCTATACGAAGAAATCCATCGTTTTAAGATATTGTTTTGCATTCCCTGCGTTTGTGCCACCAATAGTGCGGTCTTCTTTTACTATTATCCATCGTATACATTCATTAAGCATACCTTTACTCTCCTTGAATCTCGTTGCCTCGGGCGAGGACGTCCTCATTGACGTCCTCGCCTGACGGCGTGTATACTCGGGTGCAAGATAAGCTTGCTTGCTTCTTTTTATTGCGATAGCAATTATATGGAAACTCCAGGCGCTTTTCTGCTGCCGCCATGTTGTGCCGTATAAAGTACAAGGGCGATAACATCGTAGCCGCGCGCCGTATGCTGTACGTGCGAATGAAATCGTTCGAGTGAGCCGTCGATGGCGGCTCAGTCTCGCGCGCGTAAAGGTGGAAAGCTAGGAGGAAGCATGCTATCTTCCGTCGCACGCAAGGAACCGGGGAGAGGGGCGGGGGGTCGTTCTACTTTGGTGGCTGCTGCCTATGGCGCGGCCGCGCGTGCGCCCTATCTTCTGCGATGGAGACAGAGTGCGCCCAGTGCTGATGGTATCGTGTGCGCTGTGTTTTCGCCGTTTAGTTCGCGTTGAAGCGAGATGCAACACGAAGGTCAATTCGCTCGCTGCTGCTGCCGCGCTTCCTCACTCCGGCGTTTTCACGCAGAGTTCCCGTGGTCATCGAGTGAGATCTGCTCATGTTTGCTTGTGCGTGTGTGACACAATGCTTGGTAATTTAGCTAGCAAACGAGTGTTTACGAGTTTACACGGCCGATAATACCATCATTACTTCGTATAGCTGTGTACTAATTTGCTATGGCAATCGATGCTTGGCTTTCTGGCGAAACTGCGGCTTTTTGTCTGTCATTGGCGAACCATTCGCTTGGCAACCTTGCGTGGTGAGTCGTACCTTGTCAGCCGTGTTTACATACGCCGCGTGACTTGCGCCGTCTCGAACTACCGAGGGTAGTTCGAGACAGCTCTAGAAATGCGGTGTGAAACGCCACTTGCCGCATTCATGTAAACGCCGCTATCGACTCCCCAACGTATTCTACCAAGAAAAATATTCCTTGTAGGTAGCCTGGCTAGCTGGTTCATTGTACAGAAGGCGCATTAAATGTCCTTTCTCTGTTTGCACTAGTGTGTTGTTTCCTTTGTTACCGAAAACACCAGAGATCTCACAATGTATCTAGCGCACTGCAGAAATGACGCCGTTTCCAGGACTGAAACACACCGATTTCACGACCATTTTAATTGCGCTTTCGCCGCTTGGAACTCAAGTAGATGATAGAGAGGCAGAACAATCAAATCAAGAGCCAAAACAATCAGATAAAGGTAATGATGGAGCGTATCGAGACGCTCAGTAGAACAAAGAACAGTGATAATGACGCCAGTGTAGTTAAAAAGAAAGTACCCAAGAGAGACACCACCAGCGCTGCTCCTGCGGTGACGAAGCCGATCACGCCACCGGCGCTGATCACGTCACCGGCGTTGACGCAGTCAGTGACGCAAGCTCCACAGACAGAAACAGCAGTTGTTGCCATGGAGGAAGAGAAGGCCGAGGCCGCCGTTCCTCCGACAATGGAGTCGGTCATGAGCATGCTTACGCAAATTTCCAGCCAAGTTTCTCGAATGTCTGCGCAAGTGAACAGTCTAACAGGAAGAATGGATAATGTGGAGACCAAATGCAGCAAACTCTCCGTTAGAGTCATGACGTTGGATGCGAAAAATAAGCATCTCACCGTTGCCAAGTCATCGCGACCTAATCTACGGGTCAGGCCGCGAAAAGTTGGTTCCGTGCGCAAATCTACCTCTCAAAAAGTAGAAAATGGCGAAGAATAAAGGAAAGCAGAAAGAGACTGCGATGTTATTTCATTGGAACTGTAGGAGTATTAGAAACAAGATAGGGGAGTTACAACTATACGTTGATAAATTGGACCAGAAACCGGATATTATAGCGTTACAAGAGACCAACGGCCGGGCCAAGCTCGCGGAATACGTTACGTATACGGACCCTAGCGAAAAGGGTACTAGCTGCGATCTTGGTCCGCAGCAACGTGGCGGCCACACAGCACGTGACCGCTCAGCGAGGCTGCGAACATACGCTCATCGAAATTCACAGCAGAAGAGTGGGGGGTGACAAGAATATTTTCGTCCTGAATGCCTATTGCCAACCGTCCAGCAGGGTCATTGACTTTGAAGGCACCATATCGGAATGCATTAAAGAAGCAAGAACAAGGCCGATGTTAGTGCTAGGGGATTTCAACGTGGCCCACACGATGTGGGGTTACAAATATTCGTCCAAAAGAGGAAACCAATTGGTAAAAGCTATAGAGGATCACGACATGGAGGTGGTTAACGAACCGGGCGTACCGACCACGACAGGCACTAGCACGGTCAGAGACACCACTCCTGATCTGACGCTAGTTCGGGGGAACCTCGACGTAACTTGGCGTAACACGGGGGAGAATCTCGGCTCAGATCACAACATAATTTGTGTAACCCTCGGGGGGACCGGCATCAAGGCGAAACTGGGTCAAGCCAACATTACAGACTGGGACCGGTTACGTAGAAGCGCAGATGGAAGGCGAGGACGAGGACCAAGACACCAAGATGTATCAGGCGTGGGCCAAAAAGCAACGCGAATCTGTAAAGAAATTTACGCAAGAGATTACTACAACTACGCAAGTTCCCTTCGTAGACAGCAGGCTTAGCCACATGTGGGCGGCCAGGCATGGTCTTACTCGAAGGTGGAAGAGGCAAAGACATAACAAGAAGCTTCGCAGACGTATACACGCGCTCAACAAGCAGTTGACCGAGTATGCGGAATAACTATGCAGGGAAAATTGGATGAAGATGTGTGACGACCTGCAAGGCACACTATATACGAAGAAGACTTGGAAGCTGTTGCGGCACCTCATAGATCCGTTAAAAAGCAAGAGCGCATGCGCTCGAGACCTCACAAGAACGATCAACAGTTACGACAGGGACGGGGAGAAGCTCATTTGTGAACTCACAAGTAAATACCTCAAGACCGAGAAGAGCGGTAACCCGACTCACGAGTATGAAGGGGATAGCAACTGGAGCTGGTTGCGGCCATCGATGAAAGTAATCAAGGCAGCGCACCGGGAATCGACGATGTTACATACAAGACGCTAAACAATATGAGCGACAAAAGCCGAGCTGAACTGCTAAACCTCGCCAACGCGTCCTGGGAGAAGCGTTCGTTACCAAAAGAATGGAAAGAAGCGGAGGTGCATTTCATTCCCAAGCCGGGGAAACCACCCCACATCGACAATCTGCGCCCCATCTCCGTCACGTCGTGTGTGGGGAAGGTGGTCGAGCGTATGGTTTTTCAAGATACTACAGAGACATTTGGACGTCACTGATCGGATGCCACCGACCATGTACGGATTCCGGAGGCACCTGAGCACGCAAGACCTCTTGGTGCAACTACACGAGCTGGTTATCAAGCAAGCGAAGACTCCTACGCCAAGAGCTATCCTGGCGCTCGATCTCAAGGGGGCCTTCGATAACGTCACACACGAAAGTATTCTCCGTAACCTGCGTCAAACGGGGTGCGGAAAGCGAACATTCAAGTACGTGCAGGATTTGTTAAGTAATGGAACGGCAATGACCAAAATTGGAGTAGTCGAAACCGATAGTCCTGGGAGACAGAGGCACCCCGCAAGGATCGGTTCTTTCGCCGCTTCTCTTCAACGTGGCACTCCTCCCTCTCTCGGGTTTGCTTCAAGACATAGAGGGCATAGATCACGCTCTCTATGCAGACGATATCACTGTGTGAACGTCTAGGGCAGGGTCGGAGAGTTGGATGGAGGAGACCTTTCAGAGAGTGGCAAAGACCGTGCACGAGTTCGCTAAATCATGCGGCCTCAGTTGCTCGCCACAGAAGTCAGAGTTACTCGTCATCAAGGCAAGAAGAAAGAAAAGAGACGAAGAGAACGTCCGCATCACCATCGACGGGACGACCTTAACGCCAACCCCGCAAGCACGTGTCCTGGGTGCCATCTTCCAGAACAATGGCAAGGCGGGGACGTCGATCGACAAAATCAAGGTGTCAACGGAAGAAATCTCGAACATGATCAGAAGAGTCACAAACAGACAAAGAGGATTGAAGGAGGACGATGCACTGACGCTCGTCCAGGCCTTCGTGACGTCGCGCATCGTTTACGCGGCGCCGTACCTCTAGGTACTCAAGAAAGACAGGGACCAATTGAACGTCATTATACGCAAGGCAACCAAGATGGCGCTGGGCATGCCGAAGCATTCTTCGACCGACAAGCTTCTTGGCATGGCCAAGCACAACGTCGTTGAAGAGTTATAATAGAAGCTAATCTGTCTAATCAAAGAGTTCGACTCAGTCAAACTTCGGCGGGACGTCGCGTTCTTGCCAAGTTGGGCTGGCAAGAGGCAGAGCGGAAGGAAACTGGGCCGTTACCCAGGTTGTGGGCGCATAAAATCGATAGTAAGCCGCTGCCTCGAAACATGAGGTCGGGTCGTAACGACGGCCGCAGAACGGCTCGTATAGCGGCCTTGACGGAGACTTTAGATCAAATAGTAGAAGAAGAAGAGGGCGTCACTCTCTTCACAGACGCATCATTACCCAAGTTTTCATCGAAAGCCACGCTGGCAGTTACGACGCGGGATGTGCTCGTAACCTGCGCCTCCATGAATAAGTCTTTTCCGGAGGTGGCAGAAGAGGCCGCGATAGCGATAGCACTCGCGCAGCGAAAGGTGGGAAGAATTGTCACTCACTCGCAAAAGGCGTATAACAGCTGCAGAAAGGGGTGGGTGTCTCTGCGGCAGTAGATATTCTCAAGACTAAACGCGACTTACCTGAAAGGAAAGTTGAGTTGATACGGATACCGGCTCACTCTGGGCTGGAGGGCGACGAACTTGTCCACCAGTTCGCCCGAGAGATGGAACACCGGGTAGAGGAAGGTAAGCCACAGTCCATAATTATAGGGACATTACGAACCATTACAAGACGGAGAGGCGCCGTTACCCCGTTCCTCACAAATCGCTTAGCAGAGAACAGCAATCGATCTACAGGCAGATACAGGCAGGATCCTTCCCGCACCGTTGCCTTCAAAACAAGATGTACCCGGAAAGGTACGAGAAATGCAATTTCTGCAAAACTCAGTTAGGCACGCTTCAACACGTCATTGGAGTATGCGATTTCATCAAGGCAATCCTCCCACCTCTTACCTGCCCCACTACTCTACCCCATCCCTCATCCACCCTTACCGAGCGGTGGGAGACCTTGCTAACCAGCACCGCCCTGGAAACCAGCTCGTCCTGATCTCCAGGGGCCAGGCGGCTAGGGAAGCATATGGGTCCCGTGAAGAGGGAACCACTTCCATTGACGGCCTCTAAGAAGATGTCGAGCTCGGCTCAGTAAAGTTGCTTCTCTCTCTCTCTCTCTCGCCGCCATGCACGAAACATGCCGGTAGTGGCGTGAAGTGCAGCTATGGTTTTATGCATTGGGTTTTCATTTGATCTTTTCGATATGCTGAGAAGCGCAACCAAGACGATTGTGGCATATCAAGTAAGTGCACGAAATAGCCAGCAAGCTACTGTAAGTAATGTCTCTGAAGGTTTGCGTTTACATGTGACTGCTGTCAGGAAACCTTTGCCATCACTGCCCACACCCGCGCGTTTTCACCTCCTACGAACCCTCGTCGCATAGAATCTGACTGTGACGGGCACCCTCAATACAAAACACAATCTATGGGCGTGCTCTCATGTTCGGTTGGCGAGAAAATTGTGCCGGACAAAATGATGTGCAGCTGGAAATCCTCGGACATTTGGGAACGGGTAAAAAAAAATTCAAGGAACGTGCATGGAGAAGTCCACTTGGCAACGTAGTGATGCAGTCCTATATATATATATATATATATATATATATATATATATATATATATTCGCACTGCGTTCCCAGCGGGATGCCGCGACTACGCTCCTTCGAACTAGGCGTGCTTTTCATTATAACTTGCTGTGCGATGTTCGTCCGGCACAATATCCAGCAATTAGTCAGCGGTGTCTCGAATCAGCACTAGATTCCCGCGACGTCGCACGAAGGCACCGTCGTCAATCCAGACTTCAGGCTGCGAGGGCGTCGTCGTGGCGTGCGACGAAGACAGAGCAGTATTCGGCGAGACGGCCGACGTCCAAACCCGGGGAAGTTCGAACGCCGGCCTTGGAGTTTGCGCTTCCACCGTTGCGGCTGTCGGCTTCGCCTCGTGTTGGCGCACGTGTCTGCATGGATCCAGCCTCATCGAGACGCCCTCCTCTCCGTGGCGGCCGATTCTCACGGCTGCTTTAGTGGACGAGGTGTAAGGCGGCCATTCATTCCCGCTGAGGGTCCTCGGCAAGCGCCTGTAGGCAGGTAATTAAGCGAGCAGCCAATGAAGTTGCGGAAAATGAGTGGAGCGAAAAAAATAAATATAATATGCAGGTCCAGTGGACACTAATCTATAAGTGCAGGTTTAGTGAAGTGATTAATTAAACGTGCTGCGAGCAAATGCGATGAGCACGATTTGGTTCATTTTCATCTTATGTACGTGTAACCTCATGCAAGATATCTTATGTTTATGCAACTCAGACGTGACAACTTTATTTATGTAACGTTTATATTCGTGCACACAATTAAGCTATATGCCGAGATGGGAACACCGAATCAGGTGGATGCACGAAGTGAGACATTTACGCAGCGATATACGAGGCAAAGTGTAATGCTTGTGGAGGGGGCGGCACAATGCGGCACCGAGATTGTTAAAGAGCCTGATTCGCTGTATGCTTTCGGCAGTAAGCGAGTATAACACTCTGATTTGAAAATTATAACAGCGCTAACACATGCAACCACAAAAGAACAAGGACGAGACACAAGCGCTCGTGTCTCGCCCTTGTTTTTTTGTGGTTGCATGTGTTAGCGCCGTTATAATTTTCAAATCAAGTATGCACCAACTCGCCCAGAAAGAAGTTTTAATGATATAACACTCTCCTCCGGCCAAACTCTCCGCCTTTCTTCTCATAAAGCTCTCTCTCTCTCTCCTTTGTCGAGAGAAGAGTGATGATGAGAGGTGCGTGGGGGCACAGAGAAGTACGATTCGCTCTCTTTTTCGGCTTTCGTACTGCGAGAAATTGCTGCTGCGACAGACGTTCTGCTGCCGCGCGCACGAGATCGCGGGTTAGATTCCCACTTGCGGCAGCCGCATTTCGATGAGTGCAAAAAAAATGGCCAGGCTTAGCTTGGTTAAGCCAAGAATGCGTTGCATATTGCGCGCGTTGCATATTGCGCGGTCCGTGACGTCACGCGCCGGCGCAGCGCCCCTAGCGGGAGGAGCGGGAGATGGTGGTGGCTGCGGCCGCGCGCGACCGCGCGAGTTGGGGCCCAGCTTTTCCTCCGGCTGTAGTGACGTCACGTCACGTGGTTGCGCTAAAGGTCAATGGTGGCTGCCCGGCCGCGCCCAAGGGCTGAACTGAGTGATTGCAATATGCAACGCATAAAACTCTAGTGTAGGGGTATGAGCCACTATGATGGCTCATACCCCCAATGGTGGCTGCCCGGCCGCGCCCAAGGGCTGAACTGAGTGATTGCAATATGCAATGCATAAAAGCAGACACACTAGCGCGCCGCAATTTGGATGCACGTTGATCAATTGAAGCCACCGTTTCCTGTGACCTCATTACATTGTTTGAATTTTGGTGCTGTATACTCCGAGCGCGTCAAGCTGGGATAGCTGGCACCGCCGTCGGCGTGACGTGTATGAAGGATCACGTGCACACAGCGGCTGCGTCGGCTGCTTCGGAAGCGTTGAAGCAAGTTGAAAACGAAAGTTTAAAGTCCCACCAGCGCTGCGCTTTTGATTAAGTGGGAAGGTTTTCCAGCTTCGGGGTGTGTGCTTAACTATACTGGAAAACCCTGTAATAGGTAGTGGCTGCCTTTGAAGGCGTCCGACATGGTAGGCTGCTGCTCGGCGCCGCAATGCCAGACGTACACAACGGAGCCCGGTGTCAGCCTTCACACGTGTCCAGGACAAGAAGCTGCGTGAAGCTTCGTTCCCGAAACTTAGAACCGGCAAGCAGCCATCGGCTACAACTCGGGTGTGCAGCAAGCACTTCCATGAGGAAGATTTCTCCTATACGACGTCGGGGCTGCGATGTTCGCCGTGAGTAGCAGAAAACGCGCACTGAGACGTTCGACTGCGCGTGCGCTGCCCGGCTAATGTCATGAAGCTTTGGTCTACGAACTTGATGCTAAATACTGAAAAGTTAACAGCAATGGAAATGCAAATGGAACGGTAAAAAGCACATTAAAAAAGGGGGCATGACATATGCGCATGCTTGTGTAGCACCAAACAATGAGATGTACTGGATTAAGAAAAAGAAGCAGCAGGCAATGACTCGCTGAGAAGGCCGATAAACATACATTGCGACGCAACTTAATAATGATATTGAAACGTCCAAGACTTTAGAATAATAATAAAAAAAGATTGAATCGTCGCAACGGCACATCACAAGTCGCTGTCGTAGGCGTCGAAGTCCCTAGTTATAATGAGATTATTTTTTATCAGATCTGATAGTGTCCACGCAACAATAGTTGCTTGTTTACTGTCAAATGCTCATATGCCGCGGCCTAAAGCTCTCGGCACGGCGCGAAAACGTGCTCGCAATGAAAGAGAAACATTGCGCGCGCACATGCATGTAGTGTTGGATCTCTTTCGACGAAGGTTCATCCCTAGCGCTGCCACCAGTTGTTGGATCTGGAGGACAATCCCAATTGCTGTCCCCCAGATTTTGGACCTTGCCGTTGGGTGCGGGAGTTAGCCGAGGTTGAGGAGGACTTTGAGATGAAAACTGGAGGTTTATTTACATTATTTACAGTGAGAGTACAAAGAAATTAACAGTCATAAAGTCATCACGGGCCGGCAGCAACTCGGACGCTGCGGCCCGTGGCAAGAAACTCGAAAGAGATGAATGAAGGAATGCTCTATTTTGCTGCTCCCGGTCTGGCTTTTAACCCCTTTGGTGTCTCGAGTCGGCGAGCCCGCTCAGGTGTCGTCATTTTCGGCCCAGAGGGTCACTCCTTGGGCTCCAATTGTCCGAGGGATTACTTGTATACGGTATTGCCTTCCTGGTCTGCAACTGCCGTCACAAAGGCGGACGGGGGGGATTGCTGCCAGGGCTTCACGGTGCATTGCAGCCGTCTTGCCTCGCGGCTTGCAAACGCTCAGAGGGGCCAGGCGGTTCTCGAGCGACCTTTCAGAGCCGCAAAGCAGCTTTGCTCGGGACCTACGCTACCTGGAACCGTGTCAGGCTCCCGCTACATTTTCGGGAAGAGTCAAGCAGTGAATAGCTCCACATGCGGCGCACGAGGTGGGGGACGCCAACTTGTTTGGACGTGCTGCGCCTCGGGAACGTGGTAGATGTGCTTTTGCGTTCCTTACTTAGGTGTGGCGCGATTCGATGTGGTCTGGTGAACTCGAAGGAGGCTCAGGAAAAGGTCTCGGATCTAACAGTAGACGCGCAGTCGGTTGCTGCGAACCAGTGCGACCGCTGCATTGAGGCATCATTCTCTTATGCTGCATTTGAATATACAGACAGCCGACTATTAGAACATATTTCACATAGTTCGCTCTCAGCGACTGTCGACCTTTCACGCAAGAAGCCGGTTCGGGGGACGCCATCGCGGCGTGCGCCCGCCGTGGGTGTTCACTGTACGTATTCGGTAAAGAGATAGTGTCTGTGAACCATCCTGTACTTTTTGTGTGCCCAAGATTATTATTTTGGCAGTAAAAAAAAATCATGAGCCATTCCACTCTGTGAAGGTGGTTGACCAGCGAAGCTGGTTAGAACACGACACGTAGGTGACACAATTTTGAACAAAGGTACAAACTCATTTATTGTCTTGATGGGCGGTCATTGTGACGAAAGGTACGCACACTCATTGTCTTGATCGGTGGTCATTATTTCACTCGCAACTGCAATCACGTTCTTTGATAATGTCAAATCGACGCATGTACGCCACTGAGTGGTCAGTTGGGCCGGATCGGTGTGGCATCGCAAGGGTATGTCTGCAACACGGAACGCGTAAACCGCTCCCCTTTTCGGTACCGATGCATCCACATTGAAATCACCGGCAACGACAATCGCAGCTAATTCACGCAAAGTAAGTAGCCATGAATCTTACGGGACTGTGAGCCATTACATTTTTTGCTCACGGCCATTGCCATAGCCATTGCTCACGGGGGTATGAGCCATTGCCCACGGGGGTATGGGCCATTGATAATGACAGTTTTCGACCTGCTGTTCTGTATGTTGTATGCGTGATTATGAAGAATTCAAGCACTGTTCACTTCACTTTGCTGAGTGCTTGTAGCCCCTGCCTTACGGGGCTATGAGCCATTGAATTTTTTTGCTTGCTGACGGGAGTATGAATGCTTAGGGGGGTATAAGCCATTGATGGTGATAGTTTTTGCTCACGGAGAACAAACATTCATGGAACCCTAGCCATATACAGCTTCGTTGTTAAGACTTCCGCCGTTTCGAGAGTTCTTACAAAAATGTCCAGGAGGGCTCCCGCAGGGTGTTTCTTTTGAGCGTCAACAGCCAAACATATGAGCAGCGCGCCGCGTTATCCCTAACGGGGCGCTTCCGACAAATGGCGACTACGTAAGTACTCGCCCCCCAATACTATATCTAAATCTATTAACCGTGAGGAGCGTTCTGAGAGAAACGGGAAGAAGCAAAACCATCGTCCCACTTGCCCCGTGTTAACGAATGAGCCGAGCGTCCTGACGAAGCTGTCCCGAACGGCGATGTCCTCATCGTTGGTGCGCACGCTGCTGAGGTCGGTGAGCAGGAGACGCACGGTAGCGTAGTGTCCGGCCTCGTCACCCCGAAGGTTCGGCTCTCCAAACGAGGGTTTCGCATCGAACACGAACCAGTGCACGGTCACGCCGCTGCCGGCCATCCGCTCGGCGAAGCGACGCATGGGGCAATGGTACCTGACGTCGGCGTACGCCTCGGTCCACACCACCGTGGAGTTGGTCGTTCCCAGCTCTCGCTGCATATGAGAATAGTGTCGGGCCAAGGAATCAGCGCGTGACAGCTTCGCAGCTTTCGGCAGACGTGGGCGAATATTGGAAATTTCGAATGTGCACACCACCCTACCGAATATATGCGAATGGAATATTTCTGCATCGAGTAGCAAAATCTCATTCGAGAACTGAAGTTTAATATAACTGAATATTTGATTAATGCCGAATAGGGTCCTTGTAAACGTTTATGGTTTGCTCATACGAATTAAGAAATGACATTAAAATAGCCTTGCTTTCAATGGAGAAAATCTGGGTTGCTGCCGCCTTTTCACGTCCTCTCGCTCACTATCTTACTTTCCTTAATACATGCGATAGTCGACGCCTAAAGTTTCGCAGTAGTGTAGTATATCCATACCTATAGAGACCAAATATGCAGCCGCAAGGTTCACGACATACGAGCTGAACAGGTATTTATTTATTTATTTATTTATTTATTTATTTATTTAATATACCTTACAGGCCCTATGGGGCATTGTGTTAGGTGGGTTACAAAATCAAGGGATGAGAAAAGAGTAAACAGCCTTCTAAAGTGTAATACAAAAGGTACGCCTCAATGCAGGGCTCAGCAACATTAATACCAAAAACATGTAAAAGGAACAACTGAAGTAATGAAAGGCCACAAAGGTACACTTAAGGAAATAACACGACTAAAACTCAACGTAAGGTACTAATACACGAAAAATGAACATATCAGGGAATACAATTCTTGAAGGGATATTTCGGGAAAAAGACGCAAAAAAGCAATAATATATACAGGGCATACAAGTGAACACGTGACGCAGCATAAAATAGCAATTCATAGGAACGAGATAGCAATGCATCAATAAAAAGAAAAAAATCACAAGAAGTTCCAAGCACATTGCCAAGTGTAAGAAACAAGATAAAGTGATTTGTAAGTGCTATTATGAAAAATGCTCGTGTAGGAGATGACGAAATTTTTCTTGATCTGACTCGGAAGCAATGTGATCAGGCAGATTGTTCCACAAGCGAATGGCCGTAGGGAGCGCGGAAAAGTTAAAAAGCATGTGTCGTACCGTACATGCGCGCAAAACTGAAGTGGTTATTTAATCGGCGAGACGTGTTCGAGGCGATCTGGATATGTAGTGTAGATTGTGTGGCATTATAAACATATTTGTGAAACAAGGATAACAGAGCGATATTACGGCGAAGAACTAAAGGCTGTATTGAATGATCGAGTTTCATTTGCGTTACGCTGGAGTGATGGCTATAATTACGTGAAATGAAACGGGCAGCTCGGTTTTGGACTGATTCAAGCATGTCGATTAAGTATGTAGGATGCGGAGACCAAATGGATGATGCATACTCGAGCTGTCGACGAACAAATGTCTGATAGGCCAATTTGCGGATGTTGGAAGGTGAATTACCCAGATTACGACGTAGGTAACCTAATGTCCTTGAAGCTTTTGCGCAAACGGCTGCAATGTGGTTTGTCCAGGAGAGGTTTTCGGTTAGGTGAACACCCAAATATTTATACGATACTGTATGTAACAATTCTTTATTATTGACGTTGTATAAGAAATGTGAGTTGTCACGCGTACGACTAAAAGAAATCACCTGCCATTTTGATACATTTAAAGCCATTAACCAGGTGGTACACCAATTATGAATTAGGCTAAGGTCATTTTGAAGGGCCAGGTGGTCGTCAGTACTGTTAATTGATCTGTAAATAATGCAGTCGTCAGCGAAAATACGCAAGCGAGAAGAAACATTAAGTGGCAAAATGACTGTGTGTCATTATCGGCGATGAGCCAATGACTGGTATGCCCGATGCGCTGGCTCATTAGCTATAGCGCGTTGCTGCTGAGTACGAGGTCGCGGGTCAGATAGCAGTGGTCGCATCCGAATGGCGACGGAAAGCCAAAGCGCTTGTGGGCGTATATTTTAGACCACATTAAATGGCACCGAATGGTGAAAACTAGTACTCGGTTCTTCGATACGGCGTCCCTCGCGGCCTACCGGGCAGCTTTGAGTCGTAGAATCGCTTCAAGTATAATGACTACGGCGGTGTTCAGGCATAAAACGCAGAAGCGACAGTTTGTGCGTATTTTGACCGTTAAGGTAAAATTGATGCCAAACTAATTGTCATGCAAATTTGATCTTAACAATGGGAGTCTTGTAGTACTGACCTCGTAATCGTTTAAAAGAACAGAGGCGTTGTCTATGCCCTGAGAAGTGAGCCAGTGCAGCATCCACTCCTGTTGCATGCTGTGCAGCGTCATCATCGGGCCTACGAAGTGGTACCCCTCATCGGGAGTGGTTCCCAGAAGCAGAGACCCGCGCGGTCTGAAAACACTCGGCCCTTGTGCAGTGGGAATGTCATCCATGCTTCTGGAAGTATCGATGACCCGTCCGTTCAGCCCCGTCAGCCGTGGCACAAGCACCGAGGACGGAAGTCTTCTGAGGCATGGAATAATCTCCTCTGCGGACGAAACCTCGTCGTAGCTCTCGCATTGAACACGGCGGGCAAGAGTGCGCATGTTCATCGCAATGACGTCAGCATCTTTCATGTACCTGCGTAAGGCGGGGTTGAAGCATCGTTATCCTGTTTGGGCAAGTTTAGTCTTTGGAAGACAAGTATATCAGACGAGGGCTTTCGTTAAGATTAGTTCATACTACCGCTGTTCGAGCAGGAAAAGGAGGTAGAGAGTGGGGGAGAATAATGCGCGATGTTCCTATTGTTAGCGTCAGATATACCCGGTATGATTTCGGTGGTGAATGGCGTACTTAGTCAAGGGAAACACGGGGAAGGCGGGCGATGGAAATTCAAGACGATGAGCAAAACGAGAACAAGGTAGCTCAGGTAACAAGGTGGCTCCCGCTTTTACTTTGTTATCGTTGTGCTCATACTTAATCAAGCACTGTCGTCAATCCCCCGCGAGCCTTCCTGGCAGGAGGACAAATCCCACGGCTGCCACGTGTCGCAGCACCCCATCTCTTTCCTGTATCCATAAAGTGAATGCGACTGATTTCGATGGCTGTAAACAGTTTATCGTCCACGCGAGGCTGCAGCCATTGTTTTCTGTACTCGCACCTACAGCTTAGGGGCCGAATTCACAAAACTGTTTATTCGTGTTAAGGTCCTTCACCATTAGCCGGCCGCTTTCCAGCATCGGAATTGGCTAGCATTTTTACTCAAGAACGATTCTATAGCGTAAGAGCTTTTTTGTGAATGGGAGCTCGTGCTTTTTCTTTCGGGAGCCTCACCGGGCGTAGGGGCTCCCGCTAATCATGATGAAGCGCTGCACGTCTGCGACTTCGGGTTGCGTGCTGAGCACCCAATGGCCCACGGACGCGGCTCCTGCTCCGTGTCCCGCGAGAACTAAGCGAGACGCGTTGCCGCCGAAGAAGCCCACGTTTTCCCTGAGCCAGCGGACGGCGGTGAGCTGGTCGCCCAGGCTCAGAGACATGAACTCGGACTCATTCCACGCGGAGTGGCCCAGCAGCCCGAGCCTGTAGTTGGGCACGGCAACCACGACGTCCGCCTTGGCCGACAGCACGGCGCCGTCGTACGCCCTGTGGCGGCGAGAAAGCGTTTCTTTATTGGAAAGAAAGAAAACGAGCCGTATTGTGACGGTAATTCGCGAAACATGGAAAGCTTCTACAGCGCGTTTGAATTCTGCAATGGAACGTCTTTGTTACACGCTGCATGTGGTCTCTCTTCAATTACAAACTTCATTATTTTGACTTGTTTACCATTCGCTGAAGTCATTTGCGCTTAAGTTATGTAAACGTGAAAGCATAGTCTATCTTCATGTAAAAATGTTTCAGCGTCGTGTTCTTATCCACTTTCGTTCTCGCTTTTAATGTGACTTCTTCCGTGTGCTGCCGTTAAACCATTGTTTATAATGGGAGCGGGGGGCCCACTAAGCTTCCAAACGGGAGATTTCGTCTCCCGCTTCTCCGTCGGTTCTTTCTATTACATGAAAATGAAGAAAAAGAATGACTGGCTCATAGCTGCATGACTAATGTTGCCGAGAGAGTTTTATCGGTTTTTTCATTGCTTTAGCGAATTGCAGTTTTCCTATAACCCCGTGTTAGAGGTAGAGGTGTGAGACCTGTAAAAAAAGACTTTTGAAAAACAAACAAACAGACAAGCAAGCAAGCAAAAAAAAATAATTTTTTTTTTCTGTATTCTTTTTCTGTGCATAAAAGTAGAAAAAGCTATCGGTTAAAGGAGTACTGACACAAAATATCGAAGTCGAGTTAACGTGTGAGGTCGATTAATGTGGGCACACATCATCTGCAAAATATCAGCGGCGAATCTGACTTGGAACATATATAAAATCAATTTTAAGTACGTGCGCGCAGCCAACCGCAAAACGCAGCACCTCGCGACATCGATATCGAGGAAGGATTGTAAACAACCGAGAAAACACTACGTCACAAATTGTCGTTGGCCGCCATGCTGCTTTCATGTGCTCTTCTACTATGTCGCCTTGAAAAAGACAGGCTCAATTTTCGAAACGTTGGCTCCCGCTTTTACCTTCGTCTTGAATCGTCTCGAATTTCCATCTCCCGCCTTGCCCGTGTTTTTCCTTCTTCTCAGTTGTTGCTTGTAGTGGGACGCTCGCCGTGTCGCTGCAACTGCAGAATTAAGCGACAGTGTTTGCCGTCTTCGCAGATATCCCGCACTCTCAGCTTGACTGCCATTGAATGTGGCCGATGCGAGGGTCTTGAGGTTCGTCCTCGCTGTCGCCGGCAGCAATATCCGAGCCGCTTCTTTCTAGCTGGTCGAATCGAAAGTGATTCTGCAGGAAATCGTCGCCACTGGACGACGAAAACGAGGACGACGATGGTGGCGAGAACAATGCAAAGCACGCACAGGTGTAGCAGACGAACTAGCCACAGGAAGCTCGTGCGCTGACGTGCGCGTCAGAACATACGTCAGAAGTTTTTGCGGTCACGTGCCTAACTGTGTTTACATTCCTTCTCTGGCCCATCTCGTTGCTCTCTGAAACCGAAGCTTGGACTAGTCGCTACAAACAAGACTCCAAATAATTGCCTGCTGCGCTCTGAAGTACATGAGGTTTCGTGCTGTGGTTGCTGTGATTACTTATTAAAGAAAAAAACACCATATCGAAATTTTTTGTGCCAGTATTCCTTTCATATTTACCCAGTAAAACGGAGTGCATTGATATAGATAATGCGAAAGTTAGGCTGGTGTCACTTTGTGAGCATAAACGTACAGGCGACATGTTGTTTCATCCACATGTTGTTTGTGTAATATTTTTGATGGTGGTGTTACGCTGCTTCTCCATCGTTTGTGACTCACAAAGACAACCTAGGTATGCGTCACTTGGTCTGAGGATCCGACCTTTCATAGATAAAAAGCAGCAAGAAGAACAGTCCCGTTTACAGACTCATTCATAATGATATAGAAGAACCTGCTTTGCAAGCCAGGTCGGACGCCTTGCCTATACTCTGTCAGTGAGCGTCTGAGTATAGGTGCAGAGAACATGATTTGCCGTTGCCTTAACCTAGTGCATAAGTACAGTTGAGACGAAAGTTTGGTATTTCAGTGCAGTATTTTTGAGTAGCTACTCTGCGCTCTTGTTTCTCGGTGTCAAACTAAGTGCACCATCCTATAACAGTTCCATCAGGTTTTAACTGTGGAGGCAGAAAAGAGCACCGTCTCCCTCCGCTGTATTTTTAGATATTATTCCACCGGTATCTTTTCATTGCAAAGCAACACTATTCCGCCGGTATATTTTCATTGCAAGGTAACATCTTCACTTGGCTCTCTCTATCATTATAGCGAGGAAAGCCTCCACAAAAGTTATTTTCCTTAACTCTAAATTTCAATGCAAGCCTTTATGGTGTCATATTTCGAGGTGGTAGGCTTCTGGCTACACAGCATGAATGACGCCCTCCTGAAGCATGAATTTGGAGGTGTTGTATCCAACAAATAAATTAATTTAGTAGATTTTATGTCAGGCGCAGAATTTTAACTATTAGCTAAAGAAAAATGTGGAGCAGTATTAATTGCGCTTCACAATGGCAAGAATCATACCTTGAGAAGTAAGAAAAAAGAACCCATTAACGAAACCCGGGTTGCCTAAAGCCGAGCTGTCGTATAGATTTTGACAGCGTCTGAATGGCTCTACCGTGTGTTTCTACGAAGACATTAAGTAATATTTAAAAACAGCCGTTGTGAAATAGAAGGATGGTTCCTTCGGAGACACGCCGTCAGTGGTGGCGACCACGGCGTGACGGGTGAGACGCGTCAATTCGCTAATGAACGAAGAAATAGTTAACTAGCTTTTTGACTTTTAGTTTCAGTAGGCTCATTGTAACAGGAAAAATGAAGCGAGTTCTCCGTACAAGCGCGAAACCTGGAGCGCAAAAGTGGCGCCCTTCGAGGCGACTTTCGACTACGTCTTCCAGCAGCTGGCAGCCAGTGCGCTGCGACAGCGGGGAGCACGAAGCCGCAGCGCGTTTGTGCGATTCACGTGCGCAGGAACAGTATGTTCTTGCACAAAATGTTCATGCATGTTGCGCATGTAAAGGGAGTCAGCATTAAGCCGAAGATTTGAAAAAAAAAATATTCTGGGAATTCACCTACGAGACCATGATATTATTACGAGGCACGCCGTAGTGGGGGACTCCGAATTAATTTCGACTACCCGGGGTGCTTTAACGTGCACCCAATACCTAGTGCACGGGCGTTCTTGCATTCCTCCCCTATCGACATGCTCGCACCGCAGCTGGAATTTGATTCCGCGCCCTCGGACTTAGCAGCGCAATGCCCTAGCCACTACGCCACCACGGTGAGCAGTCGAATCTTGCTTTCGGCATGGTACACCTGTTTCCAGTGTGGCGAAGATCTCCTCCGTGAAGGAACACGATGACTGCGCGGGATCCACAGTCCTGGCCATGGAACAGGCACTCCGTGTCGGGCGTCCACAGGTTCATGTAGAGGCAGTCTTCGGACGTCTCCCTGGGACTCGTGTACAGCCAGCTCGGGACAAGGGCGCCGTCTTGCGGGCAGGAGCGGGCTCGCTCGGCCAAATTAATCCTTCGCTTGAACGATGAGTTGCTCAGGTGCGCTGAAACAAAGACAGTACCGATCGGCTGCTCACCGAACGCTACGTTCCTCCGACTATGTTCAACTTGGCTGCTAGTCAAAGGTGTCCGCGGCAACAGCCAATTAATCCATTAATGAACGTGTACGTATGTACTCTTTTTTCTTTTCTTTGACGCGGATACTCATGCGACGCAAGAACATTTCTTATGCGTTGTGGTAGAATACAGTGTCACATGTAGCAGCGCTACTACGTCTCCCGTATTTCTGTATTCTGCGTACAGAAATACGCGTACAGATAATCTGTAAAGCTGTATGACATCTCCTGACGTTACTGTTCTTCCCCGCCTGTAATCTAAATAGAATCGTCGAGAATGCAAGACCAAACTGGGCTAAATAACACCAGGGCCGGAATGATGAAATAATTCTATTCATAATAATTTTTGGCTTCATCATTGGCTATCACTAGCTATGCTGTCACCAGATCCCGCTGGCACGAAGTAATGGCGGATGAATGCGGAGCAGGATCGGGTGAAAAGAACGGTTACGCTATACCGACCCAGAAACACGCGTTCAGTGCTGAATATCAGACGAATCCTGGTGTTGGGAGTATTTTTTGAAGAGAACCTTTCAGTTGTTGCTATTACGATATAGACAAACGTCACTGCCTTGAGGTGTCTCAGCGCTTTAGACATGGCTGGAGTTGGAAAGTGACATCACCCAGGACAACGTGCAGTCAGCCACATTTCCAGAATAATAATTCAATACGCAACTGTAGCTACGACAGGGCGAGATAAAGACGTGAACCGACAATGGCATTGAAATTTCTTGCTGGAGCGCTGTGATGTTGCTCTCGCGTGTGTACTGCGCCAGCTGACTTCTTTACCCGCATCTTCAGCCACCGCCTACGGGGCCACTACAAAACTTTGCATCTCATATGGCCTCTGAGATTGGGTCGCGCGCGCTATCTTGCTTCCGAGAGCATTCATTCTGACCGCGTCCGTTCGTTGTGAATATTTTGTTTTGCTTTAATGTATTGCGCGTCATTTTCTTTCACGGTGCTTATAATTTTTTTTTATTTCACTACTTTCACAAACCTAGGAATAAAACAAGAGGAACGAGGAAGAAACCACACCTCTCTTATTTTATTAGCTTTAGGGCGCTGTGTACACAATTTTGTACGCCAAGGTTGTGCATCAACACTAATAGCATTGATGAAAGTAATGACCTGAAACGCATTCACTATGGTGACGGGGCTGATCATAATAGTTTATCCTATCGATCGAAAAGGCTCACTGGGAGGGGGGGGGGGGGGGGGCGAAGTTCGAGTTTGCATTTCTTCGGGGTATCATGTTCTGTTGTTAACATCGCAACCGATATCGAATCGTTATGGCTCATGTGTCATGCTCCATCTGTAACAGTGCTGCTTGGCCTTTGCTATCGACCCCTGCAAACTAATCCAGACTTCCCACGTCATCTGAATAATACCATTCATAAACTTGTTTCCACTTACTGAAATGGCCGCATTCTTCTTTTTGGTGATCTTAATTTTAACTATCCGGACATCGATTGACAAACCATAACTAGTTCCACATTAATGTATGACACGCAGAAGCGAAAAACTTCATAGATGTCTTTTTAAGTTTTAACCTGCCACAATTAGTTGCTCAACCAACCCATGTCTCGCGAGGATCAGCAAACATCCTCGATGGTATATTAACCAATAGCCCTGAGAATCTATCATCCATCAGTTACTTCCTTGAAATTAGTGATCATAAAGTCATACATGCTCTGTTTTCATTTACCCCGACTTAAAAACAAACGTCCGATAAAACAATACCCCTCTACATAAGGGCAACTATAATGCGATATTTGAACATCTCAACGCCTTTTTTTCCGAGTACAAATCCGCATTTCACACTTGCTCAATTCATGAAAACTGGTTCATCTTCAAGAACAAATTAAATCATCTGACTAATATGTTTATCCCGAAGGTTACCTTTCACACTAATCGCAACAAACAATGGTTTACTCGACGCTTAAAACAACTCGAAAACAAAAAGTGATTGTTTTGTATAGCCAAACGCAATGACGCAGCTGCTGCATGGGAAAAATACTTTGAAGCCGAAATATTCTACTTACTTTCCGTTCGTAACGCCAAATGCACGTTTTATCGCAACGACTTACCAAACTTTAGTAGTCAGGAATCCCAAAGAATTCTGGCAAGTTTTAAATACTACACATCCTCCCGATATTACACGACGAGCGATTCGCACGAGGCAGTTACTGACCATGATTGTGCACAAATATTTAACAACGTATTCGCATCTCTCTTCACTACTGAACTTGACTCGCCTTCGCAGTCACCATCCTTTAACTTACAAACTTTCATGCCGGCTGTCACCTTCTTCGAAGAAGGCATTTCATCCAGAATCCACAATATGAAGCTTTCATCGTCAGCTAACTAGTATGGACGTTATTTATTCGAAACTCCTGAAAAACGTGGGATCAATTTGTGCAGCATATTTAGGTCTATTTTTTTGACAATCACTCTCCTCAGGAATTAGGCCACTTGAGTGGAAGACTGGCAATGTCGTTCCAGTCTAGAAATCAGCTAACAGAGACTTACCCTTGAATTACCGCCCTGTTTCATTTACTAGTCATCATCATCATCATCATCATCATCATCATCATCATCAGCAGCAGCAGCAGCAGCAGCAGCAGCAGCAGCAGCAGCAGCAGCAGCAGCAGCAGCAGCAGCAGCAGCAGCAGCAGCAGCAGCAGCAGCAGCAGCAGCAGCAGCAGCAGCAGCAGCAGCAGCAGCAGCAGCAGCAGCAGCAGCCCGTTTTATGTCCACTGCAGGACGAATGCCTCTCCCTGCGATCTCCAATTACCCCTGTCCTGCGCCAACCGATTCCAACCAGCGCCCGCAAATTTCCTAATTTCATCGTTCCACCTAGTCTTCTGTGGTCCTCGATTGCGTTTCCCTTCTCTTGGCACCCATTCTGTAACTCTAATGGCCCAGTGGTTATCTAACCTGCGCGTTACATGACCTGCCCAGCTCCATTTTTTTATCTTGATGACAATTAGAATATCTTCTATACCCGTTAGCTCTCTGATCCAAACCGCTCTCTTTCTGTCTCTTAACGTTATGCCTAGCGATCTTCGTTCCATCGCTCTTTGCGCAGTTCTAAACTTGTTCTCAAGCTTCTTTGTCAATCTCTAAGTCTCTGCCCCATATGTTAGCACTGGTAAAATGCACTGATTGTACACCTTCCACCTTCGTTTTCAATGATAATGGTAAGCTTCCAGTCAGGAGCTGGCAATGTCTGCTACATGCGATCCAACTTTAACTAGTATGCCTTGTAAAATCACGAAACACGTCATCCACTCCCGAATTATCAACTTCTTGGGCTCCAACGAATTTTTCCATCCTTCACAGCACGGGCTTCGTAAGGGCTTCTCTTGCGAAACCCAACTAGCACTATTCCTTCACGACTTGCACAGTAATCTTGATTGTAACATGCAAACTGACTTCGTCTTTCTTGATTTTGCAAAACCTTTTGATAAAGTTTCTCACCGGCGTCTGTTACTAAATTTCCGAAGCTGAACCAACATTCTAATATTCTTAAATCAATTGAACAATTCCTAACTAATAGTTCTCATTCAGTCTATTTTAACGGCCACCAGTTCAAACCCGTCCCAGTTACCTCAGGCATTCCACAGGGGTCTGTCCTCGGTCCCCTCCTATTAATATATATTAACGACTTACCCCTGCATGTTTCCTGTAATATTCGAATGTTTGCTGATGATTGTGTCATTTGCCGCACCATTACTAATTGACATGATCATCATATCCTTCAGACAGATCTTAACAGAGTATTAAATTGGTGCAATGATTGGCGATCCGAACTCAGAAACGCACAATCATGAGCCCAACGCTTTTGCGCGCCGCCATGAAATCAGACGGAAGTGTTTGCTGTTGCGCAGGTTCTGCATCGGCTGCCGTTACCCCGTCGCTATAGAGTGATGTCTGTAGTGAAGGGTCCTCTCTTTATATTCAGTTTATATTTAAAATGCTTCGCATACATCTTCAAACACTTCTTTCTGATTGGGATTGCGCTGGGAGTTTGAATAAGATGTGCAAAATGTGTGACTAAAATGAGTTCAGAAGGTAGACGTTTGGGGATTTTTCGTTGCGAGTATGTCGTTGTATGCAGCGGGTTCAATTTTTTCATTATTTTTCACAATGTGTTGTACCAGGAATAATATTCATGAGGCTGGATAGGTGATTTTCAAGCATGCTAGACATAAAATAGTTGATGTTCCCGTATCTGATGTTCCTGTAGTGAGTTTTCGCATGGAGTCCACATTCTGTACACTTAACTGACTAAAGAACCCAAAATTAATATTCAATTATGCAGCTGTATGCTTTTTATGATTCTTAAGATGTAAGGAATGGGGTGAAATTAAGCTTTAAATAAACATAATTAATTGACGCGTGATATGGATAGCGCAGCTCACGAGGAACCGTTGACGAGAAATTCGTCCCGCTGTGCTTACGTCACCAATGGAGAGTTAAAGGCGAAGTGCCCCCAGAAGTGAGGTGAAAACATTGTTTGTAATCTCACCAACCCCATTCATACGTGCATTATAATTTTTCAACATCCTGTCTTTTTTTTAAATTGGATGCATAGAACACACCTGCTTATTCAACTTTCTTGAACACAAAGCTGTGGCTCAAGCGTTTTCGCCAAGAGTCGCAACGAAACGGGCAGCGGGGCAAGCACCAGAGCCACAAACAACACAGAGACAAGACGGCGCCACCAAAGTACAGACTCGCAAAGGTACAAGTAGTTTTTTGATAAAGTGGGCAACAAACCTCGCCTCGAGTAAATACCAGACTGCAATTAGCAAGCAGCGAAAACAAAACACTGCTCGTCCAATAATAATCTATAAGTGTAACGCATCTTTAGGGAGGGGCACTCTCATGTGTGGTTTCTTATCATGGCTGGCAAATGGACACTTCAGTGAGCCATATCATTACCCGACACCACTTAGTTTCCACCTGCCGTTTCACAACAGGCCTTGCGATCCTAACAGGACGTCTGCACTTATACTGCCCATTTTTTCCTTGCGGTCACGCCCGTGGCACATAGACATATTTCGCAAAGGGTGCACCAACTATCGTAACTGCAAGATATAATCACCCAGAGGTTCCGCAACCTGCGACGGCTGGAAGCGAAGCTTGTTCACAGGTGGCACGGCGAACGGGATTCCAAGGTAGCGGATGACCGGCGGCCCGCCGGGCACAAATATTTGCTCGCCCTCGACACGGCCGAATTTGCATGTCAGTGAGAAGGCGTAGTTGCCACGACGTGTCCCTATAAACTGCGATATGATGACGGACAGCAGGATCAGGCTGCCGATGAAAGCCATCAGCCTGCAGGCTTGGGATTCTGTGCTGCAAAAGTGAAACAGAGAATTAAAAATGGCGCGACTGTTAATGATTCTTTCCCTACCGCAGCCACGCAGCATCAATCAGCCATGATCGATGGGCGCAAAAGACCATTTTAATGTAGACTGTCGAACCGAAACCTTTTTTCGCGCTGGTTTCCGTCGAGTTTCATCGAAAACGGTTAAACTTCGGTTCCACTCCGGGGCGAAAAAATAACGGTTCAAACCAGTTTGTTTGCTCATATAAACCAAGAATAATTCCAAAAAAACAGCATAAGCTTTGTAAAAAAGTTTGTAAAAATACTCAACATTACTACTGAGCTGCACGGAAATGCTAAAAACAAAAAAGGTAAGACTATTAAAAAATAAAATTACGCGCGCTGTTCTTTAGGCTATTAGTAGTTACAAAATATCACATTGTGGAACCACGCCTCAGGAATAATACGTAATTTATATTTCACCTACCTAAATTTACACACAGTGTGATCAACAGCAACTACTCAAACTAGAAAGAGCTTCATTTCACTGGTTATATATAGGGTCTTCAAAGTTAGAGTAATTGTAATAGAAACGCTATGCGAGGTACGCAAAGTCTGCTTGCACAGGCGATTTATGCACTTTGGCGAACACAATTTTCAAGACAAATTAGAGCCACCAAACGCATAATAAATGAAAAACTTAACGGATTTTCATGCTATCACGATTGCGGTCTATGTTAATATTTCAAATTTTAAGATAATCTTATTTGAGCTTCCCTTTGATTCTCTTTGAGCGCTTCTGCTATGCATGTTAGGAGTGCTTCCGAGATATGCATAATCAAGTTTCACACTCATTCCGTTAATTTTCTTCAGGGGCATGGATCTCAGCACAACGTTAAGCCCCCATTGGGACGTAGCTTATTGCGCGTTGCATATGGCTTGCCATTGGACGAAGCTGATTGTTAGTTGATTATTAACTATTAATGTTGCAGATATCAGAAATTGGAGATACCTATTTTATACAGGTCTCGATGGGCTAAGCTGCATATGCACTTCTAATGAGCGAAATATTTCTTGAGAGATTGAGCGGCGCTGTCTCGATTGCAGCCAAATACGGCTAATTTTTGGAATAACACGTACCCGTGCCATTTGATCAGTAGAAGCTATTTCTATAAATATGTGGCGCACGCTTATGAATGTTAATCCTTGTAAAAGCATAGCAACAGTGCGAGAATATTTTTTTCTTTACCATCGCGCGTCGTACCGCTCCTTTCGAGGTTTCGCCTGAGACTTCCAGGGAATTTTACCTGTGACCGCCCTCGTATAAAATTTCTATAACTGTTTTCTTCAAGTATTCACGCCAAGGCAACGCGCCGTCGCACATTCTTACCCGCTGTTTATATGTAGTTCATGGAAAGTGTCATGCTACCTGCCGTGCCTGAGCTTGCTTCGAGACGGCTGTTTAGTACCGCTGCGCGCCGTTCGTGGCGCTTCTTGTTCTATCCAAGCAACATTCATGAAGCCCTTGGGTTCAGCGAGAGCAGGGGAAAAGTAAACATGTCCGCAATAGAGATGAGTAAGTGGCGATTGGAAGATTGGTGGAAGAAAAGTAGGGAAACGACAAAAAACGGGAACGTACAAAAGCAAAGTCCGCAATAGGTGGTCAGAAAATTTGGTTGTGGGAGTTCAGTGTTTTTCTTTCTTTTTTAACCTAGGTAGGACATTAGGCAGTATAATAGCAAGAGCTTGGTGGCGCAACCCACCGCCCCTTTCCAAAGGGGCGTCCATCCATCCATCCATCCATCCATCCATCCATCCATCCATCCATCCATCCATCCATCCATCCATCCATCCATCCATCCGTCCGTCCGTCCGTCCGTCCGTCCGTCCGTCCGTCCGTCCGTCCGTCCGTCCGTCCGTCCATCCATCCATCCATCCATCCAAAGTAAGGTGCCTCGATAGCAGCGCCGACGTTCCGGGCTTGGTATCGAGGTGCCCTACGTTCAAGGCTGCAGCGCACGAGGCCCATAGTTTCGGTATTTCCGAAAGAAGCGGAACAGTGAAGGGAAGCACTTGCATGTCACGGCCATTTAACAACTCTGCGGAACAACTTTGAGTGCGTGGACGCATAGAATTGCTACCTGCCGACTCACGTTTCTGGAACAAATGTCGGCGCTATACGGCTACATTACTTAGACGGGATGATCGCTTTTGTTGCCTTTCTCAGTGTCTAAAGGGAGCTTTTTCTTTTTATCTACTTACGCTCTATTTCTCCATTGATCTGAGTAATCCTGCTTTTTAAACACGCTACCGTGCTTCCCGTAACCAGCACAGCACTATGTTTTCGGCTCGGTGCCGGACTTGACTCACGGGGTGCCGCGAAGGTTCCAGCATTAGCAGCCCCACGTTGCCGTGGGTCCAGCCCATACTTTAACTGGCTCCTCGCCGCTTTCACATTTATTTCAAGGTCATCTTTCTGCGCCCGTACAAACGTGAGAGCCGCACGAATTTCTACGCCGCACACAGTGCCCCGCAGAACTCACCCTGAGTGCGCGGCGTGTTGTGGAGACGCCTTGTTGGCCCTGCCCTCTGGCACGGGACAGCTGCAGTCGAAGTCGAACGAGAGGCAGCTACTGTCGCCGATTAGCGGCTTGCGTCCCCTTGTCGACAAGGGGACGGCCATCATAGAAGATGCACTGGGCAGAGGGGACGAGCCTTCGATAAACGGCGAGGAGCTGTCGGAGTTCACGGCTGAGCCCGAACAGCTGGCCGCCGGCAGCGACAAGCTGCCGGCCGAAGCGCACGACGCGGGGCTCGAGGCGGCGCATACACCGTGGTCCACGTTGGAGTCATGTGACATCTGCGGACTCGGTGGGTAAGAGGCGTCGCGCGTAGTCGCTGGATCTTCCTGCATGATCTTGTTGTTCTTGTTCTTGATCATGTAGGATCTTGTTCCCTAGTGAAATGATCTCCGGTGATGTCTCAAACACGAGCGTTGTCAGAGCTTCTTCATCTTCTTTTACCCGCAGAGAATGGCTAGGCCGCTCACTTCTTTCTCTTACTAATATTGTGCTACGGATCGTTTGGAAACAACTGCGCACCTTTCTAAGGGCTGACCGCGGAACAGGGACGCTCTTGCGATATAATTACCGCCTTTGTCAGCGCACAAATTATACAGGATGTTTCCTTTTAGCTGCGCCAATTTAAAAAAAAATCGCCTGTGTCACATAGCACAATTCTAACCCTTAATCTAAATTACCCGACGTGGTGGCCATTACTCCTACGAGAAATCAAAATGCTTAATTAAATAATTAACATACACTACTTAACTTCTTATTTAAATATTTTACGGCACATATTTTAATCTAAGAATTGTAGCTAGTGAGTTCGGAAGACGTAGGCACGTGGAAAGAATTCTCTGGACTGCACCAGTTTCGAGATTAATTTTCGAAGGGCTAGAATTGTGCTATCTGCCAGGCAATTTTTTAAAACTTTGGTGCAGCTAAAAAAAAGGTACCTATATATCTATGGTGCCACTGAAGATTAATGATTCAAGAGCAACACTAGAGCCACAACTGAAGTTACCTTTCAAATCACCTTACCCGTTCGTCTTCCTTCTCACCGATGCCGGTCGACCACGCACAGCATCGACACGGTGAAAGAATGCGGAATACAGTGGGAACAGACAAAACATTCAATGCAACACGCATGAAAAACCTCGGTAGCTGAGGTGAAGGAAGCCAGTCTGTTCCGAAGGAGACTGCTCTTGAAGACGTGCACGAGATGACCAGTATCGAAAAGCCGTAATCGCTCTGGTGATAAAAGTGGGTTACCTAGCCAACACCATTACTTATAGCACTAAAGCTTTGCCGGAAGCCAGTCACACATGTTGGGGGAGTGTTTTGGTGCTTAAGTCCTCATGTCAGCCCGACGCTGACAATATTTTTCATCAATTCCTCAGACAGGAAGCAAGAAAAGAACGGTCGAATGTGCTCAGGACTGTCCTCTATTTTCTAGGTTTCAGTACCGTAACCACTCACATTAACATCCGTGGTGGAAGAATGCTTCTAGACATGGTCGCAGAACATCAGGATGTGATTCATACACCGTGAAACTTAAACTTATTTGCTTGGGGAAAAATTTCATCAGGACATCGGGCACAGCAGCGACGGGGGGAATGATGATGCGAATCCTTGTTTGAGCTTTTTGGTTCATACAGGTACCTGACTTTAATTTTAAAGTGGTTCTCGCCGTTACCATTCAGCCTTTTGCGCACATGAATCCAAAACGTAGGGCTCTATAACGTAAAACTATTCCAATGTGTTTTTATTCCAATCTCATGACGTCAAATTTGCGTAATCGCCGACGCAAGCATCGGGCGGTCAGCCGCAGGGTTGCCTGAAGAGACCAATCAAACGCTCTTCTCGTTCATACGAGGTCACTTTTGTTTGCTTGAAAAACGAATAACATTGCCTACACTGAGCGGCTTGTCTTATCTAATTGGCTCACAAGAGGCGAGGAGCACGCTCAAGTGGAGAGGGATTCGATGGGGCCGAGCCATTGCACTGAAAATCGATAACTGAATGAAGAGGGTGGTGCCGGCGTCTGCGATTGGTCCGCTTTCGCTTACTTAGCTTGCGGTGGCTCGTCGACAATCGCGGCGGCATGCAACGGAAGCTTAGGAATGACGCTAAAGCGGATTCTCTGCAAAGAAGAGTTGGCAGAACGAGGTCGTAAACGTGCCGAAAGGGCTCGAAAACGCTGCACGGCCAGGCAAAAAGTTTTATTACGCGCATATGAACCCATGCTCTCCTACAGGTGCGAGTAGCCAGTGCCTGAGCGATCGGCGGCAGCCATCTTTCATTCCTTTCGGAACGGGGAAGCCTGCGGCTATTCATAAGAAAATTCAGTTTTGTTCGGCATATTAATGCATCTTTAACGCGGACACGTCACTTTGACGCGGTGAGTTTTTGCCGTTTTGTGACGTTGCGTGATAGGCAGGTGCAGTGGGTGCATCCCGAAAACTTTTGACCAATAGCCGAGGGCTAATGGCGAAAACGCATCGAATCAGAAATAACCATTTTTCTTTTGTTTGGTTAAATCATGCATAATCAATGTGTACACGTCATATCATATGGGGAGCTATCGCGGTTTTCGTGACGTCGCGTGGCAGACAGTTGAAGTGGGGGGGGGGGATCCAAAAAGTTTTTGACCAATCGCGGAGGGCTGATTACAGAATTGGAATAGAAAGGTTTGGAATAGTTTTACGTTATAAGGCCCCTAATGTCAGAACAGCGGAGGCACGACCATAGAACAGGGGAAATCTAGCGTAAATCGGGACGTTGTTATACCTTCCCCCAACGTCAGATGGCGGTAGTTTTCTTGTGGCAAGGCAAAAAGACGTGGCTGGGAGGAGGGTACCTATGGACAGGTAGTGATAGCAGAGATAAATATAAGAAATTGATTGATTGCATTAGAAGCGATATTAATGAGTTCAAGAAATCGGGGCAGGTGATATTAGTGGGCGATATGAACTGCGCACATGGATGATTTAGACGGATATACTGATTTTGGCTTCTAGCGCGAAGTGAAACACGGACACAGAAAGGAGCAGACAGGACGAGCGCTCGTCCTGTCTGCTCCTTTCTGTGTCCGTGTTTCACTTCGCGCTAGAAGCCAAAATCATGTTACCGTACCAACTCGCCCAACTGTCTATCCTTTTGCATTACGGATATACTGATTACGACGGTTCTCTAGTGCTCGATCTGTGTGATGAACAGAACCTTATAGCAGTTAACAGTGAGAATAAGTGTCATGGACTGGTAAAGTGGCAATGCGGAAACAGGCAGTCATGCATAGACTACGCCTAGTCTCAGAAAAGGTGCATGAACAACTAGACCAAATGATAATTGACGAACATGGGAAAAATAGCCTGGGTAGCGATCATAGACGCTTAAAATTAAAGTTTGAGAGAGATACTAACGCAAAGCACGAACCAATAGCATCAGAATTTCTAAATATGAATGAAGAGCAAATGACAGAGATCGCAAAAAACATAGAGAAGAAATTGGAAGCTTTTCCTACAGCAGTCTGGGAATAGAAAGAACTGGTAGACGTTATGCAGAAGGAAATAGACACACACGACAAGAAAATTGTTCGGTTGGGAAGAGGAAACCATGTGAGTGGTGGAACAGGGAAATAAAGCAAGAAGAGCGTTACCAGACGTCTAGGGATCTTCGAGAAGTCAAAAAGTTAAGATTACATGAAGAAGAGGTGCTCTTTACATGGAAGAAATACCGAGGAAAGAAAAGGGTGGTGAGTGAGCTCGTGCAAGAGAAAATTGAATGCGCAAGTGAACCATTGGGTGCATAACATTCGCAAAAGAGACAAAGGCGCCCCAAAAGGATTCCGGAACCTTATAAGAGGACTCGGAGCTATAACTAAATATTCTCAAAGAACTGTAAGGGATAAAGACGGTAACAGCTTCGAAGTTGACGACGCGTTGCGGTACCTCACAGACGTTATTAGGGATAACGTCGGCATGAAAGAGAGCGTAATTTGGACTCAGACAGATTCAGCAACAACAGAGAAGCCTGAGAGACCCTGCAAGTGGCACCAAAAAATATCCTGCAATGTTAAGAAGCCCTGGTTCAACTCCAAGTTACAAAGGCTTTCCAACCCCAAAAGAAACGACTGTATCGAATAGCAAATAAACGTGCACTGACATCGAAACGGGATGCTTATAAGGAGGCCAACAATGCTTACACAGAGGCTCTAAAACTTGCCAAAAAGGCATTCCAAGTACACACTTTGCCCACAATTCTTGCGAATGACCTTAGAAAGTTTCGGCGTGTTATTAACCATTCCAAAGATAATTCGGTCACGCTGATTGATTCCAGTGGTTCACCGGTACCCGATGATGTATGTCCCTATGTCCTTGATTCTGTGTTCTGTAACAACTGTGCCGTATGTACTGACCCTGTGTTTCCAACTCTTGAGTGTTGCAATTACCCACCTACGGACATAGGCTTGCCGCTAATTAAGCCTCACCAGGAATTATTAGACTCCCCCTCCTCTCTCTCTCTGTCACCGTCCTGATGTTTCTTTCCTTCATATCCGTCTTTCGCGCAGTTTCATTCGTGTCACCACACCAACTCTCCCGGCAGACCTATTGCAATGCATTTCAAGTATCAAAACCTGGGTTACAAATTGCGAACAATAGCAAACGCTATTATATGCTGAAATGCAGATGACAAGCTTTCTAAGGTAATCCCACTTGAATTAACTCTCGGCAGATTTAACACGCTGGATTCACAACATAGTAATAACAGTAGCCCTACGTAGTAAGTTACTTCGATATTATTATTACGTCGATATTCATAGAACCAATGATGGTCTGATGCTCTGGTAGCGATATATGGACAATTTTTTTCTAGCTCCGACTACATGCTTGCAACCTGCTTCTCAACTCTCCCTTTGCTTCAACAATGTTGAACAACAGAGCGCAGGCATACTTTATTAAGATTGCACGTCTGGCTTGTTGGTACGCCGGGCTGTAAAACTGCGCGTAACTTACGCGCCCTGTGTGCCTGCGCGCGCACGCGTGTGTGTGCATGTGTGTGTTATGCTGTTGAGAACGTGCTATTGGGTTCAATTTTCGACCGTGGTAGCCCCATAGCGATGGACATGGAATGTAAAAACACTTGTCTTCGATTTACGCTCACGCAAGGGATTTCTGCGGGTTAGCGATGCGGCCAAAAATGAGTAGCCCACACGACAGCCCTCTGAAGTTAAGAAAGAGGGATTGCCGTCGGGCGTCATTCTACTACTTCTACTGCTACTACTACTTCTACTACTACTACTACTACTACTACTACTACTACTACTACTACTACTACTACTACTACTACTACTACTACTACTACTAATAATAATAATAATAAAATTCCGGCAGAACCCATCCCGACGTTAATGACTGTCGACGTTAATGCGATTAGCTTACAGGTAACTTGGCGACACACCGTATTGCCAGCACCGAAACGCATCATGTATATGTGCCGTGTACTGCAGCCGGCTTCCTCTTTTGCGCTTCTCCTCCGGAAAGGCTTATAAACAACAAGCATACCCAACCTATACCGCTGAGTGGGTTAGGTTGCCCAACAATTCTAATAAAATTAATGATAATAATAGTTTAATTGCCTTTTGCTTATGCGTGTGTGGATTGATATAGCGAGCTTAATTTGTAAAGAGAAAAAAAGAAAGATGTACTCTAGGGACGAGGAGTGAAAGCACGAAGGCGACAAATATCACTGCCACCGTTGGCATCATAAGATCGTCGATACCGGTCCTGATTATTAATGAGTAGCCATCACCACTGACAGCTTTGGTGTTGCTGAGGAATGGCAAAGTGAAAGCGACAGCATTGTACGTGGCGCACGTGGCAGTGGAGAAGGAAGGAAGCAGAGAAAAAGAGTTCTTTGTCCACTCAGGGCTGCTATTCTTCGCGTGAAATTCCATCCGACCAGGGCAGCGGATAACGCGTCGAGTGGGCGGGGCAAGTTTCCGGGTCCTCTCAGTGTTTGCTCGGCCGGTCGCCGGGATTAATGACTCGAGGGGACAGCCAGAACCATCAGGATGGGCCATTCAGCGAGAAGTATAGGCGCACAGAGGTTGTCGCCTTCCGTGGTTGTCAGCGATCCTGCTTTTCTTTTTCCTCTTAAGATCTGCTAGATTTCCCCATCTTCCGCCGCTTTTCTCTTGAAGGACCAAGTGCGAAGAATGCGAGACAAAGCAGCAGCGCACCCATACAGTTAAGTCAACTTGGTACTTTGTTCTTTCGGTCACAGAAAAGAACGAGCTTCTCGTTTGCAAAGCGGGAACTAGGAGTCAGATGCGTCTTTGGAGGAGCAAGAATCACGAGGCGATACCTACGCGGTGGTGTGAGAGTAACAAGGAAGAGTATATACGCACAAATAGTAATTATCCTAGTGGTGAAGGTAAGAAAGAAAGAAAACGCCTCCCATGGAACGGTGTTTGCTTCTATATGTACTTGCCTTCAGAGAAAGCACATGAGGCCACGGCCAGTGTGTCTCAGGAAACATCGCAATATCACTGTACGACTGAACACCGTATTTTTTTTGTTCTCTCACTCTGTCAGTACGCTGACCAAGTACACATACTCAGGAGCAGCATGGCCCTCTCAGGACGTCGGGGAATGCCGGCTACCGCCTTTCTCCGGCCTCAATGTTCGGAAGTGATGTCGTGCCTTCTCCCACTGATGCTCCCTGGAAGCGACACTTTATTTCTGACTCGTTTCTGTGATTCATCCGAGTAATGGGAGACGCGTTGCGGCAGCAGATACGTTCTAATCTTATCTAACTTTATTTTTCTTCTTTCTTCAAGGTGATGCATCTTATATTTGATAAGTCAGTCAACCACCAAGAAAGAAAGAGCCCGCCTCTGCTTCTAAGTGCAGGCTCTGGAAAATGTATAAGGACTGTGCATGAGGAAAAGTAAATTGGAAAGAAGAATGGAAACAAAGGATGCTGTCATCATTGCTTATTTTTTTTCATTTATTTGCAATTTATTCCGACAAACTCTGTCTTGAATCATGTGGACACACACACACGCACACGCACACACACGCACGCACGCACGCACGCAGGCACGCACGCACGCACGCACGCACGCACGCACGCACAATTTAATACAATTACCCTTACAATTAACGCACGCGCGCACGCACAATTTAATACAATTAACCAATACAATTTACGTTTATTGTTGACATCTTATAGGATATAGGAAGGCTTCGAGCGCTTAAGGCATTCGCTGATTAGCTTTTCATCGAACACAGCACTAGATGTACACTCTAAAAACAATTGCACCTTTTGGGGTGTGTATTTGCCACATAACAATAACCGATCTGTCTTGCTTGCGTTTTCTTTCTTGAAAACGCTGCGCTCGCTACTTTCCTGTCGAGAATGCTCGTTCGTGCTGATAAGGCGCATGCCGTTCGTGACGTGGAAGTATCGGGTTCGCAGCGTTAAAGAAAGGAAATGCGAGCAAGATAGATGACGGTTATCGTTGTGTGACAAATATATATACACCCCAAAGGGTGCAACAGTTTTTAGAGTGTAGTAACCGTCGGGTGCTGCTGACTGACATTAGCGGTGAAACTTGAATTTTTATATGAGGATGAGAAATGGGCAGAGAACAATCCACGACTGCTTGGACTTCTACTCCTCTAGGGTCGAGCAGACGAAAGCGTTCTGCACATCTGCTACAGCGCTTGCGGATATATTTCCGAAATTTCGCCGGCAGGTCGGAGGCACTCTTTTCCAAAAATGCAATATATGAGTCGTCATCCCGCCTACAGAGGCGTTTGCAGAGAGTCCGAAAAAAGCGGTTTTCTTCTCTCCACTCATTATGCATAGGACTTCTGGATTTACGTTGCACGCCATCTTTATGCGTTAAGCCAGTTATAAGTCCAGATGGGAAATAGCGGGGATGTTTAGAGCGTTTAGGACTGTACGGAGGAATGTATTTGCGCATATTGCTAAACACAAGCTTTGTAAACTGATCTACTTGGTCATCAACATTGGTTTTGTCTGTGACCAGTGACCATTTTAGCTGGCCAAGAAACCATATAAACCAACATAATCACCACGCTTGAAAGCAAAGCGAAAATATTCATATATGCCACTGGACGAGCCCTGCTTTAGGGCTGGCACAGAAGCAGTTATCTTTAAATAATAATAATAATAATAATAATAATAATAATAATAATAATAATAATAATAATAATAATGGCAAGAAAGAATCAACATCAATATAGAAAGATGAACGACGAAAGTTGGTCGTGTGGAGTCGAGTGAGTGCCCTTTGAGGGAGAAGAATTAGTTCGGCTTTCTCAGACGTGCAGCGTCAGATATGCCGGACGTCGGGATTTCGCGGAACGTTCGGTCGACTGAGTGTATAGCTGGAGTGCAACACGCGAGATCGATCGCGCTACTGAGGATCCCAGCCGAGGAAATGCATCCCGGTGATGTGCATGGATGGAATATCGATGCTGCTTTAGAGACACCCGTTCGATGTCATTCATTAATCGATTCCTGCGAGGTCGGAAACACGAAAGAAGGGTGTTGGAGCAACCACGTCGTCGAGCGACGTAGTGTGTACCGCAACGAACTCTGCCATTCATCTCGGGTGTGTTAAGACTGTGGTCACCCAGACGCTCACATATAGATTAAGGACACGGTATCCCGGTTTGACATCTATGTTTGAGGAGAAGACACGTAAAGTAGCAGCAAGAAGGCCTGGGGTTATCTACGCGCCTAAACTTCATCAACTTATCTGGATGGCGCTGCCATGTATTTGTACATACACATACACACGGGCAGAAACGCAAAGTTATTACACAAAAAGCTGAAACGTCTTCTTGAATCAAAGTTCAGACCTGCTACACAGCGTTATCTCACTTAAGAGAGTACTCAGGCGCGTACAAATAAACAGTGAAACAAGCAAACAAGCAATTAAGTTGAGAGGAGCAGAAGCAAAATAAGGAAACACAACAAACAAACAAATCAATCAGTCACTCTATATATCAAACAAGGGAGCGAAACAATCAAATAAATATACCTCTGGTCGGGATTTTAGAGCAGGGAGCAAACATGGGAGCAAAGGATAACGACGCTGCAATTAATGCGTACCATGCGTATTTTTCCTAACATACGGAGATTCATTCCAAAACGTGACATTATTTCTAATGTGGTTTCGTCATCTTGCAGTAACCTTCTAATATTAACGGAAACATGGCTTACAGCAGACGTAACGGACAGCGAGGTGCTCGCTGACCTACCAAATTTTCAACTGTTCCGAAACGATCGCAGGGGCACGAGGGGGGAAGGGTACTTGTCGCCGTAAACCAAAATATATCATGTACATCTGTTAACATTATGTCCGATCTTGAAATCCTATGGCTTAAATGCCATGCCGCACCTCATTCACTTTTACTTGACGTTTGCTATAGGCCCGCTTATAGTACCCCAGACTTCTCTTTCAAGCTGAATAACATCCTAAGTGGAATAACTACCAAACAACCCAACATGCATGTAATTCTATTTGGAGTCTATAATTTTCCTAATATCGATTGGTCAAGCCGGCCTGCACCAACGGCTACATCAAGGGAATCGAACGAGTTCCTTGTGGTATGCCTCAACTTCAACGTATCCCAAGTGTTCACAGAACCAAGCCGTGTAACCAAAAACTGCCAAAATATTCTAGACCTTTTCATAACAAGTAATCCCGAGGCCGTGTCATCCATCGCGTATCTTCCCGAAATCAGTGACCATAAAGTAATTCATGTCGACTTCGCAATTAAACCCGTTTTGACCCCGACTGTTAAAAAGACTATTGGTTTGTATGAAAAGGACATTTATGAAACAATTAATCATGAACTAACGCAATTTTACTCCAGTTTCGCAAGTGCCCTCCCTTCCTTGTCATACCGTGGGTGAAAATTGGCTCACTTTCAAAGAGAAACTAAACAATCTGGTTGGCAAATACATTCCCTAAATTAACATTCATTCCTATTCAGCACAACCCTGGTTAAATAAAGCACATAAAGCGATTAGAAAACAAGAAAAAACGTCTCTTACGCGCAGCTAAGTCCCGTAACACCCCGGATGCATGGAGTAGATACAAAGCCGCTGAAATTGCCTATCTGAAAGCCATACATCACGCCAAACGCTCATTATTTTATTCCGATGTGCCGAACATGCTTAAGAACGACCGAAACAAGTTTTGGCAAGTCTTAAGCACACAGGACACGCGAACTATTACCCTATCGAATGAATCAGGTGATGCCCTAACCGACGCTGAATGTGCTCACCTGTTCAACACCACCTTTGCATCAGTTTTTACTCAAGAAACTGAATTGTCGTTTTCTATTCCCCATGCGAACTTTGAATGTACCATGCCACCAATTACATTTTCTTTCCAGCCGCCATTTCATCCCTCATAGACAATATAAAACTTTCATCGGCAGCTGGTGTTGACGACGTTACGTCTATCTAAAAAACACTAAACATATTTGTGCAGCATATCTCTGTCTACTATTTTCGCAGTCAGTTTGAACATGCGTGCTGCCTCCAGGTTGGAAACACCGAAAGGTCGTTCCAGTTCACAAATCGGGCAACAAACACACCCCATTAAGTTATCGCCCCATCTCATTAACCAGTGTACCCTGCAAAATCCTTGAACATATCATCTACACGCATATCATGGACTTCCTTGATGCCAACCATTTTTTTTTCACCCTGCGCAGCATGGCTTTAGGAAAGATTTTTCCTGCGAAATGCAGCTAGCTATGTTCGTTCACGACCTGCATGTAAACCTTGACTCTAATTTCCAGACTGACGCCATCTTCCTAGATTTCGCCAAAGCTTTTGACAAAGTTCCTCATGAGCGTCTACTACAAAACTTGCCGCGTTATATCTTAATGCCTATATCTTAGCATGGATTAAAGAATTCTTAAGTAACCGTTCAAAATCAGTCTTTGTCAACAATCGAGCATCTAACTCTACCCCAGTAACGTTAAGCGTCCCCTCAAGGGTCCGTCCTTGGTCCACTACTATTTATAATTTACTTTAATGACCTACCAATGCATGCATCTTCTAACATCCGTATGTTTGCAGACGATTGTGTAACTTATACTAAAATTAACAGTGTTTATCATAACACGTTCCTTCAAAACGACCTGCGTAGTGTACAGGAATGGTGTAACCTTTGGCTAATGGAACTAAACCCTAACAAATGTAAGACTGTGACAATGTAACAAATGCAACAAATGTTTCCTTCCACCGCCGCTGAAATCCACTTGTTTTCTCGCCCCAAATTCCTGACATCAACCTTGAATTAGTTCCTTCCTACAAATATTTCGGAGTGACCCTTTGTAGTGATTTAACCTGGGAAACGCACATTATGAACATCATTTCATCTGCTAACAAAACACTCAGGTTTTTAAAACGTCATTTGCGCCACACCCCCAAAAATGTAAAATTACTAGCCTATCAGTTTCTCGTCAGGGCGAAATTAAAATATGCATCCCCCATTTGGAACCCCCACCAAGTATATCTCATCAATCAACTCGAATCGCTTCAAAATCGAGCTGCAAGATTGATTCATTCTAAGTACTCCTACGACGTCAGTATATCGGCACTGAAAACAGAATCTTGGCACAGAAAGCAGAACTTGCATCTCGCCGCCGCATTGCTAGTCGTTGTCTTTTTCACAAGGTCTTTTACAGCTTACTCGGCAAGCCACCGTACATTCTCCCCCCAGCACGCATCTCCAGTCACACCGGTCACCCGCAACAAGTCGCGCAACCGCGTACGCGCACTGTCACTCTTTCGTCTTCGTTCATTTTTCGTGCTGCAACAGACTGGAACGGCATTTCTAACGAAATCACAGTCATAACCGTTCCTAGCACATTTTTAAACACCGTAACAAATTACCTTAGCCTGTAATAAAAATATGGCCTTCAATTTTTCATGTATGTATCCACCCCTTATGTAATCCCCTTCAATGGGGTCTTCAAGGAAATAAAATGAAATGAAAATGAAATGAAGCCTCTCATTTCACTAATGTCTCATCAGGTTTCAGAAGTTTCCAATGACGGAGGGAAAAAGATGGGGAAAGAGGAGGGAACAAAACTGGAGCAATGCGTTGAACTTAACAAACCATAATCAAAGAAAATAAAGAAATGTGCCTTATATAGAATAACAAGTTACAATGCGACGATACAAAACAAGGTGTCGAAAAGTGCATTTACGTACTGTTTTCCGAGAAGTCTTCGTCTTTTCTGATGAACAGTTCTTGAAATGATATCGAACTGGGCCGAATAAGGAAGCCATTTTTCTTTGATTCGATCACCTATTATCTATCGCTTCCAACTGTCGACAACAGTGCGAACTCTTGTCGGCAGTGAAGAAGCTGAGAGCCAATGTTGAAGGACGAAATAAATGGAATCGAAACAGGGTCGTTACGTTTTAATGGCCTTGAGGGAAGAGCCTTCAAGAGCTTCCGAATTGCGCGCCTTAGATTCATGAGTCAGTAGTCGTGTAGTTCGCCAAGAGGTGCCGCTACGAGTTCTAAACCCCGTCAGTTGCCGAACAAACATGCACTCGATCGACAGATAACAAAATCGGCCATGGGTGTACCCGGGAATGTGTAAAGAGTCGGGTGCATCTTCAAGGCTCTGCAGTATTCAGGTTGCTAACGGCAGTTGGTCTTTTTATGCCAAGCTACCACTGCCAAGCTAATAGCAGCTTTGCAGTGTCTGTGTACGATTTAGTGTTCTAATTTAGGCAAAATGGCATTCATCGTAAGTAAGCCCGATCTAAACCTAAACCGGACGACGCCTTACTACCGCTTCGAGCCTTGCTGTTTTGGTTAAGCTGGCTCAGAATGCATCACAGTTCGGCATTCACCACAGATCCCAGGTTTGACAAGACACTAATCATTAAAACATTCTCGCACATTAGTTTTTGGATTTAGTAGAGCCTTTGGTCAGACCATATAGGGTAATTGACAATGGATAATGTAATGCCTAGATCGTATAACAGGTGGCCTATTACAGCGACAGAATTGTTGCCAAGTGAAGCGAAATGGGGGAAATCGATGATTAGGTGGTTCAATGAGATTACGAAATTCGCAGGCATAGATTGGAGTCGGCTGAAGCAAGGCAAGGGTAATTGACCATCGCTCGGAGAGGCCTTCATCCTGCAGTGGACATGAAATAGGCTTCTGCTGCTGCTGCTGCTGCTGATGATGATGATGACGATGATATTAACATTTCAACCGCCTGTCCCGCATTTTTAGTTTTCTAAATCGTGGAATTGCATAAGAAGGGTATATATTTAGAAGTGAGCAACGGCGCAAGACGTTCTCAGCCACGCAGAACAATTGTTGCATCAGCCCATTAGGCTGGCGCTCGTTTCTTTTTCTGACATTTGTTGCTGACAATCACCTCTGGGCTGTTGCATGATGGTGCATGCGCCGAGTAAAGCTGGTGTGCTTTCTGCTAGTGTTTCCCCCGTCCGCAACTGTACAACGTATGCCTCCGTGTGCGTCTCTTGAAGACGGTAATTATGCAAAAATATCAACTTCCCATGTGCACTTTTGATATATGGTGGAACAAGTGCGTCCAATACGTTTCGTCACGCGATATTTGACGGTACGTTACCTGCCATTCCGTGGCATGTTTAAACACCGAAAACAGGTAAGATAAAGACTGTGCTACATGATTGTTAGTTTTTACTGTCTCATATATATTTATACATGAGATAGCGCAAGTTACGAATGGTGCAGAGATTAATCAAGAAATTATATGTCCTTTACAGTAGCGTGCTGATATTGAGTTTGAGAAGTATTACTGCTGTTGTTGAAGCCGTTTAATTATGTGAAACATTGTAGGGAAAAGGGGAGTCTTGGCATCAAGACTGGCTGAAATACGAAATGTGTGGCTGAATCCACACCTCAAACGAGCGGCGTTGATAAACAGGATTAACTCGTTTATACGGGAAGATTCCGCGGACTCAGTCCAAAGCTTATATTGAGTCAGATTCCTTAGAGTAGGGGCTGGGCATTCAATTCCTTATTTATTTAGGACAGTGTCTTACTTGGCGAGATACCACCACTTTTCCGTATGGGGTATGTTTGTTTCTAACTTGTTTCTAGCCTCTTTCGTGTGCCGATCACGAACATAATGCGGTCTAAATATAAGTGCCACTGGGGTCTCTGGGTATGTTCTACAAGATATGTGCCGCAGGGTTTGGGCCCCTGGGGTTACTGGGCATGTGCCAATGACTACGTGATGGTACTGGGTATGTACACTGGGTGTGTTCCACTAGGCACGTGCAACTGAGGTCATTAGGTAAGTGATGAGTGTGAGGATGATTAAGGGGCATAGGTCAGGGCACGAACTAAGCAGAAAGGGATTGTGATAGGTGATGATGATGGTAGGGATGACGATGATGATTATGACTATGACAAGTGATGCCGAAAACTCGGAAGGCGCTTCAATCTCTAGTTTGCGTCGGTGAAATGTTGTCGCGCCAGCGCAGCTCACATAATAAATTATATGGTTCATACATACCATTCTCACCCGCAACTCGCCCAGGAAGACATTGTCTTTTATCGGCTCAAAGTAAACATTGAATTGCTTTCACATTTTTTATCTGTTTTCAACTTCAATGTAAGCGACGCAGTTGCGTTCTTGCTCGTTTTTGGCAGAGCAGATATCGATCCTGAGTTTCTGGAATAGTGGCAGTGCATTTCCGGGCTTCTTTAACGCTCGGAAAAACACTTTTATGTAGCACGTATTGAGCAACAGAAAGTTGCATCTGGAGCTTCTCATGTTGCTCTACAATTTTCTCGTTGACAATTTTCATCTAATTATAATATTTTAGAAGTTGAATAAATATTTTAAAACTTAATATATAATTAGGCGGAATAAAAAATAATAATTTGAGTATCTTCAAGCGACGGCAAACAACATTATATAGGTTCTGTCCAGCTACGTGGCATTCGCATATCTTAAAACTATGGCTGAAGTTACCTGGGACACCCTGTATATACTATGAAAGATAGTTCACAACCCCTCCCCCCCTCCTCCCCTTATCCGGAAGAATGAAAGCTTTCCGCCTATCAGTGCAAGGCACAAGACATATACAGGAACGCCATAGGCTCACCTTGGTGCGTACTGTAGGCGCCTATATATATTCACGAGCCTGTTCAGATTTTATGGTTTGGTGCAATGTTTTGACAGTGCTCACACATGTATAGTAACTCTAGTGTGCGCCTCAGCAGGTTCACGGAGTAATTGAATGAATTGATCAGCCGCGAAAGCCGCAAGGGCTGCGATGCTTTTAAATTCCAGAGCATCAACATAAGTCACTCGGCGTTAAAATTCAGAATAAGAAATTCACTGTGGCGCCCTTCCGCGTGGGTGTCAACCTGTCGAGATGAGGCGGCACTCACGCGCGTCAACCGCAATTTGGAAACACCAATCAACGAATAAAAGCTGTTTTTCTTTTTGCGTAACCTTGCAGTTCGTGACAATGCGCTGTTTGCGCGACAACAGATATAGCCAAGGTGCTGGGAGGACGTTCACAACGTTTCAGAGAAGTCTGGGTCTACAGTAACATCGAGCAGGCCTGTCCTGGGTAACAACGTTATAGAATGACTGCACGTCCTGTCGGTGCCTGCGTGAAGTGCTTGTTTCGGCGGGCCCTGTGACGTCACGCAGCCGAACAGGAGAGTGCATTTCCGCGGTTGATTCGCGAAATGATCGCGTCAGCACCTACGAGCCACGCTGGCGAAAGTGGCAGCAGGCGAAAGACGAGGCATCGATGCTGAAGCCCGGTGGTGCCTGCGCGAGCAAATGGCCCACGAGAAGATTGAATCTGATGGAAGCGAGAGATCATTAGCGCGTTCCTTCACGCCTCCGACAGACAGAATCTGGCTGTTCTCGGAGGGAGGCATCAGCTAGAACGAAAGACGGAAAGGCAATGTGATAATGGCGGCCGCCATTGAAAGACTGATTGAACTTTTTCGCACGTATTTTTTAAATTTTCGACGCTGTCCTTTTACCAGAATCTTGGAGCAGGACTGAGCTTGTAGCCGTACGCGCAACGAGACTTGGTTGCTGCCGTCACCTCTGAAACACTTTCACACCGTAGTTTTGATTCCGTTACGCTTGTTCAAAGAAAGTGCTCGCTGTGTTCTTGCGCACGGATTTGGCTACGCACTCCGTTTGGTTCATCAAGTTCTTCGAGCAATGTCAGAAACTATTTAAAAGCTTGTTTTTCTGCAGCGCAGATGTTGCCTATTTGAAACATGGGGCTCGCAAATTCACTGAAGCAAGTAAAAAACCAACTTCGCTGACTTAGTTTACACTTACATCCCTCTAGATATACACAGATCAGCTTTGCTCCAAGTCAACTGGACTTCTTAGGAAGAAAGAAGATAGCGTTGTAACCTTCAAATGGGCATCTTCGAGTGGTAGAGGTAGTCGAGCAAAGCAACGAATAGCAGCCTAATACCCGTCGCGATAAGTAATAATCTAAGCGAAGCTGTTTATGGCACATTAGTAACCATTAGTGAGAAAATCTGTTTGTTTAAACTCAACTCATCTTTGTCAATATTAATTTGGAGCTGCTACACTGCTTTGTGAAGCAACTGTGCGACTTTGAGCACAATCTGTTACTTCTTTTATGCTGTGCTTCTGTGTTGGCACTTTGCGACCCTTCTAGCACACCTCTCTCCTTTTTTTTGTCCCTTCTAAGAACGCAAATGCAGTGACGAACTGTGGAATCTACTAGACATACCTTGTAGGTTTTGTTTGCGCGGGACTTGTCTTTCAATGTATTTAAAATCCTAGACAAGAAACGCTCCTTCGGCGCATTGGTAACACGATACCGTCTGTGCAGGCGCACCACAACGGGAACATGCAAATTGGGCCCTTTCCGGCCCATCCAATCACGGGAACTCATCTCGCTTAGTTTCGCCGGTCTGGATGAAAGAAAAAGAAAGCAAGTTCATACGTATCGTTGGAACCGAGTATCGATTCTCCGAATTTAATAGCTTTGCCGAGCCGCTTTGTTTACGTTCGAATGTTATCAGTACTCCTGCGCTGTCTGATTTTTTGTTTCTATGGCGTCTAATCCCTGCGTGACAGAAATTGCGTACATAAAGAAATCCACTGAGGTTTCCAGATTTTTTCTTTGTGTAATTAATTCCTAGAATTGCAGAGATCTTGTTGGTCTGAAAAAAAAATTAAGCGATGTTATTCAAGAGCGGTTTCCGTAACTGCATGCAAGATCGGCATGCAGTTACGTTCTTGAATGCTTTGATAGCCTCTCTCCCACCTGGAGAACAGTGACGTGGTGCAAATTTGTTACTTGCTAATATAGTGTTCCTTGAACTTCTTATGAAGGCATTTTGTTTGCACAGCAATTGTTGGACCCATAGAAGCTGTAGCACAAGGTGATGATGCTCAAAAGTATGATCCATCACGAATAAGTTTTATTGGAAGTCAAGTTGTGAATCGGGTGAAAAAAAAAAGAAAATGGCTGCGACAGGGCAAGCATCTTTATTCCGAAATAACGCTTTGTTAAAGTAACAGGCTAATTGATGTGGCCCTGGGAACTCCCACAAAGAAAATATTGCTTACGTATAATGGTCGTACCATCGCCTGAATTTTAAGTGTTTTCTTGCAGATATAAATAAAATAAAATCGTGCTTTGACAGTGAGAGCTCGAAATTTGTTTGGAAATTCAATGTAGACATGCGTGCGCATCCATTAAATGTCCTCAACTAGAAATTTTTTTTATAAACGAGGAAAACACTGCGCCCAATGGAGCACAGCGTCGCTTTTCCACGAAATATTACTGTGTGGCTCAAAACGCTCCTCGGTGATTGTAACGTCGAGGAATTGCTCCTGAAACGCACCTCTCCTGGGAATTTCAGAAGACACCAAGTACCGCTGATGACAAAATTTTTCCTGAGAAACCCATCGAACATCAGCAATCTCACCTAACCTAACCCGACCTAACCTAACCTAACCTTAGTAATATAAGCTAACCTTGCCAATTCTAGGTCGGGGTATTGTACTTTTTTGAGTCGAGTTGGGATATTGAGTAAATGAACGTTGTGGAACAAATAGATGAGCTAATAGGGTACTGTTTCCTTTGTGTGTTGCAATAAATATTGTTTCGTGTATAACACCCTAACTCAGTCTCTCGCAGGGCTGCTTAGTCAACGCCATTTGGACATCGCAGAACTACTGTTTTCGGCACATGTCGGTGCGTATTGCGATTAGGAGTGTGAACATCGAGCTCTTTATGAGCGTAACTTTCATTGCAAAGATATTGGCAGCAGGCTAAGATGAAAAAAAAAAAGAACTCTGCGCAGTTTATTAAGAATGCTTTGCTGTCGCTATTGCTTCGTACAGTACAGCACCTTCGCTCGAAGCCGTATTTACTATATTTTAACCTAAAGAAGAGCACACTGCGGATGAAGATGAAGAGACAAAAAAAAAGCAAATGCAAGAACTGCCCATTATTGCCCAATGGACGGAACATTCCTCCATGTGAACTAAACTTTTCTTTCTACTCGCCGAGAGCTACAACGAGCGGCCCAGTTGGGACGCTCGAATAAAGGCGTCGATAGGAGGTACCGCTTCGAGAAGCCATTCCCATTTGATGTCATCTAGTCGCTCTCTCCGTAATTAGGCCATTTGTCGCACAGCTTTTGTCGATAAGAGTGCGAAGCTCGAGGTCTACGGGGCCACTGTTCTGTATCCCGGAGATAGCGAGGATAAAGAGGAAGAGAGAGAGATAAAAGAAAGGCAGGGATAACGAGGGAAGTTTCGCCACTGCTAAACGACCTGAGCGCGTTGACCTGCGCAGTTCTTTGCAAGCGAGTAACGACGATTACGCCACCAAATTTTCAGGATTATCGTTCCTGAAAAAAGGAAAAAGAGATTCAGTGTCGCGATTGTGTTGGGATATATGCTTTGTTCAAAGCCGCACGCACGACCTACGTTGAAGAAAGACACAAGTCCGTGTTTTCTATGTATTCCGTGCATGTAGAATTTGCTAGCAGGTTGGTACTCGTTGTTCTTGCAGGCCCTGAAACTCTACTGCACGGCTAAACGTTGTATATACGTTGTTTAAACGTTGTACAGCTTTGATGTAATGTTAACAGGGATACAAGCCGCAGCAAAGGACGGTGCACGGCGGTACGTATAATGCTGGGCATTATATACTTCCTGTTAACATTACATCAAAGCTCAGAGAAATGTATGTATTTCATTTTGCATGTTTATCACATTCTTTATTTAGCATTTCATCTTTCTACGCATATTGAATGCTGAAGCGCGTCACACTCATTTTCATATAACACTCCTGTTCTTATTCAGGTTTCCTGAATAACTTGCGTAAGCTGTTAATGTTTTTAACGGGTACCTTTAGCTCTCGGGCTGATTCCTACGTACATGGGGTCGGAGAAATCGCATGTTACAAATATTGTTGAAAATTGCAAAATTTCATAACCGAAACTATCAAGTTTACAACTTTAACTCAGTAATGCAAAATTATATTACTATTGTGGAAACTGCACATATTAATACATTTATCGCATACAAAACTACTGTATTTAGACAGATCTTAGGTATACAAACAATATGTGAAGGGGACTTTTGCAATATTCTTGTAAAAATTTTAAATAATAAGACATTTACAAATGTATCGAAGTATTTTAAGATACAGACAGAAAATATCGTATCTGATACAATAATTGCAATGGTATCTTGTATCTGTATCTGAAATACTTGTTGCCCGAGTATCTTGTATCGTATCATGATAACGGTGTCTTAACTTTTGTTTGTATTGTCATGTGTTCACAACTATAGATAAAGTTAAGACACACATTTTGAAGTCATATGCTGTCGATTTAATAATTAATTGCCCTTATGCTATTGTATAATTTATTGTTCGCATTTCTTGATGTCATGGACACTACCTGTTGCTGTACACCAATACTGCCTTGAAGAGGGGGTCATGGGCCTAGTCAAGCTGTCGAGACAGCTTTTAGCTCTTGACCCTTTCCAGGGCCCATTATTTCTGGAAAAATAAAATTGAATTGAATTGAATTGAATTGAATACAAATGCAAAACATCTTTGGCCACTCCTGATGAGGGTGACTGGTTGATCAGGTATTCGTCAAAGGTATTGAAACGTTAAACATGCATCGCTATGTTATATATTTCTCTGTGCTCGCATCTCTGTTCACAATGCTTACATTACCACTAGCAAAACGTCGCATTAACCTGCAAGTAATCACTGCAACCACTTCGCATACAATGAGGCCACGTGACCGCGTGTTTGCAGTTAGGAAGAAGATGTAAACAATTACATAAGTTGGAAACCAACTACAATTGCACTTACCGTGTATATCATTTCACAACATTTACTTGTAACTCTTCAAGAAAGCTTCGCTTAAATATGGATTCCCACAACTACGCTGGATCTATTGTATTAGATTTTTTTTTGCATGAAGTTTTAGAACAGGAGAACTTTATCTTTACGTCTCGATCCTGCGATTTGTCAGTAATGAAAGTAACGAAACCGACTTTACTGTTGTGCTTGATCTAATTGCCTGCGAGGCGTATAAATAAAGCTAATTTAAAAGGTGGATCAAAGCAAGCGCAGCCTCTGTCAAATAGAAAGAAGCCGCCATACTCCTGATGGCTGCTTACTCCGAAACGTACAGTGGACCCCCTTTTACTGCGTCATCACTTAGAAGATCGGAAGCAAGTTTACTTTGTACATACCGTTCGCCATTTATTTTGCTGATAGGAGGGGAAATTAACTTGGTTTTATTATTAGATGCTATCACGCGCAAAGTAAGGTCTCTTATTAGAAGCATGATCGCAAGGTAGCATGCATGCTACGGCAGCATACAGTATTTCTTCACACGTGATGTACTTGTGTTTGATATTGGCTGTTCACTGGGAGATAGATAGATAGATAGATAGATGGATAGATAGATAGATAGATAGATAGATAGATAGATAGATAGATAGACAGTGAGAAAGAGACACACACATACACACACACACACACGCACACGCACGCACGCACGCACACACAGAGAGAGAGAGAGAGAGAGAGAGAAAGAGAGAGAGAGAGCTTAGCGCAAGTAAGCAGCCGTTGCCCATACTCTATGTCAAACTACTTAAGAGGGTAGCGCACGCCAACCGACAGAAGCCAGGACGACCAGTAATAGGGAGTACGAGGGCCACTCAATGCCATCGAGGGTGATTTATGGTTTCTGCTAGCCTCCTCTTATTCCTATGCTCATTTTTTCTCGATGATGATGATTTATTGGCATCTCCATTGAAACGAGGCGGTGACAAATAGTCACTTCGCCTGTTTGAGTTATTAGGGTATGCCATACATGCTTTTAATTCTAGGATTTTGTATACATCTCTTTTTTTTTTCGCTCTTCCTAAAAACTTCACTATTTACCCTGCACCGCTACCTATGCCTGTAACGGATTCGTTCGTATGAATCTCCTCCCCGCTTTCTTTCCCACCAGTACTCTAAACTTCTCTTGCATATCTCGACTGTACTGACTGGTTGATGCTTCTATCCACTTTAAATATAAATGCTTGTGGAAGGTGTACATTACCTACAGCTCTCGCTGGGTGAATCCCTTCGCATTCCATTAGGATGTGCCGAGTGGATTCACGATATTTTGGGTGCTATACGTGCTAAAACTGATTTGCCCTCCCATTTACAGACATTTTTTTTCGTGTTCCTACTTTATTTTGTCCGTGTCTCTGCCATTTGTTTATCGCCTATTTTTTGCCCTATTTATTTGTTTCCTATTTTCTTCTCCTCTTTTCATTCCCTCCTCCCGATAGAGCAGGCAGGCTTTGTGTCCCTCTCGATGACAGTTGTCAGCTTGCTCCCTCCCTGTTTCCTTTGGGTGTTTGTATGTTTCCAGAAGTAATAATAATAATTTAAATTGTGATGTTCCACGTGCCAAAACTGATTATGAGGCACGCCGTAGTAAGGGACTCCGGATTAATTTGGACCACCTGGAGTTCTTTAACGTGCGCCTTTAACACGAGTGTTTTCGCATTTCGCTCCCATCGAAATGCGGCCGCCGTGGCCGAGATTTGATCCCGCGACCTCGTGCTTAGCAGCCCAACACCATAGCCACTAAGCAATCACGGCGCGTAATACGTGCTACATAAAAGTGTTTTTCCAAGCATGAAAGAAGCCCGCGAATACACGCAAAATTGCCGCGCGACTAGCCTATCGAGGCACTTTGCGTGTATTCGCGGGCTTCTTTCACGCTCGGAAAAACTTTTATGTAGCTCGTATTGAGCTGCAGAAAGCTGTGTCGGGAGTTTTTCATGGCGTTCTACAATATCCTTATTGACACCTTTCGTCTAATTATATCTTACAAGTTGATGAATTAATTAAGACTAATTATGCAATTAGAGGAATGCAAAAAAAGTAATCTGAGTATCTCCAAGCGACGGCAAACAACATAACTTTGGTTCTGTCCAGCTACGTGGCATTTACATATTTTTAAATGTTGGTGCATAACAGTTGATTGGGACACACATATATATATATATATATATATATATATATATATATATATATATATATATATATATATATATATATATATATATATATAACTTGGGAATATAAAGCCAGAAAACCACCAAGCCTGAAATTCTTGTGCAAAAAAAAAGTGCTAACCTGCAAGCTGTCCTTGGGTAGTCTGACAAGGCTTTTATTAACAGCGACCTCGGCGTTGGTGGCTCTCTACGTGCGCTTTTATAAACACCCATTACGTTCTCGAAGATAGGTAATGGTTGCTTCCTCGCTGAACTGCAGCTTCCTCGTTAAGTTCATCGCTCAATGTGATTAACGACGCCACACAATGAGCGACGTGGTGGGGAGGAAATGGAATGGAAGCTTCTTTCCCATTGTCGGAGGTCGTTAGTCAACCGCGCGTCATTAACAGCGCCAGTCGGATGCGTTCAGAGAGCAGCACCGTTTTCGGGAGAAATGCCGTCATATCAATTAACGCTGCGCGTAAAATTTAGTAGATCGAAGCGCTGCCCTCTCATGGTTAATTTCTCTTACGTTGCAAAAGAAAAAAAATCGCTTCTGTTTTCCATCTATCCAAGAGACGCATGCTTTCATACGAAAGTGTTTTAAAGTCACGTGTCATGGTGTTGATTGCGGAGACTTTCTACTAATTTAAATACGAGGGCGATTCAGAAAGTAATGCCTCCAAGCCCACTACTTTACCAGTATTACTGCAAACATTTTGAGCTCTTTGTCATTAATGTATTGATGTTTAGGCTATAGAATGTCACTTGCTTCACCTTCCTATCTCTTCTCGTTCCAGAGTAATCGAGCAATCTATGGCATCCAGTGGTGACGTCCGGTTGAAACGGAGGGCTGTGATTGAATTTTCGACTGCAGAAGGTTGTGCGCCCATCAGCATTCATCGCCGCCTGACTGCAGTTTGCGGGGATTCCTGTGTTGAGGTCAACACTGTACGGAGGTGGGCAAGGACTGTGAGAGACCAAAATCCAGCCGCATTTAATCTCAAGGATCAGTACCGAACTGGACGGCCCGCAACGGCCTCCGATGAGGACCATCAACATCAGGTGGACGAGTTGATTCGGGTCAATCGCAGAATCAAGCAACATGAGTTCGCAACAGCACTCGCCATTTCCATTGGTTCAGCGAACCACATCATTAAGGACCTCCTGCGTTACAAGAAGAAACATCAGTGCATTAATGATAAAGAGTTCAAAATGTTTGCAGTACTTTTGGCAAAGTAGTGGGATTGGAGGCTTTACTTTCTGCATCGTCCTCGCATAAGATACCCCTTTTTCAACATTTGTCAGGTTTAGTTTTAGATGGGGAGTCTCATGCGACGTGCACAGCATACTGTCTCGATCAGCGTGATCCTGGAGGGCTCGACGTTTTTGCCGAGTGGTCTTCCTTCGGATGATTGATCAAGGGAATACTGCTCAACTTTGGTGATATTATAGCAATCACCACGATAAACATAATATGGTGAACGGAGACCCACAACAACAACAGAACAAACGGAGCTATGCAACGTCGGCTTGCGGACGTGTGTCACGCAAGTCGCTCTTGCGAGACATGGCGTGTCAAAGCTGCACGGACACTGCTGGTGTCTGAGTCGCGACACCATGCAAAACAACCATCTAAAGTAGTTGAAAAACAAGGCCGATAGAATAATGCGAAGAGGGCACAACAATGTGGCACAACAATGTGTCAACAATATATATATATATATATATATATGTACACGCAGGAAAGAGACGACGAACTTTTTGGAAGACTACTTAACGTTCTCGGCTGGTCTACCAGCCGAAAACGTTAAGTACAGAAGTCTTCAAAAAAGTTCGTCGTCTCTTGCCTGCGTATGTTACGTCGGGTCCTGCGTGATGAACTTTGAAGAATACCCATATATATATATATATATATATATATATATATATATATATATATATATATATATATATATATATATATATATATATATATATATATATATATATTTATATATATATATATATATATATATATATATTTATATATATAAATATATATATATATATATATATATATACATATATATATATATTGCAACTAAGCAATATACAAAAATAGTGTGACTTACTCCATACAATAGTCAGTAAAATGCATTTGGTCGCGTTGTCTCAGAGTGCATCGGCATATTTTTAAACTGTTACTAAAGTTTCCTGGGACACCCTGCATACCTGACCCCGCATAAGGCACAAAGTGGGCAAGGCGAGCGTGCAGTGTTCATCACGCTTGCGTGGAAGCTCACTCATTTCTAACTTTTGTATGCGTTGTGTCTAATGATATGAAATTTCTTAAGCTACATAAGACCACGATTTTGTAGAGGTGCCTCCTTCGATGCTATTCCTTTTCGCACGTTTGGTGCTCGACGCTCCGGCCTCACTACGAATGGGATCAGCCGTCTGTGAACGGTGGATGATCAGAGTGGGTAGAATTGAGCGAAAGGAAACGCTACGAAATCGCGGCCTAAACGTCTAATAAATTCATAATTGTTATCATGTCTGTAATATTATCCTATTCTCACATTATGCTGATGATTTACAATTTGTCCTGTTATTGTAGCTGTCCTTGTAACTCTGAGGCAGCTACCTCGCTTTGTCGTTGGTGTGTGTGTGTGTGTGTGTGCGTGCGTGTGTGTGCTCATGCGCGTGCGTGCGTGCGTGCGTGTACCCTTCTTTATTGCTATAGGCACAATGCTGAGACAGACCAAAACTTTGCAATGAGGCATCTGCTAAAGCGCGCAGCCCAGCCCAACGAATAATTTATTTTCTATTCAATAAATAACTCACATATTTAGAGAAACGCAATGTTCTAAAATGAAGCAGGTGGGATAAAAATGCAGTTAATATATATTGAACTTAGTGTGGTGTTCCCATTGAAAATCCGCAGAATTCAACCACGCGAAATATTCCTTTGAAGAGAAAGCAAGCGTTTCTATTTAAGGAAAGCAAAAAAAAAAAAAATTACTTGTTACGACTTGATTTTCTAGCGGATGGTTGTTTAGGTTACTAGACGGAATGGGGCCTTTGAGAACAGCAAGTCGTCCAGGCATAGTATATGGGATATACTACTACTTAGGCTATCATCAAGTTTTAAACCGGAGTAAATTGACGTGCAAACATAAAAAAATCTGCCATGATAAGAAGATCAGTCTGCAACCATAACAAATGGAAAGAGAGCAAGATAAAAGAATATGGTATTACTACAGGCCTGCCTCCCTCACTCGTGCTCTTTTGAGAACCGCTCTTCACTATTTTGCCCAGGGGGCTACGCGAGCTGAAGTGAACGCAATTAGCGAAATTGTTTAGGTGATCCGTAATATGGCGGGTGTTTCTATTCTTGCGTGTTCCGCAATGACAGCTGGTTCGGTCGTAGCGCTTGCAAAATCTTGTGCCAGCTTCTCGAACGGCCCGTTTGGGGCATGAGCTTGGAGCAAACAATAAAAAGATTCTCCAGACAATCTTGCTAATAGCTATCTTGCCACCAAACTGCCGCATTCACGTATAAGTGTGTCCCAGACATATTCTTTTATCTTGCTCTCTTTCGATTTGTTATGGTTGCAGACTGATCTTTTTATCATGGCAGATTTTTTTAATGTTTGCACGTCAATTTACTCCGGTTTATAACTTGATGATAGCCTAAAGTAGTTGGTTGGCTATCATTGCAAAAATCAACAAACTTATGTTACACGATGATGTAGAACTCGGGGGTAATTTGATATTGGGCCGCTTCTGTGGTGTTTATCTGGAATTTATCAGTTATTAATTAATTAATTATTAATTTATTAGCCGTGGCACAAACGGTTGACCGAACCGTCTTGATATGCCATGAGCGCATTACCCGGGTCTGTGGGATAACTTGAAACCGTAGTACAGATAAAAGCGAGTGATCTGCCCCTACAGGTCCGCAGAAAGTCACATCAGGTCCAATATTTATTAGGTGTCGCGTAAAAGCAAAATTATTAGTTAGATAGAAAACCGTTCACCTTGAACAAGATCTTGGGACCATGGCCTCGCATATCGCAGCTACAAAAGGCCACAAAAGCGCTGCTGCGATATTTGAAAGATACAGGGTTGAGTCAGCGTCTGTGATCCGGACTGAGTGACTGAACGATATCCCCGGTGGACTTTCTCTTCTTTCTTTAATCTTTCCGTCCCCGTTTCCCTTTCCCCAGTGTAGGGTAGCCAACCGGGCTCAGTCCTGGTTAACCTCCCTACCTTTCATTTATCATTTGCTCTCTCTCTCTCTATTAGGCAGATTAGTCGCTTCTACTGGAAAGACGCACCGCACCTGTTTTGATCTTTAACGGAACCTTCTAAAGTGAAAGAAGAGAGAGACTACAACTTGGAAATTCATAAGTAAGTACAAGGAAATAAGTTTTCTGTCTAGCTTTATCGAAAAATACTTGCGTGCAGCGACGGCACCAAACGCAGTTACATAGAACGCGTGCTCCAACTGGCTGCAAAAGCGCGCGATGCTGGAGCTCTAAATGACGAGAATGTCCCGTGCGCGTGCACGGGACATAGGAGGAGTACTCCGAAACATAGATGCAGCGGGGTACGCGAGCTCAATACCAGGAAGAATCAGGTCCAGTGAATTAGCAATTACGAGCAGTGGAAAGAAAGTGTCTTTCAAATCAGCTGGCTAAATACTTAAACATGACTCTTACCATAAACGTATTTTGAGTCACAAATTATCCTAGTTTAAAAGAAACCTTCTTTCGCTCTTCCTTTTTGGAACCCCTATCTTCCCTTATTTCCACTTTGCCAATGTATGGCTGTGTAGCTAAGGAAATTACGCCCGAACCCGGAGACAAATTTAATAAACAAAACCTTGGCCGATCCCAGGGGCCATGCAATTCAGGCTGGTGACTTGTTGATTCTGATACGAATGCATGATATGTGCTCTCGCAAAGGTTTTTACGTATCTTGTAATACGCTCCAGTCCTGCAGTCAGTGCAATCTCAGTGCACGCGCAGGTATTATGCCGTTAGACAAGCCAGCTAACCGTTAAGTGTGACCAGTGGCATATCTCAGCTGGTCGACCTGAAGCTACTACATGACTATTATGCCGGTGGCTTCTGCCCAAATATTCAACGTGAAGTTTTCATTGCCTACAGTGTATTTATACATGTCTTCAATCTATTTAGATATGTGTTATATACTTCTCTGTGCGTACACATATATCATCACCAATCTTCCTTCAATAAGCCTCATACATCTCCTTGGTCCTCGCCACATGGTTGCGTCAACGTCCCACACGGTGCATTTGGAGTTTGCATTTCGGCGTACCGTTGCACGAGAAGAAAGTTGTGACCTGTCTGGCGCATGAATATAAGCGTCACATGAGACTACGCGTTGCATAATATGTAGACAAACACAATTGCACGCACTGCATTTTGTTGGACATATAATTTAATTATTCGCTTTGGACTTCTCTTTACATGGGTTCCAACATGTGCGTTGGACCTGCAATTTTTTTTCTTCTTTTTGCTCGCATCGCATGATAGCAATGAATCTAGCACATAACGCTATTCTTGAGGAACCTTGCTCCCGCTTGCTCAAATCACATGGCATGTTTTGGCGAGAGAAGAAGGGGAACCGAGGGGCTCGATTTTGTTAATCACGACCGCATAAGGCCAACACACAATAAAACCAAGGAAAACATCGGTGAAATTAGCTGTAGCTGAAATTGAAATATAGAAAATAATGGAAACGCGAACAGGCGCTAAATATAACCCAGGAACGGACGCTTAACAGGTGCGCCCTAAAATATACCATTATGATAGCTTTGCAAGTTTAGCACAGACCCAGTTTTCTTGCTGCAGAATGTCTGAACAAATGACAAAGGGAAAATGCAGCACACAATGAACATAGGCACAAAGGAAGAAAAAAAGTACAAGAGAAACTACAGAACGCGCCGACGAACCTCCAAATCGCATTCCAAATTACAACGAAAAAAGGCATGCAAATTTGCTTCAGGAATTCACTTAGCGCCAACTTCGCACACAAAGAAACGGATCAAGTGTACGAAAAAGCCAGCATACGTGTCGTTATACCTTCAAAACGAGCTGCTGTAGTTTAAGTAAGCTTCTACACAGCGGTAAAGTCCTCGAGGACGCTAAGAAAACACGCGGCCAATAATCTCATATAGCGAAGTCGTACCGGTATTAAAGCAGCGGCCGTGTTAATGCCAAGGAAAAGTAGCTTTGTGTAAACACACGTGCCATAGAAGCGCATCGTACAACTTGGGCTGAACGAGAAGGGTGCCTCGCTTGCTTTGCATACATATTGGAGTTGGTGCGTGAAGCGAGGCACAGAGGCACAACTAGGGAAGGCTTTTGAGATAACAGTAAAATACTCGGTTTGCTAAGACGCTCCGAGCTGAGGCTGTTGCGTGTCAGACGCTGAGAAAAGTGGACAAGTCGCTGTTCAACGTTTCTGCCACCAAAACACGCATACGTTGTTTTTTATTTTTTATATCGTTATTAATCTGTCGCAGGCCTATGTAGTTTATTCTTGTCGGTCTTTAAATGGCCGAACATTACTTCAGATGGTGGCGCCTGTCGGTTTGAGCTGAGACATTCTGTTCTATCCTGACGGATTTTTCTATGTTGCATTTTCTTCAGGTAGCACTCGCTTGAATCATTTAACGCACTCATTTCAGCAGTGTGCTTGGACGAGGGAGGCCGGAAAGTGCTTCGCTATCAAACACACGGCTCTAAAGGAGAGGAAACAAAAGAAAGGGGAAGGGCGCTGCCCTCCCCCCTCTCTCATTCAACGCACATCATCTCACTTTTACGAACAGAGACTTAAATTTGTAAAGTGCAGCTACTAATAGCACGGTCTTTCTAAAGTATTGGTGATGCCGTTTTAAGCATGAACTATTCTCTTCAATATTTTTTTGCGTTTGGGTTTTGTTCGACCTTAGCATCACCTCCTTTGTTCGTAGTAACCTTTCTTTGCTGCATGAGAAATAATTTGTTGTTGCGTTCTTCTGCTCCCGCCAAATATATTGCAATGAAAGCATCATGTGACCCAATAATAATAATAAAAAAAACAGAGAGGATTTTCTTAGCGTCACAGTTTCATAGTAGGTGAGAAAAAAAGTTGAAGCCTCGCATAACGTGTATTATTATGCCATCCAAGGAATGTGTGCCTCGTATATTGTAATAACGCATTGAAGCCATATATAATATATTCTGTGACATAAACTACAAAAAATTTATTCTTCTACTGCGACTGCTAGAAATCAGAGAATCGGTGCGCCGATGGTAAATAAACAAAAAATAAAAAATAAAGGAAGGATTCGTTCGCCCCCCCGTAAACTGGCTCATGAATCTACCCTTGCTTTATATTTGTAATAAAATGGGACTCCGTCATCATACTTCGACCATACCTCAACTTGACCTCGCTAACCTTCTTATTTACTTATTTTTATTGGACATTTACTTTGCCATTTTCTACTTAGGATTTTTGTTCCAAAACTTAGAAACGAAGACGAAAAGTAGTGTCGTACATTCGCCGCTATTGCCAGGTGCTGCTTACATTCCTGTCGGGGAATTGGTTTATCAAAGTGGAACGTCACCCGCCGATAAGACCTCGTCACCAGACAGATAAGTGAAGCACACGGCATCAAAAGGAGAGACACGGTAGCCGTGTGTATGGCCGGAGACAGCTGCCGCGGGAGGCGAAGTAGATAAGCGGAAGTCTTGAGTCGGAGATGCAAATTTGGCAACGGCGGCACCGTTGAACGAGCAACGAGTCCCCCAGCAGTGCTTAGGGCGAGATAACGCAGAGCAGAAGCGCGGATGCGAAAACTGAGGCGGCGGATGTAGTCGGGAAGCGGAAGTAGGAGTCAGAAAAAAATAAAAGGAAACGGCGCCGGTGCGTTGATGGATGCAGCGCGAGGAATAACTCCAGGTATAGTCAGGTTAAGTGGCGCCTGCCTCGACCACATTTAGCGGAGTCCTACGTCGAGACGCTTCGCAAGGAAATGAGGTTTCTGCCGTTTTGTAGTACTCTGTGTGGTTGGTTAGCGTGGTAACGCAAGACTGTGGATGTAGCGGCACTGAGGAAGACGACAAAATTTTACTCTTTCTCATCGGGCTGTTCATGGTCGGTGACATTCCTCGACAGTGGTTTAAGGCGTGCTAAGCTGGAATTTTCGTTTTAAGTTGTCGCAACTGCGGCAGTTTGGTCTTTGCACACTGTTTCCAAGGAACATGTGTGCTAAAAGGCACGCAACCTCTGGAACGCCTTGCGAAAATGTCTCATTAACAATGCTCATTGAGAAATCTGTCAAAGCAGTGCTCTTGATCGTTTGTCCACATGCTGCCTGCTGCGAGTCGATTCTGTCGGTGTGCTGATGTCAATGAACGTATGGACTGATTAATTGATTGAACAATTGATTATTGATTGGAAATGTTGGCAACGTGTACAATATGTATAACCAGCTTCTTCACGACGTTAAATTGTTGAATGAATAAAGAAAGAGGATAGGTGAAGTGGAAAGGTCCAGCTATTTAGCAGTTCGCAAGGAAACGCAGAGCAGTTACTCGCAGTTAAAGAGTAATGTACAAAGATATCACATTCCTCACAGTCTGACATACTGACTGTTGAAAACAGTCTCCTAGCGTTCACTAGCGTTTGAGAAACGCTTCACACTTACATTAAACAAGACCAGAAAGAGGAAAAATTGTGTTTTGGTGCAGTTTTGCGTTATTGCTAAAAAAAAAAAACATAAGCTGACATTAAAACCAAATACACACGCAAACACACGATGCTTGCGTGCTAGATTGCGCAATGCTCTCAATCACACACTCATGTATTTGAAGGCGGTTTTAATAGAGCAACGTTATTAGACAATAATCGAATGATACAATGCCGTAATTTTATGACCTTACGGCACGCAATTGAGCTTTTTTCAACGTATTGCGCAGCGCAAGTTCAGCCGTTAAGTTAGAACGGTCAACCGCTGCATCGGGCGCTGACAACTGCGCAGCTTATCCGCCATAAGAAGCCGGTGATATTTGTTATTAGATGTCAACTTCTCGCGAAAGCTCTTGTTTGCGTGAGAGAAGGCTACGGGTACCAAGCTTCCAACCACTTAGCGCTGTGCACTGTGCGATCGAGGGACCTGAGCCAAAGATGTATGCACCAACCGTTGCTAGGTTGAGTGACGAGACATTCGTGCCGTGCTTCTCGGCGTCTGAACTTAGGCCTCGTTTCAGGCACAAGTGAGGACGAAGCGAGAAGCAATGCCGAAGGAGTGAGCCAGATAAAAGCAAAAGAAAGGCAGAGACGTTAACCAGGAAAGTGTAATGTAGTTTGCTTCCCTACACGAAAGAGAAGTAAGCAAGGCAGGCAACAAAGTAGAGCATAGAGTTGATAGCGAAGGAGCTAGTTCTTTGAAGAGCACGTGAATTTGGGGCAGAGCGAACACGCGAGTCAGCAGTAATTTCGCTTTCCCGGGAGTAGCTGAACGAGGCAATAAGGGCGCACATCTGGACTTAACCATTCCGGTCCCGGGATTACGTTCCCCGCTCTCAGAGGAGGAATCGCCGCGAAATTGGACGCAGCTTCCTGAAAGGGGCTCGAAGTAAGCACAGACCTTGCCAGGTAATAGGAAAACACAAGGTAAGTTACAAAAAATCATGGGAGGCTCTGCGGGGAATTAATAGCTACGAGACAAGGTCTTGTAAGCTTAGAAAGTGGGGCGTACCTAAGTGCACCGTGTGACAAACACACTTGTTGATTTGCGGTTTGCACAGGAGCTTCCCGGGGAAGGCGTCTGCGGGGATTTAAAGATCAGAACGAGGATTACTTCTGGCGCAGGACTCTTCACTTTGCAACTACAGAGCGTGAGCACAATACTTTGGACGGCAGAAGGAGCCTTAGTAGTTGTTGAACTGTGTATACCGGGTATGAGAAAACCCGCACACACTCGATGTGGAGGGTTTTGCAATCTGGTTAGCGTTCCTTGAGTACAAATGATGTTATGGAAGCTTTTCTTGTTACTAAATACTTTGTGACACCGAATTTGGAAGTATCCACTCTATGGTTAACAGATGTAATTCTCTTCCAAATAGCAACACGCATGGAGGGTGTCGTTTTGGACTAAATAGTTTGTTTAAAGATAAGGTTGCTGTGGCAAGTATTCGTAATACACTTTTGCTGTTACATGCTTTATTCTGGTAGCTGTAAATTTTTAGAGATGAAATGTGCTCCCTTTCTCTCTCTGTCGAAGACTTTGAGTGTCCCTTTGTATTTTTGAAAACACACTAATAATCTGGAACTTTGTACTAAAAGGGCGAATTATTCATAAACGAAAAATGAGGGAACATTAAGACTTCCTCTAATTTTCTTGGACGACCAAAAGCGGATGCGTTTCTCGTCGACTCCGTGAACGTCGAATGATTGCCGGCGCTTTTTCGAGTGGAGCCACGAAATTCACATCTCAGGAGAAGCAGGAAGATCCAAGGATCATCTGGACACCTAATTAACCAGGTGGGCCCATTTCCAGAAATCATTTCAAACAGCATGCCACGTACGACGAGCGGGAAGCCTAAGCCTAACGGTAGCACCCACGTCACCATGTATCACCAGCCACGACGGCTGACACGATGAGCCTAACGCTGTGATCAGAACCGGAGAAACCCTCTACACTTGGCTCTCACAGAGAATTAAGGCTAAACATGGAAGTTGTAAGCGTAAAGGGCGAATATTATCAACCAGAAGGGTTGGACCAAGGACATTGGTTCGAAATTTAAAAAAGAACATCATCGAAGTGGTAAAACACCGCTTCGGTAAGCTAACGAAATTACTTGGAATAAGAAAAAAAGGACAATTGACAGATCCGATAATTAATCGCCGCAAGCCGCGTGTCACACTTACCAGTGGAGGACTACAGACACAGACAGACACGAAACTTTATGTCGTCCTAAGGGGCTACGTCGTCGTAGTCGCGGGCCGCACCCGCGCCGGGGGTGGAAGAGCGTGATCTTCAGCCCTGTCGTAGGCTCTTTGGACAGCCCGAAGCTGGACTTGAAGGGCGTCGCTCTTGATGGCTTCTTCCCAGTCTTCTTGCCTGTTGAAAGACGAGTGGTGCAGTGCATAACATTGCCACAGCATGTGGTTAAAGGTGGACCGTTCATCGTCGCAGTCGGGCCAGTGGGGATCCACACCGGGAGTGTAGTGGTTCAGCCTGGATTGAGACGGAAAGGAGCCCGTCTGCAGCATTTAGGTATACGTTAAAGAGCACAGGCGGCCATCACTAATATAGAATACTCTATCACGGCGTGCCTTATTTACTGGAATAATGTCTAACTGAATAATTAACATTCACGCTGGCCGTGCGTATTTACGGCACTAGTATACATTTCACTATGATTGAGCGGAACAGCTGAGAAAATCGCTTAACATCACCACAGTGTAAGCCTTGTAATTAAATGGTTTCGTAAGAGTATCTTTCCACTGCAGGGTATACGTGTTTACTTGGATGTGGCCATGGCTACAATTTGTGCCTTGCTGAGCCACTTTACAAATGTTATCTTACGATGTGGGCCTTTGATAGGAGGTGTTACGACGGTGTGCCAAAATGCGTTTATACAGCCGACAGCATTAACGCATTTAATTTGTAATTTACTGCACTTTGTTTTTTTTTTTAGTCTAGCATTGAATGAAGCCAAGGAACTCCTCCTGCGACAGTGTGAGAGTCGATTGGGCCGAAACCTGTTACTACAATTACTGAGTACATTTGATGTATCTTTTACTTATTCCAAAAAACAAAATCTTTTGGTATATGTTTATGTCGTTCAGAAGACGTATTATAATACTACTCGAATGGTAAAGCTTAACGGCCTGTAGAATTATTCCGGCTTGTACTGTATAATGTCCCGCTTGAAGTTAATTGAAGGAGCATGAGGCACAACATCAACCTGGTAATACCGAGCGAAAGCACGAAAAGCCCCAAATTTTGCCGTGTCAACGGCTTCGTCGCGAACCAGCACACCAAACAAGACAAGCGATTTCTAAGAATACTGCAATATACACGTGGTTAAATGTGAAAGCGGTATAAAGAACGATCGAATGAAACAAAAAATCAAGCGCAGTTCGTTCCCCGCTGTTTTCCTGGATAAGGCTCGCACTCGTGGAACGCGAATAAGACGCGAAGTGTTGGTGTCTCCCTCTTCGACATCAACAGGCGTCGTTGTGAAGGCAATTTTCTTGATTTTATCGTGTTGTATTGATTATATCGCAAAAGCCTACCAACTACCAGGGGAGAGATTGACGCTCGCGATGTAATTCGCGAATACATGAGATGTATACTAGCTGACCTGGCCGCGATGGTACTAATCAACCCGTCATCGAATGCTAGTGGTTCTGCAAAATTAGATCTTAGCAACACAATACAATGCTGGCCTGAGAAGCGTCATGTAAATTCAAGGACTAAATTCCAAACACTCAATCCCAGATTAGCTTTGAGTTGTCAAACTTGCCAGGTGCACTAATTGATAAAGTAGCCTTAACAAGAACAGCGAATCGCGCGTTCAAGTTAGACCTCACTATTCCAAGAAGGAACTCGTTACTTGTATTAAAACCGCAGTATAGAACATCCGTTCAAACCCACCCCGTTTGCCTTTCTTTCAGAGCGAAGAGAAGCGAGAGAAGATGGAGTGGAAGCCACAAGAAGGTGAGCTAGGATCCCTTGTTATGAGCAAAAGGTGCTTGCTCGATTGTTTTGAAGGAGAAAAGTTTCTGGCTCTACAGCACATTAAAACAGCAAGGGTTGTAACACATCTCGGGTACCATTTCCTCAGCTAATGTGAAGTGCGAGGACAATGAAACAAGCGCAAACGAAGCAGCAAACATCTGCACTAAAACAAAACTTTTTTTTGGACACAAACACAGGAGCACGACGTGCAGATTGACTTTTCTTTTTTTGTTCTTCTTTTTGATGAAAGAAACCTGAGCCTACTTTAAGCAACAATCGGCTGTTTTCTTTTTAACCTTTCCTACTTCCACCTTTTTTTTTTGGGGGGGGGGGGGGGGGGCGTCGCTTTCAGAAATAAAAAAAAGAGGTATTCCAGAAGTAGGCTACGACACCAGGATCCTGTTACGGCTTCCGTTAGAAGCATCCTCCCTCTGCAAAGCAGAAATCGTGACACATCCCGAATGAAATTGAAGTTTCAGACAAACGTGGTTTTCGCTTTTCTCTCATCCGGTTTCTTGCTTTTGTGGCAACAGCTTGTTCGAAATGGCTTTCCAGTTCGTTCAGTGTTTGCAGCGTACAGAGCCCCGCGCCCTCGTCTGACGGTGAAATAAACGACGTATGCTGTTCTTATATCTCTGGTAACTCCGACTGTACGTTGGAGCAGTTTGATCCTTGGTGGCTCTGCGGAAGTGGAATCTCACTGTTGAACGCGTGGTCATGGGTTCGCTTCCCTGCCCATGTTCGGCAGTTGCATCAGAGATTCGGAACAGAGGCTCTGTGGCAAAGTACCCACCGTGGTAACTCATCGATTATGGAGTTGTTCTGCTCCGTTCGAAGTAGCGGGTTCGATCCAGGACGTGGCGGCCGCATTTCGATGGCGGTGGAATGCAAAAAAAAAAAGAAAGAGAAATAAAACACTCGTGTACTTAAAGATGCACGCTAAAGAACCCCGGATGGTAAAAACTAAAGAAAAGATTATGTGGTGTTCCGTGCCAAAAACACGATCTGATAATGAGGCACGCCGTGGTGGGGAACTCCGGAAATTTTAACCACCTGGGGTTCTTTAACGTGCGCATAAATTTAAGTACACGGGTGTTCTCGCACGTCGCCCCCATCGAAATGCGGCCGCCGTGGCCGGGATCAATCAAAACTAATCCACAGAGTGCTTTTCCTATGGGTCATTCCTTTTTCTTTCTTTTTTAACGAAACGAAGCTTTAATTATACCATGTGACCTTGCCGACCAAGTTTCTTTCCCTTTGTCCCCCACTATGGCGCGCCTCATGATCAGATTGTGGTTTGGCACTTAAAACTCCCCTGAATATATATATATATATATATATATATATATATATATATATATATATATATATATATATATATATATATATATATATATATTTGCTACAATGGAAAGCTTTGTACATGAAAGCAGCTGTCCTCTGGTTTCTATATAGAGCTTCTCGCTTTGGTTTGCTTCTAGCGCTTAAAGAGAATAAAAGGAAAATCCGGCCAGTTAACGCACTGGAGTAAGTAAAAAAAAAGCAAAGTAACAACGTATATAAAAAATCGAGGCTTAGTTCTCGAAGCATGTCGATGCAAAGAACACTATAGTCGCTGAATTAACTAACCGCATCGTAACCGCTTTGCGGGCCTTGCAAGAGGCCGCGTTTCGACCAGAAAACCCGCCTTCGTGCATAGCGTTCGCCGCGAGCGTTTTCGGGTAAACCTTACGGTTACATACGCTGCAGTTGCCGGGAAGCGTGAGAAGCTGTCAGGGGTCTTTTAATGCTATCGTGTTCCACTCTTAAAGGCGAAGCTTAAGCGTCCTCCAAAGTTTTCTTATTTTTCTTCTTTTGCTTGGAATGAGGTATCACAACTGTATAAACAGTAATCCACTACTGCCTAGACCACACGTTGACCCACAGTATTCTGTAAATAAAATAAATAAATTATCTGCACTGGGAAAGAACAAAAATGTTTTAAAGTAATTCCAATTCTAGTTGAAGTCGATGAGACACAGTGCTTTCCTAAGTGAATTTGGGGTGAGAATGGGATGTATGAGCCGCATAATTCAAAGTCGGCTTCGATCAGCAATTTGCTCGGGCGAGGCATGGCGATGCGAAGGCGAGTAGAGAGTGAATGCCGGCCTGACTTGAATGCTGTTTCCCCGATGTTCAGAAATTTACCCGGCGCGAGCGTAGTGGAGCGTTCCTGCACGTGCTTAAAGATGAACGCGCGGCACTCCGTCGCGTTACTCCTCGCGTGATTGGAGTAGACGGAGCCTCGGGCTTTAGATGGCATAACCTTCGCAATCGGCCTGCGTTTTTGGACTGCACTATCTCCGGAATCGGTCCACGAGAGAGGCTAGAAGTTAAAAACAGGCTTACCCTATACGGAAACGTGGCGGCAACTAGCCAAGGAAGATATTGTTTTCAAGAAGGAATAAATAAACGTATTAGATCGGTGAAACGTAAAATCGCGGGATTATAATGTTATCTAACGCGGAATAAATGTTCAACCGATGTTTAGAACAAACAATTTCCAACAATGTAGTTATTTTCTCATGAGGCGTGAGCGCAACTGAGCACTAATATCGCTCACACGTATTCCAGCTATGTGACGCCGTACGCCATACATGGTTGACACCGCAGGCGTTCAATTTCGACAAACTCTTATTCCAGCTTTCTTCTATCCGTGTAGCGATGTGGTTTCGCTTGCAGACGTCGAATGATTGTCTTTTATCTATTTACAGAGCAGTGTAATAAATATTTTTGGGTAGCTGGCTTTAGAGAGGCCTAGCGTGTTATTTTCCTTGATATTACAATGGAAAACGAACAAACAAATATCAATAGATCACCATAATTTAGGTTATTGCACACATTCTTGTAGAATATACTGTACAAGCTCTTCTGCTTCTAAGCAACGCACTTTTAACAGAGGCAATACACAGTAGGCACCGTACTTTGCTCCAGGATTTATTAAAAACCTATGCCTTTTAACAGCGGTTTCTTCTTTTATTGCGTTCGTTAAGTGTCTTTACTGCTGGTGAAAATTTTCCTGATACGTAAAAAAAAAAAGGAAATCTGAGTGCCCCTTCATATCAATGGTAAACATTTTATGCTTCAAGAAGTGTTATTACCTGGGTGGTACCTGAATATTGCATGTTGTGAAACGTACATATTTTGGCGTGGTGTACGATAGGCTTCTAGAAGTGCGTTCGAATGCATTTGCAATAACACGAGCACACGGGCTGAAAGTAAGAAATAACCTAGCTGAACGAAGAAAAAAAGCTGAATTCCCTAAACTACGTCGCTTTCGGAGTCGAACACAAGAGGTGTCTGCGATTGTGACGACATAGCCCGAACGTCCGCGCTTTTCGCGGCGGCTGAAAGGCGAGAATTTTGTTCAGAAAATGACGTTGCGAAAGACCTGTGGTGCCGTGCGCCAGAGGCTAGCGAAGCGAATTGCTCACTGACGTATAGGTTCTTCTTTTGCCTGTAAGGCAGGGTTGATACTTTTTCCAGTAACGGGATCGGGGGGGGGGGGGGGGGGGGGGGTGTTGTCGGATGGTTGTGCGTGAGCACAAGCAATAACGTCGCACTTCTTGTGCAACTCTATCAAAAAGTAATTTGTCACGAAAGCTCCTTTGAAGGGATGTCGAAAGAGAGCCGCAGCAAGTGTTTTTTTCAGTGACGGTTTCGCAATGGCGCTGGCGTTCGTGTCATTCCACGTAGTAGGCAATCTTGAAGTGCTGTTTGCAATCTCGGCGCGGCTGATGGTAAACAGCGTAGGGGTGCAGTTTCAGAATATTCTTTCGGAAGGAGCCTCATCGGCAACCTGCCTTTGTACTAAGAGAATAAATCTCGGCGCATACTGCGCGACTCCCTCAAAGTGTGCATGCAGCCGAAGTACTGACTTGATTCAGATATAGTGACATTCTTGCGAACTGATCAATAGCGCGAGAAATTCCAAGCATGGCTAGCAGAAACTAGGCGAGCTGGTATCTTTGCGCAGCGAGAGAGTGAAAAAAAAGGAGGGGCACACCTCTCTGTCAATTCAACTTTAGTGCTGAAGCGGCAACAGTATATGAGATAAAGAAAGAAACTCAACTCACACAGAAATGATGAATCTGAAATTTTGAACATGCATTGTATTATTTTTTCTTTCTTTCAATCAATAAATTTATTATTACATTAGAGGTGAATTACAGCATGTAAAGTACAGACGTGGGTCCCAAAGTACAAGACTGCAACCCTCGGTGAAGGCTAGATATGCATAATATAAGGATTCGCTGCAGTGCGAAGAATAGAACCAATACATGAAATATGAAGTAATACTAAGCATAACAGAATAAACAAAAATAAGCAAGCCTGAATGCAAGAAAAAGGGACAACTTGAAAAACATTGCCAACTTGAAGAGTTCTTGATTTTGGAGTGGGATGACGAGTAGGGTGACGAGATTGATTTGGCCACCGCCAGCTGTTTCAGTACGCCCACACATGCACACCTAAATATACGTTTTAACGAATAATATTGCACATGCCGATGAAGGCATCCAATCATGCGTATGGAGTTTGCCCCCTATCCACGCTTAAGGTAGCAAACTGGACAAAGTATAGTTAACGTTCATGCCTCTCCCCCACACCCCCCTCTCTCGTAATCAAGCTCTATGGTTAATTGAAATCGTGGACCACCAAAACGTTACTATGCATGCAGAGATGCCAGATTTGAAAAAACATTGAATAATTCTGCAAGAATAAGGCGGAGGCCGGTAGAAGCAGCGTGAAGAAAACACCACAAGAGGTACGGTTTGATACGAGAAAGCTTTCCGCTGCTCACTATATTGTTCTGTGAAGGAGGTAGCAATTCACGGCTACACATATTATTGGGCACACATTTTGACAAGTGCGTCACTGGAATGCTTATGAACTAAATGCTTTGCATTTTTAGCTTGCAGGAAAGTGACACCACCTGGGGATTCTAGCAAAATGACGCAGTAAGGGTCCATGATGTCCTTACTTATATATATATATATATATATATATATATATATATATATATATATATATATATATTCAGCCATTTAGGAACCCATATTCTCTTGATTTGAAAGCATCAACAACTTGCCTCAGAATATTACAGCGGTATTGTTCCAAGATGAACGAACGGTTGCCCGTATAGATGGGTGTGCGAAAACTCTGATTATGGCAGTGGCACGGGTCTTGGAACGACATCTGAATTTCGGAAATGCGACTTGATTATAGGGTACATGATCGGGCTTGGAAATTCCGAGCGGATAAGCCCAGTGCGTAGACCATGTTGTGATGATTGTCTGTGAACTGTTACAGCAATGTGCGGTGAGAAAACACGCGAAAAATTCAAACGAAAGTCCGCGAGCCACACTCACCGCCAAAAGAGACAACGTCACATGTGTCGCATCTGCGTCACAAGCGTCGCCTACAGCCACTGCAGTCCACAAATAGCCAGCAGCAACGAAAACAATGCCGGCTTACCACCATGAAAAAGCCGCTGCAAAACAGGAGGCTAAGGAGAGAAAAAAGGGGGGGTTGTCTAGTTAATTTGGGGCTTCGACTACGATAAGAAGACTGGGAAGGTATGTCACGTGCAGACTCTGGATGAGACAGTAAATGAGCAATCCAATAAATAAACAAGTAAATAACTTGTTTATTTACTTGAAGAGAGGGGGTTAACCGAGGGTCTCGATTTTTATTAGTCATATCATAAGAAGCCAACAAACACTGACACCAAGGACAACACCAAGGGGAAAGTACTTGTGCTTAATAAATGAAATAAAGAAATGATAAATTAATGAAAATTAATGTGGATGAAAAAACAACTTGTATTTACTTGTGTTACTAAAGAAGTATATAAATGTTAATAACTGTATAAATATATAATTAAATAAGTGAGTAAATAAATAAGTAAATAAGTAGGTAAATAAAAAAATAAGTAATTAAGTAAATAACTCGTCATGACCATCGAAATAACACCGGTGTCGCGGGATCAAGTCCCGGCCGCGGCGGCCACATTTCGATGGGGGCAAAGTACAGAAACACTCGCGTCGAAATTAATCCGAAGTCCCCGACTACGGCGTGCCTCATAGTCAGATCGTGGTTTTGGTACGTAAAACCTCGGAATTCAATGAAAATTCATTAAATGATAACGGTATTTGGCTGCTGAACATGGATCCCAGAAAGAACTCAACGTAGAAATAACGAATTGTGTTATTTTATGTTAACTGCTGTGTTGAAGCAATGAACGACATTCTTATGGGCATCATTAAAGACTGTGCAATAGAAGTCGGTGGTAACTCCGTTAGATAGGATACCAGTAAGCTATCGCAGGAGATGAAAGATCTGATCAAGAAACGCCAATGTATGAAAGCCTCTAACCCTACAGCTAGAATAGAACTGACAGAACTTTTCAAGTTAATCAACAAGCGTAAGACAGCTGACATACGGAAGTATAATATGGATAGAATTGAACATGCTCTCAGGAGTGGCGGAAGCCTAAATGTAGTGAAGAAGAAACTAGGAATAGACAAGAATCAGATGTATGCGTAAAGAGACAAGGCCGGCAATATCATTACTAATATGGCTGAGACAGTTCAAGTGGCTGAGGAGTTCTGTAGAGAGAGAGAGAGAATGAAGAGGAAAGGCAGGGAGGTTAACCAGATATGAGTCTCCGGTTTGCTACCCTAGATTTATACAGTACCAGTGGCACCCACGACGATACTGGAAGAGAGAATAGTCTAGAGGAATTTGAAATCCCACAAGTAACGCCGGAAGAAGCAAAAATAAGCCTTGGGAGCTATGCAAAAGGGGAAAGCAGCTGGGGAGGATCAGGTAAGAGCAGATTTGTTGAAGGATGATGGGCAGACTGTTCTAGAAAAACTGGCCACCCTGTATACGCAATGCCTCATGGCCTCGAGCGTACCGGAATCTTGGAAGAACGCTAACGTAATCCTAATCCATAAGAAAGGGCACGCCAAAGACTTGAAAAATTATAGACCGATCAGCTTTTTGTCCGTTTCCTACAAAGTATATACTAAGGTAATGGCAAATAGAATCAGGAACACCTTAGACTTCTGTAAACCAAAGGACCAGGCAGGATTCCGTAAAGGCTACTCAACAAAGACCATATTCACACTATCAATCAGGTGATAGAGAAATGTGCGGAATATAACCAACCCTTATATATAGCTTTCATTGATTACGAGAAAGCGTTTGATTCAGTCGAAAACTCAGCAGTCATGGAGACATTAAGAAATCAGGGTGTAGACGAGCCGTATGTAAAAATACCGAAAGATATCTATAGCGGCCCCACAGCCACCGTAGTCCTCCATAAAAAAAACAACAAAATCCCAATAAAGAAAGGCGTCAGGCAGGGAGATACGATTTCTCCAATCCTATTCACAGCGTGTTTACGGGAGGTATTCAGAGACCTGGATTGGGAAGAATTGGGGGTAAGAGTTAATGGAGAATACCTTAGTAACTTGTGATTCGCTGATGGTATTGCCTTGCTTATTAACTCAGGGGACCAACTGCAATGCATGCTCACTGACCTGGAGAGGCAAAACAGAAGGGTTGGTCCAAAATTAATCTACAGAAACCTAAAGTAATGTTTAACAGTCTCGGAAGAGAACAGCAGTTTACGATAGGTAGCGAGGCACTGGAAGTGGTAAGTGAATACATCTACTTAGGACAGGTAGTGACCGCGGATCCGGATCATGAGACTGAAATAACCAGAAGAATAAGAATGGGCTCGGGTGCGTTTGGCAGACATTCTCAGATCATGAACAGCAGGTTGCCATTATCCCTCAAGAGAAAAGTGTATAAAAGCTGTGTCTTACCAGTACTGACGTACGGGGCAGAAACCTGGAGGCTTACGAAAAGGGTTCTACTTAAATTGAGGACGACGGAACGAGCTATGGAAAGAAGAATGAGGGGTGTAACGTTAAGGGATAAGAAAAGAGCAGATTGGGTGAGGGAACAAACGCTAGTTAATGACATCTTAGTTGAAATCAAGAAATAGAAATGGGCATTGGCAGGACATGTAATGAGGAGGGAAGATAACCGATGGGTTACCATTAAGATAAACATTAAGGGTTACGGACTGGATTCCAAGGGAAGGGAAGCGTGGCAGGGGGCGGCAGAAAGTTAGGTGGGCGGATGAGATCAAGAAGTTTGCAGGGAAAACATGGCCACAATTAGTACATAATCGGGGTAGTTGGAGAAGTATGGAAGAGGCCTTTGCCCTGCAGTGCGCGTAACCAGGCTGCTGCTGCTGCTGCTGCTGATGATGATGATGACTACTGTAGGCGTGTGCATGTAGGCGATATTGCTCTCCTTGCTAGTGCTCTCATCGCGACGAGGAAAGCGGAGGAGGAGGGCATGGCCAAAGCGTGAGAAGAAAAGCCGCAGTGCCGCGCAAGTCGCACACTGCGGCGATGATGGCTGCGAGATGGCGCCAAAGTAGCGCGCGTAGTCTGGGAGGCCTCTCTGCGGCAGGCTGCTGTGAATCGCGCCCACGCGTCCCTCACGCGCTGCTTCTCGCGATCTCCCGATTAGCCTGCCGCTTTGCTCCGTTTGCAACGTGCCGCACGAGACATTGTCCGTGCTGTAGCCAATACTTTGCAAAATGAAAACACGTATAGAGCTGCGCTCAAATTTCGCTTTATGGACTATCGTAATTGTCGATGAATTTGTTAGTCTTTGTCTCGCTGTCTCACTGTATATATATATATATGCATTGATCACGTAATTGGAAGCTCGAGCAATACTCTTAGAAAACACCTGCTATTAGGACTCCTTCGCTACTCGTTTGCTTTCCACTGTACAATACGAAACAGCCCTTTGGGTGCCGTACTTGGTCTGCGGCCTGCTTACCTTCGCAAAGGTAAGCAGGCCTTCCTTTAGGTTAGTGCTTTGTGAAGGGGATATATATATATATATATATATATATATATATATATATATATATATATATATATATACACATAATCCTGAAGCGGGGCTCAGATTGGGAAACATGACTGTTGCTGGGCGCTTGCGTTTGCTTGAACTGTTCAGTTAAGAAGGCTGTGCACCGTATAATTAGGAGCTTTGAAATAAGCGCGGGATAGTACGCAGAGAGAAGCCGAGACAGAAGAATATTAAGATAGACGGTAGAAGCCAGGGATAAAAGGCTCAAAGAATATGCACAAAGAAGACATTTCTTTTTTTGTCGAACCTTCTGTGTTAGCTGGAATCAGGTCGCGCTCGAACGCATGCAGTGCTTTAGGTTAGTGCTTTGTGAAGGGGATTTGAGAAACCGATAGAGCGCCCTGCGATATTCCTAGCAAAGCGTGAGGGTTAGGAAGAAAAGAAAAGACGCAACAAAACTGAAAGAGAGGTACACGGAGATTTCAGACGCATAATGAGAAGAGATGAGAGTTGCATCGCCAAGAAAGCAATAAATATTGGTACTGGCGGGGAGACTAGACGAGGTCCACCTAGGAAAATGGGGAAAAGCCGAGGAACGACTTTCAGCCATGGAGTCCTGGAACGACAGAGTAAATCATAGAAAAGCTGGTAAGGAAGGTCAATGCAGGAAACAGCTTGTAGAAGAAAAATTGGGCAGTTTCTCCCGAAGGACGAAGCATTGAAATCGATAGCAAGGCTTAGCTTTGCGCTTCAGCTCCTGAGAATACGGTGGGGCGACTTGTTGACGCTACCCAGCACGCGAGGTAATTGGTACTTGGTGGCCCGGCAACTATAAGGCGTCTCATATCGCTGGCGTGATTAGAAACACCGCCGTCGGCGTTACAGGAGTCGCCCTTCGACAGTGCAAGTTGAGATGAGACAGAGGGCAACACAGTACGAAAACGGTCGAGGCGTTTGTAACCTGAAGCTTGGCAGTGTGCCGTTTGTTCCGCTCACACCACGATGTGGTATGCGCACAGTGTACAGTAGCGGGAACGCTGTAGTGCCAGCAGCGGAAGGCCGGTTGAGCCGAGCGGAGGGTTCGTCCCCTTCGTAGTTTTTGCAGCCGAACGGATTGCGCGTCTCTCGCGGCTCTGGAGACATTCTAAACCTCGCACGGCCGAGCCGCGCCTGCACCGTCCGTACTGTGACAGCATGCGGCGAAATCGGCAGCGGAGGTGGTGCCAATGACGCGAACCCACTGGGAGGGTCCGTGTGATTGCTACAGCGCGATATAAGGTCGAACGAGTGCTAGCCACATATGTCGACATTTGTTTTCACTCACTGCTTCGCATCTCGCTGGTACAACGTTCCTTGATTTATGGGTTGGTTGAGCAATTCGTCGAGGAGTGCAGCCGTACTAGTTTATCCTCCTGCTAACTTTCGAGAACCATAGACCGACCCGATGAATAGTCTATGGGAGCCATTTATTTATTGTTTTAATTTTTTATACGCGCTTCCATCTCAATCATGAAATTATAGCAGGGTGGTACAAGTTAGTATACGCAACAAAACGAGAAGGAGTTCATACTGTTGAAATTATTTTATTTGCTGCAGTTGGCTTTTCTTAATTCAATTTCGTAGTAGGGATCTCTAACGCTTTTCTTCAGATAGGATAATTGGCGTCGAAATACATAATTAAACTGATGGCTGGGACCCGTTTTATGGTGTTTATTTTGTCTCTGGCTCATTTTTATCTCGAAGTACGTGGATGTGAGAATAGAAAAGTCGCATCTAGACAGAAGCGCAGCAGAATTTCTTGCCGGGTGTTTGTACTTGGTAAATGGTTCTGCAAAAATTTCGACGACGACGACGACGACGACGACGACGACGACAACAACAACAACAACAACAACAACAACAACAACGACAACAACAACAACAACGACGACGGCAACAACGACGACGACAACAACAGCAACGACAACAACAACAACGACGACGACAACGACGACAACAACGACGACAACGACAACAACAACAAGCTAACGAACAGATGCTTACATAAGGGAAGTGGACGGGACGAGTAGCAGACTTGCAACTAACTTTGTTCTTGCATTATTGACACATAGCACGGGTATCTGAATTTGACGCGGAAATCAATTGGAAATTGGATGGAGATCAATCGATTTGATGTGACGCGGGCTAATGTGCAAATTTGCCACACTACACTATGTAATACCGCAACGGACATTCATGAGATATGAAAAAATATGCTAATTCATTGTTGCGTTTTATTCTCATCCCCATTCCTCCCTTCCGTCTTCACATATTGAAAAACTTGAACTGTTTGGAGCAGTGGTTGCTGTGCAGTACAGTGCTACAGTTGAGTGTGCTGCCCACGCAGCAGCTTCATGGCAGAGATGTGCAGACCTTCCTTGTAAGTGACGTTGACGCTGGGCCCCTGTAAGAACAAATCGTGCTTCATTGATTTTCCGACTCCTTGCGCCGCCCTCATGAATAGAGCGGCACGTATTTTTTTTTTTGGGGGAGGGGGGGGATTTTTCACCTCACTTTTTTTGTCTGGGCTACTCCAAAATATGGCTGCAAAAGCAGCCAAGCAGTCCAAGCGGCGGAATGAGTGATGCACCACACTTGCTCACCAGCACGAAACACGAGCATAGCGAAGACCGGAATTAATAACTCTCTTGCGCCAACATCTCGGCATTACTGATAAATGACGCCATGACGGGAAAGACTCATCTGCCTCACTTATGCCACGAGATTTATGTCATATGATTAAGCACGTCATTATTTACCTTCTGTATGCTTGTTCAGAGCGAGGAGTGCTTTAGCCGAGCTCTTAAACATTGAGACGACCTAACGCAACTGCTCTCTTTTAAGCACAGCTCCAGGTCACGGGCTTCTTTTCCTGATTTGAATTTGATTTGTTGGCAGCGTATTGAATAAATAAAGTTGAATAAAATGCTGCAGTTATACGGTCCTTTTTTATTATATATTATCTAGTAAGAAAATGATAAGAAACGACGTCGAAGTGCCAGAAATCCACGACATACAGTCCTATACATCCACGAACACATAAATATAAATGGCAAGTTGCCCCACAATGAGTTTGTAAACAAATTCACAAAGTCACACAAGTGGCCGTGATGTAAACTGCGATCAGCTTGTAAACAGACGAGGAATTACAGAGATAAAATAATACACGCACATAATATGACAGTCAAGAGTGAGTTTCGGCAGAGACTACAAAAGAATCTAACACGTAATATACGTAATATACAAGCGCTAATAATTGCAAATAATGAAAGCAAGCTGTAGTTACGTTGTGTGTCTATCCATTGCGATATTTAGTACTTGTTAAGGATGCCTGTATCTTCGTAAAAACGTCCGAGTACATTCATTGCTTTTCGCTGTGTTATTTTCTTTGGCCATGCGCCCAGCAATTTTGTTAGTGAGAAAGGTCGGTGATGATAAATGTAGCGTAGCGTTTGTTTTAGCTGCCGTCCTTGCGTCACTTGTCTGGGGCATTCGAGGAGGAGGTGGCGAACATTTTTTATCGTCGTTGCCACGGAACCAATATTGGGTGCGGATGGTGCAGTGATGCCACTCTAATAAAATTGATTAGAATTACTCTCAGCTACTCAGTCATTACATATTGTATCGGATGAATTGGTTAGTTTAAACGTAAGCATTGCACATTTATCTAAAAACTCTTTGATTTAAGATTTATTGTGAATTAAATAATTAAAATTCGAGCAACTGTAGGCAGATGTTTTTATTATGATGTACATAAACATTACAGTTCTGTGTAATGTTGTTTTCTTTACAATTTTCTCGCGAGAAATAGTTTTGGTGTAACACTGTTGCGTGCAGTGAAAGAAATAAACAACTTCGTTCTATCCTTCTTAATATGCGTTGACTCTCTTTGGCATCTGATGATTTCAGCACATTTGCTGTCCGTGCATGCTATATTTACGCGAGACTACTCGTTTAAGGGGGGACAAACTACTGTGCTAGTTAATCTTACTTAGTGTGCAATCGCTAAAAAAATGAACATAAAAAAAAGAAAGGACGAATAAAGGTGATGTCTTTCCTTTTATATGTCACTGTGGTTAGCGCCAATTCCCCGAAACTGGGTCTTCCTGTTCAGGTTGGGGTAAGGTAATTATTCGTGAAACACTGCCTGGGACCGCTATCTATTAATTAACACGCATTCGCGCACGCATTCGCGCACGCTAAGCCATCGCGTACTATACATCACTGTAAACAAAAATTGCACCTGTGTTCACAGCATTAGCACCCAGTATAGAAAGGTTCAGATACCGGAAGGTAAGTGCTTATGTGGCCTGAATTCAACTTCACGGCCATCGGGGTTCATGAGCATAAAACATGTATCATGATTCTGTTAAAAAAGGAAGTGACACAGTGGCAGTTAATTAATATAGGATTGTTCTTACAAGGAAGAAAGAAATGTAAATTTTATTTATAGGAAAGGCAGATACGTTGGCGTGAGCGTGTGCGCTCTCGTCTGCTACTCAGCGCTTACGTGGAAGGAGCTGCGTAACATGCCTCCCATAAGCTTACGCAACCTCTAACATCTAGAATGTCTGACGACTTTGGCGCGGTGCTCAACAAATGCAGTGTTTCATAGTCATATTACTCAGTACGTAGGCAGGCGACAGTTAACAGGACAATGAGGCTAGCAAATTGAAAGGAATGTCACTGTGGAACGGGAGGCTTCGAGAGAGAGAGAGAGAGAGAGAGAGAGAGAGAGAGAGAGAGACGAAACAATGACAAAGGAACCGCTGCAAAATTCTTCGCGTGCAGGGTCTGTTACAAGCCACGTCGCGAGGACAGAAGGGAGGAAGGGGCGTCGTCATGCCTGCATGGCGCACGAACAGCGTTGTCAAAGTTTGTTTGCAGAAGAGGCCTGTGCTCGTGGCAGCTGAAGGAGGTCAACCGAGCGGAGATTATTCGTTGCGAAAGCTGATCGCAAGACTGGTCGCTGCGATGACGACGCAGGGAGAAAGATAAAAGAAAATGAGTACAGAGCTCATCGCTGGCACGAAAAAGTTGTGGTTCAGATTAAGGCACGCACGAGTGTTCCCGACAAATTTCCGCTCTATTTTTTTTTTCTTTCTTTTATTTCTCCTTTTATTTAGTGGCGTCTTGTAACAGAACTGTTCGAAGAAAGACCATAAACGCCGAGTGTTCGTTGATTTCGTTCACAGCAAGATCAAAGGATATTCAGAGAAGAAGGCAGTTTCCACTCCCCCGATCGCAAATTGACTGTCGCTTTTTCGTGTGGTGTTTTTTTCATACCTTTCCTTCTCTATTTGAGAGGGGCCATGCATTATGGGTTTTCCGAGCAAACTTGTTTCTCGGAAGTGTTCCGCAAGAGCGGTCCCTCCTTTTTCTCGTGACCGTTTTCTTTCTCAGTTTCAATTCGGCCCAGGACCAGTTCCATCAAGCTGCTTCTTTTCGTCAATTGTGCGTTTTCTGATGACACTTGTAAAACTGCATCGTTTACGTTTCTTTTTTACGCTCTCAACAACCTATACCGTTCTATCAGCGCACGTCCTATACGTAACTTTTGCTTGTATGTTTCTCTTATGTAGTTGTGTGGATCGCCTGTACGCGGCGCAGAACGATCACTGCGCGCTGTTGCTTATGGACTTTTGTGCATTGGGTTAGAGACAGACATATTTATGTAACCGCCACGTATAGACCTGCTTACTGTATGTGTGAAGTGGTTAGACCTAAATTCGTTAGATTTCTACAAGAAGTTTTTTAGTGGAACGAAATATATTACTAGAAAAAAAAACTGGCGTAGAGTATAGGATTACGTACGCCTTTATAAAAATCAAATCAAGTTCCTTTAGTCTGAGCCGTTTTAAAAAAGATAGCCCACAATTGAGCGATGATAACTTGCAGTTAAAAGACATTTCTTCAAAACGCATGGTAGCTAGTGTGAGTAATCTATTCTGGAAATAACACAGCATAAATAAATGAAGTTTATTTGATGTTACAGTGCTCAGGGGGTGAAACTCCACCTTTTGAGGGAGGCAGAGGCTTGCTGCGTCATGAGGACCACAGACATTGCATATCGGACACGCGTATGAACAGTCGTTATAAATTTTAAGAAAGGAAAATGTTATGGTAAACATTTTTAACCAAGAATGATAATCTGTAATCTTAATTTTCAGAACCATTCCCCTCGCATCCTCCCCCGTTTTAAGAAAGTAATAATAAATCACGTGCCGCCACTATGTTAACCACATCACTCGATCTCTCAAGTTCCTGCGTATATAACCCAACAATACGCTTTGAAATCACTCTCTTTTTTCTGAAACCGCTATACGTTAGAGCATTCATACGGCCCCCCTCCTTATGTTCGATGACATCAGTTTCGAATGAAAAAGTCATATACGATCCCTGTTTTCCACGTTGTAGGTAATCATCGTCCAGATTTAGCGAGGTTATAAGGATCCAACGTTCAAATTTACTGACCGCATAATGACATGTCTATGCTGATTGCATGCCCATTGTAGTGTTATTGGTAAGCGTTGCTAATTTAGCTGCGTTGCTAAACGAACGATTTACGCAGCAACAAAGCTTGATTGCGGAAGAATGTCACCCTGATTTGTAAACGCTAGCTGAGAAATATTCGTGCTAATTGGTCTATTTTCTGGATGAAACGGCATCTAGCAGTCGCAAACGCTATGGCAGATTGATCACGAACGCAAAGTGTAGAAATATTTCAACAAACAAGATCTGCTGAAAGTCGTGATGTAGAGAGAGGGTAATTAAAGAATTATATGCCAGTCACGTTTATTGAAGAAATGCTGAAAATTCGAACTTATGATGATAAATCCTTTTCTATCTTGCTAGTTTCTGCAAAATACATTTGGTTAACGAGGAACCTAATTACTTTTCTTTTTGTTACGGCAGTTGTATTCAAGTGCTAAAAAGCTAAACTATTCATGGGTAATCAGTTTCTTCAAACCATGGAAAACATAGAAAGTCCCGGTCACGGTAAACACGCAATTTGTAGCCATACCGTCCACGTGTTCTTCGCATTACATACAGAAATGAGGGTGGACGTATACGTTTTAATGTTTCGGGAACTCGGCTCCACTGGCAGGGTTCTGGATCTCCGTCGTGGTGTGATGGCCATCGTTTTAAACAAGCAGCGCCAGCATTGAGTCGCAGAACGAGGAGGAACGACCACGCTTGTTGGCGTCCAACGCAAGATACAGGCATATGCCATGTTCAGTGACTGAAGGCGGCGATTCTGCCAACGGGGATGCCATCGGACGGCGTTTCACTGTGCATATGAGAAGTGACGGTCATTTCCTCGCCGGCAGACTATATGTAACATCAATGCGAGCACTTTTCAAGGGAGAAACGTATGTATAGTCGATTTCGTCATCTCAAAAACGTCTCTATGCATGCGTAGTTGGATGGTGTCAGGTTAGAATTTGCAGAACACGCATATCCTGCTTTAATTTATATCTTAATTTAGTGAATTGTTACTTACGGTGGGTATAAGAACATCTTTATAATCATCGTCTGTGTGTCTAACCAAAACGTGCGCTACCAAATAAACTTGGGAGCTTTCTTTATCGACGGGATAAAAAGGAGTTGTTGGCGTGTGAATTCGGCTACAGCGGCTCTTTGTCTCATGAAAAGCTAGCTTTACACATATGGTCCTGTGGGATTACGAAGTGAGGGATCCAAACACAGAGTACGAACACATGCTTGTTTATTCTTGTAGTAAATAACAAGCGAAAATTGTATTACAACTGTCTACTGTACGCCTTGGCAAGAAGCGTATTAAACCAAACACGTGTCGAACGTGAGTCGTGTGATCGTTTACGGCGTACGGTTCTAGAAGACAAGTCAGACGATAAAAGTGTAACTTAGACGGCGATGTGTACGGTGATAGACAGGGCTCATGGCTCCGGCACTGGGTACTCTTCGACGCCTGCGTAGAAGGTCAGGACGACGCATATAGGAACTAAAAACAGATGTAGCACATGAGCGGGGGAAGCTTCTCAGGCGTACAGTGTCGTGATGGAAGTCGGATTTGGGACGACAATGGAAAGTGCGCCATAATAAGTTGTTATCTGAAAGACCATCCCGCAATTGTGTCACATAACCATTTGTTTTAGCTACACCGAGCGTTATCGCAGCTATCACGTGAAATTTTAGAGCGCAGCTCTTTGGCGTCCGTTCCTGGGTTTCGCGTCGTCGTCGGCGTTGTCGTCGGCCTCGTAACCAGCTCCGCCCCCCTTTCATCCCCCCAGCGCTAGCAGCGACCGACTGATACCGCTGGATGCCGCTGACGCCGCTAGAGAGTCAAGATAACGTGACTGCATAGAACACCGTCGCCGCCATGCAGAAAGAGGAGGAAAGGGTCCCCCCCCCCCCCCCTGTTCTTGTGTGGCGGATAGGGTGCTCTTCAGTTGCCGACGCGCCGGTTATTTCACGTAGGCCCCGGCACGTCGACGAATACGTGACCACCTTCCCACGGCTAGACCTGGTTCTTAGCGCTGCGGAAGCGAGGGTATCATATTGTTTGTGTCGGCATCGGCGGCGTTGTCCCTGAAACCAACTCCGCAGCTGGGGTTGACTCACTATCGGCGTCAGCGGCATCAGTCAGTCGCTGCTATCTCTTCCCTCCTCCCTTTATCGTGTTGTCCGCTTGCTGCGCGCGCTTCTGCCCCCATCGTTTGCCGCTGGGTGTACACGCCGCCCCCCTCCCCCCTCTTCCTGCGAGTCTCCGGTTGTCAAAGCGCCGGCTCGAACTTAATTCCTTTCTTCGCTCCTCCTCCAATGCAACCCCTGTGCGGTGGCAATCAGAGAGCCAGATCGGTGGCGGCGGATGTGTATATGTGCACCGCCCGAGCCGAAATTGCCGCTGCCGTTCGCCCTGTGCGGTGGCAATCAGAGAGCCAGATCGGTGGCGGCGGATCTGTATATGTGCACCGCCCGAGCCGAAATTGCCGCTGCCGTTCGCCACTGCGAAATTATCTTGCTGGTAGTAGCTGCCTACTTCGCCCCTACCGCACTCACGAAAGACGTCGTGCACTTCCTGCAACTCGCATTAACCGTCCATCGATCCACACCGATGTTAGTAGTGGGGGACTTTAATGTTGACATAAAGACAAACAGCAATTTCCTAACACTTATGCGGGAGAACATCCCGTTCCTCTCGCTCGTAACGCGTCCCACGGCTGTGACAACCTCGCGAGGCACTTGTATAGATCTCGTCTTTGAGAATCAAGCATTGGTGTACCAAGTCGAACATATATCAGTCTATTTCTCCGACCACAAAGCTTCCTTCATGACTGTCAAGAACTGTTAGTGGAGTCTTTGTTAAAGGAATACGTGTGAAAAATAAAAAAAAAAAAATTCTGTGATAGCGCATACATGTGTTGCTCGATTTCTTTGCCTCAATCTATCGAAAAGGTGAAACAGCTTATTTGCTGCGCTCAAATTTCGCATTAGGAAGTAACGTAATCGTCGGTAATTTTTTTCCCTCAATCATGTAAACTCCTGCTATCTGTAGTGCCAGCGCCCTATTGTTTTGCGCAGCCTGCCAGGTCGCTTACATTTCTTTCTTTCTTTCTTTCTTTCTTTCTTTCTTTCTTTCTTTCTTTCTTTCTTTCTTTCTTTCTTTCTTTCTTTCTTTGTGTAGCGATCAGTCACAAGTTTCATGATATTGCAGTTGAGGTTACGTGTCTGCAGAGACAGTCCTTAGAGAACTGGTTATTTGCACGGTGGACTTGATGCAATCCATCAAGCGCAAAAGAAACGCCACTTCCCTGCCAAACATCTCAAGTTAGAAGTCACGTGTTTGACAGCGAAACTGAAGCGGAGAACCGAAGATAACAATTTGCCGAGAAGCCCGGGATAACGACACCTAGCTCCTCCCACTTCTTGCCCCATTTCCCCAAACAATCTTTCACTACTTCCTCAAAAAAGAAATATCGATCCCCATAACGACGACGTCGATAAAGCGACGCCTCAACTAATACAAACATCGTGATAGACAGCTAAGATCTCAATATTTTTGTGCGACCGTGAAAGAAAGAGATAACCGTCGAAGAACACTAAAATGAGGCGCTAAGGTTCCTTGGTGAAATGCCGTCTCATATGACTGGTAATCATCAAAATGCAAAAATTTCGAGTGGTTCTACACGCAGTTCTTAATCACTTTTTTTTTTCTTTGACCACACTTAAACGAGGTTTTTCAGCTAACGCTGACACTTTCAGGAGTGAAATGTTTGCGTACTTTCTTCTCTTAACATACAATATGCCTCGTTTTCTTTGGCTGGTCGCAGATGAATTCTCGTCTACGTCGATGGGGGCCCAGTTTGTTCCCAAGATAGTTTCTCTAGCACTTTTTCTGCTTTCCTTGCACTGCCACCTGATAAGAGACGCCGTCATTCTGTCACGCTTCAGCATTTCAATTACGCGGCTGACAGATTAACCCATCGGGGAGAGCGTTTCTTCTTTTCGAAGTTACGGAAGAAAGTGCGAATAGATAAGCGAAGCTTGCCTCATTTGCGAACTTTTTACCGTCGTGTCAGTACCGTTATCACCGAATCTCAAAAAAGTTTACCCCAGATATCTGCGATACATGGCACTTGAGGAATTTGATTGCTGAATGAAACCTCGTTATTTGTTACGCCGATGCTTGCAAGACGTTGTGAACTTGTCCGGAGACCAATGATCTAAGATGATTTTATTCAGCTCGTTGAATGTAAGTGTCACTTTTACACCCCTGACTGGAATGAACTAATATTTAGTATAATCTTCGGTGACTTAGTAAGTTCTTTAGGAATAGGTTCGCATATTTGTGGCAGTTTTGCTCTTGAAAGGTCGGAAGTGTCAGTAGAAACTTTTAGTGTCCCGGCTCTGCAACACATAAGATGATAGACAGCCAGGATGCTATTTTCTTTATTTATGACGTTTTACCTAGCGGCGAAAATCATTAGCCATGCAGATTCATGTAAAATAAGAAGCTAGCTTCATCTTCATGGGGGGGGGGGGGGGGGGGAGGGGTATGGGCTTGATGTCTTTGGTTTCGGTAAACTTGTGGCCAAAATAATCCATGCTAAGAACAAAACAGCGTAAAAACACAATGATCATAAGCGGAAGTTGGCAATACACTTCTCGAGAAACACGTCTTTGACCCCATGTTTATTGCGCTGTCTTGTTCTTAAGAGGAAGCTTTAGCTCGGGCCCAACTCCGACGGGGCCTATTCAAATACATGTAAAAAACAAATGCGTTTTTCTGAGATAATCCCTGCACCGATTTTAATGAAATTTGTTGCATTTGAGAGAGAAAGTTAAATTCTAGTGACTGTTGGAAGGGGAATTACGATTTAGGGCCTAAATATTGTTGCATGAATTTTCGAAAATTGGGTAGTTTGAAAAAAGTAGAAGCACGAAGTTTAAAAATTCATAGCTCTGTATCAGGAACAGATATCGCGGTTCTGCCAACTGCATGCATTAGATAATTGAAAGCGGACAAATTCGATATGTCATTTTACATCTTACGTGAATTTGTTACGTTGTTTACAAGGGTTCTGCAAAAGCTGTATTGCCATGTTATTAAATTTTTTGAGATTCATGTGTAACATATCAATTTTGTCGGCTTTGGATATACTCTTAGATGGATTTCATAGAATTGTTCTATCATTTTTCGTTGATGAGTTACATAGTTGTAAACTTTATAGTTTCGTTTTTGAAAATTTTAGATTTTTGCAAATTTTTAATGAAAAGTTTACAACTTAAATAAAAGATTAGAAACCAACAGTCACTATATCTTAAGTTTTTTTTTTAAATGCAACAAACCGCATCAAATTTGGTGTAGTGGTTGCCGAGAAAAACGAATTCTCCTTTTACATGTATCTAGATAGGGCACCCGCGCTAAAGCATGGATCTCTATCAGCAACCTCAGCTTTCATTTGATGAGACAAAGCGTTGAATAACGACAAGTATTGCTTGTTAGCCCGATAGGCTAGTTAATAGGCTAGTTAATCAAAAATTTTTACTTTCAATGTGCTAGCAAATTGGAAGCAGAAAAGATGCTTTCCCCGAGTCGAGTCACAAAAGTAGAGAATGGCAATAGCTTTTGCAGTGTTTCTTTAATTCTCGACTAGTGTTAAACACCTTAACCAATGCAGCGTGCCATACCAACTCCAAATGCTTCCACGTAAAGATACTAACAGGCGGAACGTATATAAATATACTATTTCGGAAACCCCAAACACCATGAAGCACAACTTCTCATTGTCAGACATTGCGCCTCGCCATCCGAAGCTTTGAGAGAACTTTTTTTTGGACGTTTGACAAGTTTGTTCCCTATGAGTCAATGGTGAGCATTGAAGACACCGCGGGATCTTTACGTATAGGTGGTCAGGGGGCAGAGAGACAAGTTTAATGCGCTTGTAACCGGCAGAAGTGGGAACCATGGTAAAATACTAGAAACTGGCACAATGCGCCTACCAGCCCGCAGTAGTTTGATGGTAAGCATCTATAGAGGTGGCCATAACCTTGACCGTCGTAACTTAACCTTTTTAAGGACGGGAGACGCGCTCAGCTCGTGAAGCACGCTCTTGCAAAAAAGAGAGGAACGACGCGACCAGCTCGCCCGGCGCTTTTTTTTTCTGGTTCATGTAGGATGGAAGACGATTTGAGCTCCGACGTTGCTTCGCGCTCCTTTCAAATGGCGCGCGTTTTTTTTTTCAGGTGCTTTTTGTAAACAACATGATAAGTTGGGAGCATACTCAATGTGTGCAGTGACACCCACCTTCGTTAGAGTGTAAAGTTCACCGTTCTGACAAACTTCTTGCATGGTCTTGCTGTAAACGCGATCATCAGAATCACTTGCACGTGAAGTTGGCAGCATAGACTCGTTCGCACGCAAAATCATTCTCACGCATAACACGGAAGAAGAAACGTCTTCATGGCAAGTTATTTTTCATTCTTTTGCCGTCCTTAAAGGGTTCAAAAATAATCTCTTTATGGGGAATATCATGGCTATTTACGGGGTGATAATGTTTTAAGCTTTGTGGAATTTAAAAAAATTGTCTGCCGCAGATAGCATAATTATTGTCCTTGACCTGGATTATCCGTAGAGGCGGACATTACTAGCAGAAGCAATCGCAATACATAATAAAATAAATAACTAAACTTTACTACTTAACTTGCTAATCAATTACTTTACCGCACATGGTGCAATTTGTGAATTGTAGCCGGTGAGCTTACAAGAATAATACATTTGAAATGAATTTCGGGGATGACACCAGTTTCGTTATATTATTTCACAAGGTATGGGACGAAATACATGGGGGTTCGAGTTAGTTTTGTGCTTCAGTGCATAAAAGGGCGTTTTGTTAAAAAAGTAAGGTGAACAACAGTGCACTTTGATGGCGAGTTTGATGATGCATATGGCCAAACTGGTGTCATTCTGGAAATTAATTTCAAGTGGATACGCCTTGCAAAGTCACCGGCTACAATTCGTAAGCTGCAATATGTGCCGCAAAATAATTAATTCCAAATATAATGAGTGAATTTTTGCTAATTTGCTGAATATGTGTTTCAATTTCTCTTGTAAGTAATGCCAGCCTCTCTGAATGAATCCAGCTTAAGAACTAGAATTATGTTATCTGCAAGAGGCTATTTTTAAAAATTCCGTATAACTTAAAAATGATCGCCCTGCATAAAAGAGTAGGCATAGTGTAGCGGCAAGCTATGGCCAGGAATGACCGGGCCGTAAATGTATATTGTCCTCTCGCCGCTACTTGTCAACTGAACCCAGCGCTCCTCTGTTTCGGCCTGTTATCTTTGGGTGCACCTAGCGCAGGAGGGAGAAGGATTAAATGAAGTTTACTATGGGCGAATATCTTTACCCACAATAGTGTGATTGCAGAAGGAGCTCACGCTTGAACACGATGCATAGGTTCATAGCCTTTTGAGGAAAACCTTGCACAAAGGCTATAGAAAAAAGCCAAGTGAACGAAGGATCACCATTTATTATCCGGTGAAGTAGAAATCTAACTTTTTTATTCCTAACAAAATTCCTAACCGGCTAAAGCATATGCTGCGCAGGAAGGGCGACATATTTTACCTAACGTAGATATATTCCTGGCGGTTACATGCTCATGCTTTGGCTTTACTACAACCATTTTCGACAGCTCTTTCTTGCAGTGGCATCTTGTCTTAAGGGATCTGTTCTAAAGAAAAGAAAAACCTCCAAAAACTTCATAACCGCAGATGTACTAAATGCTGTAGCGTCTAAGGTAGGTTTACCTAGAACATCCATTAGATAAAAAGCCTTTGCCCTTGCAGCCATGACGTTACAGCTCGAACAGTTCTATGCGCTAGAACGATGACGTTTCGCACGAACGTGATTTGCAGGGAAGCGTCGGCTTGACTAAGTCACGCAAAAGCTAGATCGTGTAGACTTTTCTTTATCTTGGACCTGTTAGACAATCATATTCCGTTCTGGTAACAGTTTTTTAGCGCTCGACTTTGTCGTCACTTTTTTTCTCTCTTCCCAAAGAAAGGGCGGGTAGAGAGGGGGCGGGGGACCCGCCTAAAGGACAAATACTAAGATCTGCACAACAGCAATAGTGAGTGCCCGACGGTAGATAAGCTGCACCTTGCATAGTGCGTGTGGATTATCTGGATTCACGTCTGCTCTCTCTCACTGTCTGTTTCACTCCCCCATCTCCTCTGCGCGTCTAGGACAGCAAACGCGTAGTTAACTTCCTCGCCTTTCATTTCTTCTCCATCTCTGTCATGGTGTCAGTGTGGCTTTGATAACACGCGCAGTTGCGCTCAATATGAGCTGCAACAGGGCGCCCGCGGTTTAAGGGGCTACAAGACGGTGGCGCCGACATACGAAAAATTGGTTTAATAAATACCGGTAATTAGAACGGTGTTTAGCTCTGCAAGCTTTCCCATGTCGGCACCACCATGCCATCTAGGAGCTCCTTTGATCATGGGCGCCGCGTTGCAGCGCATATTGAACGCTGCTACACATCTACGTGCTGTCTATTATTATTGAGTACGAAACCTTGCAACGAAATTCATGCTTACTTTTAGGAACAGCGTAAGTGAAGTTTTTACGTTAACTTGTAAAGAGCTGCGGAAAGTTAGGCGGAAGAATTAATAGAGGGAAGAATGGTCAGACTGCTAGAAAAGAAAAATGGCTCGTCCCTCACTTTCTCGTGTCTAAATCGGCATGTACACCCTCACTTCATTGTTTTTTTTATTAAAGTGAGAACTCTTGGTTTGACTTTCATTCGGGCTGTGAGGTATCTACTTCAAACATGATTAGCCATTTCGTCTTGTGCCTCAGTTTGAGAAAGCAATAGGACTTCGATTTTTTTCATGTGGGCTGCCTACATTCTAGATGCCGTATTATGTATGCTAAGCTCAATGTTACTCTAATGCTATTGACAGCCACTGCATCGATTGTTCTGTGCAGGAATAGGTGCGATGCTCGTTACGTTGGTCTGTTAAATAAGTCGGCTGCTAAAGCGATAGACTGAATAATACTCTAAACTCCTGTAAGCAGTTGCCACGATCGAAGAGTGATAAGATCAGCTCGTAATTCAAGAAAGATGATCTTTTGGTAATATTTTGACTTGCGCACCGTCGGCTGTAAGAGAGGAGAGGCTGCAGTCAACCAGCTTCTGAACACAGCCGTGTTTTCTGCTTTCTTCACAAAATTATGTGCATGGATGTGTTCGTTCGTGAAAATAAAATGAGCTCAACTGTAAGAGCAGTTCACTATACGTAGGAACTATAGTTCTCGGAGAGTTGACACGGCGGCGAGTGGTCGATATAAACTGAAAATGTGGAATGCATTCCGTCATGCCAAAAGCGTGCACGTCCTTAACAGTGACAGAAACCGAGAACACACCCACTCCCAACCGTTCATTTACCTTCTGTTTCGTAGAAAGTATTAGAGGTATCGAGAGATCGGTTAAGGTGTCAACCGGAAGATCTTTTCCTGCAAGCTCCCGGTAAGAGATAAAAAAAAATGGTTTCCGAGATGTTCTTAGCAACCATTAATGGCTCACCGCAGATCGTGATGGTACATTAAAGCCGGATTATTAACAAAGAAGATCTTCAAGTACAACTATCATATAAAATGTATGAGCTCTTTGCCACATATTTCTTCACCGTAGAATAATTCTCGAGCTTTACTTCAGCTTTATAGCTCGGATGCACTTTCTCTAACGCGTGTAGAGCGAACCGTTTTTATCGTACTGCATTTCTAGGCGTGCTTTCCTGCCATGCACCTAGCCCTTAAGGCGCTTAGTGGGAGACGATGTCTGTCACAAAAGAGCAAATCGCCAGTTCCACAAGAGTATCTCTTCGGATTAGTGTCGGGGTGTCCTCGCGAAGTGTTCCTTTTAACTTCTTCTGGATCTTCTTACCCAAAACATACCACCAGCGGAAAGTCTAGCTGTCGGCAAAGTGAGATACGCCAGCAGAACAAGAAAAGGAAGCATGCTACGACAGCATTCTCTGGAGAACGATGTAAACACGAGAATGTTCCGCCTGGCTGCGCCTCCAATACTAAACACATCAGAGTGCCTATGCATGCGCGTGGACATGAACTGAAAATTGAGCAATTTCGGTTTGTTGCATTTGATTAACTGCGTTTATATTATTTTGCGGTGTTTTATAGCATACACGAGCTAAACAAACAAATATCTTTAAAAGTACGTACATTAGTTAAGTTAACGAGCGTTTAACGTACAAGTTAAACGCTTGTTAATTCCAACCTTCGAACGTTGCACTAGATCTTTAAGTGAGTGTTTTTGCTTACTTTACCGCATTAAGGTGCCTCGATAATTAAGCGCATAAAGATGTTGTTCTTAATTGCAATATTACCTTTTCAAAGCTTTGTTCCCACAAGGTACTTTATATGGCAGTTTCTTGGCTGTGAGAACTCGGACGTCATCAACAATAACGAAACTAAAACAGGTGCATTTGCTAATGCACACGTTGTAGGACGTCAGCACTTCCTCGAGGGCATTCGCGCGCAAGTCGTTACGGAGAAACTTTGTTACCGAGGATACGACTCGCGAAATGGCTTCGTATATACGTCACACTAAAACAAGCTCCCAAGGAGCTTTGAATTAAGAAAGTAAAGTATTTCGTCCCACTGTAGCAAAAGATTTGTGTGATCGACATTCCAATGTCCGATCTATGCGCCTAACTGCTTCAAGAAATTCACGACGACGTTTGCCTTTTCCAGGTTATGTTAGACCAACTGGAAGGACAAACATTTTTGATATCAAGTGATATTGGGATCGCTGCCACGTGTGGCGCCGCCTCAGAAAGGAAGGCGTACATTGCGGCTGTTCTTGAAGTCGGCTGACGCCAGTACAACCACTTCCAAACCTAACAGAATGACAGGGGAGGAATTCTGTAGGAGTCCACCTAGTCGACTGTCCACTTCGGCCGCTGCTGATTGGCTGGGGCCGCTCGTCTCCTCTTCGCTCGTACAGCTGCATCCAATCAGCAGCGGCCGAAATGGACAGTCCACTAGGTCGACTTTTGCAGAATACCCGCCCAGGTTTGGGTCAGAAGCTCATATCCTCCAAAACAGACTTACTTTGTGAAATTTATAGTGAGAAATTGTGTTTGAAGCATGCATTTATACCCTGAAAACGAAATAAATGTTTACGATTAGATGGAATGAGAGTACACCGAAAAGCGCATCTCATTCTATCATGATGGTGCGCGGAAAAAGGCGAATTTCTTCGTTCCCCTGGACCCGCTTGCTTTATTGTAGGAGGAGGCTACCGAACCAGTGCCTTCAGACAGAAAGGCACAAAGTAGTTCACTGTCAGATGGATATCACGCAATATTTTTTTTTGTACTACAAGAGATAACATTAAAAAAGGAGTGCTTAATTGTCTGTGTCGGTTTTGTATCCGCTCACTGTAGTGAATTGAGCTTTATTTTTTGTTTTGGAATGTTGCTGCGCTTTGGAGCTTTTTCATAGTTTTACGCATGTTTAAGGTGTCATAAATATGCGTAGATATTGAAAATTTATTAATGTTTGCAATACCAAATATACTACACAGGAAAAAAAAAGTTTGTATAAACGACACCAAAAGCCAGCCTTCCCTATATACTATTCTTTAAGTAGATTTTAAGACACTGCTTAAAGAAATGTGACTTAACCGATTACGCTCTATAATGCATATGAAGCCAAGAAAGGAAGGTATTGCATGAACGCAGCAAAGAAACACAATGGGAGAAAGCGCGCATAATACGAACAAAATTTTGCTTTTACACAGCACAAAAGGCCTGCAAGCACAAAACTTTGTGAAAAGTATGTACAGGTTTTCAGAGAACAAACATAAAACACCAGAATTGGCAGGCCTTTTATGATTATATAAGATTATTTTTATATGCTCACGAAGTGTTAATTACGAGCTGCTGGAATATTTTGCGCAACGATTACACGCTGTATTATTGAAAGATGATGATTAGTATCAATAATGACTACTGAGAAGGCAGTAATTTCTTGAGCACTCGAAATAAGAACCAGATGAAGATGATTCTAGCCACGAACGCCATTTTGATCCTGGTGTGTTCTTTCTCGCTTGCAAAAGCAGATAATTAAGTTTTCTTGCGAAGGAAAATATGAAAGAAAAGATGTGACAGACGAGTGTCATAAAAAAAATTAAAGAAGAAACGAGGGAGCAACGTCAAACAAGATTTGCTCTGGTAAAGCAGAGGAGAGAAAGTTAATCAGGAAAGTTGATCTGTTTCGTGTGCTGTCCTCACTAATGTCTCAATTCTCTTTGAGCGACAGGCTTCGCTGACTGAGCCGGTCGCACACACTGATAGGTTCGTGGAAAGATTAGGTTTCCTATCGTAAGGCTTTTCATCTTTCCTTTCGTCTTGCTGTTATTTATTATTTCTTTTCTCGCGCCAGCTGTGGCACATGCGCGCATCGGGGTTCGGAAAGTTAATCAGTCGGGACATGTAGGCAACTAACGCAGCACTAGGAAAACAGACCGGGGAACTGTGCCACGTTGTCGTTCTCCCGAATCGTTTCTTCTGTTGGAAATTACGATTGCCTGAAAAGAGGAAGAGAGAAGACGAAGGGTGGACGCGAAGTTAAAAGCGAGAACCAAAGAAACGAGGTCGGCTTGCCGCCGATAGATGCTTTTCACTGTGCACCAGAGCCAGCGATAAACCAAAATGGTTAACATAGCAAAAGAGAATGAAAAAATGCGCGTGTTCGCAAAGATCAATCAAATTTACATAGGAAAAGAAGGACATAGTACCGTTACTTTTATATTCGTCATGGCTCTTTTCTTCACCCCTTTCCTCTTTGCTCGAGCAGAATAGGAATTTCGACATCGGCAGCACAGACCACTGTCTGTCTGTCTGTCTGTCTGTCTGTCTGTCTGTCTGTCTGTCTGTCTGTCTGTCTGTCTGACCGTTCATAACAAAAACACTGACAACATCATCATCAACATCATCATCAACAACATCATCAACAACAACATCAACATCAACATCAAATATAAGTTAGGCTTAATTTTTTACACCAGCAGCTCTTGCATTTTAGAGATGGTGATACAACGGTAAATTAATCTCGCCATTGCTAGGATATAGCTTTGCATCGCCCTCAAATTATTTTACCCTTCTTGGAAAAAGGATACGATGCTTGCCGTTACTAGTGTCTCTTCTTTCAAAATTATTCCTTGTCATCAGCTGAACTAACCTGCAAAGGGGTCCTTACAACAGTTATTTGAATGTCAACTCGAGTTGTTTTTTTATTGTTATAAGGAGCCACCAGAATGCCTTTTAATTTGCTTGTTCAAGGAGCAAAACAAGATCTGCTGTGCATATCGAGTAATTAGGATCTGACGTTCCCCGGTCTTTGCCTGTCAGCCTGGTATTCAAAAAAAGAAAAAAAAGAAAAAAACCTAGGGTAAGCGATTTTTTAAAATTCCTCAGTGTAAGTTTTACTTCTATCTCTTCCATCACTTGAATCTCGCAGAACAATAGTATGTTTTACACTGTTTCACAAATTTTATTACGATTGCTCCCTTCAGAGAGATTTCCTTTTTCAGCCTCATTACCTGTCTAGCCGCATCGATCATCGCCATAAGGTCGAAATTCAAACAGGCGGCACTAACACTTTCAGTCAACCTTCTTTTCTGAGATCATCAAGGCAATGGAACCACCTTCCTGGTGAAATTGTCTCTATCGTCGACAACCAACTCTTTCGTAAGGCATTAGGTAACATTGTATAATTAGGAATTATTAACTTGTTAGTTTATTTGCCGTACTTGCAACCAATTAAGAACAAAACTAGTTGACACTGTATTAACAGTAATTATCAATATAATATATTGTTTACATTATTTGTCGTACTTGCAAAGTATTAGGCAAGACATTGCATAACGTTGTATAATAGGGATTACTAATATGCTACATTGCTTGTTTTTCATATTTTATTCTTATGCTTCCAATTTTACCACTCTCCTGTGTGACGCCCTCAGGCCTTGAGGGTAACATAAATAGATAAATAGATAAATAAATAGATTCTTCTACTTCTACTGATTAGCGTGAATAGTCCAGCACTTTGTACTTCATATTAAAAACGCTCCGCAATATATATAAACGAGAAAAGGCATTAAGCTAAATCTTAAATGCGCTTGAATCTTAAATGGCTTTGTCAAGCACCGGAGCTCTGAACCACCAGCCATTGACGCCAGTGCAGTGATAAATGTTAAATTAGGACAATGCTGCATTTAGCAGAGCGCAGGTAGATAGAAAGCTGGGCAAGAACCAGCGCAGCGTTCTTCGTAGGCAGATCGACAAGCTAAGTTCAGTGCATATAAAGATCCCGCCATAAAATAATGGCGATGTTATTTCTTCAGTTTCGACCTATTTGGTCTATCCATTTTTTCTTCTTTTTTACAGTGGAGGTAGCTCTTAACTGCTCTTGTCACCACCTTTTGTCGCCCCCAATATTTACCTACGCTTGTTTGAGTAGTTTACACGAGACAGAAAGCTGTCGTGGGTGGCCTCATCGGCGTTCGGAAAACACATACCGAGAAAGAAGACTGTCGGCACCGTCGTAGTGATGTCGCTTGTCGTTGTCTTCGTCGCTCTTCTTGTCGTCATTCACCAGTGTCGACGCGCGGTAGCCTGCGGCTGTCTTCGTCCTGTGAGTGCTGAAATAAAGTCGTTTAATGTAACAGTGAAAATAGCAGTGGTCGTGAAATTATACTAAAGCGCGCTGGGTAGCCGTTGTGAGTGTGCACTTCTTGAAAGCATCATCATCATCATCATCATCATCATCATCATCGTCGTCGTCGTCGTCGTCGTCGTCGTCGTCGTCGTCGTCGTCGTTGTTGTTAAGCAGACCTGGAAAAGATCGCTTAGCCAACATGCCTTTTTCTTTCAGCGAACTACGGGACTTCAGTTCATTTAAAACAGAATTTCCGTGCAGTTCTGATAAAGATTTTACCGTTGTGAGCGTTAATATTGGAAGGCTGCGGAAATACTGGAACGAATTTAAATTTCTGGCTGAATCGGCAGCTAGCTTTGCAGACGTCAATTGAAGTCATAGCGCTGGATTGACAGGGACATGAAAGAAGACAGGACGTGCACTTGTAGATGTTTTCGTGATAACAGAAATCTGTTTCCAGGCTTGCCTTGACACGTTTATCTTGCAGGGACTTTCTGTACATTTTGTCACATGAAGCAGGTGTTGTGGCGGAAGTATTGCTCTCTTTGTAAACGACAACTGTGAAGTTTCTTCTGTTGACGCATCTTTTGTACATGCCGAATCTATGATGGTAAAAGTTTGTAAGAGGTCATTTTCTGTCCATATCTTATCGATTTATCGACCACCCTCGTGCAGCTGTTCACAGTTTCTTGTTGAGCTTAATGAAGCTCTGCGGTAGTGGAGTTCAGTGGACCAGTTTTGCTTGATCGGAGACTCGAATATCAATATTTTATGCTCTGAAAAAGTGACTCTGATTATTTATCTACGTTGTCCGCTTATGGTCTGGAATGTACAATTGGAGCTTCTACTAGAGCGGAATTAGTTAATGATAGCCTAGTGCAACTTTTTTTAGATCACATAGCGGTCAGAACTCCCAGCTGTTCATTTAGGTCATGTACTATTCTACAACGGTTGGCGGACCACTACTTTGTAGTATGCCATCTTGTATTACCGGACGCGTCTGGAACGCCGTCGGTCGAAACTGCATCTGGGAAGCGCAAATGCCTCGTCCCTGTTGTTAATCATTCCAAACTTGATATGCTTATCGGTTCGTTTGACTGGGCATCCTTAACCAAAGAAGATTCGTCGGGCAAAGTGTATGAAAGGTTTTGTAAGCAACTGGAAAAAAATTGAATTACGTCGCACACGGCAGATAGCTAAGCCGATAAGAAAGGGTCACTGCTGGATGAACACGGTAATTCTTGCTTCTACTTCTTATCGAGACAGCTTGTGGAAACGCTGCAGAAGAAATCCCAGAGACGAAGCACTGCGGTTAGGATACAAGTCTGCAAGAAATAGAGTTGTTGTTCTTCTGCGTGGTGCCAAATGCTGTTACTTTTTTTTTATAAATTCCAACAATCTTCAAATAATGTAAGCAAAACATGGTCTTTGGTAAATCATCTCAGATGAGTGAGTTCCAGTAAACGGTCAGTTTTCGGTGCTTTTCAGCAACCTCCCTCAGCAGTGGCTCATGCTTTCAACAGGCATTTTGTTAGAACGTCCCAAAGAGCTGTCTCTACATCCACAAACACTCGGTCGTTAGGGCATTTCGTATATGCATCAGCTTTTTCTTCCGAGTATTTCGAAGGGTGGGGGGGGGGGGGGGGGACATGAAAGCAATTATTTACAGTTTCCATCCTAACAACCCCACTGGATATGATGGAATATCTTTACACACCATCAGAAGTAATTTCAATGCGCTGTCAGATATTATCTTCCATATAGTGAATGGTTTTTTGAAAGGTGACAAAATTCCAGAATGCCTAAAAACTGCACTTGTTTTGCCCCTACACAAGTCACGGAAGAAAGATAGCATTCAAAACTATCGGCCAATTTGTACATTGCCGGTTATTGCTCAGGTCCTAGAAAAATTTCTTTTCCACACTATGTCTGCTTTTCTTAAAAAAAATTCCATTCTAACTAATCGACAGTTTGGCTGTTTCAGGGCGGGGTACTGTGGCACTGCTTGAGAAATTTTCAGATGAACTGTTCTCGGCATTCGATCAGAATCTTTTCACGTGTGCGCAGTTCTTAGATGTAGCGAAAGCGTTTGAATCCCTGAATCATCGAATCTTGTTAAGTAAACTGCATTTTTGGGGATTTCGTGGGCCTTTTTATAACTTCCTCGAAAAATTCTTGAGCAACAGATTTCAAGTGGTTGCTACCGACGATAAGGGCGTTTTTAGTTCTAAGCTGTCGTTGAAATTTGGAGTTTCTCAGGGGTCCGTTTCATCCCCATTGTTGTTTAATATCTTTGTTAATGACTTTCCTTGAGCAATATCCAAATGTTCCGTGTTCCAGTATGCTGACGACACTGTGTTACTGGCAAAACATCTTTCTTACAAAATGTCCACTGAATTGTTGCAAAATGACGTGTACAAGGCAATGCTTTGGTTCACTAATGATGGAATTGTTGTTAATGCCCAATAAACATAACTTGTTTGTTTTCGCTCTCCACTCAAGACTACTGTAATTAACATTCCTTTCTACTTACATGAGTCATACTGTGTTTCTTGTAAATGTGTACCTTTCTCATACGTGGACTGTGTGAAATATCTCGGAATCTATTTCGATAGTAACTTATCGTGGCAGCATCACTTATCACTTGTTTGTTCCAAACTGAGGTGAGTAGCTTGGCTGTCGTTTAATATCAAAAGCTTCGCACCCTTGTCTGTAAAAAAGATTATTGTAGATGCACTGGGTTACAGTGTGTTGAGATACAGTATTACAGTTTTCGGCTTCTGTTCCGACCGTTGGAGATGCAGGGTAGGCAGGATTATATAAAAAAAAATATTCTTAAAAATGCTGCCTACAATTCCCCAACAGTAACAGCTGCAAATAATCTTCCGTGAACTTGGTCTACCGAATTTTCATTCATTGCTCATAGAAACAGTTGTCGTCAAACATTTTTGGAATTCCACATTTAAACAAAAAAGTGCCGCCACAAGAGAACTTAGAAAACACGCCCGGTATGTAATTCCTCGTTCAGCCACAAGGAATGGTGCCGCCAGACGCTGTGCATATGTGCCGGACATATTTAACGAATTACCAGATGAAATCCTTAATGCGACATCGAAAAGCACGCTGGAAGAAGTATTAAAGCAGCACTGATGACATTAACCTCCAGCACTTTTCTTGCGTCATAATATTTACTTCAACTTCCTTCGTTTTAAGTAGAGTAAACAAATGTGATCTTGTTATTCTCAATTTTTTTTCATTCATGTTATTTATTCGACATGTCTCATCAATTTATGTATTTTTTGTTTTCTATGGCAATAAACATTATTATTATTATTATTATTATTATTATTATTATTATTATTATATGGAGACATACAAGCACACAAAGGAAACAGGGAGAGATCAAGCTTACAACTGCCACCGAGAGGGCAGTTGTACTCTTTCGGTTTGAAAGCATATGCACCCCACACTACAGCATTTACCGAGATTAAGGGCGGTGGAACAAGGAATGCCGCTGGTAGCCAATGTTTCGACAAGAGGACTTGTTTTTTTTGTTAGGGCAGCAACTAATTTTCTTGCTAGAGAAAGCACTTGCTGCCCGGACGAAGACGAATACCCTTATCGAAATTTTGGGCGCATGGGCATTTCTTGTTTGACCACATTTAATCATTAAAGGCCTCCATCCTGCTGTGACTTTCTGTCTTGCTTAGGACACGCACTGTTTGCTTATGTACGGGTAACCTAGCTTCGACAACTTCGACGAGCGCTGTTACCGCACGCGGACGCTGTGAATTTGGATTGCTCCTTCAAAACCCAGGTGTCATGATGGAAAGCGAGAGAGTAGTCATAAGGGAAATGCAGGGAGGCTAACCAGGCTGAGCCCGGTATGTTGCTGCACTGAAAAAAAGGAGGAAGGGGATTGAAAGAGGAAAGGGAAGAGAGAAGTTCACACTTTGCACTGGTACACGCACACAATCAAGCGTCCATCGTTGAGTCAATAACAAGCGGTCATATAAGGGTGTTGATGGGACCGGGAACTGGCGACCCGCAACTGCAACTTAAAGGAACAAGTCTACAGAAGCAGTTCCAGTAGCAAATCGATCGCACAGAGTGAAAAAGAAAGCGCTTTTTAGAATAAAAAGGAATATGCACTAAACGATGCCGGACGGGTAATTTCCTAGTTTCGCATCAAAGAACCTTGGTCCACACTCACTCCTGCAACACTTTGTCGATGCAGTTTTTCTGCAGTGAGCCGCCTCATCATAGCAGCTATCCACACAATCTCAGCGCTCTACTTCCTATTTTTCTTGCATTCTGTATCAGCGCCCCTCCCGCCACACGCATAAACACACACAAACACACATGCACTCTACTTCAGTACACCTGTGCGATGATTGACTCAGACAACGTGAATGACAAAGCCGTTAATCGATTCGTTTCTCTTCTTACGATTTCTACTGAGTGGAATATTGCCCTGCTGTGGAGAAAAAAAAGCGCCAACAGGGAAAGCCAGTTGATGCGCAGGTGCTAAATGACCCGTGAAGGAGAGAAACCGTTAGTTTACGCCTCAATGCCTGTCGTTAGAGTGCGAGGAAACACGTTACACCGTGTTTTCTCGTGGTAATCTTTTTTCGCACCTTTTAGCGTGTGCAAGAGTACTACTGGAATTTCGAGAAGGCGATTTGGTAATAGAAGCTACTGGCGCTGGCCCGTTAGTTTCGGAGGCATTCCTCCATTTCAATGGGTTGTCGGTCCCCTTCGCTTAGTCTTAAAAACATCGCAGGTCATGCTATTCAGTTAACTTTCGCCAAATTCGGAACGCTCTAGGCTTGTATCCGTGTGCGTGTGCGTAAAGCTCAAGCCTGTGAGGCATTTCTTCTTAACAATTGACACACATCTTCCCTACTGCCACTAATGTTCCCGCTTCTTGGTGGGAATGTCTACGGTTTGCATATTTGGCAGTAGAAGTGACAGACAGGCATACCTGCAGATGGGAAGCGGAAAAGCGCGAGAAACAGCGCGAGAAACAGCGCGAGGTGACCAAATGACATAGATAAGACGTGCACTTTCACTTCTTGTAAGATTATTTCTGAGTTAGTCAGCATGTTCAGGTACACATTTCTTCACCTGCGTGCATTGCGTCCTTGAATCAAATAGTGTTCCTTAAAGCGATCATAGACACCACGTCTTTCTAGCTGTTCCAGTGTTACTTTTAAAATTTATTTTCTAAATTATTTTTGAGCCAGCATGCCACTCACGACCATCTGCCGCCGTGGCCATGAGTGACACTGGCTAATTCTGCCGGAATCAGGCTTTGCCCACATACAAAAATGCTCAAATAAAAGTTAATGGCACGCTAACAGCCGTCCAGTGCGAATTATGCAATGGAGCGTTGACATAGGTATTTCGAGCGACAAACTTACGCGACGGCAATCAATAGAGGCGCCTTATGCCGTCACATAGCCTACTGAAGGGTGTGACGAGAACACGGGTCACGTGTGCGGTATAGGTAAGAGGACCACAGAAGTTTTCTTCATAAATAGATAATACTGTCCGCCTGTATAATTGCGCTCGACCGACCAGGATACAACCAAGGATGCCGCTTTCTCGTTTCGAGTTCCTTTTCTTTTATAACGTTATCACGCTTAGTACGACTACTGTTCTACGAGGGTCGTTTGATAAGTGTGGTAAAAAGCAATTAAAGATACCATGATCGCAGAAAACAATATTTTTTTTTCAACTTAGTTCCCTTTCAGCTTCGCACACTTCTTCCAGCGGCGCTCCAATTTTTTCATCTCCTGAGAAAAAGAAAGGATGGCTTGGGGCCCTTGAAATAGTCATTTACCACTGAGATAACCTTTTCATCTGAAGAAAATTCCTTTCCACATAGTCAATTATTAAGGTTTGGAAAGAGAAAAAAGTCGCATGGGGCCAAATCCGGGGAATAGGGTGGGTGAGGCATAACCTCGAAGCCTAAATAGTGCAATATGGCCATTGCATCAAGCGATCTGTGGGGCGGAGCATTGTCTTCGTGAAAGAGGAGTTTTTTTCCGTGCTGACCCATGGTCATTTAGTGCGCAGTTCATTTTTGAGTTGATCTAGGAGCGTTGCATGATATGGTGCTGTTATCGCTTTGCTATTTTGAAAGTAGTCTACTAAGAGTATTCCTCGTGGATCCCAAAAGACAGTCGTCATCACTTTTCCGGCTGAACAAACAGTCTTTGTGTTTTTTGGGGCACCTTCATCAGGCCCAGTCCATTGTTTGACTGCTGTTTAGATTCTGGAGTGTAATTATGTGTCCACGTCTTGTCAACTGTGACAAATAGACGCCAAAATTCCTGCGGATTGTGAACAAGCACCGATAAACACTGCTTAGATATGTCTGCCTTCGTGCACCTTTGGTCGATCGCCAGCCGTCGCGGCACCCAGCATGTACAGACTTTCTTCATCTGAAATTTCTCATGAAGAATATTGCTACACGTGTGTGATATTTGATTGTTTGAACGAGGCGCGTGGGCACCATCACTCGAGAAAAGAGGAGGAAGAACGAACTGGGCTCACGGTGTGAATCTATCCGCGGTCAGCACTGTTGTAAATATAACCGGTAAATAGTTGCTCGTCTGACTGACTCGTCCTTCGCGTAACATTGTGGTGGAGGGTGCCGTTCCCCGTCCTCGCCACGGAGCTCCGCAGCGGCCGCACCGTGCCGCTTTCCGCCATGGCTCCCGGTGACGACACGTTGTCTCCTTCTACTCCTGCGACCCCGACAACAACGTACGTTACCGTTACAAATCCTCGCGATCCTGGAATATTCTCCGGCCAAGATAATGTCGACGTTTAGGACTGGCTCAACCTGTGCGAGCGTGTTAGCCAAAACTACCACTGAGACCCTACCATTGTTCTAGCGAATGTCCTATTCTACTTCGACCGAACTCCTCGTGTCTGGTTCCGGACACACGAGTACGAGATCTCTAGCTGGGATGCTTTCAAGGAGAAGCTCGTCCACCTCTTTGGAGATCCCACCGGTCGGCAGCTGCCTGCAAGAGAAGAGCTTGCTACCCGAGTTCAGCCTTCTACTGAATAGTATGTCTCGTACATACAAGACGTGCTCGCTCTTTGCTGGCAAGTCGACGAGAAAATGGCTGAGGTTGACAAAGTCGGCCACGTACTTAAAGGGATCGCGGACGACGCTTTCAACTTGTTGGTCTTCTACAATGTGTTCACCATCGACGTCCTTGTCAAGGAATGCCGCCGCGTCGAGCTCGCCAAAAGCCGCCGCGTCATTCCACAGTTCTCCCGGCTCTCTAACACGGCTGCGACGTCGTCTTGCGTTGACCTTACCGCTTCACCACCTTTAAATGAGCACGTCACATGTATTGTTCGCCGCGAACTCGAGGCTACAAGTCCTGTGCCGTTCCATTCACGCCCACTTGAACCCACCATTGACCAACCAGCCCCAACGATCTCCCTCATTCAGGCAGTTGTACGGCAAGAATTTGAAAACCTAGGTTTTCCTGCTGCCTGCTCTGTCTCCCTACCTGACGCCCGACAGGTGCCGGCTGGTCCACCTCACGGCGATCTGTATGCCCCTCCCAGATACCGCAACCCTGCCGAGTGGAGAACTCCGGACGACAAGCCTATTTGCTTCCGTTGCCTCCGCATTGGCCCCATCGCTCACCACTGCCGCACCTCCTGGACGTCGCCACACTCAAGCTCCTTTTCCCCGTCTCCTCGCCCATATGCCGACACGCGCCGTTACTCGCCTCGCCGTATGCCTCCTACCTCTGACCTATCCGTCGAAGTCAGTCGTCCTGCTCGCTCGCCGTCACCTCAGCGCTGTCGGTTCCCGTCGCCCCAGCCACGCCACTATTCGTCGCCGACCAATTATGGACCATCCCGGACGGACAACTAGGTCATGCAGCTCTTGGAGGTAATGCTGCATCACGTTCGTCCTGTCCAAATCTTCCATTGACGCTCCTCACCAACACGAACCTACTAATAGACGTAGACGTAGATGGTGTTCCGTTGACGGCATTAATTGATACTGGAGCCCAAGTGTCCATAATGAGCGCTAACCTATGTCGTCGCCTCAAAAAAGTTCTTACGCCTGCTATCACTCGAGCCGTACGCGTCGCCAATGGCGCCACTGTTGCCGTCAGGGGTATGTGCACTGTTCGCATAGGAATTGCTGGACGCCAAGTTCCAGTCCTGTTCACCGTGCTGACCAGTTGCCCTCATGACCTAATCTTCGGGCTCGACTTTCTGACGACGCATTCTGCCCTCATCGACTGTTCCACCGGTACTATGTGCCTCGAGCTTCCTCTTCTTGCAGACGTTCGCCTCGAACAACCGAACACCCTCTGCACTGCAGGCGTTTGTTCGCTTACCTCCAAAAGCCTTAACCTTCGTCGAATTGGCCTCAACGGCAACCGTGCCTCATGGCGACTATGCTGTCGCACCTATTCGTGATGTCCTCCTGGCGCGCGACATCTCTGTGCCACACTCCGTCGTAACCCTTGTCGCTAATCGGATGTGTCTCCCCGTTATCAATTTTGGCTTGACGAAGCAAATGTTACCTGTAGGCATAGCGGTGGCCAAGCTCCGCTCAGTGACTGACGACCAAGTAACTGCTTTTGCAGCCGACGCGTCTCCAGATCCTCCTGATTATCCGCAAGATGCCTTGAACCTCGACGGCCTATTACGTCCCATGGTCGCTCCGGACCTCGCACATGACCAAGCAGCCGCCCTGTATCGCCGTTTGCTTTCCTACCGCGACATATTTGACACTGACCATCGGCCACTTGGTCACACGTCCCTTGTTAAGCATCGGATAAACGCTGGTGATGCTGTTCCCATTCGCCGCCGACCATATCGCATGTCCACGGCAGAGCGGCAAGTTATTCAGCAGGAAGTAATCAAGATGCTCGTCAGAGGCATTGTTGAGCCCTCGTCGAGTTCTTGGGCGTCGTCGGTCGTGCTCGTCAAAAAGAAAGATGGCACGTGGAGTTTCTGCGTTGATTACAGCCACCTAAACCGAATTACTAAAAAAAGGACGTTTACCCTTTACCACGAATCAACGACGCTCTTGATTGTCTTCACGGTGCCAAATGCTTTTCGTCCATCAACTTTCGAGCTGGTTATTGGCAGATTACTGTCGATGAGCAAGACCAAAAGAAGACCGCTTTCGTCACTCCAGATGGCCTCTACCAATTCAAGGTTATGCCGTTCAATTTATGCAATGCCCCCGCCACGTTCGAACGGATAATCGATTCTCTGATTCAAGGTTTCATATGGTCAACTTGCCTTTGTTACCTCGACGACGTCCTTGTGCATTCTGCGACATTTGAGACGCACCTTGAGTGCGTCTCAGCTATCCTTGACGTCTTCCGCAAGGCTGGGCTCCAATTAAACTCATCGAAGTGCCACTTCGGGTGCCGACAGATTACAGTGCTAGGCCATCTCGTCGATGCTTCCGGAGTACAACCCGACCCGGAGAAGGTTCGAGCAGTAACGTCTTTTCCTCTACTTCAGTCTGTCAAAGACGTCCGGAGTTTTGCGGGGCTGTTCTTATTTCCAACGGTTCGTGAAAGATTTCGCAGCAATCGCTCGACCACTCACTGAACTTCTGAAAAAAGACGTGCCTATTACGTGGGGTTCCCCTCACGCTGCTGCATTTTCACGCCTTATCACGATTCTCGCCAATCCACCGGTCTTGGCCCACTTTGACCCGTCCGCACCTACACAGGTCCAAACCGATGCCAGTGGTTATGGGATTGGCGCCGTCTTATCGCAACGCCAACACAGACGCGACCGCGTTATAGCCTACGCTAGCCGGCTACTGACAGCTGCAGAGCGCAACTATTCGATTACCGAGCGCGAATGTCTTGCTCTCGTCTGGGCTGTTTCAAAGTTCCGCCCATGCTTATATGGCAAGCCCTTCTCAGTAATCACAGACCATCATGCGCTCTGTTGGCATTCATCGCTCAAGGATCCTACTGGCCGGCTCGGTCGTTGGGCCCTCCGACTACAAGAATACCCCTACACAGTGACTTACAAGTCGGGACGCCAACACCAGGACGCAGATTGCCTCTCCCGCTACCCAGTCGAAGACGCGACCTCTACGCCTGATACTGACACCGACGCCTGTGTTCTCTGTGTTTTTCCACTGCTCCATGCCGCCGACGAGCAGCGCCGTGACCCATCCTTGCGTGTGATCACTGACCGCCTGGAATCCTCACTTGCCGACAGTTCCCTTCGCTTATTCACACTTCAAGATGGCGTACTCTACCGCCACAACGTTCACCCCCACGGCCCTGCATTACTCCTTGTGATCCCTAAACACCTTCGCTCGGATGTTCTCTACGAACTTCACGACCTTCCAACTGCTGGTCACCTGGCTGTGTCACGTACCTACGACAGGATCCGCCGAAGCTTCTTTTGGACAGGGCTTGCTCGCTCCGTTCGAAGATACGTAGCTGCGTGTGAGAAATGCCAGTGACGCAAGACACCATCGATGCTCCCTGCTTACTACCTTCAACCACTCGACATTCCCGCGGTACCATTCTTTCGGGTTGGCTTTGACTTACTTGGCCCTTTTCCTCTTTCTACCTCTGGGAACAAGTGGATCGCTGTGGCTACGGATTACGCCACGCGCTATGCCATCACCCGAGCGCTTCCTAAAAGCTGCGCCACAGATGTCGCCGATTTTCTTCTATGCGACGTGATTTTATCACATGGAGCTTCGCGATGACTTCTCACAGACCGTGGCCGGACGTTGCCATCAAAAGTTATCGCGGACATGCTGCGGTCCTGTGCGGCGAGGCACAAGCTATTCACGTCATACCATCCGTAAACAAATGGCCTCACGGAACGTGTCAATCGCACTCTCACAGATATGCTCGCGAAATTTGTCTCTTCAGACCACACTGACTGGGACCTCGCTCTACTGTTTGTCACATTTGCTTATAATTCCTCGCGCCACGACACCGCCGGTTATTCCTCATTTTTTCTTCTGTTCGGCCGAGAACCAGCACTGCCCCTCGACACAACCCTCCCTGTTCACGCGGCACCGACCATTGAATATGCACTTGACGCCATCGCCCGCTGTGCCCACGCAAGAAAAATTGCCCGTGACCGCCTTCTGAAATCCCAAGAGAGTCAAAGGCGTTTGTACGACCGGCGACACCAAGACGTTCACTTCCCGCCTGGTTTTTTGGTGCTACTATGGTATCCGTCGCGTCAGGTCGGCCTTCCAGAAAAACTGCGGTCTCGTTACACAGGCCGATACCGAGTGCTTCGCGCCGTGACTCCCGTCACCTGCGAGATCGCCCCTGACTTCTGCTTCCCAGTCCAGTGATATCGTGCACGTTACACGACTGAAGCAGTATCACCCTCCCAGTGATGACATTTAGACGCTCCGGGACGTCGCTTCTGCCGACGGGGGATTGTGCTACACGAGTGTATTTCATTGTTTGAACGAGGCGCATGGGCGCCATCATTCGAGAAAAGAGGAGGAAGAACGAAAACGGCTCGCGCTGTGAATCTAACCGGTCAGCGCTGCAACCGCTGTTGTAAATATAACCTGTAAATAGTTGCTCGTCTTACTGACTCGTCCTTCGCGTAACAATATTGTGAACTCTCTCTGCCGAGATGCTAACAGTTTCAACTATCTCACGTATCTTTATTCGGCGGTCTTTCATGACAATTCCATGAATTTTCGATACAATTTCTGGCGTGATGACCTCCACTGGACACCCAGGGTTTGCTTCAACTTGCGTCGAGCTTCGGCCACGTTTGAATTCATTTATCTAGTAGTAAATGGTCTTCAGTGATCGTGCAGAGTCTCCAGCAGAGTCTCCATGAAATTTTGGCAGCCGTCCAGTGTTTTAAATAAAGATGTTTGATCACTGCTCGAATTTAACCTTGTTTTCCATTTTGGCGAGAATCACCGCACAGCTCGGTGCCAATGCCAACCAGAAGCTTACTAACTGTCGGTACCAGCGTAAACAAGTTCTGCCGTCATAAGGAGGTTGTTTCTCGCGCGCCACCTAGAAGAAAACAGAATTGTAAGGCCATCTCTTGTATTTTTACCATACTTGTCAAACGACCCTCGTAGACGAGTGTGTGCGCAGTTGGGCAAGCGGGCCGCGTCTCCTGACGACTGTTTGGCGACCAAAGTAAGGAAATGAAAAGGGGTGGTGGGAAAAGCTGGAACAGCCGCGGAATTACTTCTGGTTTGCGGCTGTCTCCAATGGGGGTCGGAAGGAGAGCGTACCGGTTCCGGTGAACGTGTGAGAACAATGGGAACTCGAGCTTGGCAGTCATGTGCGCTTTTCATCTGACCGACTCTGCAGTGAGACGTTCACAGTGTCGCAAGACCATTACGGAGCACCGGGGAAAGCCACCGAGGGGGTGGCTTTTGATTTTGATCGGACATGATTGGTAATCCGATTGTTTGAAACTGAGACGCATTGTGAAAATATCGCAAAAAATGATTGCTTTTAAGACAGTTTAAGACAGCAAGAACTCGTCGAACTCATTTGAAGGCATTTCGTTAAACTTGTCCGTTTCGGCACTGTTACTTCTACGTTTCTACAATTCGGGATTTGCACGATGCCGTACGTACTGAAATAGATCGGATTGGTCGACGAATGAGTGAATTTAAGTAAGCACATAGATAAAAAAAAAAGTAGACCAGACATCTGCTGGAATCGAACTAGGAAACCTCAGTCAAGAAAATATCCATGTTCTTGAAAAAAAAAAAGAAAAAACTGCGGCGCGAAGCGCCAAGCAACGGGTTCCTCACGTGGAGAAGTGTTTCTCTGCGTGGACATATGTCTACTATACACACAGGAGATTTCGCGATTATGTTGAAAAATAAATGTGACTTGAGAGAGAAAAATTCTGTTCACTTTGCAAGAACGGCTGTTGCAAAAAACGTCCACATCAGTGCCAACATTTTGTTACAATTCATGCAATCGCTCATAATTTTCGCTAGAACTCAGCCTTGCGAAACTGCGACGAGCCTTCGACTCGATGCCATATAAAAAAAAGTAAACGTTATAAAAGCTGGAGCCCATAAACCGGCCAAAACGAAGCAGGTGCAGGAGAGCGACGATGTACCATTCTTTAAAACTTTCATACAAAAACTCTTTCCTAATCCCTGTGACAGCTATAATCGCATAACAATTCTGGATACATGACAACAGATTTCACAAAACATTGCTTCAATTCATACACAACACAGGCCTCACAGCACACATATAATACACATATACGCATCAAGAATTATGCCTTAAGGGCAAGTCTTTATCGCAATAAAAAAAAAAACAACAACAATTCTATGTTGAATTCTATGAGCGTGGTGAAATCATGACTATATTGCAACCAACTTCGATCATGCGTCTCGAGACGTCTTCGGGAATGCAGACGAGAGGAGATTGCACAATCGTAGTCGCAACCCTCGGCCTCGAAACAACTCAATCTCACAACGTCTCTTTATGATTTGCATTTAGCGTTTTGTTGCCAAGGGAGGTCACCAAGAAGGTCGAGCGTTAATGGTAGACGGCATTATACGCACTGAAAGCCAGTGCTGTTTCTTAGTTTATTATTTAATAAATCGGTCCTGTTTATACACCTCGCTTTTTGATGAAAAGGGAATCGTGAAAAGAAAGCTCTTTGCGGAGGAGCAAGTGCTTCTCACCTGCACGTGGGCATAACCGGCAGACATAAAAGCATTTTCTGAATTTCAGTAGGCCTTTTCATTTATATTTGTAAAGGTAGCTTTCCCACAAGGCATTTCGCCAACTTGATGGTGCCATATTGAATGTTGCAGTCAGCGTGCGCGGGTGCGGTTTGTCTTTATCAAGAAATGGAAACAGTACACGTGGCTTCCATGACGAAACCGCGGGCAGAAACAAGCGCAAGTATATACAAGTTTTGGCTTCACCTTCGTTTGCACGATGAATTCAGTCACGCGCATGTTGTTAGCGTTAGCATTGAAGGGAACATAAAATCAAGTCCAGAGAAAGTCTACGGAGGGACACAGGGGCAAAAAGAAAAGATATCGTGGCACATTGCAGCTTGGCTGCAAATGTTTTACTGCGTTGGTTGTACCTGTACAGAAAATTAAAGGTAATGGTACGTTCGCTTGTGAAGCGATTAATTTGTGAGATATCGTCTTAGAATTTCTGGTGTTGTTGTGGACGTGTTTTTTGTGAGAGCTTCTTGGACGACATTCAGTGAAGCTCTGCACTTACAGTTTTTCTCCTTTGTTGTCATAGTCTTAGTGGAGCTTCCTGTCTAAGCAACCGTCTTTTCTTTTCGTCCCTAAGGACTTTTGCGACGTTGTTTCTACATTTCTTTATTCCTATAGTGCGAGAAATTTTGAATGTGTGACTTTAAAAGTGGTATCATAGTCTCGTCTAACTGCGTGTGGACAGCACTTCTAAGATGAAATCAACCTACATACTCGACCTAAATGTTCTTCCTTTAACGCGATAGCGTTAAGGGCCCCGTGTCGCAGGAAATCCGGTGTCAGTGTCGGCCTTGGCGGAGGTCTCAGTTAACGAAAATTTCCGTATCCCCATAACTTCCCTCGTAAATTTCCCCCGCAACAATATTCAGATATATGTATATGCCACGCTTTGCTATATGGCATGAGGTATATGCGGGTTACAGTGCTACACCATTCTAAACCTAAAGTTGTTCATACCTTGTCTTACATTCCTGACAGTTATTCCTTGGAATTATGAGAATCATGTCATGAAACAAAACACCGACAGGGCATGCTTTTATTTTAATGCTCCTCAGGATTAAACATTAAAAGTGCGAAAAAATAACAGAAACCGGAAAATAGTGTAATCGTTTCGCGCGGCTGTGCACGCCCTCCAGGATCAGCCGACGCAGAAGGCCGAATTTCTCCCAGAAAGCTCGCCTTCACGCATATGTTCGCCGCCAGTGTTTCCTATAAACATTGCGGTTACATAAGCTGCAGTTGTGGGGAAGCGCTAGAAGCGGTCAGGCATCTGTGAATGCTATTGTGTTCCACTCTTGAAGGCGAAGCTTAAGCGTTCTCCATTTTTTTTTACTTGCTCAAGGTCCACGAGCATCGAAGCAGAACAGCGGAAAGCAGTATTCGCACTTTGAGCGACCTGTTATAAATGGTTACGGGATTGACGTATTGTGATTTTACAATACCGTGCATGTGTTGTAGCTTACGAATTAATTGCGCGTCTATAGAAAAGATAAACATGGAATCCTGCCCACAGCTGACTTTTCGCGGAAGACTCTATAATTCTGCGGCTATATTGTTATTTATAAATTGTTTTATTCCTAGATCTAAGCAAGAAGATGTAGTATTGTCATGGCTTTGAAATGAAGATTTGGATTTGTGCTACACGCAGAAATATAAGTGCAAAAATACCAGAATACATTGGTACAGAATTTTCAGAAGCATGTAGTTTTGTGTAATTAGCGGCATTGTAATTTAATATTTTTGTTTTTACCTTTCTGCGTGCAAATACGGCTACGTTGAGTTCTTTAATAGAAAATAAGAAAAAGCTTTTAAATGAACTTGAGTCGTTGCCTAATTAAATACGTGAGTTTCGAGATCAGATCTTGTTCCACTTCTTCCTTTTTGTACTTTTTTCGCTTCTGTAGCAGAGACTCCTGAAATACTGGCCAAAATTAGCGGTCGACGAGCCCTTGAAATTAATGATGGTCACCTCGTTAAAGCCCTTTATAAGGAAATATAAAAGAATATTAACTTATGATAGTTTGGATGTAAACACGACAAATTACTGGCAATTATTTGGGAAGCGTCGGGACACGACGAGCGTTCCTTGGAGGAGCATTCATTCAAGAGAGAGATAAGATAATGCAGAGAAAGGCAGGGAGGTTAACCAGAAGTAGTTCCGGTTGGCTACCCTGCGCAGGGGGAAGGGTTAAGGGGGATAAAAAGAGAAACAGAGTGGAAGGGGGAGATAAAAAGAAAGAGAGACAAGCACTAACAAAGCGCGTACACTACAGAGCGGTAGGAGGCGGCATTCTTAGAGTCCGTCGTGAAGCCCCGTAGACCGCAGGAACCTTAATAACGAGAGTAAGGCCTTCAACGCGGACGTTCTTTCGGAGCATTGGCCTAAAGCTTTTAGCTCTGGTAGTGGACGATTGTCCAACTGGTCCAGTACTCTGCACATCACTTGTCTCTGAGCACTATATCACGGGCAGACACAGATAATATGTGCGAGCGTCTCGTCGATGTTGCATGTGTCGCACGTGGGGCTGTTAGCCATTCTAATGAGGAAAGCATATGAGTTCGTAAAAGCAACGCCTAGCCACGGACGGTAGAGCATGGTGTGTTCCCGTCGTGGTAAACCAGGCGGGAGTTGCATCCGTATGTCCGGAGACAACGAACGCAACCGACACATGGTGAAAACATTTGAGTCCCACAGGGGCAAAGTACACTCACGGGACATGAATCGCAGCTGAGCCGCAGCGTCTGTTCGCGAAAGCGGAATGAAGACTCGTTGGCCACTTTCATGTGCAGATGGGGCGGCTTCGTTGGCGTGGTCATTCCCGCTGATGTTACAATGTCCTGGAAGCCGCTGAAAGATTATGTTGTGTCCCTTCTCATGGCTTTGATGATACATGTGCCGAATTTCTGAGGCCAGTTATTCATTGGGTCCGTGGCGCATTGGGCTTCGTATGCACTGAAGGGCTGTTTTGGAGTCACTAAAGACTGTCCACTGTTGCGGTGGCTTCTGCTTAATGAAATCAAGTGCAGCACGGAGCGCCGCGAGTTCTGCACCCGTCGATGTGGTCACACATGAAGTTCATAATTTCATTTCCTCAGATTTTGCCGGGATGATGACTGCAGCAGCAGAGCTGTTGAGTTTTACTGAATCATCTGTGTATACATGTTGCCGGAATCCGTGCACGTTGTGAATGTGCTCCAAAGTTGCTTGTTTCAAAGCTTGCAATGGCGCTCCAACTTTCTTTCTGATTCCTGGAATTGTCAGTTGCACTTGCGGCCGGTGCAGACACCACAATGGATCGGATAATCGTGTAGCGGGCGTAAATTCTGGCGGCAAGTACGACTGATGTCTTGCAATAGTTTTGGCAAAAGTTGAAAGTGGCCTTTTTGCTAGCAAGCAAGCAAGATGGTGGGAGGGAATCCGAGTCAGGTGTCGGATGTGTGCTCTCAGGATATCTGTATCAATGTAGACTGTCAAATGAGCGTCTCTGGCTATGGCCACTGTCGCAATCGATGACATAGTTTTGGAGACACCGAGACAAGTCCTGAGTGCTTGGGCTTGTATGCTCTGGAGCTTGCACTATTCGTAGTGCAAGTATTTCTTAGTAAAGGTAAGCTGTACCGCAGGAAGCCCAAAAAGGATGTTTTATATAGTTGCAACACTGACGGTACTGTTGCGCCCCAGGACTTCCCGCTGAGAAACGCAAGAAGGTCCATAATGGCGGCAAACGCTTTGTCATGTACGAGGTGTGAGGGCTCCAAGACAAGTCTCTGTCAATGATGACGCAAAGAAATCGGTGCGTTCTTCTATATCGTATAATTTGGTCATCATTCCGCAAAGCATACGGGGCCATCGCTTTGCGAGTAAAAGCAATGAGTGCACATTTCGCAGCGGAAGGCTTTAGGCCTTGTCTTCTTAGATATGTTGACACAGCTGTTGAGGCTTGCTGAAGTCGTGCGCGGACTTGTACACGTGTGAAGCCTGAAGCCCATATGCAAATGTCGTGTGCATATACGGAGAGCTGAACGGTTTGCGGTAACGAATCAGCGAGACCAACGAGCACCAGGTTGAAAAGGGTAGGGCTGAGTACTCAGCCTTGCGGTACACCACGACTGGTATAGCTAGGCGGCGTTGGTCCGTCTTCAGTCAAAATAAAGAAAGATCTGCCATTCAAATAGCTGCCTATCCAGCGAAAGGTGTGTCCACCAATCCCTACAGCTTCTAAGGCGGCCAGAATTGCATGATGGTCTACATTGCCGTACGCACCTTTAACGTCAAGGAATAGGGCCGCAGTGATTCGTTTCAGATGTTTGTGGTGTTGTACATATGTTACAAGGTCGATAACGCGAACTATTGACGAGCGGCTGCGTCAAAAACCAGCCATTGCCTCTGGAGAGACGTTGTAAAATTCCAAGTGCCATTCTAACCGTGCAAGGATCATTCTCACTATTACCTTGCCGACACAGCTGGCCAGTGCTATTGGACGTAAGATGACAATTCCAACGGGGATTTGCCAGCCTTGAGGAGTGGAACAAGCCGACTGAATTTCCACGTTGTAGGGACCAGGCCGTCATGCCATGATGCGTTGTATAGGCCAAGAAGGGCATCTCTGGCCTCTTGACCAAGGTTTGCAAGCGCAGAGTATGTGATGCCGTCGTGTCCTGGTGACGAAGATCGCCTGCACCCAGCAAGTGCGGCCTCCAGTTCTTCGATGGAGAAAGGAGCGTCCATACGAGGATCTCTGGAGCAAAGGGGGACAATGGGAATAGGTACGCAAGGTGAATACATGAGCGCCGGACCCGCGATCCTTGCGCAGTAATCTTCGGCTACATCGACTTCTCGGCGTCCTTGATGTAGGGCTAGAGACTTAAATGGACGACGCTGTTGAAGAGCTGTTCGAAGTCCACGGATTGTTCTCCAGACAACCGACAGAGGTTTACGCAGGTCGAGAGACCCACAAGACGATTTCCAGCGTTGATTTTGCAGTACAGCAAGGCGACGCTGAATTTTCTATTGAATGCGTCTGGCCTCTCTAAGGTCGTAGAGCGATTTGGTCCGTCTGTACCGTCGCTCCGCTCGCCGGCGTTTTGCACGGAGGCTCTGTATTTCCGAATCAAAATCTGTGTATTTCTCTAATGGCCGAAATGAACGCATAGCATCCTGCATAGCCTTGGCGATCTCCAATTCTGGTGTGGAGGGATTGCCTTCCTGGCATGCGTCCTCCATAAGTGATTTAAGCACGGGCCAATCTATTGTTTGTTTAAAATTTGATGGAACGCATTTGGTGAGGCCTTTTATCTTCAGGTAAGTAGGAATGTGGTCGCTTCCGTGGGTTTCTATTTCTGCGAACCAATGGACGCAGTGAGTGAGGCATCGCGAAACAAAAGCTAAGTCTAAACAACTACTGTACGTCCGGCCGCGCAGAAACGTGGGACTGCCATAATTTAGACAACAAATTCATGGTCGCAAGCAAAGGACACGAGGTTTCTTCCTTGGGAATTTATCTTGTTGCTTCCCCAAAGTGAATGATGCGCGTTGAAGTCCCCAACAACAATCCATGGACCAGGTGGCGCATCTATAATGTCACTCAGTCCCTGCCTATCGAAACGACTTGATGGAGAAAGGTAAGCGCCCACTAAAGTAAACGCAAGTTTGTTTTTCACGGTCAAGCACACGTACTGATTTTTATTTTTATTTTTATTTTATTTCAGATACCCTCATGGCCCTGGGGGCATTATTGAGGGGAGTGGAACAAGACATACAATAACACAAATAACAAGAAATATAAATACATTCATGGGTCACAGCATTACATATCATTGCATTATAGCATAGCATTGCATACATAGCATTACATAGCTCACTGCACTGAGGTTTACAAATTTCAGCAATTGTGCACATCCATGGAAAACTAAAAAAACACGAGAAAAGAAAACAAGAACTAACAACGCAAACTAGAAATCAGCAACACAGAGTTCGTGAGGGACCACAAAACGAAAGGCACGCATGTCATGAAGAAGAAATGTAGACACTTAACTTATGCTTAAAATGCTCGAGATCGTCGGCCAGTGCCACATCTGCTGGCAAGTGATTCCACTCCGATGACGTAGTTGGAATGAAAGAAGTTAAGCGAGCGGTAGTGTGACAAAGTGGAACGCCCACTTTGCGTGGATGGTCAATGCGCGATGAAACATAGGCGGGTGAAAGAAGCAAAGCGTTTTTCAAAACAGGATTCAGATTGTAGATCTTAAAAAAATAGACAGAGTCGTGAAATTTTCCTGCGTAATGAAAGTAATGGTAGGGACAAAGTGTTTTTCATTAGTGTGACACTTGATGTGCGGTCATAGTTGTGGAGGATAAAACGAGCGGCACGGTTCTGAACAGCTTCCAACACATATATAAGTGACTTAGCTTGACGGTCCCATATCGACGCGGCGTATTCAAGCTTTGAACGAACCAGGGTTTTATAAAGAAGGAGTTTGACTGAAATGGGCGCATTAGAAAAGTTTCGTTTTATGTAGCCGAGCATGCGGTTCGCGTTTCCAGTAATGTAGGAGATATGTTGATTCCAGGATAAATTTGATGTCAGATGTACACCGAGGTATTTATACGAGGTAACCGGGGCTAACGAAACATTGTTGATGCTATAAGAGGCTGGTGACGAGACGCCTTGACGTGAAAAGCGCATGGATTTGCATTTTGATGTGTTTAAAACCATTTTCCATTTAGTACACCAGTCAGTAATGCAGGTAAGATCTGCTTGCAATAAGTGGACATCATTAGTGTTTTTAATTTCACGGTATAGTATGCAATCATCTGCAAAGAGTTTGATAGAAGATTTTATATTGTTAGGCAGATCATTAATGTACACAAGGAATAACAAGGGTCCGAGTACCGATCCTTGTGGTACCCCAGGCCTAACCGGCATTGAAGATGATTGAAGACCATTGACGTGGACAAACTGCGAACGATTAGATAAAAAACAACGAATCCATGCTAGAACATTCGGGTCGATATGAAGATGAGCAAGTTTATACAACAGTAGACTATGGGATACCTTATCGAAAGCCCTGCAAAAATCTAAAAAGATGACGTCGACCTCTGAACCTTCATCAAGAATGGAATAAATCTCGTTGCTGAAAGATAATAACTGTGTTTCACAGGAAAACTGCCTCCTGAAACCATGTTGTGTAGGCGTGAAAAACGAAAATGATTCAAGAAAACCAGATAACTGAGAAAAGATTATATGCTCCGTAATTTTACATGAAATGGAAGTTAATGATATGGGACGATAATTGAAGGGTGAATGCCTGTTGCCAGATTTATGGAGTGGAATCACTTTAGCCACTTTCCATTCGTTCGGTATGTCTCCTGTTTCAAGCGATTGCTCACATATCTTCAGTAAAAAAATTGCGGAGTACACTTTAGTATTTTTCAGGATTTTGGTGTTAATGTTATCAGGCCCACAAGAAGAGGAGATTTTCAATTTGTTAATTATGCTGATAATTCCGTCAAAACTAAACCTGACAGGGTCCATTGGAAAGCTCATGCTACATGCATAGTCTCTAACATTAGTAATGTCAGTTACAGTACTTGAAAAAGCTGTACTAAAGGTCTCGTTAAGGATCTCAGCGACATCAGTGCTTGAAATAGGGTTTGACTGAGGGTCAACGAGAGATATAAGTGACTGGTCTCGTTTATTGACACTACTCCAAAATGTTTTTGGATTACTTGTTAAAAACGTTGGCAACGTCACATTGAAGTAGTAGTGCTTCGATTCCTTCAAAGACTTCTTGTAGCTGGTAACAGTTTCTTTCAGTGCTGACCAGTGCTCACGCTTTCCAGAAGACTTAGCTTTGCGGAAAAGCCTCCTTTTTTTGTTTGCCAGACGTTTTAATGAGCGGTTGTACCATGGATAGTGGCAGTTAGTTAAAAGCTTTTTTCGAGGAATATACAAGTCGACCAATTCACAAAGCTTGTTTCTGAAAAGTTGCCAATTGGTATTCACGGATCTTTCGTTGAAGTTAGCCAGAAATTCGTCAAGGAAGTTTTCAAGTGTTTTATTGATTGCAGTGTAATTTCCTTTAGCATAATCATATATTACTTTTATATTGTTATGCGACGTTCGAGCAGGGAAGTTCAACATGACATGTAATAAAGAATGATCGCTTAATTATACCTGATAAATAGGTAATATTGGAAACAGCATCAGGGGCCGTTGTTAGCAACAAGTCTAATACATTGGATGTTGAAGATGTGACCCTCGTAGGCTGCGTTATTACTTGAGTTAAACAAAAGTCGGAACAAAGATTTACAAAATTAGACGATTCTGTCGAAGAGCTGATAGTGGTATACGAAGCGCTAGACCATTTAGTATAAGGGAAATTAAAATCACCAAATAAAAAAACAGGAATATTGGGAAATTTGGCACACACAGCGCTCAGCGCGTCATGAAGGTCGCTGCAAAAGCCAATCCCAGTAGAGGGCGAACGGTAGCATGCACATAATAGAAGCTTCTGATATTCAGTCGTGATCTGCACACATAAAAACTCTAGCGTCGTAGGAATATCAATGTGAAGGCTATCGAGATGATCAGAGACAGCGACCAGGACACCGCCACCACGTGCGACTGCGCGATCAGAGCGAAATATGGAGTACCGCTTTTGGGTAGCGAGGATTTCCGTGTTTCTAACAGAATCATTCAGCCATGTTTCCGTTAGGACAATAATGTCGGCCGATGTGGTATCGGCGGCACAAGAAAGGTCATCGCGATGGCGAACAACACTGCGTATATTTGTGAACAGCACTGAAATTCCAGGGATCGGCTGCGCACGCGGACGGAGGCGCCCAGCCAGCTATCTCGAATCATCAGAACCACCTGCGGCACTGGGACCAACACGTGAAGTAGTAGCATACAGGCTAGTTTGTTCACAAACGCTATCACTTTCAGCACAATAGGTATAGCATTTCTTGTGTAAAAATAACCTTACGTGCCTCAGTTTGAAGCGCGTGTTAGGCGCCGTTGCCTTCGCAAATTCCACCAGTTTTTTCCTAGCATGTCTTGTAGATGGACTAAAATCTTCAGATATAGAAACATCTGAATCTTCGAGTTTAGACTGAGCATTTAATATCATTTCCTTTGTTTTGTAGTTGGAAAATTTCACCATTATTGGCCGCGTTTTCGTAGACTCTGCAATGCCGATACGGTGGGCCCGGGCGATATCGGTACTAGAAAGGGTAATTGACATATTTTGTTGTATTATATTCACAATTTTTTCCTCTGACTGAAACCATGTTTCAGTGCTTTCGGTGCCTTCAGGTATACCAAGAAATAAGAGGTTATCTCTACGGGATCTATCTTCCAGGTCGTTCATTCGGGCCCTTAATGAATAATTTTCTTTGGCTAGTCGTTCAGCAGTTGACTTGAGAGCATTAAGGTCCTGACGGACGGATTCAAAACCTGCAAGTTTGGCCTCAACATTTGTAAGCCGGTTTGAGATATCAGTGACCTTCACGTCTAGTTCCTCTTGACTGCATGTAATAGACTTAACCGAGTTCAATATTTCGACCTGCCCTTGTTCAATGTTTGTTGAGCGGGTTCTTAGATCCTCTAGAAGGGCGCGTATGGCGCCACTGTCAGATTCGGGCGTCGGGTTTTGAGGGTTGGTACGAGTGCTATGGCCAGGGCCAGGGTTTAATTCAACATCTCCGGACAAAAGCAATTTGAGCACACAATAACACTGGCATACATTTTCTAACAGCACTTGTGGGCAAGGGAGCATAACGAGGAATATATCATTTGAACGCTTGGATGAGACTGGACTAACCTGAAGGATGAAAAAACGAAAGACGTTGGTGAACATCGTATCGCTGCTCCCATGCCCACTGAAGGGGTGGCGACTGTGCAGCCCATTTATATCTTGAGCGATGGTTGACGTCGATGCCGATCCGGGGTAAAAATCTTGCGAAGCGGTCACCAGCTGCGTCATGAAAGCATTCGATGGGCCACCGGAGCATTTGTCGCTTGGCGCCGGCGCACTCCCGTTGAAAAGCGCCGGTGGGATTCCGTCGTAGCACAGAACTGGATCTGCAGTGACGCTGCCAGTGAAGAAGACCGGACACTGAAGGATGAAAAAACGAAAGACGTTGGTGAACATCGTATCGCTGCTCCCATGCCTACTGAAGGGGTGGCGACTGTGCAGCCCATTTATATCTTGAGCGATGGTTGACGTCGATGCCGATCCGGGGTAAAAATCTTGCGAAGCGGTCACCAGCTGCGTCATGAAAGCATTCGATGGGCCACCGGAGCATTTGTCACTTGGCGCCGGCGCACTCCCGTCGAAAAGCGCCGGTGGGATTCCGTCGTAGCACAGAACTGGATCTGCAGCGACGCTGCCAGTGAAGAAGACCGGACACTGAAGGATGAAAAAACGAAAGACGTTGGTGAACATCGTATCGCTGCTCCCATGCCCACTCAATTGCTGTCATGTGGCCGCACTGGATGAACAGCGTAAGTCAGTTCACACCGTATGTAGATGATCACTTTGCTAATGTCATTACAAATCGATGACACATGAGGTTGATAGCCTGAGATCCGGACGGGTTTCTGTAGCTTCGGAACGACACTGAAGTGGTCTTGGAACGAATGGTTGCACTGGATGACGAAAAAATCCATCTTTCACGTGGGACGGCAAAATACCTCCCTTGAAAGTTATCCTCACACAGCGTGAATCTCCTAGGAGACGGATTTCAATAATAGTTATATCTGCTGTGGCGGGTTTGACCAACATAGGCAGATCGCTGTCGTCTATTGACTCATCGACATCATAAATCACACCTGATATAGTACTGCTGTTCTGTGGTATTATGGTGCCAACATTTATCTTGCCCAACATTTTCACTGTACTCAAGATATCCAATGCTGCTCTGTTCTTGACATCAACCGCGAGAATGTTCTTACTGGTGTTAATTCTCATATCCGTAATCGCATTTGGAACAAGAACCTCCAGTGTGACAGATATGGCTTGCCTGTTTAGCCGATTCAGGTTGTCGGCCGGCGTCTCGGACAAGAAGAGAATGGTACGAGCCGTGTCATTGGCCCTTGCTGCCGCCGTCGTCCTTGTTGAAGAAAGCCGTGACGATTACCCTCTTTCCTTTTTGCCTCACAACTGTAAAGTAGTCGCCGTCATCCGACAGATCATCTGAAGCAGAGTAATACAGCAAGGTGTCCTCACTGCCTGTGTCGCTCATCAGGTGATTACGCTTCCTCGGAGCGCTTGACGCTGTGACGTCGGTTTCGTCCGGACGTTTAGCTGACTCCGCTTCCATCGCCGAAGGTCTCGGGAGCGGTGCCTCCCGAAAACACGCAAAAATACTCGCAAAATGAGAGCAGTAGAAAACGGGGTTCCACACAAGAGCCACTTCTTCGTTTTCTCTGTCAGAGTCGTTCAATATTTTTAAGATCAATACGAAGCCAACAGACAATCCATCCATTGAAGAGAGAGAGAGAGAGAAAGGCAAAGGAAAGATAGGGAGGTTAACCCGATATTCATTCATTCATTCAATATCACTACATCCGCTTATGGACTCCTTCATTCATTGTGAATTGCATTTTTTCATACAGAAGGCACAGTGAATTTTTGTTTTTGATGTAATGAGGCAGACTCAAGGCAGACAAATCATAACCTGGTACACATGGACCATTTGTGCTCAATTTCCCGCTGCGCATTATCATAGAAAATAAAATACATGTTCCGCGGACACCGCATTGCATGAGTCTATAGTAAGGTTTAACTTAACCAGTCGAATAAGTGCTCTTAACTTTAAGTACTGGATGTGGCAAGAACGAACTGAATGTAACTGAGAAGAACGATTAAGCGTTTCATGTAATATTTCGCTGCACCAGTCTTCAAGGAAGTATTCAAAGCAAAACTTCAACTATTTGAGGCTTCTATTATGCGTACGCTTGTGAATGTCTTTTCAAGAGCGAACATGCCTCACAATAAAACAAATTTTAGAAAGACGTACATTTTCAGTCAGCATTGCAAATGGAGCTTCCTGCGTGCGCAGTACTGCTTGGTTATTAAACATTTCCGCCATCATATTGCTGCATTATATAGCTGCCACTGCCCTTCATTTGCTAGATTTGTTTCATAAATTAATTTATTGCGGGTTTCTTCGTTGAGAAATGCTTCTACAAGCGGATTTCTCCAGTCACAAAGAAAATGGGGCCGAGCAACGATTCCTTAACATTCATTTCGCACAACTGAAACTGCGTAAAAACAATAACACAAGAACAGCAATGTTATAGATGTTTTATTGACTGAATATGTTTCTTATGATGCATTTAAAGCAAGCAATGTTTTTTCCTAACCGGAGGAATTTTATAATTTTTCAGTTGTCAACCCGAAGCACGTAACGCAATTTGCGTAGCGCTAGCTCCATCGTTTAGATTTGTTTAGCAAGATCATCAATTGGATTCAGAAAAAAAATAAGGAGATCAGTTTCCAGGCATAACTGGTAGAAATTCACACGTTTAAAGAAAACTAATCGCAAACGATATAAGAAAATTTTCGTTCGTTGTAGAGGTGCAAGAAGAAACCAATCAGTGAATGTATTCGACTCAATGCTCGATATTATCTACGAAATATGGTCTAATTGGGTTGATAGGCACGAGCCCCTTCGCGGCCACCAGTAACTGAGGCTGGATTAAATTAGCTTCTAGTTGGAAAAAACTCGTATTGACACTTTTACGAGCTGCTGGCTAGCTTCTGCTGGCTCCTTCCGTATTTATTCTCCCATTCAGTCCGAACTGAAGTGCACTTCCAATATTTTGGATGTCGCATGACATCGGTGTGTCTGTTTGGTGTCAGCCAAATGGGTTCAGTTGTCCAGTGATATATATATATATATATATATATATATATATATATATATATATATATATATATACGAATTACGTACGCCTGCTTATAGCCATGCTTCTTGATATTATAATTCCGCAGCTTTAATATTACTGCATAGGTTTTTACACACACTATTCCTACCTTGTAAGCGACGTTACAAGGAAATCACTCTCAAGGCAGTTACAAAAAAAAAAAAAGACAGAACGCAGATAGGTGGAAGCATGAACTTGTTGCAATTGTGTTATTAGTCGACAAATGATGGTATTAACTGTGGTATAGATAATGAACGAGAGTTGCAGGGAACTATGTTCCAGTGCTCAAAATATACCTGGAAGTTAACACCATATTTTAATATGGCAGTAATTTATGTGAATGATAAAAAGCATATTTTAATATGTCAGCACACGCGAAATAAGAAGCTATTTGCCAATAAACATGCTCTGGGTAGCAGGCCAATAGCACTATATATAATCCTGGGTGCATACCACGGCCATCAGAACACTTGTAACATAGTGCATCACGCGCATTAGTACGGTTTCTTGAAGAATCGAAGAATACCGAGAAGTTACTAAATTTTGTTATTGTAACTTTGATCACGACGCTGCATTTGTGGAAGTGATTCTTCTTTTTAACATTTTCACATATACGTCTTTCGCGTGGTCGCTAATATCGTGTTTCGGTCGTTCTGTGTGTAGTTGTGCGCGCTGTGTTATCCACCAAGGAGGACGGCGCGGCCTATGCCAACATGGACACTCCAACGGTTGTGAACTGGTCATAAACAATTGTTCTTGTTGTGTGTAGGTGAACTTCAGAACTGCTGTTACTGAAGTCTTTTCTCTATTCTTTGTCTGATGGTTTTTTCTTTTGAAGTCATCTATTAATTTTATGATTTTTTTATTTAGAAAGACCTCACAGGCCTATGAAGAGGCATACCATGAGGGGGGCATATGATACAGTTTATCACAAGATACAATTGGTAAAAAGATATCGATGCATAAAGGGATTCAAACATAGGCACAAAACAATAAAATTTACATATGTACAGAAAGATGTCAAGAACAAAGGAAAAAAATAAGAAATGACCAGATAAGCAATGCATAAAAACAGCAAGGACAGCAAGAAGTGTTACATAAGAGCAGCAAGATACTTTGCATTGAGACAAGATACACAGCGTAATGTAAAAAAAAACAGCAAACAAACATATGGCATAACTCGTGCCAATACATTGAAAACGTAAGCGTAGTGGGATTCATAAGTACCTGTGTACTAACTCAACCCTACACACAGTGTGGAGAAAAATGTTGGACCAAAGTGCTGCAAAAGGTATCATGCTTTCTGAGCGAAGTAATGCAATACGGAAGGCTGTTCCAGAGACGCATAGCGAGAGGCAGTGGTGAAAAGTTAAATGCTTGTGCCGCTCCATATACGCGGACATAGCGGAAATTATTGTGCAATCTGCGCGATGTGGAGACGTGGGGTTTCAAGCATGGTAGAGATAATCCGTCAGAGTGAATGAATTTACGGAATAATGACAGCAATGCAATATCACGGCGAGTAGTCAACGACTGCAACGATAGTTCGGCTTCGATCTGCGTTATGCTAGACTGGGCGCTGTAATTATGAGGAATGAAATGACTTGCCCTATTCTGAATGATTTCCAACGCTTGAAATAGGTAATGCTGGTGTGTAGACCAAACTGGAGACGTGTACTCAAGCTGGTGTCGCACGAACGTTAAGTGAGCCATTTTACGCAAGGAAGATGAAACACTTCGCAAGTTCCGGCGCAAAAAAACTAGTGATTTGGATGAATTGGCAGAGACACACGTAATCTGCTCAGACCATGATAGGTTGAGTGTAAGGTGCACGCGAAAATGCTTATGTTGTGTAGTCGGGGATGTAATACTATTGTTAATGTGGTAGATAAACTGGAAATTAACAGGTTTACGGGTGAAAGACATTGTTTTACATTTTGACATGGTGTGTGCCATGAGCCACGTAGTACACCACTGGTTCACTATCTGTGGGTCTCGTTGGAGCGCTATATGATCATGACTATTGGTTAGTGGACGGTAGATTATGCAGTCTTCGGCGAATATTCGTATGCAAGATGATATGTTCATAGGCGGATCATTTAATTAGATTAGAAATAACAGAGGCCCAGGGACGCTTCCTTGTGGCACACCTGAAGTAACGTTAGATTTGGGGTAATTGAAGTCATTAACAGAGGTAAATTGCTGTCGATTAGAGAGGAAGTTACGCAGCCATGACAATGTACAGGAGTCTAATTTTAACGCAGATAATTTCGATATCAGGCGGCAATGTGCAACACGATCATATGCTTTGAAAAATTCAAGGAATAAGCAGTCAGTCTGTAAGTAGTGATTCATGTTAAGATGGATATCTGTTGTAATTTCGAGTAGCTGTGTCTCACACGAGAAGCCTTTTCTGAAACCGTGTTGATTGCGGAAAAAGAAACTGTTAGACTAGATATGGCTATAAATGTGCGAAGCGATGGCACCTTCGAACATTTTGCAGCAAACGCAGGTAAGCGAGATGGGCCTGTAATTTTCACTCGAGCTTTCACTTCCATTTTTGTAAATCGGTACAACTTTTGCTATTTTCCAGTCGGAAGGAAGCATACCAGACATTAGGGACTGCCTGAATATATGAACCAGGATGACGCTTGAAACAGAAGTGGTATTGTTTAATATCTTAGAATTTATTCCATCAATGCCACAAGAAGACCGCACTTTAAGGCTGTTTATTAATGAACCCATACTCTCGACCGTGATGTTTATCGGTGCCATGTAATTGCAATCGAAATCAGGTACGAAGAGTACATTTGAACTATCCTCACTTGTGAACACAGATGTGAAAAAGGAATTGAAAACCCTTGCACACTCACTCTCAGAAAGAGCGACTGCATTACCATCGTGCAATAGAATGCGGTTACTCTCTTCACTAGGGCTTATTGTTTTCCAAAACTTTGATGGATTGTATTTGAGTAATTGTGGAAGGTCAACAGAAAAGTACTTATCCTCGGCCGTGCAATATGACTTAAGGTAGGCTTTCTGAAGGCGTTCTTAAGCGCCGGGAGAACTTCTACGCCGCTTTTTTTATTCTTCATGCTTCTTGTGAGCCAAGGATTCGATATATTATTAGTGATTTTAATGCGAGGAATGTATATGTCAATTAACGAGGACATCTTTTCCTTGAACATTAACCAATTTTCTTCAACTGATCGATCGTAAAATGACGGTAGCGTCTGGTGCTCCCGAAAAGTTTTCAGTTCAGTGGTGATGACCCCCCAATGCAATTTCCTTTATTATAATCGCGAATTAGTTTCGGTGACATATTAGAAACAGGAAAAGGTATATTTAAGGTGAGTTGAAGCAAATTATGATCACTAAAGCCGTCTAAATGTTCTAAGTGAAGTACTGTTTCAGGATTGTTTGTAAGTGTAATGTCTAGTGTGTTAGAGTTACGGGTTGTCTGCAATACAATTTGGGAGAAGTTGTAGTCAAGAAAGAAGGGGTGTTGGCGGCGTCGTCTAACGGGCACCATCTTCATGCATAGAGTTGATAATTAAAAAAAAAAGCGCAATGAAGGTTGTCGTGGCTATGCGTTATGGATTTACTCTTAATGAACATTACGCGGATGTTATCAGAACGGTGTCAAAGCGAGTAGACAATGCAATGCAGTAATTTTAGTAAGTCAGTGTGGCATGTTTCAGAAAGTGCTTTATGCTTAGTGTGGCATGTTTCAGAAAGCAACTTTAGTGAGCGACTAGATAATGTCGCGGAGAAACAATGATTAACGTCGAAAAATGAATCGAATGTTTTTTTTCTTTGTGTGACTTTTACTGGGTACATTACCTCATCGTTCTAAAGGTTTGGAAAAGGCTGAAGGATACATTATTATGGCACGACCTAGTGCTTCGGGTCTAAGCATATTTAACTTTCTGCAAATGTCTGTGGTTGGTGTTTGGCTTATATAACGAGCTCATTTAACGCTCGAAACTCAATGACTGTAACAGAGATAATCTTAGAGGGGATTAATCAAGATGTAACATCGTATCCATAATACATGTTAACGCAATTAGAATATAGAATCTTCACAATTCCTGTTTTTCTTTAGGATAAGATTACTATTGCTCCGAATGAATGCCAAACAACGAAACGTTAAAGGAAAGCGGATTGCTGCGAGCTGATCTACGTGCTACCATTTATTCGGGCCACGAAGCCGTGTGGTCGCTCTGCACGATCAGCTATAATGTCAGTGGTCATACACGTTACGTTGTGCCTCATAGTAACATTCTGGAATAAGGAATTTTGCTTAAATCTTTGACCGGCATTTCCTTACATGCGCTCGTCTTATTTCCGTTGCCCTTAATCTCCCTCCATAAGTTTAGCTGCCGTTGACCCTTTACTTTCATTTCTTCAAGGCTCGCTTGGTAAGTTCGGTCTGACCTGCTTTCTCCGGCAGCACTGACTCACCAGAGCCATTTTACTTGCTCGAAGATGGCTTCTGGCATGTTACACGACGCGGAACGGAAACGCGCAGTCAGACGATTGGTCCGCAATAGCTTTCCGTGGCTGCTATACGCGAGCAGTTTGCTAGGTTCGCTTGGGTCACATTCTTTTAGGCGATACTGTGGCACGCTGTTTGGCATTTGACAAACTGCGCCATTAATCTGGAACCTAGGAGATCTTTAGACACAGTATCTACTCTCTGCTCGGAGGGTATAAGTATAATTTGATGTGAGTGGGCGAAGCGCCGTTTTTTGTGCCTGTATTTGGCGTTCCTGAAGAGCATAACGCGATACTTGGCACGAAGGCAAAACATAAAGTCCAGAGGCAGGTCCCCCGTTTCTGATTACTAATTTCTGCGGTAGGCTGGATACACAGACCTTTCTATGCCATAACACTGATTCACAACTAGGTCACTGTATCCCATTCTGAACATTACGTGCTGCTTAGGGATGGCTGATTAATTTCTTATTCTATTAACGATTAATCATTCATCATTTCAGCCTTTAATCTATTAATCGCTTTCGATGCAGGGTTTTTCATCGAGCAATAGGAAATTTTGCCGGGCGCCTTTAAAAAGCTTAAAACTCGCTTATCTACTTTTGTACGACCCTACCTTAACGTTTGAGAGGTGGAACCAAGTTTGAAGTACAAGTGTATAAGCGTTTGATAAAAGATAATTTTTAACTTGCGTAAAACTAAATATAGTTAGCACTAGTGGCTCTTGAAAAGATAAACAATATATGTTATAAAATGGCACTTAGCGCATAATTAAATCAGATACCTGACACTAGTGAACCCCTGTACAGTGCAGTCAAACAAGAAATGAGAAAAATGGCAAAAATGAGAGGTGAAGTCCAACTGAAATATGAAAAGAAAAATGCAATATACACAGGGGACAAGAAAAGTACTGGTGGAAAATTTTTGACGGCAAGCTCTGACATCCTTCGCTCTGTATAGAGCGAAGGATGTCAGTTGTCTGGGATGTTTAGGTGAAATCGTACCTTCTTTGAATGGCCACACAAGCAGCATGCAACAATAGATGCTCGGACGCTACCGATTTTCTGGAATCGACATGAACTCCATCGCTACGTCAAATGCATGCTCCAAACCGGCGCCCATGCTGTACCACGTCTTCAGTGGACTAGGAGTGGCACGTCGATCAACGACTGGGTTGCTATAGAATACCTTGAATTGCGAGAACATTTCAAGCCTCCGGCTTCGGGTGGCGTGCTGGTGTGTGCGGTATGGGTGGAGAGAGGGGAAGCGATCGGCTCGGCACCGCTCGGGAGTCGGAACAACAGCCGCTGCTTGTGCTTCGCCATTCTAGCGCAATTTCACAATTTTCACGCTCTCCTGGCAAACGATTAGTCGAACGATTAAGTCGATTAAATGAAAGGTGGATAAAGATGACGAGAAATGGTATTGCGGGATATTTTTAATTGATTAAACGTTCATCGATATTACCACCCCTTGTGCTGCTTTTAAAATTTTCATAAAGTTACTGGTCGATATTATGCGAAGCGAAGCTACATAGCAATCATTTCTTGGGACTGTTTTCTTCTAGTTGTTCCCCGCGACGAATGGCGCAGCAGTAGGTTCAGAACAAAATATGGTCATTAGTAGTGTATGCAGTGCTTGTAAGTATGTGTAATTTAATAACAAATTGCAATTAGATGGAAATAGGTGAGGCTGTTCTCATGCAATTTATTCAAACGGGTCACCGCAAGTGCATGATCTCGATAAGAAGAATGAAGAAGAAAAAGCGGCATGAGAGGAAGAAAAGCGGAAGAGGTGGCCATCTTGATTAAACTGTGTGTACATTCAGTGAAAGCTATAACATTTAGTCTTAACATGTAAGCGCGATTCGCAGTTCTTGTTTCCCATTTCAATTCGGGTATTTCCTTGAATACTTTTGCCTTATATTGCATTTAACTGCACAATATATATATATATACGCGAATTACATACGCCTACTTATAGCCATGCTTCTTGATATTCTAATTCCGCAGCTTCAGTATTACTGCATAAGTTTCTTACACATAATATTTCTACCTTGTAACCGACGTTATAATGAAATAACTTTCAAGCAATTACAAAAAAAATCCCAATAATTTAGGGATATGAAATTAGATTGAGAAAAAACAAATGCTGAAGTTTCTTCAGATAGCATGTTCGCCGTCTCACACTAAATTTTTGATGTATAATGTATACTCCTCACTGAAGTTCTAATTTCCAGCTCTATACCTTCAGACCGCACAACGCGTAAAATAACTCCTGCACAGTCACCATGGCGTGACAATGAAGTCGAAGACTTTCCAGCCCGTTGTTCTAATTGGTGCCCGCCGTGGTTGCTTAGTGGCTATGATGTTGGTCGGCTAAGCACGAAGTCTCGGGTTCCAATCCCGGCTACGACGACCGCATTTCAATAGGGGCGAAATTCCAAGAGCGCTCGTGTACTTAGATAGAAAGAATAAACGTTATTTTCCAATGGATAAGGTGATCACCCACCCCCCGACACGCAGGTAGATTTGCATGCACGTTAAATAATCTCTGGTGGTCCAAATTATTCCGGAGTCCCTCACTACGGCGTGCCTCATAATCAGATCGTGGTCTTGGCTCGTAAAACCCCATAATTTAATTCTGAAAAGTTCTGATGGGTTTCGTTGTTGTGTTTCCTGTAAGCTCCATGTGCTGATAGTATGCGCCAAACATAGAGCAGGTTTTTAAATGTTCTTTCGATTTGTTCCGTAATCGCTTGTAAGTCCCATTACATGGTGTTCAAAACGTTGTGTGAATTCCATCCGTGTTCCCACGAGCTTGGTAATTCATATCTCATCGTACGCACGTGCATGACAGATGTGTCTAAGAGGTTGTATTGCGAACACTCCACCCTGAAAGGGCGCTGCTGCAAACACCGCCAAGGTCGCGTCTTTGTTCTGCAACCACTGCAATTTCCGAGAGTCGCTTTCGGGCACCTTCACCTAATGCAGCTTCGCTCTCGGCTCAGAGACAAATGCTACTGGGGGCGAGCTCCGCCACTGGAAAAGCTGGCGCCACCGTCGGCGTGACGTAGCATGTAGCATGAGACATCACGTGGACACGGCGGCCGCATCGGCTGCTTTGGAAGCGCCGAAGCAAGCTGAAAACGAAAGTTTAAAGGGCCACCTGCGCTGCGGTTCTGATTAAGTGGTGAGGCTATCCCGCCTCGGGTGTCTGCTTGACAGAATTTGAAAGTGCTATAATAGGTGGTGGCTTCTTTTGGAGGCGTGCAGCATGGTAGGCTACTGCTCGGTGCCGCAGTGCCGGACGTACGCAACGGAGCCCGGTGTCAGCCTTATTGACACGTAGCCGCAGGACAAGAAGCTGCGTGAGGTTTGGCTCGCGGTACTGAGAACCGGAAAACAGCCATCGGCTACAACTCGGGTATGCAGCAAGCACAGCCGCGAGGAAGATTTCTGCTACGGCGCCGGGACTGCGATGTTCGGTGAGCAGCAGAAAACGCGCACTGAGACACTCGCCCGTGCCCGCTGCCCGACTAACGTCATGACGGTTTGGGCTATGAATTTGTTGATGCTAGAAGATACTGGCAAGTTCCCTGGAATGGAAAGGGAGCGGTAAGAAGCACATTAAAAAAAGGCATGGCATATGGCAATGTTTGTGCTATGAATTAATGCACTGGATTACGAAAAAGAAGCAGAGGGAAATCGCACGCTGAGAAGACCGATAAACATACAGTGCGACGCAACTTGAGAAATAATATTGAAACGTCCAAGAATTTAGGGAAAAAGAAAGATTGAATCGTCACGACGGCACACGGCAGTCGCCGTAGTCGTCGAAGTCTCTATAACGAAATTATTTTTCAGCAGATCTGATAGCGTCCACGTAATAATGGTTACTTGTGTATCGTCAGATGCTCATATTTTGCTCACGGCACGGTGCGAAAACGTGCTCGCAGCGAAAGCGAAAAATTGTGCGCGGACATGCATGTAGACGCACAGTCGGTCGCTGCGAACCCGTGCGATCGCTGCATTGAGGCTTCATTCTGTTATGCTCCATTTGGTTATACAGAAACTATAAGAACATATTTAACATAGTTTGCTCTCAACGTGTGCCAACATTTCAGTAAGATCTTGCTGAAATGTTGGCACACGTTGAGAGAAAACTATGTTAAATATGTTCTTATCGAAGCCCGCTCGGGAGACTCCATCGCGGAGACCGCGCACAATGGCGTTCACTGTGCGTATTCGGTAAAGAGATAGGGTCTGTAAACGATTCTGTGCCTTCAGTTTGCCCAAGGTTATTATTTGACAGTAAAGAACTGCCCTCGTTTTGAGAGTACTTACAGAAATGTCCAGGTGGGCTGCAGCGTGGCGTTCTTATTGAGCGCCGTAAGCCAAACCTGTGAGGAGCACGTCGCGTGATCCCTCATACTACGCAAGGGGGGCACTTCCGACAGATTTTTATTGGATGAACGTGGTCAACGTGGTTACATTTCTTGTATGTACCGAATCACGTACGCATCATTAAGATCACGTTGAAGTTTAGTGGAAATTCGATGAACATATTATATTGCATTCATTTTTTTTAATTTTAATTTTCATTTATTGAACCCTCAGGGCCAAAGGCATTAAAGAGGGGAGTGGTTACAAAACAGAAATACATAAATAAATACAATGCATATTACAGAACAACTATTATCATCCTCCTGTTATACAATGTTAGCTAGTGCAGCACAAAAATGCTGGTTATCAATTATGTCGACGATATCTGCGGGAAGGCGGTTCCATTCGCGTGATGTGCGAGGCAAGAAAGACTGAAATGCAGTTTTAGTGTTACATGTTTCAGTGCCAACTTTGTGACGATGGTCAATGCGATTTGACACGTATCTGGGGGACGAAATGAGGGAATCGCGTAGCATGGGGTGATGGTATAGTTTATGAAAAAGGCTCAAACGAATTGTCTGCCGGCGGGATGCTAAAAGAAGTAAAGAAAGATTAGCTTTCATGCTTGTTACACTTGCGGTACGGTTAAAGTTAGACAGGATAAAACGAGCAGCGTTATTTTGAACCAGCTCAAGTAAAGTTATCAGTTTTTCATGGTGCGGATCCCATATCGCGGCGGCATATTCCAAATTAGGACGTATTAGTGTTTTATAAAGCAGTAATTTCAAAGAAGATGGAGTTTTGGGAAAGTTACGGCGCACGTAGCCCAACATGCGGTTAGCTTTGTTAGTAATGGATTCAATATGGCGTGTCCAGTTAAGGTCAGCAGAAATATGAACACCCAGGTATTTATATGAAGTAACCGCTCCTAACGCAACTTTATTTAGGTAGTATACAGGCGGAGAGTTGGCACTTCTTGATATTCGCATAATTTTACACTTATTAGTATTAAGTTCCATAAGCCATTCATTACTCCAAAGAGCAATGTTAGAGAGGTCACGCTGAAGACTGTTAGCATCGTTGGGGGATTTTATTTCACGGAATACAACACATTCATCAGCAAGCAAAAGAATGTTAGATGATACAATGGAAGGGAGATCATTGGCGACTCAGTGAGTCCTCGCTCCCAATAAACATAGGTAAGGATTTGTGCCAGATTTTGTTTTCTCGCGATTTACTTTTCCTCCTGTCAGACCTCGGCGCGATGACATAACCTGACACCACGCACGGACACTGTGCAGAGCAAGCGGACTGAAAGAGAGAAACCAAAACTTCCCACGAGAAAGCGAGACGGGCACAAGAAGCAGCAAAGACAGGAGACCATGGGTGGTGGCGTCATTCTTCAAACAGTCGAGATTTTCCGGTTATGAAGAGAAATTGGCTCGCGCTGCGGAGATCCACCCCACTTCCGCCAGACGCTGTCGGTGCTGCGTCAAATCTCATCGCGGCCCCCGGAACGTCCGGAACTGTCTTCTCGTGTTGGCCCCTTTTAGCGGTGTTATTGCAGAACTTCTGCACCTGTAGGCTCTGTGTACATGCTCGTAGGCGGAGCTGGCCAGGCGTGTTTGTTCCGCATCTGTCCAGGAAAATTGGATTGCTTAGCGGACAGCGGCAAAGGTGATCCACGGAAATAAGACATCAGATCACTCAGCCCTAGGCTTTCATATCGTGTCCAAACTGCATTTATTTCGAGGATGTTTTCTCGGAGCACTCTTACGCATCTTTGAGAGGCTTGTTCTAGCGGTGGCTGATATTGCGAAATGTATATGGAAAGGTGATGTGCTCAAACATAAGTGTGGTTTTCTGCAGCCTACATGGCAGATACGAGGTGAAACAGGGTGGAATGAGAGGCCTAGCTATAGACAGATGTTTAGTGCGTAGGAAAACTTGTAGAGGTCATCGCCAGCGGTGTCACTCTGGCACAGTGAGTGAGTGCTACAGTTGCACAGCAACAACAACAACAACCAACAACAAGAAATGTCATCATAGCTTCGCCGTTCACAAGCAGAGCGGTGGATTTCCGACTTTTCGATTGCGTGTACGCTTTCTCAGAATTTCTTTTAGAACATGGACGCGCCTCTTGGTGATTCAGACACATTTAGTGCATCGACAGGGTGTAGCTTTTTTTGCAAATGCGTGCTCGTTTTCGTGTTCTTGCACACATTTTGTATGCCTTTCGTATTTTGAAAACTTATCTGGCCGGATGTATGCGCGAGATATCAAGTCGCCTTGTCGATATACAAGAGTATTGTGCAGCTTGGTGGGCAAATAAAATGGGCAAATTGTAAGCCTGCGTCGTGGTTTTATCTTCTCCCCCAAAATTCTCCCCCAACAGTGATTAAAGGGCAAACAAAATCGAGACCAAGTGCCATGGCGTATGCAGAGAATATAAAGGATATTGTATAATTTCTTCGAAGCGCGCACAATTAATGTCTAACAACTTCAAGAAGGAAGGGGCGGCTGATTACTTTTAGGTTTAGCACAAAGGAAAAAAAATGACGATAGAGACTGAAGCTCACTGCACACGAAGCATCCGACCAATGTACACGCTCTAAATACTTGAGGAAACTGTTGCCACCGTCTGTAAAAGAACGCGTGTGAGGAAAAAAAAAATAGATGAAAAAATTTATGCGCGAAAAGTAAGATTCAAGAGTATGAGCATATGCATGTCTAGTTTGCCTAGAAATTCGGTGTGTTAAGTAAGTTTCAGCTTTAGTGTTGAATTTACTAAAATATAGTTTCCTGATATCTCAAGCTTCCTGATATCCTTCCTGAGATATGGATCCGAAACGACACTAGCGTAATCTAATTTAGGTCCTATGAATGCATTATAGGCCAGTAGATTTATTTCTCATGGAGGTGTTTTTAGTTTGTGCCCCAAGAAACCGAGGTGTTTAGAAGCGGCTGAGCATGTTTTACTAATATGACTTGACCATGTTAATCGGTTTGTAATGGTAATACCTAAATATTTATATCCATCAAACTGAGACAAATAAAGCTGATTTATAATCAAAGCGTGCAATACATCATATGGCAGGAAAACATTGCATAGGAAACATGCACACAACATTATTTAGTTCTTGTTTAATCTCTTCGACCTAAATTTGTGTATGCCACGTCATGTCACCTCACGTCACGTCATGCGACTTACCAGTCAATGTGAAGAAGCAGCAGTTGCAAAGCATTGTAAATAAATTACATGTGAAAATACAAGTTGGCCTAAAACCCTGTCGCGTTTTGCGCATTCAGCTCCTGAGGTATACGGCTATCTACGGCATCTGGCTGATTCTTGTAGAAGTACCATTCATTTTTTTCCCGTTTATTGACGGCTTCAGGAGTGTTGAAAAATTGACTACGTACGGGCAAATGGCAGGTCAAGGCCCAAATTCAACAAGACCTCTTATGGTAGAATCGCTCGTAGGAAGACATCAGCTAATCCTGATTCTGCATATATTAGTAGCGAATGCGGCCTGCTAGTGGCAAATGGCATTTACGAAAAAAAAAGCTTTGTAAGCTTGGGCCCCATAGAGAAAGGGAGAGAGAAACGAAGACGGAAAGGTAGGGAGGTCAACCAAGGACGTGCTCCGTTGGCTACCCTACACTTAGGGAGGGGAAAAAGGGAAGAACAGATAAGGAGAGAAAACAAAAATAATAGTCAGTCATACACAGTCAGTCGCAGAGGAATCTTCGTTGTCACAAGCGTTCATACAATCCAGTGTCCTCCAAGAAACGCAGAAGGGCTTTTGTGGCCTTCTGCATGCAAGAACGCATAGGCCATGGTCCAAGGATCTTTTCTTCTGAGAGCGCTCTATTGTCTAGCAGGTTGAGTTTCGCTAGTATAGTACGTCGTTGAGTGTGAATGGATGGGCAGTGACACAGAAGATGCTCTAGAGTCTCATCACACCCGCACTAATTGCACGCCGCACTGTTGGCCATTCCTATCATGAATAGAAATTTGTAAATGCGACGCCCAACCACATGCGACCCAGTAAAGTTATCTTGAGATGAGAGAGTCCAGGTGTTAGGCGAAATCGCAAGTTATGGTCGAGAGAGTGCAAGCGGGAGTTGATGAAACCCGGTGAATTTCATCGTAGAAGTGTGATGTGGCGAGCAAGTGATTGAAGTTGTCGCGCAGCATCAGTTCTTGAAAGTGGTATAGAAACCCGCTGATACTTTTGGTGAGCCGAACAAGCATGCACACCATTGGCGACCATTGAAATACAATGTCGTGGTCCCAAATTTAAGAGCGCGACACCACACAAAAATCACACGGATATTACGCTAATTAACAATCAATGGGGATCATGTTTTATTATTTAAAAGCTTGGTGGATTGGGCAGGACAGTGAAGCAGGAAAAAAGAAAGGTGGCCTCGTTAATCGGAATGCGACGGCCACAGCCGCGAAATGAACCCGCCACTCAGCAGCAGAGCTCAACCGCTGTGTCGCTAAACATTTATGCCTATGGATCGAAGTGATATCTTATGGTATTCTCGTGAAAGTTAATTAGTAAAGTCTCGTTGAAATTGTGCAAAGTTGAACAAAAAATGGTTGCTGGAAGAACGGGTAATTATATGATCTGTCTCTAGCTTCCGTTCCATTATTTAGTCCTGATTTTGATTTTTGGCTTAATGTAAATGGCAGAGCTAAGAGGGTATCGATTGCGAAAGCTGGTTCATTATCTGGGAACGTTAATCGGATCCTTATTATTTGCAGAGCTGTCAGAAACATTCAGCCACGGAAGCGTTAGATGGTGGACTGCGGCAATGTGAATGGATGTTTTGCTGAAGACGGTATCGATCGAGACTGTACAGAAGTGTGCGAAGAGCGGCGTTTTGTTATAGAGTCAAACTTTCCTAAATTTCCGCGTGCAATATACAAAAGTTAGTCCATAAACTTAAAAAAAATACGTTATGTGCGCCGTCATTGGCGAAACACTTACCGAGGGAACTGGAGAGCGGCGAAATTCCGCTTCCTCGGGGTGATTGCCATTCCCGAGCCTTCCTGCGCACCGAGACAGCATTAGACGAATGTAAATTGGCTTGCTATGTCAGCTGGGCAAGGTTCAAGAGAAATTATTGCCTCTTTTGTCTCAGTTTAGAATCGGCGGCGTTCGGAGCGGGCAGTGTGCTCCGGTGTTGAAGGTGTGACGTGACGTATGTACGCCGTGGGAGATACGCCAGCCAGCGTAACCATGCCAGCGCCGGCACCTTCTATCGCTAGCGCCACAACACTCGTGTTTCTTTCCACGAGTGTGGTCGCATCATCAGACAAGGCAGTCCTAGTGCTGTGCGAAGTTCTGAGATGTGCGCACCTGAGCGGCGACAATCAGGGCGCGAAGATATATATTATAATTGTTAACAAGTGAGGAAAATAACAAATCGTTAACAAACCTGCACACGATCTCTGCCATATTTTTGAGCAACAATTCACCTTTGCATCGATTTTATCGGGGTTTGTCATTCGATGGTCATCTATGTCCGTAAATCATGGTCACTCTAACTGGTATGTTTCTACAGCTACGTTTGGCTGTTCAACAGGATCTATAATAACGAAACGTGATCGACATTGTTCCGAAACAATAACACTACTGATTCTCCCAAGATACTTCACAATATAGTAGACAGAGATAGAGAAAAGAGAGGAGGAAGGAATGTCAACTATAAAAATGTCTGGTTGGCTGGCCTCACCTCGTTTCACGTTTTATTCGCATGTGATGTCTGTGGCTTCTAAGAGAACGTGAGAGGGGGCTTCCAGAACAGACTTGGCACGAAATATTATAGATCAGAGGGCCACGCAAGAACGGCCAATTTTGTGTAATGCACAAGCAGTGTATTCAAACAGTAGACATGGATTCTCAATTTGTTTGGCAATAATATTAAAGACTGTCTCAGATCCAGTTAGATTGAAATACTTTTATGGTAGGGCGCTCGTCTGTCCGAGATATAATAATTTAAAAAATAGATACATGATACAGCAATGCGAACATATGCTAAATAAAGGTCTTGCAAGTGTCGTTGACATTATGACGAAGGCGCAGTCCTTCTTGGTTTCGTACGTGGCGTTAAATTACCGCTGTAAGCAGCAATGGGTTGCTTTTCTAAGCCAACGCTGACTGAAGTTACAGCAGAAAGCATACAGGCTATTTCACCGACAAGTTCTTGCTTTGGTTTTGATGTGTTCGATCGCTTCCGCTTCCAATATTATGATTAGAGCACTGTAATCACAAGTACAATTGCGACTCAAAGACGCGACGTACGGTTTGTTTATTTCTTACATTGCGTTTTGTTTTTCTGACATTTCTATACAGAAAATTTCCTGTTGAAAGAAGGTAATAAAGGCACTGTTAAAGCATCACCACTCACGACAATAACAAAGAAAGCTGGTTTATCATGTTGCAAATACGGGGATAAATAATCTACCGACTCTAGTAATAGGTAAGGCAGTACACTATGCACACAATGTAAATGAAGTGTCTGATTTCAACTAGTTCTTCAACTGGTAGTCTCGTGATATTTATGTTTTACGGGCTTTCTCTCTTCGCCTGAAAAAATGAACACGCGATGTGTACTTTGCTGAAAATACTAAGTTTGGCGTCTGTTACTCTTCTCTGCAACTCAATAATTAGCACATTCACAAGTTGAACTAATAAAACGTGGGACAATCACCTAAGTTTGTTATATAATTGTGCGTCAGTGGCTCAAAATTACTCTTGGTTTCTCAGCAAGACACTGAACACGCATTTGGTCTTATTAGAGTGGAATAATCCGGCTTTCTTTAACGCTTCGTGTATGACAGCTGGGGCACCCTTCGTGTATATCTTATCTTGTTTTTATATTTTGTAAATATTTATTGGGCTCAGCTTTTTCCAAGACCTTCTTGATGCCCAGCTCAATATAGAGATTTTTATTACTATACGGCGAGTAACTTTTCAAACATGTTTCAGGCTTCTTCACAGAACGTTCGTGCATTTCCTGTGCGTTTTCTGTCATGCTCTCAGTACTTCGTTACCCGACTATCTTTTGCGGCTTTTCTCTTTCTTCCTCCTAAGACTCGTCACCAAGAACTTTTCGCGCTTCGAGTTTTATCTTGCCGCGCACTCTCGCTTGAACCTTTCTCCTGTGAAGCATGCACCGCCGCAGTTACACGTAAAATGCAAAGCTGCCGACTTCTCATTTTTTTCTGTCTTTTAATGCTACGCCTCTCAAGCGGCGAATTTTCTCCGATTAAGCTTTTGTTTGTCGAGCCCATCTGAGACGTGCCTTGAAACCTACTCGTTACAGGCACGTGATCAAATTGCTCCTTACTCCAATCGGGGAAAATTCGATATTAAAATTGGGGACATGATTGAAAGTGTCGAAATTTACACTTGGATGCTTCAATTTGAGCGCAAACAAGGCGCTGTTGTTCAAGAAATCAAACTCAACAAAAGAAATCAACGGCGACGCAGATAATATATCTGATATCTGACTAGTTGGTAGTAGATCATATTAGCAAAGACACGGCGTTGAAAGCAAGCGCTTCGCTTTCAGGCAGCTGAACCCTTCTTCCCACTGTTTTAATTGTTTTGCGCAGCTGCACATGGCGAAAAAAGTGCGGAAGTGGAGCGACTGCCGTTTATAAGGCGTATTTGGGGAAGCTAAGCTAGAGTGAACTGTTCGTGCGTAGCTGTTTGTGTACGCTCTTTTCCTTTCGTCATTTGTACCGACTGGTGTTGTCTTCTTATTTTGCCGGCAGCATTTTTCTATCTTGTTCTTCTTTAGTGTACTCGATCAGCTTTTTCGTCGCCACGAAATTTTTCCGCATTAAGTACGGGGGAACTAAATACGGCAGCTTTCTTGTACGATGTTGTTCCCTGCACTGATTTGAGGTACCATGTGTGTGCCACACTGCTCGTTAAGCGGCCACATTATTTACCATTAACTTGAGCCTTTGTTAAGCATAAATCAACGTTTTCTTGCTTCGCAACTTCTGTCGTCTTTGGCATTCCACAGTGAGCTAATCTGTTATTAGAGCCGAGCGTACAAGTGCACTTTCTTTTTCTACAAGCGGATTTCTGCCTACAAATCTGATGATACTGTCGCTCGAAAAAAGGATGAAGGTAGGGCGCACGCGTAGGGAGCAAGAGAATAGGAGAATCCCGTGAGCACTCTGTCCCCAGTCTGCATTCGCTCAGAACACCAAAATGCATTTTCATTAAGGCGCGCCAGCCGCGTCAAGATGCTTGCTCGCAGTATTTAGTCCTTAAATTGCTTAGATCAAGACGACCACGAATCTGTCAATTAGAACGGTGTCACTCTCAACACTGTCACTCTCAATTGTCACTCTCACCACTGCAAATAACAGGCTTTAATAGGCAGTGGTGGCTTTCTATCTTAGCGAACATGTCGTCAAACTTAACGGCGACATATTTAAATGCGCATTGGAAGTGTCACCTAACTATTGAAGATATTGCTTGTGCCTCTTCAGCATCACACAGCTCGCTTGCATTTACGAAAAGACAGCCAACACGTAACGAGAGAGAGAGAGGAAAAGAAAGCCCGCACATTTCGCTTCAACTAAAACCTGCTTTCCAAGCCTAGTTAGCAAAAGAATCGCTGCAGATTAGAGGTGTAACTTCTTCGCCTGTAAGAGCTGAGATATTTTGTTACAGTACGTTTTGATAAGAAAAATGTCGTCTTCGCTTGGCAGTATCGTTGTAGCGCATAACATAACGATTGGTTTTGATATTAGAGTTTTGAAGAATTCTTTGAACCGTGGTTTGACAAACGTTTGTAACTGAGTGATATGCTTCCCGCTGCCTATTATTACGACTACAGACGTGTTGAAAGGAGGAAATACATCACAGATACCTCGGAGACCATTGCAAATCCTTCAGAGTTGCAAGGGCCGTCGACTAGAAAGTATAATGTTGTCATATAAAGTACCGCAGAACAAAAGCGAAGTATTGGTTTGTAGGTGCTACGTTATTGAAGGAAGCGAAGCTTTACTAACTTTGTGGCTCTCAAGCTTGCCAGAACTAGTGTTTGAGTTCCTTTAAAAGTAGCCGCTCACGACCAGACGGCAAACTGGCTCGCAATACGCGTCCGTAGGACGGAGAAGTAAGGTATTCTAGTACCAGAATCAGAAACAATTACATAAGGATACGTAAATACCAACACCTGTGGTTAGCTGAGCGCTGTCTGTCTCCTTGCGTGTTCCTTCTTTCTGTACCGGAGTACATTACGATGCCCTGCTAACAAGCCCACATAGCAACACTCGCAGAAGCGTCTTCTTTGGTACTCACTAGTTTATTGAAGACTGAGTCGGCTTCGAACTTAACCTAATATTCTACGGAAACCAAAAGTATACATATAAGAAAGTCCTCGAAGCTGCACAAAACAAAAAAGAGAAAGAAAGAAAGAAAGAAGGAAAAAAGAAAGAAAGAAAGAAAGAAAGAAAGAAAGAAAGAAAGAAAGAAAGAAAGAAAGAAAGCGAGGGAGCGAGCGAGCTTTAACACGAAGCGCTAAATTTAGAATATGCAAAACAAACCTAGTGAAATTTCTCATCTGCGTAGTGAAGCATGTCCGACCTCACCTGGTGGGCTTAGCTGTTGGTTTGCTTTCGTTAGGCCGCGTTATAAAATGCGCTAAAAATTATCTTGAAGAGCCTTCCATCGACGTCGAGAGACTCACTGCGAAAACAAGAGTTCGTTCAACGAGAGCGTGGATACATGAAATTTCTGAAGTGCTATCAGTTCGGGAAGCTTCCATCGAACTAAAGGGAGGAGAAATGGCACATTGCGAACTATTTGTGTCTAACTTTTTGCCACACATCCTTAAAATTGTGGTGATAAAATAAGTACACTTGGACGGCAAAAAAGTATGGCCTAATTCAAATGCTGAACTGCCTCGAGGTGTTGAGTTGCTTATCAGCCGTGGGTGGGAAGAAGATTGAAGACTTGAGTAACATTAACACGGCAACATTCTTATCCACTCCTGGTCGTAGTATGCCAGAAATCACCATTTACCAGAGGAGAGCTTGGCACGGAGAAAACAGTAGCGAACAGAGAGGACGTCTTGTCAGCCACCTAGAAAACGAAAAAAAAAGTCTTAGCTCCATCAAGATCCTGAAAAAAAAAACTTGAAAAATTTCGAACAGGTATTGCAACGAAAACATCTTGTGCGTCTCTGCGTGGCATAGAATTGTGTTGTCGACAATAGAATTGTCGCTACTTCTATGTGCTCGTGTTCGCTTTGAAAGCTTTTTCCAGGCTCATGCTCTTAATGCGTGGTTGTCTTATTTTACTACACTGCGGCTTTCTTCAGAGTTATACATTCTCTCTAGGCATCACAATTTCTTCGGCGTTGGTTAACTGGTGTAATCATCGTTTGATTTTATGTAGTTCCTGAGTATTAGTTTACTTTGTATGCAAGAAGTACCTTTCGCTGCACAAGACAGATCACCGAACACCTAGTGTTTATAGCTAGGATGTCCTTTGCTAAAGAATGTCAGTGACAGTTGGGATTTAAATATAAAAGCTGCTATAATATGTGTGCTTGCACAGAACCAGAAACCTGTGACGGCGTGAAAGATTTGTGAGGAAACTAGTGTGGCTGTGAAGCATTAGTTACTCGGCGTAGTCGTTCAGGAGCGTTCTGCTGCTTAGTGGAACGCCGGTTCGATTCCCTGCCGCACTTTGAGCGGGCCGAAATTCAAAAGCACTCACTATCTTGGATTTATGGCTGCGCGGTAATGAACGGAAGGCAGCGAAAATGAATCCGTTACCCATACTGTGGCCTCTCTCATAAACAAATGGGCTGTTTGGAAACTTGACATAACACAAATTCATTAAAATTTTAAGCCTTAGTTAGTAGTATTGGCTTTTACGTTGAGCATAATCAAAAGAACTGTAACGCTAAAATTTCCGCAGTAAAGAGAAGGAATGGTGAAATTGCGGACGATCAGCGAGAATGATGCCACTAGGTGAAAGCAGAGCTCAAGAAATATGTTTTGAGAAAACCAAGTACCCTTCTAGATAATAACATTCTATTAGGGCATCTATGGTGGAAAGTTATGAAACAGAGTACCGAGTAAACTAAAGTAGGAAAGGTTAGGTCACATTACGCGGATGTTTACATATCGGAATAGGAGCAGTGCTTCATCCTTCGGTCAGATTGATGCTTATTGTATTTTTCGTAATATCAGAGAGCTGGTCACGTGCAATGTTCTGCAAAAATGGCTTCTTATAAAACAAGAAATTTAGTTAAACACTGTCATCTTGCTAGCTTGTTTTCTCCCCGAATAATAGTAATATCCTCTCAAAAAATAATTCCCTTGCCATGTGTACAACACCGTCTTTGTCCGTTACAGTACTGCCTGCTGTGGCCTCCGAAATGCGTGCAGTACTATTGCACACGCTACCACTGCCCTAGTGTTGAAGCGGGGCATAAACCCCGGATGCTGCGCTACAGCTCAATAGATAGCGCGAACGGCTGGCACCTGAACATTGCCGAAGGGGAGGGGGGAGTTCGATCTCCCGTGGTGGCGGCACTGGGTATAGTTCAAGCTCTAACGCAACGGAACAATACGATGCACCGTAATGGCCTTGGTGGCCGCGTTCTCCAGACGCTATAGACACCTCACCTGTCACAGTGACACTGGTACACACTGTCACACTGTCACAGTGACCTGTCACAGCGAACACTGTAAGGTGCCAGAAGCACTCGCGCACGTGTTCTGCATTTGCCCTGCGTACAAGCCAGAACGGCATTGACAGGTCTAAGGCGAGTTGAAACAGCGTAATTGAAACGCGGGACAAAGGGAGACGGACAAGGTAGTCGCTGAAGTGCTCGTCAGCGTTGTCCTCGTTTGTCTGTTTTTCTCTAGTGTTTCAATTCAGCTATTCAACCTTGCCTTGGCCATGAGCCAACAGCTCATTTCAATAAGGGTCTGATCCATTCGGTCGGAGTTGTCGCTATGAGACCACTATAGGATGAGTATGTTATGAGTCCTTGGCCCAGCGCAAGTAACGCAGCCGTGAGTATAAGGAGAGGTCTAGCTTTCTTTAAATGCCACTGGACTCGACACACGGGGCTTTAAACATGCCACAACATAGTGGACTCAGCTCATCCTATTCATCGTCAACACTAATCGCTCTCTCATTTCCTTTCAGTGGTGGGCTGTTTTAGATCTTCGCTGTTTCAACTATCTTTGTTTCATTTATAGCGCGCTGGTCACCACAATGAAGAACTATCCTCGCCCTCAAAGCTGCTTCTTAGCTGAATGTGTATGACGGTACTCCGACTTTAGCTTTTGCTGTCGTTCTTTTTTTTTTCTTCTTAAACGCCGACTCTTCAGTACCTCCTGAACATCAACTCAGGTTTACTAGCTTCTGGCTTCAAAGCATAATTTTGACGGACTTATTGGGCTGTCATGTATATGCAATTTTCCGTATTTTACTTATTTAATATATTTATTCAGATGCACGAGGGCATCCAGAGCCGTGTAGATGGCCAGAATAGAACTTCAGCAGTAACCACGTTATCATTATAAAAACTATAAGAAATATTACGCGCACATGTTAGTTTATGCAAGTGATGGAAATGTAAACGGTCACTCAAATGATCAAAACAATTGTTGTAGACATGAAGCTAACGAAGCGATAAGTACAGAGACCAAAAGAGTAGAATGAATCAGGGCACAAAGTACGAGAAAGCGAATTTAATATTAATAAAATATTACAATACAATTAATCACGCATATCTGACGTCCTTTACATGGCTGCTACTGCCAAATATGTGAGCATTTTTTTTTAAATAGAGAATATGTGTTGTAATTGTGAATTGCATATTTTCTCGTTGATATTTATTGTGCTGCCGCAATGTGTGAAAATATTTATGAAAAATATTATGAATTGCACATAAAAATCTGTATTTTTCTTGGGTCCACTTGCACTATCTCACTCGTGTCTGATGTGTTCCGCGCTGTGTGAACTTAATTGTGGAGGATATTGCTTTTAACCACAACCACACACGCAAAAAGATAATTAAATTATGTGGTTTTACTTGTCAAATCGACGATCTCATCATGAGGCACGCCGTAGTGGTGAACTCCGGAAAAGTTGACCACCTGGGTTTCTTTAACACAGGTGTACACGGGTGCTTTCGCATTTCGCCCCCATCAAAATGTGGCCACCGTTGCCGGGATTTAACCCCACCGGCTCGTGCTTAGTAGGCCAACACCGTCCACTGAGCAACTATGGCGGGTACCACAAGCACAGATACCTTAGTGTATATCTTTGTAATGTATCTCGAAGTGCTTAATTGCATACAACTGGAAAGACAGTCAGTAACGGATGGCAATAATATCATTGTTTTATATTGATTGCACTCAAAAAGAGGCGATATCGTCGTTGTAGATATTTCAGCAAGGATTGAACGATAACTCGCTCGGAGGACAAATTCTACGACGCGGCAATTAAGATGATTTCCCGAACACGCGATAGCGAGTGAATGAATCGCCGTCGTAATGAGCTATTTTATTTTCGCTCGATGAGCGCGCAAAGTGCTGATAAAGCGCAACACTTCTGGAACCAGTTATCGCTAAAGCAACATGGAAATAAGGGGAAGTGTTCAATGCCATCAGCACTGTGTGGTTTTGCCAACTTTAGAGAAATGGGAGGAAAGATAGAAAATATTGAGGTTCCCTTAGCCCACCAGCCGTGGTAACCCTGTGGCTATAGCTTTGTGCTGCCAAATTAGAATTCGCGAATTTCATCCCGGCCGCGTCGGCCACATTCCGGTGGGGGCCGATGCGAAAATGCTCCTATACCGTGCATTGGGTGCGTGTTAAAGAACCACGGGTGGTCAAAAATAATCCGACAGCGTCCCCACTACAGCGTGCCTCGTAATCAGATACTTGTTTTGGCCATGTCAAACCACATAATTAAATAAGTAAATAATTTCGCTAGCCAGCTGTAGAACCTGGGGGATTGGCCAAGTATCGTGTATCCCAGAATAATAAATTAAAGTGTATGAAAATGTTAAGAAATAACTCACCTGTTTAGAATGGGTAAGTTGGAATAAACCAAACTTAATCTTTATAAAATATATAATAAAAATAAATTAGGACAACACTTATCAAACTAAATTTGATAAACAAAGATATTAAGATAAAAGTATGTAAGTAATTAGGATCTTATTCAACTTAAAAAAAATTCTGCATGACAGTGAGAACCCTCCAGTCGCTGTGCCCAAGCGTTGAGGCACCAAATGATAGCACAGCTAAGTGTAATCTAATAATGTGAAGCGGTGTTTCTAACCTTCTTTTTCATCAAAAAATGTGGGCAATAAATGAAAAAAAAATTATCCATGGTCTCATTATCTCCGCCGAAAGAACGAATTGGTGAGCTCTGGTTATGAGCTTGAGTTGCATTCTGCACACAAAAAGAAATTCCGCTGTGAAATAACTAAATGTTGAGGCAAAATAACCAAAAATTATATTAATTTCAGGCTTTATATACTTAATATTACAATACTACTATTTCCCCACATTTTTTCTCAAAGCTCCTTTCTCCGACAATCGTATGTGCCAATGTCCCTAACCATCTTCTTCGTATCTGGTGGCACGGTCTTCAAACTCAAAACAAAATTTCCCAAATAAAATTTTCAAATTAGTTTATTGCGTTCGAAGGATTTTTAGAAAGTAAAATTAACTTTTGCACTCACGTTCACCTAGGCACTTCTTTTGTTTTGTCGTGATTGTTGGAAACCACACTAATAAAGAAAGAAAAAGGTCTATCGGAGGAAAAAATTAAGTTCTATATCTTGTACAGAAGGATCTACATGTACACCTACATCTATATGTTGTAGTAAACGTTATTTTTAGTGGCTTATACTTGGAAGGCCTACCTCCGTAGATTTACTTACAGTATTTCTTTTCATTTCATATAATTACCAGTAATACTGAAAATCATTTGGTTTATACAGTCACAAGAAGGCCCACAGGCAGTGAAGCTAGGGTAACACAGGGATAATTAGGAGTTATATTTGATGGAAATGTAGAAATAATGAAAAAAAGGGAAATGAAAATTGACGAAATCACAACACGTTATTCGTGCAATCTTTCTTACTGCTGAGCTACCGCGTCGTACGTTCTCCCACACGTATATGTTATTGCGTATTTTGTGTGTGTGTGCACTCCATCCAGCCCTGGCAGTGTTAGCCAGTGCCGTTCGCGGCCATAGCGGCGGATGTATTGAATCCTTTTAGCAGAAGCTGTCAAGTAGTACGTCAGCTTAGCGGCACACAACTTTCCAGTAAAGCCCCGTATGCAGTCTCATGGCATCAAAGCTACCAAATTAGAGGCCCTGCTCCCAAGCTCACGTTGTGCGTGACGAATGCTGTTGAAAGGTCGCAACTGATATTGACTAACGCTTATAGGGCTAGGTCTGGTACAAAAAAAGAAGAACATAAGATACCATAGAGCTGCCCGACGCGGCAGCTCTATGGTATCTATAGAGCATCGCGCACGTAAACCCGAGGTTGTGCGTTCTGCTCTCACCCGCGGCAAGTTGCCTTGTCGTCCACTTCCATTTCCCCCTTTCTTTTGTTTCTACATTTCAAACTAAAACAACACCTCATTTCCCCCTCTGTTTCCCCGGCTTCACTTTCTGTTGGATTCACGTGGCCGTAACTGACAAAAAATCGAGCAAGTCGGTATTACTTTTTTTTTTTTTTTGCTAAAGATCTTCTGATGTTTCCAAAAGGATAAAAAGATTTAGTTCCGAGCATGTTCACCTTTTCGGCAACGTTTACGTTCTTGTCTCATATATGGCACTTTGAAGTAACTTGATCAAACTTAACAAAATGTCTTGTGCCTTCTTTGTCATTAGTGCTCTAGTCATTTAAACACCTGCGCTAGCTGTTGCATCTATCATACAGTCAATCAACATGAGGTCGTTCAAGACAACGGCTCTGTTTGCTTCGAGGTGCTAATTAAAGCAGGCTTAAGGAAATCTTGTGTTCCTCGCTTTCGCTTTTCCGGATTCTAAGGAGCTCGCAACTAGCTGTATGAACTCCGAAACGAACGGACGACACGGCCTGGACCTATTTACCCAGAACGAAGCGCTTCGAACTCACGACTAACCTGCACTGTGTCAACACTTGTCTCGGAACCCGCGAAGGCGCTTTTACGCTGCGGGGAATGTCAGCACCACTTACGACTCTGTCGTACGCCGCACCTCTTTTCACCGAAGAAGCTCTGCAAACACTTTCTACAGCTTTGACGTCTCGTCCGGAGTTCGACGGCAAGAGCGAGAGAGACGGTGTGTGAACGCTGTGATCTCAGAGACCTTCGCAAGTGACCCGAAAAAGACACCGGTGACATTCCTTTGTGGCGAAGAGAACTGAAGTAGAGTTCTCTCTAGATCAACAATAACAATGACGCTTCTTAGTCGGAACCACTGTTAACTCCGTCTAGTAAAAGCAGGTCCCGCGGCGCCACGTGGCGAACGCGGAAGCTGTTTAATGCCGGAGCACGGGCGCATGCGCAACTTGTTTTCCAAAGGAAAAGAACCGTGGCCGGTTTGTTTACAGAGCCTTCTAGAAGCCCCCTTATACGCGGTGCCGAGTTGCTTCGGCGCAGTAGACGCTTGAAAGAAGTTCAACAAGGCCAGGATGAAGAAAGCAGCTTCGCGGACTGAGAAAGTTACATTTTCGAAGTTGTATGCAGTTTCTACCTTCTTTTATTGCCGCTTCGTCCCCTTCGCAAGGCTTTCTTTCAAAAATAAGTTTAAACCTGATGCAGTAGTTTGAAATAACAGGAAGGAAAGCGGAACAGGCAGCGTAAACAGCTTTTCTCTGCTCCGTCTTTGGCTCTTCCTTTAGTCTTCTGTTTGAGTCGCCTTCAGAAAGCAGTGACGGCGACTTACATGAAACTCCTTTTTGCTCTCCTCTTAAGCCTAAGCACGCACTCTCAGCCCTCATTCTTGCTTCAGGATCAGGACATCTGAGACAAGCGCTGTGCACAGCCCAGAGTACGTCCTTCGTGCATTATGCCATTGTGTGGAGAGAGTGCCTCACTCTTCACAAAGGATGTAAAAGGAAAAGCGTAATTGCTCGCGTTGCGTCTTTAAGTCTATGAAGTAAGCAATAGGGACACCTCGAAGAACAAATCACACGTTGGTGGGTTATTTATGTCTCAGAATTGTCCTTCTGTTACTGGAAAATGATGTTGCCTCCGCTCTTACGTCTAGATTGTGAGATATTTTCCGTTTCACGCTTTCAGTGCGTCTGACGCGAGCTTACGCTGGAGGCGGACAAAAGTGATTCCGAGGAAGCAATCTTTACTTTTGGCGCATTCCGATTCATTCCCATGTTGCGTTTACTACTATTCTACAATACTTATGCCCAACGCTGTATTTATTTATTTATTTATTTATTTATTTATTTATTTATTTGCGCATACTTCTGTATCGGAAGAGAGACATAGCAGGAGGCGGTATAAAAAGAACAATAAGAGAAAGAACGAAAAGGCACAAATCACGTGCATGTAATATGTAAGAAATATTTCCCACAAAAACAATTCAGGGCAGTGTACGAGCACAACCAGTAACATATGTAATAGAAAACTAGCCTACAATGTGTTGTACAATTTTTTGTGCATGTTGGTTGAATCGCTAATATCTAAGCGATCCATCCAGTTTGTTCGTACCTTTTATGCTTTGCTGGGGAAAAGGAATACTTGAAACCATCGACATGGTGACATAAATGGAACAATGCTTAGTGGGTGAATGGGGCGTGTTATGCCAGAGGAGTAATCTGTCAACGAAATTGGCGCTGATATATGACAGAGGACGCGTGAACAATCTGGTGCGGCATGATAACTTGTTCTGATGAGCGCTGAATAGCCAAGGGCTGTAAAAAAAGGTCTGTAAGCATAATCACGGTGCCTGTGTTTGGATTACTCAGATGCCAAATAGGTAACAATAAGGGGAGATTGTGAAAAATACTTCACTGCTAGTATTCAAGTATTGAGCCGCAGCAGAGAAAAGTTTTCATTTTCTTAATAAGCAGGACGGCAAGCAGATGTTGCAGCCGAGATTAGGCATGGGAACGTTTACATCTCCTACTGATATATTTGCGAAAACAAGAAGCAAACGCTGTGGTGGTCGGTGTACTTGGAAAGAAGATTGTATGTCAAGGAGTCATTGATATGCGCCTGTTCATGGAAACCCCAAAAATTGAATGTAGGAATAATATGTTTCAGGAAAAAAACGCAAAGCTCGCCATGTTGAATATTTTATATTAGTCGGTGGCGCGCAACATAAGTTTATATTATGGAAGGTGGCCTATTGTACAGGTGCATGGTTTTCGAACGTCTGTTTGGGGGTTGAATTGGTGGTTGAAGATGAGCATCCGGTTGTTAGCGTGTTCTCCTTAATGCAGGCGTGGAGCAAAGTTACTGTAATCACAAAAGTAAAAAAAAAATGTTTGGCAAAAAGCGCACTTACATTGTTTGGTTGAATTTTCGGCTATGAATTGATTGCATGCTTAACGCAGCTGTAGTAGCACATACAACGCTCAGTGACGGGTGTGGTTAACGAATGCCTAAATCTATACTGTGCGCCGGGAAATATTAATCCACCGTGTGTTTAAATAAGCATATCGTGGCAGAGCAATAATGTTGTACAGCTTTTTTCAGTGAATAGATGATCGGGCGTGTCGCACCGCTAGGTGTAAGATGTTTACAAATGGTCTCTGCCCGCCAATTAGCCCAACTCTGTAAGCGGACTTGTACCAACTATATAAGCGGGCTTGTGCATAACTTTAGTCTTCCGCGAACGAGGATGAATGATGAGTTGTTCGGATATGACAAGAGCCCGCGGCAATGTGATCTATTCGCGCCACGACCAGTGGGTCATTAATAGTTCGTTGGCAGAATTGACGCTCTCGCGCATGCATTTTAACGAGATACATAGACGGCTTCGAAGGCAAACCGACACACCCTCAAAGCCATAAAACTAGCCATTTGAGGCTTCATGAGCCTGATATCAGCGTTGGTGATTTCATAAGTTTAGCGGAAGAGAGGGCACACTTTCAAATGTTATCTTACATTAGGAGCTTTGTCTAGACCAATGTCACTTGAAGTTCTGAACTTGCAGGTTGACCCACTATATGTAGTATGCATGCAATGAAGGCTAGTATAGAGAGAACTGAGGAAGAGTTTCGTGCAGGGTGTTGGAAATGTCCAATGTGCACGGTTGTGAAAATCCTATGGTATCATGAGAGAAATTGCAATTGGAAATGTAATCCAGCTGTTGAACTGCGCGTCTGACTGGAAGCTTTCAAAAGCGGTCACGGGATTCGGTGGCAAAATTTAATGGCAAGCTCTTTTTCATACGACGCTAGGGTAAGGTAAGGGTCGGGACACTGCATGGATGGGAAGACAATTTGATTATAACAGTTACTGCATACAATTTATTCGACCTATTCTTCCGGTGCCTGAACTTCATGAACTTTGTTAATATGTACATCTACGCTGATACTGTGAAAACAAACATAACGAATTTTATATTTCAAGTCGTTTTCTTTCGCGTTTCCTCTTTCTGCGTTATCTTCGCTACGGGTACTTCTAATATTTCTTTTTGTTTTTGGACAAAATATTGTGTTGCACGTGGCATATGTGTAATTTTACGGGTCCGGAGTCGCCTGATCATTGTTCTTATTTCTTGTGCGCACAAAGGGACGAGACGGGACGGCAAGGAAGTGCAATGTGAAAAGCTCTCGTACCGAGCTTTTGGTGCACGTTAGGGAACCTCAGGTGGACAGAGTTATCCTATGGTGCATCCCATAGCCGCTGTATTACTTCAGGCTGCCGACGTTACTTGTTGTGACTGTGGTCGCGAGGATACACTTGAGCAGGTTTTGCGCGCTATGTGTATTGGAATCCCCGAATTTGCTTTCAGACATAATAATCAATGAGTGTATTATAATAGTTATCTTGCGTATGCTTCATTCAAATAGACAACTTATATTCGTGGCATTTCTAGCCAATAATGTGAAATTGTGGTTTCTCACGTCGCATTTTATGGGCTCTACGTTGAAGGTGAGGTAGGAGTTTCTACGTGGCTGCGGCTGCGAAAGATGACGGCGTTGTCCAGCAACGCGGCCTTCGTGGGGGCCCCGAAACATCCGTACGCCTAGAGCATCGGTGATGAGTTATTGCCAAGAGCTACCAGCAAATAGACTCCCACAATACTTTCGACCAAAGGAGTGAGAAGTCAACTGTACAGCTTCGCTGTCTTTGATGTGCCAATGTCCCCAGATTGGCATACATTTGTGAAGGATCTTTTGTTTTTCCGTTAAGAAAGATTTGCCGTGACAATGCGCAGGTGCCTGCTTCTGTCTATTGATTTAGAAGTGTTTTCGACGAGCATAGCGATGACACAAAAAGTGAATACAAACTATAATTATGGGGAAGCTACGCTGATGCGCCAAAACTTTACGGTATGCAGGATATAGAAGATGTCCAGTGCAGCTTCGGCATATTTGCCTACGCTGGCTTATGTTGCGCTGGGCTCAATGCCAGGCCGTTTCCGTCGATAGCGCTGCAATTTTGGCTTTTCGTAGAAGCCGCATCCCGCGAACATGCAGCGCATAGGAGGCATGATTCGGAACGCTGTAAGTGACATTTTTTTAGTGTCTCATGTAGGACAACATGACATTCGCGAGGACGTCTGGTTCAAGTGCCTCAAATAAACAGCGAGTGAAGAAGGTAATGCACGAAGTAAAGTTAAAGAAAAATGCAGCTGACCCAACGAGCTGGAATCTATATACAGCGAAGCTTCGTGGGATTGCATAGAGTGGAAACACGAGTTTGTGTTTGTTGAATGTCCGCAGAAAGTGACACGGAATGATTTATTGAGGCATTGTAGAGAGGCTAATGCGATGCCGCTGCCATTGCCGCGGCGGCGCGAAGTTGAACTTTCTGGTTCTATTTTTACAGCGAAGCTGTATGTATATGGCTAGGATTCCGTTTTTTCTGCGTGCCTTGAAGAGGTTCGCGTAGACCAAGAAATCGAATAGCTTTGCTTATTCGACTCCGGGGCAGAGTCTGGACAGCAATCGGGGGGGTGGGGGTATTCCGTAAAAGTACAGTGTGTGTGCTTCTTTACTGTTACATCAAAATAGCCTAGCGACTTTATCAGCAGTTGCTTTCTGCCCATGCTATGGGCAGGACGCGTATTGTGCGTACGGAGGAAGAGCAGCTTGCCCTCCAAAAGCGACGGCGTCAGCAGAAGCGGGAACGGGTTCGAAGGCGGCGGGAAGCCGCCAACGCCGAGCGCGCGTTGGTCGACGGGCCTGGACCGCCGCGTAGCCGCTTTCCGTCTGACGGAGAAGAGCAGCGTGACCGTGAAGATCGGCGTCCAGATGGAGGATGGCACCGTCATTGCAACAGTGTACATGCCACCAGCTACGTCCAAGAGGGACGTTGAGACGTCTCTGACCGACGTGTTCGGTTGGATCATCGACTCTGTCCATCGTCATTAGAGGTGATTTCAACATCAATCTGACCCGATTGGATGGAAAAGAATTAGTGTCGTTCTTGCTGGATAAGCTCGGCTTTCGATGCTATACACATGTCAATGTAGCAACTACACGTCATTGGTCATGTATAGACTTGACGTTTGCTAAAAATCTCGCGCTATGGATAAACGATGGCAGTGATGGATCGATTGAACAGAGACTACAAAAAGCTGTTGAAACAGTCGAGAAATACCTAAAGAGCACCGGTATAACATGCTCGGCCGAAAACAGGTACGAGGGAATGAAAGAAGCAAGCGTCATGAGAATCATCCAGGCGTTCGTCATAAGTCACATCACGTATGTGGCGGCATACCACAGATGGCGCGCCGCAGAAAAGAAGCTAGACGGTCTGATTAGGAAGATATATAAACAAGCGATTGGACTCATGCTAAGCACGAGCACGGCGAAACTCCTATAGCTGCGACTGCACAACACGCTAGAGGAGCTAATAGAAGCGCAACGTATAGCGCAATACGAACGCCTCTCCAAGACGACGGTGGGTAGTGACATATCCTAGATAAATTAGGGATCCCCTACCACACACAGCACGGAGACAAACGGGACCTACCAAAGGAAATAAGGGCCAAACTCACAGTACCCCCCCTGACGCGAGAATATGCATCCTGCACACCACGAGGGCAGGAGAAAAAGCAGGGCGAAGAACATGGCGAAGAACTACGAAAGGAACAAGGACGCGGTCATTGTAGACGCTGCACGTTACAAACACAAACGCAGCTTAGCCGCAGCAGTACTTAACCACAACAGGCAATGCTGTACATGCTTGACTATAAACACGACACGCATCGAAACGGCGGAGGAAGCGGTTTTAACGTTAGCCATAGCACGAAACAACGTATACTATGTCATCAGCGATTCCCAGACGGCAGTACGCAACTTTGCGAACGGCCGGATCTCAGCTGACGCACTAAACATACTCAGAGAAGGCAAACCAACAAGGGAAAACAGATGCGTCCAAATCCTATGGATACTAGCCCACACCACCGACTCAACGGGAGAGAGCAACCCTAACGCGGCGGCTGCGACGAACGTAGACCCCTCGACAGGGCCCTCCGAAGTTTGGGAATGGGAAGACAGAATGACCAGGTTGAACGACATCACCAACCATTACAACATGCAAAACTTATCCACCATTCCATCCACAACTCACTAGATCGCAAGCCGTCCGGTGGCGACAACTACAAACCAAATCATGCAAGAGCCCGATACTAATGCAAGCTATTTATCCAGGTATATACACAACAGACAGATGCAAAGTGTGTGGCACCAAAGCAACGCTAGAACGCATGCTGTGTGAAATCCAGGAACTAATACAGGACAATGCGAGCGAAGTCTCCATCGACAGCTTCCGCGCGCGATGGCAAGCCGCGCTGCTCAGCTCGAACCCGGAAGACCAACTCTGGGCAGTCCAGCGGGCCGAGGAAGCCACCGAGAGGCAAGAACTCTAGGCCGTAACCTCGGCGGGTGCCCCAGCTCAGTAACTCGCTGGACGCGAATTGTTCTGATTCGAAATAAACTTTTCTCACTCACTCACTCACTCACTCACTCACTCACTCACTCACTCACTCACTCACTCACTCACTCACTCACTCACTCACTCACTCACTCACTCACTCACTCACTCACTCACTCACTCACTCACTCACTCACTCACTCACTCACTCACTCACTCACTCACTCACTCACTCACTCACTCGTCGTTCAGCCATTGGCCGTATACCATAGTGACCATAAAGCGATGATCACTATGGTAACAAAATAAAATAAAGGACGGCAGAATCAAGACGTCACCTGTATTGGTCTTTATTAAATCAACACGGTAATCACCATACATTCCATCAGTAAAGTCATCACTATACACAGCTTCGCTGGTCATCGACCTCCACAGAGTGGAATAACACTGACTATGTTTCATTTCCTCGCATGGCCGGCGCCGCCTCTGCCACGGATGCGTGGCGCGCTTACTCGATTGTTATTCGTTGGCCTATTTGGCAAGAGAACAGCCAGGCCGCAGCACCCACAGTCACGACACCCGGAGAGGTTGGCAAAAAAAAGTTTTGCATTGAAAAGAGAGAAACGGACTTGCGGAGTTTTAACGTCCCCAAGCTGGGCAGTGACCTACGAAACGACACTGTAGTGAAGGGCTTCAGAGTGGTTTTCATCGGCTGGATTTTTTTTAGCGTGGTACACGGGCTTTGTTGCAGTCCATCCTCTTCAGAATGCGGCTGCCGGGCCGGTAATTGAAACCGTGACCTCGTGTTCAGCAGCAAAGCGTCATAGTCACTGAGGCACCGCAGCCGCCAAACTTAGAAGTAACCACATACGTATGAGATGACTGATTGATGGGAATGATTGACTAAACAAATTAATTGAATTAGGGGGTTTTACGTGCCAAAATCGCGATCTCATTATGAGGCCAGCCATAGTGGAGGACTCCGGAAATTTCGGCCACCTGGGTTTCTTAACGTGCAGCTAAATATAAGTACACGGGTGTTTTCGCATTTCGCCCCCATCGAAAGGCGGCCGCCGTGGCCGGCATTCGATCCCGTGACCTCGTACTTAGCAGGCCAACGCCATATAGAGCCACTAAGCAACCACGGTGGGTCAGGATTGCATGATTATTGAGGTTTACTGTCCTGATAAACACAAGGGCATCGAGGGACGCCATAGTGGAGGGCCTCTAATTAATTTCACCACGCACTTGGAGCTTTGTACCTTGCACCTTTTTTTGATATTTTTTTTATTGATATGATATAAGGAGATGTTGACGCACAATTTAAGGTGCCGGCTACTCCTTATCTCTTGAATGGTTCCCTCATACAACATACAGGGTTCAAGATTAGATATGAAATATTCTTTTCACAGCAGCACCAGGACTTATCACGCAACGTTTTCACAGAAAGACTATGACGTAATAAACACATGGTACATACAATATACAAAGTAAATGTCTCCACAGTTACGTACGTAAAAGTCTCAAAAATACAAACGATACTGTCGCCTAATGACACAGTCTCTAGTCAGCGGGTGGTACATTCATCGTGTAAATGCATTATCCCGTATGGCCACAACAAAACAGTCAACATCTTTTTGATGTTGTAGATTGTAGATGTGCATTGCTAAGGGCTTTGCCTTTTTTTCGTTTTTCCTCTTTTGTTATCACTTTTAAAACTGTCCAGGAGCAGAGGCGTCGTATGTATTTCTTCTTGTACAACCCCCCCCCCCCCCCCCCCCTGTAATGCCTTGGCGCTGTGGGTTCCCTAATAAATAAATAAATAAATAAATAAATAAATAAATAAATAAATAAATAAATAAATAAATATAACATAATTCACAAATACACGGATATATACAGCGACAATGCACCTTCTAAATTGAATCTTTAGCACTACATTGTTTTCTATGTTTCAGCAATTAGTTATAAATTAAATCCTAAGGTATTGCACACCGAAATTCCGACATGCCAAAATCCCGATGTGGTCGTGAGGCGCGCTGTAGTGGGTGTACGGAATGAATTTTTAGCACCTGGTGTATGATCCAAGTCTATGATCTTTCTAGTATTATTCGTCCCCATCTGAACGTGGTCGCCGCGGCAGGGTTCGAACAGGTGACCTCGCGCTCAGCAGCGGAATGGCATAGACACTAGGCTACGGGGGTAGTGCTTCTGCAACAATAGCTGCTGTGCCTCCGACTGAAACTAGCCGACGGTAGAATTTATTTTTATTTGCCACTCGTCAAAGTTCCTACAACATTCTATAGGCTTACTAAAGGGTTGTGAGGGGAGCTAGTTGCCTTACGCACATTATGGCGAAATAGCGCAGACGGCGGGACGGGTGAAAAACGGACAGGACAATGCCCTATAAAACTAACTGGATACTGGTTTTGCAATAAAAGCCGACGAAACTATTTCATCCAAGCTGTCACCCGAGACTACATTATCAAAACAAGAACAATGTAACAGAGACGACCGTGGAAAAGGAGCATAAGCGAACACAACAGGGCGAGTTTCATTTCCTTGGAGATTCGTAAGCTTGCCTCAATCCTTCGCGTTTAAATTGCTTTCCGATAATCTGGAGGTAGAGCTGTCACTGAATTCCATTTGCATGCGCAGTGGCATTTCTTGCGTTGTCATTGCGAAATGCTGTCTACTGTTGCTTTTGCGAAACAAAGAAAATAAAAAAAATGTTTACGAAGAGGCATCCTTAATGACGGCTCAGATGTCTCCCGAATATAAGGGTTCCCTCGCTTCTTCTCTGAAAGCAGCGCTTTAGTCTAAACTGTTCTGTAGCAGAAATGATTACCACTTCAGAAGGTCTGAAGCTGATATACTTTCTTCCATCTTTCTTTCCCTCTTCCCCTCCCCCCAGCGCAGAGTAACTGGCTAGAGGAATGTACCTCAGGCCGACCTCTCTGCATTTCATATCACTAAATATTCCTCTCTCTCTCTCTTTCTCTCTCTTTCTCGTGAGACATGTTGTGCCGCGAGGGGACATATCGTTTTCATAGCATGCTCTAGTTTAGCGGTACAAGAAGAACATTACAGCGTTCGCATGTCACTTCGGTTTTCGTTTCAACACTTGGAAGGCCTTGCGTACATTTTGCGCAAAGCACTATACACGTTGCGGGCATCTAGGTTGTAGATTTTTTTAGGGCTTCGATAATGGCAACTCTCTTATTGTTTCTCCTGATATAAAAAAGACAGCTAAATTTGCCTCAGTGAAGGATGGAACGTAAGGGGGATGGCAACGTTGGGGATGTGGGGAGAGCATCTTCACTAAAAGCCGCTTAGTCACCTGAGCATAGAAACAGTTCCGAAATATGTTGAAACAGACGCTCCACGACATCCTTCGGGAAACATATCACGTCTTATACAGAAACGCACTGGCCCGAAAAGTGGAACGGTATCGCAATTCACGGTTCGTTTTCACCGGGTCTGGGTTTGCTGCCTAGCTGGGCGACGGACTGCATAGCAAAGCTCTCTTTACTGCAGCTTCTGCAGCACGTCGTCTTTTTACTGAGTCGCTCAGGGACTGAGCGCTCACAGAGCTTTGTTCTGAAGATGCCATTTGTTCGCATATGCACAAAGCAGCCGATCGCGGGTTCGTGGTTCGCAGCGTGCGTTGCGCGAACAGCGTTATACCTTTCCCTTGCGGTTGCAGGCTCGACCCCAGCACCGTAGTTTGTACTCCTAATGCGAAATGGGCGGTTGTTGACTTTAGCTAACTAACTGGATACTGGTTTTGCAATAAAAGCCGACGAAACTATTTCATCCAAGCTGTCACCCGAGACTACATTATCAAAACAAGAACAATGTAACAGAGACGACCGTGGAAAAGGAGCATAAGCGAACACAACAGGGCGAGTTTCATTTCCTTGGAGATTCGTAAGCTTGCCTCAATCCTTCGCGTTTAAATTGCTTTCCGCTAATCTGGAGGTAGAGCTGTCACTGAATTCCATTTGCATGCGCAGTGGCGTTTCTTGCGTTGTCATTGCGAAATGCTGTCTACTGTTGCTTTTGCGAAACAAAGAAAATAAAAAAAATGTTTACGAAGAGGCATCCTTAATGACGGCTCAGATGTCTCCCGAATATAAGGGTTCCCTCGCTTCTTCTCTGAAAGCAGCGCTTTAGTCTAAACTGTTCTCGGAAGCAGCAAGAAGAAACCTCTATACTTTCACTCGTTATTTGTCTTGGGTAACTTTGCCGAGTGACGTTTAGCTGTATGCGTTGTATGCTTTAGGAAATGCAGCTCTGTTCGGGCTCCGAAATTGCTCTCATGGCATGTCGATTCCTATCTCTGCGTGCTAGTGCTCCAACAAATAACGAAAAAAATTATTTTGCGAGGACTTATTTTTCAGTATTTGTTCAGGTAAGAAATTCCAGACAAGTTTATTTGAATGATTCTTATTCGTTTTTGTCCGTGTACATACTCCTAATAACTGTCCAAGCACATGTCGGATTCCGGAGCACTTTTTCCCGCATGATATTTATTAGGGAAACAGTGTTCTCTCTACTAAACAGACGATGTCGTTGCGAATAGGCAGATTCCTCCGATAAAGATTCTGATAGCAGACAGCACAGGTCACTGAGCCACAGCGGCTTGCAATTTAGACTGACTTACTAATTTTCTTAGTGTTCAAGCACGGCATTACTCTGTTTTCCTGTGGATTTCAATTCAAACTTACGTCTGTAATAATAATGGTGTCGCTTCTGCAGGTAACCAGAAAAAAAAGAAAAAAATTTAGCAGGGAACCGTCCAGCCGAGTTAAGGATGAGCTACTATATGCGTTTAAATTTCCGTTCATTCTTTTCTGAGTGTGAGCGTACACACGTGTGCGTGCGTTTTCTTTTTTGTTTGTTGTTGAAGTGTGCGCGCGCAGGTACGTATGAGCGAACACGTGTCTTTGTGCGTGCATGTCTGTGTGCGAGCATGTGCGTGTGTATGTACACGTCTGTCTGGCGTACCTATGCGGACGCGCGTGGGTGCGTATGTGGGTGCGCTCGCGCACCGACTGCTTGTTGTGCTCGCATAATGCCGGGCTAGCACTCATCGATTGCGAGTGCGGACATCGGGAGGAGGCCATCCTGCGGGTACCTCTGCAGCTGATAACTTGCGCACACCACACCTGCCTACCCTCTCTGCCGCCTTTCATTTTTGCCATGTGATCGGCGTCTATGCAATTGCTGGCGCAAGCATCGTTTTAATTTGCTGCTTTTCTTACGTCTCCGGGTGACTGCTTCTTGAGCCCCATGCACTTTGAGTAGATCGCTGCGTGTTGATGATTATAATGGTTTCTATACATATCCACAACGGGGTGTCGGCCAAGAAGCGTGTCCGCGTGTTGATTTCGATGATAATTTCCCTAATAGGGCGCACACCCACAACAGGAGATCTGCTAGGGTGCATGGCCACGTGTTCATTATGTTGGTGATTTCCATGATATGCCGCATACCCATTACAGGGGATTCACCTCGAAGCAGGCGGTGCGCAATCTGCACCCACCTATCTGTTTTAGATGATCGCCGAGTCTTGTTGCCCACGATTCTCACACTACGGAACCTTCTCACAAGGGGGATAGAACACGAAACACTTGCGCATGTTGATGATCATGGCGATGACTTCCATACTATGGCACATACCCACAACGAGCGACCGGCCAAGCGGCTGGTACATTTAATATACAAAAGGAGATATGATGAAGTATAAGGCGAGGTTTTGTCTGATTGCGTGGCACGGACTAACGAGAGCACATGCGCGCGCCAGTTTCCTTTACGCCGTCGACGAAAAAACGAAAAGGTCAAATTTACAGCATTTTAACTACCCTTGCATGAATGCCTCGCTTCACGTAGATTCTGACATGTGCATTGGATCTGCATACATATTTTTATTTCTTTACAGACATCTCGCACTGCACATTGTGATTTCTTAAAATACATCGGCAGACATCGAAACGACTGAGGGAGTGAACCCACAACACCTGTATCGCGTAAAATGATGTTTTGAGATCCTGTTTTGTGCAAGTTGGCTTTGGAGGTGACGGAGACACTGGGTGTAAATGTCTAAAAATTTTGTCTATGCCGGAAAGGCCCTGGATGCTCTAGCGGGTGGGAGCAACAAAATAAAAAAAGAAGAAAAAAAGAAAAGAAATGTGCTGAAGCACACACTGAGTCATGCAAAACTCCATGGAAGGGAGCTCCATAAATGTTTATTGCAAAGATTTTGATAGATGCACAGTGTGTCTCTAGGAATGATCGCCAGCAGGACTTAAATTTGACCAACCGCTTTCTGGTTTACTAAATTACGACTTCATGGTGTGCATATCATGCAGGCTGGCAGGCAGGCAGGCAATGAACTTTATTTGTGTATATCATGACGCTAGAAATTTGGAGGACACTTAAGCTTCGCCTTTAAGAGGGGAATGCGATAGCATTCAAAGATCCTTGACTGCTTCTCAGGCTTCCCGGCAACTTGAGCGTATGTAACCGCAATGTTCACCGGGAAACGCTGGCCGCGAACGCTATGCACGAAGGCGGGCTTTGTGGTAGGAACGGGGCCTCTTGCGTTGGCCGCGATGCGGCGGAGGCGAGCGCCAGCTGGAGATATCGCAAGGAACCGGGCGCGCCACTCCGTGGCCCCCGAGACACCCACGCGCCGGCGTGCGCAGATGGTGGACGCCGCGGTTGGTCTGTGAATTGTGGAAACGCTGGAAAAGGGGGTTTCTTTGAGTTTTCCCGTAACTGAATTATGTTTTATCGTATAGCCAAATTACAATCCGAGAGGTATCATGTCTGTAGGTTTTGTGTGTGTGTGTCGTAGTTTACAATTTTTCCACGTATTGTATCTTGAGAAATTCAATTAGTTCAGCAAATTCCTTGCGTCACATGGATGGCCTGGGTACGGGTGGTTCAAAAATCTTTCGCCGAATGACGTCGGACGCCGTATGTCATATTGACCGCAAATAAAGACGGAGACAGCGGAAGAGAATTGAAGTAAACACCAACTAGGCCAAACTGAAGTTCCTCTGACGTCTGACGCCGAACGCCGGATGTCGACGCGGTATGCCGGACGCCGACGCCAGATTTTCTGCGACACGGGCTCCTTAACGCTGTCGCGTTAATGTTGGTTCCGACACGCTCGTGCTAGTCGAGTTAGCGAACCTGTTGTCTCGAAAATATGGCGTTAGTGTGGGGCACCCTGACAGAAAAGAACAACGGACCCGAATGGTGGATGCCGTATGCAATATTCTGTGAAAGCTAACGATCGACTGATATTTACGCAGCGTAAACAAAGGCGCTTTCTTCTTCCGCGGCACACTCACGTTGTTTACAATACTGCTAAAACTTGTAAAAACGAGATTTATTTAAGCGCAGCTCTGTTTGCCTAACCCTCCACGGTATCGCGTCCGTCAGAAGGTCAGCATCTCGCAGGATATATAAACATATTTGTGTCTGTAAAGGTAATAAGGGCACCTGATAATATATGGATATAAGCATTGCACGCTGACCTCCAACGTAGTGCAAGTGGGAACGTCTCTCTTGGGCGTAATCAAACCAGCCGTTTATATATATAAAAAAAACGGCAGGTCCCACGCCTTGTGGGAATCGACGTTATGCGAAACATGTGCGGAAAGCCTACCAAGTTAACGAAACAATCATGAGAGCACCAAGAGGTAGGCGGCTGTTGCATGACCTACATGACATGCATGCCATGACATTCATGTCATGACCTATAACTTATGTTCTTCATACACTCTTGTCATACTATGTCTATTTTAGTACATACCAAGTGGTAGGCGGTTGTTTCATGACCTGCATGAAACGTATGTCATGACATTCATGTTGTGACCTATCATTTATGTTCTTCATATACTCTTGTCATACTGCGTCAATTTGGTACATACCAAACTAACGAAACGACCATGATAGCACCAAGATGTAGGCGGTAAGATAGATAGATAGATAGATAGATAGATAGATAGATAGATAGATAGATAGATAGATAGATAGATATATAGATAGATAGATAGATAGATAGATAGATAGATAGATAGATACCGTTGAAGTGGCAAATGTTCGGCAAGAAATGCTTCGAATTTAAAAAAAAAGCACACAGAATGTCGCCTCATACGTAACTGTAATGCGCACAGACCTCTTAATGAAATTAATCATGATACTCAACAGCTTCCTTGAAATGCCTTATATTTGGCCTACCCCCCTTCTCGGGCCGCTGTGTATGCAGCCCATTTCACAATAGCCGATACCCAGAATGGGTATAGACCCTTGTGCCAGAATCGGTATAGAAACCTCACATATGCTGACATATTTGTATACCGTGATACAAAGGCTATATGATATGTGTGTCATTCTTCTCTCTGCACGTACCTCTCTTCGCCATTCTTCCAGCGAAAAAAGCATGTCACGTCGCCTTGGTCCTCGTGACGTCGCTGCATCGACGTCTCGCAGTGGGCAACCGCCTGGACTGGTGATTGTATTTCGGCGTACTGCACCGGCGTAGTGCATATATATAGTGAGCGGCACAGTGAAAGGCGTAGTGCGTAAAATATAAACAAACAGCACAGTTGTCACCTGTGCTTTGCATCAGTATTGAATGACATTACACGTTGCACAAAATAAAGATAAACACAGTTCTATGCGTTTGCATTAGCTATATATCCTTTCCATTAGTTATATATGCATCGCATCAGTTATATAGCTTCGCTTCACATATGTTCAAGCATGCGGGCTGGATTTACTTTATTGGCGACTCCAAGTAAACTAGAGCAGCAATGTGAGCTTCTTGGCGTTGCACGACAGAGAACTAGTGTTGGCGCTAAACACTGCGTTTGTGTCTCTCTTGTTATTTTGATTTCTTTGTATTTATTTAAAATATCTTGCTGCCGTTTCAAATCGCGGAGTGTACTTTGTTTAGACAGATGCTTCATTTGGTTTTGTTCATTTATAATTTTGTGCCCCAGCATTAGTGTTACCATTGCTTTAAGGTTCAGGAATATTCTTGCTAATGTGTTTTTGTCTGCAGGCACGGTAGCAGAAATGATTACCACTTCAGAAGGTCTGAAGCTGATATACTTTCTTCCATCTTTCTTTCCCTCTTCCCCTCCCCCCAGCGCAGAGTAACTGGCTAGAGGAATGTACCTCAGGCCGACCTCTCTGCATTTCATATCACTAAACATTCCTCTCTCTCTCTCTCTTTCTCTCTCTTTCTCGTGAGACATGTTGTGCCGCGAGGGGACATATCGTTTTCATAGCATGCTCTAGTTTAGCGGCACAAGAAGAACATTACAGCGTTCGCATGTCACTTCGGTTTTCGTTTCAACACTTGGAAGGCCTTGCGTACATTTTGCGCAAAGCACTATACACGTTGCGGGCATCTAGGTTGTAGATTTTTTAGGGCTTCGATAATGGCAACTCTCTTATTGTTTCTCCTGATATAAAAAAGACAACTAAATTCGCCTCAGTGAAGGAAGGAACGTAAGGGGGATGGCAACGTTGGGGATGCGGGGAGAGCATCTTCACTAAAAGCCGCTTAGTCACCTGAGCATAGAAACAGTTCCGAAATATGTTGAAACAGACGCTCCACGACAAAAAAAAAAAAGAACACCATCCTTCGGGAAACATATCACGTCTTATACAGAAACGCACTGGCCCGAAAAGTGGAACGGTATCGCAATTCACGGTTCGTTTTCACCGGGTCTGGGTTTGCTGCCTAGCTGGGCGACGGACTGCATAGCAAAGCTCTCTTTACTGCAGCTTCTGCAGCACGTCGTCTTTTTACTGAGTCGCTCAGGGACTGAGCGCTCACAGAGCTTTGTTCTGAAGATGCCATTTGTTCGCATATGCACAAAGCAGCCGATCGCGGGTTCGTGGTTCGCAGCGTGCGTTGCGCGAACAGCGTTATACCTTTCCCTTGCGGTTGTAGGCTCGACCCCAGCACCGGAGTTTGTACTCCGAATGCGAAATGGGCGGTTGTTGACTTTAGCTTAAGATAAGTGGACATCCCTGCCACTGCGCGCACTGCGAGCTGCTTGCTTTCACGTCAATTGGAAATTGTTGGCGTGAAAGTACCACGACGTGAGAGGAAGGCGTAATCTTTACGATACGCAAATATATACCTGATTAAATATTTTTTAAAGTAAAGCTGTTAGTGTGACTGGAAGCGCTCAAAAACGATGTGCGCATGTTTTCATTGTTTTCAAAACGTTATTACTCACTGTGTCTATATTTAGAGGAAATGTGTGGGAAATTAAGCTTGATGTACAAGCCAGTTTTGGTTAGCGAATATAGTTTGTTCAGTGAATATTGTTTTTGTGTATGTTACTATGATAATTAGTAATTCATAGTTCAAGCAGCCTGTTTTACAAAGGCTATAAAGAACGCATTTGAAGTCCACAATGCCCACTCAGGCGTTTATTCACTGCAGCTTGAAAAGTTATGCTGGTACAGCTAGCCGGGCTCTACTTTGTTACGAGCCACAAGATCTACAAACTGAGACGCCAGACGCAATGGAACTTTCAGCATCTCAGCAATTATATACTAGACGTCACCAGCCAGCTGATGTGTTAATGTCGGTATAGGGTGTGAACAGGTGCCAAATATTTACTTGTTCCACCTGGGTGGCAAACTGCGTCCACATTACAGCAACTCAGTTGAATGACCGGTGCAATGAAATTATGTTTATAGGTGATGGGCTGCGAAAAAAAGGAATGGCTGTTACAAGCGAATTGCTGCTGTATCAGCGTATGACCACGGGCCTTGTTCGGAGACAGTTATTACGCGACACATTTTGGCCATAAACTCGTAGAATTAAGGATACCGCCTTTCAGTGCATAGTATTGCAAGCACTAATTAGGGAAGAAAGAATTGAATTTTGTAGTACGTCCATGGGGACGGGGCAATGCAATTCTTCAACGGTTCAAAAAAATAAAACGTCAGTGAATAGCTCGCAGATTGCCAAATTATTCTCTACTTTACTCTAAAAGGGGCCAGATGCGCGTGTCAATATATCAGCATTAAACACGAGAGGTTACCACAGCACGATTTGTAGGGTAACCATTCTTAAACAACGTATACGCCTGGAATACCGCGCATTAGGTCAAATCTCGTCGTACCACAAGTGCATCATTAAGAGTCTTCACGAAATGTTTAGCAAAGAAGATGACGTTCAAACGATAAAACACTAATACATGCACCATCAAGATGTTTTGCCGCGTAGAAAAAGGCCAGTCAGCGTTCTCCCAGTGTCCGGCGTTTATCGCTCCTTTGCGCTTCCAGTGACACGATGTGGGTGTTATCAGGCACCACTTGAGCGATTCCCGACGTCTGCTCGAACGGTATGTCCGACAGCTCGTCTGGCAGAACAGTGCGCTCTTTGGTGTCTGGCAGCCGAACCACTAAAAAGGCAGCGCTGAGGCCTAGCAGCGACACCATGACCAGTGGCAGCCACGACATCTGCAAAACGCCAAAATATGTGGCGAGTGGCGTGGCGATGGTGGCCGCTGTAGAAAAACACGTGCACATTGCTAGGCCGGAGCAGCGCACCACCGTGGGGTGCACTTCTGCTGTGTACAGCGTGAGAACGGCTTGCGAGGCGTCCGTGACTACGCTCGCCAGCGTCAGCAGCGTTGCGCTGGAGACCACATTCGCATCGCCCCATGCGACAGTTGCGAAGAGGGCAATGGCGGCGATGACCAGGGCCCAAGCCAGGGATGTCTTTCGGCCGACGTGCGCAGCAGAAGCCATAGCGCCCAGCTCGCCAGGGATGGACAGCAGCGCAAAGAGGGCCATGAGTGACAGCGGATAGAAACCCAGGTGGTAGATCTTCAGCCACGTCGCCTGCAACGTACACGCAGTCACGCACCAGCAGAAGTAAAGGATAGCATTATTCTTCAGACGGCACCGCAGACGCGCTGCCTCGCAGCAAGTGCTCTGGCGAGTACCTTCTGGGCGCTCCAATTCACGACGCTGGCGCGCCCACTGGTGGCGCACATCGAAAATGTTCTCGCCGTTGAGCGTAGCCGCATGCATGATGACTGTTTCGGCCTCATCCAGCCGGCCTCTGGCCAGCAACCAGCGTGGGGACTCCACTAGACACGTGATGGAGCGCAGCATCATGAGGCAAGGTAGCATACTGGCCAGATGCAACGTGTACCAGCTGAACCCGGCCAACATCATTGTGGATGCGATGGCGGCACCGATCACCTTGCTCAACAACACTGCCATCGCGTAAAGCGTGCGTCGTTCAGGCGCTAGAACTTCCACCACGAGAACAAAGCTGGTGTTGAAAAGTGTGGTTGTGGCGGCTCCAAGGAGGAAACGCATAACTACGAACGTGTTTAGCCTGACGAACAACAGAATCACCATCACCGCCGCTTGCATAACAATCACTGTGAACTGCATCACGGGCTTTCGGCCCAGCCAGTCAGCCAATGGTCCCATGATGAGCAAAGCGCAGATGGCGCCCATGGCGAAGGCGGCACAGCTCAGCGGCAGGTACCAAGCACGTTCGCAGACCAAGCCAAACTCCTCAACGATGGAGTAGTGATATACGGAGGGCGCGTACTCCCAGGTAGTGCACGGCACCGTGGCTACACTGGTTGCGTTCCATTCCGCATACATGCGGCACCGGCTGTAGTGGCCGTCCTCGGCTCGTGGCACCATCTGGCGTTTCCATTCTTCTGTAGACATGTTGCGCAGATTCTTGGGTCTAGCGCACCAGTGGTCGATATCCTGCTGGACACTCTGCAGCGGCAGCGTCTGGAAGGGCACCACGAAGGCTATGAGCAAGCCGAAGTGGAACGCCGTCGTCTGGAAGCGACCGTTCCTGCCCACGAGCAAAGAAGCTTTCTCGCGCCGCAAGCAACTGGCCATCCCATTGTTGACCGCATGCGGCGGTCCGGGCGAAGCATCCCGTGGAAAGCTCAGCGAAGTGCGCGACAGAGATTGCTGGCTGCGGCTCATGGACTGCACGCTATCGCGCAGTTGGCTTTGCCTACGCGATATTGAGGCCGACCTGGGCTGCTTTCCGCTTACGTAACAGGGTGGTGGAGCGACCTCTGGTGCAGCGTTGGCACGTTTATGTTGCGAAGACATCTGAAATTCTTCGGGGCTGCAGTTTGCCGATGGAGGGCGGAGACGACCGAGCAACGGTGACAGCATCCGTCGAGTTTTGGTTGCCCAGGAGCCAAAAAGGGTCTTCAAAGGGTGAGACTGCGAAGGCACCACTTCACTCAGCGACACGCTCTGCTTTACCACGACCGGGAAAGACGGCTTCCTATTTAGACGCCGGCCGAGCGTACAGGAGCTTGCCGAGAGCGTGCGTTGCTCCGAGCTCAGAGGTGTGTCGGACAGCGTAGCAAGAGACGTCGCCGAAATTCTGGGCTTCGGGTACCTGCCAATCTTCGATGTTCGCGTCGCCGAGAGCGTCGAGCACCACGGTGGCAGCGTAGCAGGAGCGGAGTGTGCTGAGGAATGCGACGATGATCGCCGAGCGGCACCAGAGGACGCTGAAATGGGAAGTTCTATCTGTGGCGCCGGGGATTCAGACGGCGAATACAAGTACGAAGGCACTATGGCGCTGAAGGCAGCGTTGTCTGACTGAGGTGACGCCGGAGATAGGAACGGGGAGGACATCGACGATGCCTGCAACTCGTGGTCAGATGGTCTCGCATTCCATGCCAGGCTTCGCTTGCCCGGCTCCTCTGTGGTCGACACCGGGAGCTCACACGGCGGCGTATGGAAGCCTTCGCTCTTTCGCCTTCGCTTGGAACCGTGACGTCGCAGCTTGGACATAGTAAAGCTCGTGGACGAGACCAGCAGAGCGCGCTCTTAAAGTCTCAGAGCGAAGACGACGGCTTCAACAGAGTGAAGAAGAGCTTGCTGTTGTTGTCAACATATCCTTGGTATCGTTGTTCGTTCTTCGTTGTTGCTTCTTCTTCTGGTACACGGCTCGCGGCAGACTCGAGCCATTTCTCGCTCTTCATTTTCATTACTGTGCAGTACCATTTGCTCATAGATTTCATGCGCTGCTTATTGAGTGAATGCAAAAACATACTTAAAAGCATCTTGAAGAACCGGTATTTGCCTGGAGGTTTTATACTAAGGGTTAGCAGCGGAAAAAAAATTGATCTCATTAAGGGGTCACACTGTTAAAACAAATTGCATAAATGTTGTATTTGGCGCTACATGGAGGAACGACACGAAGCTGCGTGCTGATGAACATCATCGTTTTTGCTGCGCGCTTGTTTTCTGGCTGACTTGTCTTGTCTTGTCTGGTCTTGTGTCCTCAACAGTGGCGCGTACTCACTATGGGGGATTGGTCACGAAGCAGGCAGTTTTCTGTATGGTTAGAAGTAGAGAGAAACTAGGTTTGTATTGTGGAGCGTGGGACGATAGAATTGTAATTTAGAAGTGTAATGAAAATATTGTTAAGAATTTCGATAAAATAAGTTAACGCCAAGAAATGAAATAATAGAAATTATGGGTAATTTTAGAAATTCAGCAAGGTACTCTTTTTGTCTCTCTAATAAAATTGTAAACTGCCAGAAAAGCAGCCCTCTGGCTGTATCCCAGTGAAGACGTCCCAAAAGAAAGACTGCTGACTTACGTGCCACGCTTAACTCTGAGCTCAACTTCGTCTTCTTCAGTATAAGGCAGACAGATAATTAATTTAGAAACGTTGTAGAAATATATATGTGTTTAGTACGTTATAAAAATATATTTGACCATTTCAGCACTTAAACAAGAATGTTTGTGGAATGTAGTGTTCGTGCGGTAACTTTTTCCCTATATATATTTATTCACAAAGTTGATTCTAAGTTCTCAATGTGTCCTTAAATAAAGTAATTTCTCTATATCTCTCTTTCTGTTCATAAAGGTGGGCAAACTGCAATTATAACACACACATAAACTCTCACGCGAAGAACCTAAGTGAACTGAAAGCGAGTGGATCTGTGTATCTTTTATCAAAATGCAGATAATGCAACGACTGTTATGTGATGTGTTTGAGCTAGTGACTTCAAGTGTACCATGACAAGTTAAAATAAAATACACGAATATATATTTTTGCGGAACATAGCGCAATATAAGGTAACCTTTAGTTAGGTGAGTTATTAATGCCGATAGGGGCGTACTGCTGTGTTCCTGCAGAGCCTTGTGATTGGTGCGAATAATAAAAGAGAAGAGGAAGCAAATTATTCCGAGAATTTCTGCTCAAATATAAAGGGCTAGAGTTTATTAATGAACGATAGAAGGAGGTGCTCAGAAAATACACGTGTTAAAACGTAAAAAAATTGAGTTTTATATCGCCAACGACATCATAATCTCGACTGTTCGCGATGTCAGTCAGCGTCTCGATACCTCTATCACGCCACCGGCTCTAATTCTTAGCACCGACTTCTACAACGACCACACGCTTATCTTCCTCTATTCTTCTGCTGAAAGGGCAGCGCCGTCCCTAGGGTCAGGGTATCTCAATAGGGCTTTTCTGCAATGTCTTAACGAGAGTTCTGTTCTTTCTGAACGTTCTTTCGGGAACGACTAGTCAAAGTCATGCCAGCCACTTTAACGATCTTGCGAGTGATGTCATGCTTGGCACCTGTGGTCCGGAAAATGGAACCACTCAGAGATCGGCAACTGCTCGTAAAGACAGAGACCATGCTAACATAAAAAAAACAATTTAATAAGAAACACTAACTCTACTCCCTCTCTCTTCCCACGCATAGAATAGGCCATCGTATACCGTCGTAGGCATAGATGCTACGCAATATGTGCACTAATTTTGATGAACCGAATTCCGTGCCGCATTAATCAGTGTTTTACTGTCCCGCCAACAGACTTGTGGATATTTCCCATGCATTCAAGTGTTTTATCGCTCATGAAATTCATCGCCCTCACTGCATACTCTATAGCTTGAAACCTTCTAGCGTGCCATCAGATAGAACTGGGCGGCTGCGGCGGCGGCGTCATCTTCGTCGCTTCGCTAAGAGGTTGAGAGCACACGTTCATTCGTAAGTGTTTTTCACTGGCCCTCTATGTTCGCTAATAACGTGTGATATCACGATTGGGTGGCATGTGCTCTTACGAACAGTTCCAGCTTTTTTGTACGTCTTTATGCTTGTTGTTCTAAACGCCTTCAGATGCATTGTTACCGAGTCCAACAGATAAGGCGCACGCAAAATGTCGCGCGACTTGTCTTTTGAGAGCTTTAGCCAGACGAGCACTCGCATCAAACATTTAGGAAATCTCGCGACAGATTAGCGAACAATTCTAGGTTAGATTAGATCCGATTTAGCCAGGCACCAGGTGGACAGGTTGCAAGCCGCGTACTTTCTACTACGCCATTTCACTTCTACCGCTCGACTAAATCACTATGAGTAATAAAGCTACTCGCAAATATGTGATGCTGATTACCATAGAAAAATTAAACTCAAAATAACAGAAAGAGAGAGAAGGAAGGAAAGGCGGGAAGTTTAGCTAGACTTTGTGCACTTTGCTACCCTACTCGTTTTGATAAACGAAAAGTAAGCAAATAGCGTGTTCATAACGTAGCACGCGATCGCGGGATTTCTCTTGGAGATTCTGAGTCTAGACATCTTCCAATAGATGTCGTAGCCCATTTGTGGACGTGGGAAAGAACTTGCACGGTTGCTTACTACGTATCGACTCGTCAAGCCACCAACTGGCAGCTTTTTTCCGTTATCCTCCATCTGTAATGTACATGATGGAAATAAAGATTTGATTTGATTTGTATTTTTTAAGGACTAGGTTACTGAGATATTGACGTATGCTGAAAAAAAATCGCACTGGACGCGTGGAGCAGCGGAACCGAACGTTCCCCACGATCGCACATCGTTCCCCACGATGTGCGCCTTTGTCGAGAGAGGCAGGGACATCGCGCTACGTGTTCAACAGACCGTGGAGTACATGTGCCACCGGAAGTCACTGCCGCTCTTCACTGCAGCGTCATTGCAGGGCGCTCATCAGCACCCGAGCATCGTTAGAATCGTTATCTCTCAGCCTTTTAGGATCATTAAATCTGCTCCGAGAGTCGCATTTTCGGGCATTTCATTATTTATTTTTTTCACAGTTCTACTTCAACCACGCCATCATTCTTAACGTATGTTTTTTTGTTTTTTTGAAAATTTTCTATGCTTTGGGCACTTGCTCTCCCCGGGCACTTGCTCACCAATATACGCGACTGATTGTGCTACTTCTGAAATTACCCAATAATTTAATTATAGGAATATTGCAAGAACAGTAGTGATTTACCAAACCTGACGACATTCATAAAAAAAAAAAAAATAAAGCCATCTCGCGTCTCCTGTGATTTCCATAACGGGAATAGATGGGGGCCTGTCCAAAGGGCATGGTGTTTTATGTGATTTTTTTTTACGCAAGCATTAGTTCCCTTTTTATAAGATTGCGTAAGTGGACACATGCACTGAAACACAAGCCGCCGTCTTGCTTTCGCTTACGCGCATCATTATATCCCCATAAATGGACACAACTCTCGATTTCATGGAAATTGTTCACGGTAAAAGAAGCTAATGGTGACGTCATTCCTTTCTTGCACTTCTTGCGCATATGTCGGGAGATATTATTACTGGCTATTAGGAATCACTGGTGGGGTTTACGCCCCCAAACTGCGGTTGTTCGACTCGAGGGGACCAGCATAGTTTCATTTGCTATTTTGATAGTATTTACCGTGTTCATTGATTTTTGTACAAGAAGGCATGTTTTTATGATTTTATCTGGCAACAGGGTTGTTGCATTATAGTTAGTCGCATTATAACTAGTTGTTTCGGTGTTGTGAAGCTAAGGGTAAAGCTCAGGGAATTCTGACGTATCTTGAATGATCACAGGCCGAATCAGCGAAGGAGATATATTCTCTTTAACTATATCCTACCATGGTTTGAGAGATGGCTTATAGTGCCCCTGTGCATACTCCCACGAGCACTCAGTGCTCACTCTCTTCCCCTTTTTCTCTTTCCATTGCCTCTTTCTCTTACCCTCAGTATAAGGTAGCGGACCGGAGGCTAGTCTGGTTGTCCTCCCTGCCTTTCCTCTCCCTGCTTTCTCTCTCTCTCTCTTGAAAAATAAGTTCTTCTGAAGTGTAGAAGGGTTCCCGAAAGGGAAAAGTATCATTTAAAGGTACACTAAAGGCTAGTACAAAGTCGACGTAGACTTTAAATACCATTCCAGAAACCTCGCAACGCTTGTCTCGTGCCAGGAAAAGCTTAGTTTACAAGAAAATTGCATCTGAAGGGTCCGAATACCTTTATCGCATTTCAAATCTCCCGCCACCGAACCATAGGAGTGGTGACGTTGCATGCGCTATCGCCACCCTTTGCTGCCAACAGTGAGCAAAACGGCGCCCGACAGGCGGCGGTACCGAGCCAAGACAGAGCGGCGGATTCGCCGCTGCAGTTGCTTTTTTGGTCAAGTGGCGTAGACCGTTCGGGCATCCCGCGTCGTCCCATGGAAGTTGAATTCTCCACTACGTGTAGTTTGTGCAAGTTATGCGAGCCAGCGAAACCAGCGCAGCACTTTGCGATAACCGAACCATTGAAACGCGAAAGCGTGGGCGGCGCACAGTAGAGCGAAAACGAAACCCTTCGACCACCCGCGTCGTTGTCAGGGTCACTCCAATGAGTACTTTTTTCCAAAAGTGAAACTGGACAAGGGGCATTTTATTTCGTCTTACAACACAAGGATGTTTTGTACAACGAGTGGTTGAGTGCTATTGACAGAATTTAACTTAGTGCTTTCGTCATCGGGCAAGTACTTGAATGTCCCGGGGGAGTCTCTAATCATGTTCTGCATTTACGTCTATTTCTCGATTATTAAGGCTCTGTTCGCGACAATACTGATGCCTCAGAGATTCTCAAGCACTAATCTATGACTTTAGCTTGACTTAAAGCTTGCCTTTAGTGTCCCTTTAATCGACTCTATAACGAAGCTGCAAATAAAAGAAAAAGAAATTTCTCAGTAAGATAGCTTTCAATTTGAAGAGCCATTCGTCGTGGTCCGAGGATTGGCGCCGGAACCAATGGTGTTCATCCCGGGTTTCAAACTTTCCAAATGACCGCTTTTGTAAATGACCACTTCATTAGCACAACGGGCGTAATGTATTACTCTACAACAGTCTTCTTTTTCGGCTACACACGTGTTTTCTTTTATTCTAACGTAAGTTTAGGTATATAGGCTGGAAAATGCACGAGAGGTATGTATGTCTGATTTAGTATAAGGATATGTTAGTAATCGTTAACAGACGGGGCTTAATAGCTTAAAATTTGAAATTTAGGTGTTAAAGAAATACTTTTTTGCACGTTGCTGTGAACGCACATTCTTGAGAGAAAGAGAGAGAGAAGGCAAGATAATTTAATAAATGATAGACATGTTTGCCTGCCCTTGCAGGCTACTTTACTTGACGAGATTGATACACGAAATGACCAATTCAGACATAGGGTATATACGTAGACATTATACACATTCATGCCCATTAAGAAGACTCAAGAAAGTCTGTTAAACTTGCAAGCAGGGTTAAACTTGCAAAAAGAGTGTTTGGTGTCTGGTCAAAGTTTGTGTGTCAGAGGAAGTCTGTGAGCGCGTTAATTGCTCACAAAGTGTCAACAGCGCTGATCCAAGGTCCAAGTATATGGTGCAGCTCAAAGGAGCTGCCTTGTAGATTGAGCTCATATTTAATTGTTATATTTGATAAACGTCGAATTTTGCCGAACACGATGTAGACAGGCAAGGCCACGCCTTGTAATACATGTTATAGTCACATTATGTAAGCTGCACGGGTCAAACCTCGTTAGTAGTGACGCGAGGCGCTCAGCTTGCTCTTTCTTGCGATGTGAAGCAACGGTTTGGATGCATTCGCAGTTAAACGCATATATTTGCAATCACATTCACAAGCCGGCAGTTAGAATAAGGCACATTTGCCATCAGCCGGGAAAGCTAATGCAATAATTTTATATTTAGCACAAGCAAGAACGTCAGAAGTCAGAGCACAAAAAAAAAACAAAAAAACAAGGGGACCGTTTGCGGCTAAGCGCCTCGTATCTGCGGTGATTTGTCACGACTAAACCATAGACTTATACTCTGACATCCAGGGGCTTTAGGACCACAAAGGGTGCCCAGCCGTTAGCCTCTCGTATAATGGCCAGTTTTCCGCGGACTGCAGCATTGTCTCTTAGGCGAAGCAGGCATGGTTGCCCCCACCTTGTGTATGTTGGCGTGCCGCAGCGCCACCTACGAAACACACAAAGCGAGACGGTGTTCTCCTTATCCCTGCCAGCTCTTCTACGAAGTTCGAGATAGGATACCCGAGGCATTTGGGCAAGAGAAGGGCTCGCAAGAAGCGCAGCAAACTTGACAGCTGCTGGAAGCTAGATGTATACGGGACGGCGGCATTTCACCTCATTAAATCAGTGCACTATCGTGCGACCAGCAAGCACGAGGTCATTACTGCGAAGAAGGCAGTCTGGAGGCCTCCGCATTAAGGTCCGCCACCTGAGGCGTGTACACTGGAGGCGCTCGTTCACGCGAGCCTGAGCACATTGCTTTCTTATCGCTTGGGTTTTGGACAAATCTCTACTGCAAGGAGCCTTCAGGTAGACCAAGGGCGGAGGCACAGTATTTGACATGCATATAGGTCGTGGATTTGTCATCAGCGTGTTAACATGCGACCTTGCGCACCTTGCAAGATTTTGCTACCCTTTCAGGAGCGCCGAGAGCTAGAAAATTGTCAGGGAAAATCTTAACCAAGTGTGGTTGCGTATTAGAAAAATCTGATTGCTTGTGTTCATTTTAATCGCGCTGCATTTGGAACGTCACAATCTATATTGTAGATTGTGAAATATGATGTGATGGTAGATGTGATTGCAGATTGTGATGGTAGATGGTATAAATATGGTAACACTGCAGTGACAAAGCCTGGACAAAATAAAGTCCGGACCACGCACATTGTGCCCCGGGAAAGACTAGAAAAATTGAAGAACATAGTAATCTGCTTGGAGGCGCCAAACCTACGTCGAACCATAGCATATAATGAAAGCACAATTCTCGTGCCGTTAGCTGCCGTTGTTGCCGTGCACTGAGACGGTGACGGCATTCATATTTGCTACCGCAGGGTTATTGTTATAAGAAGCGGAGGTGATGCACTTGGTTTTCTATTTTCCCCTTCTCGAGAACGCCGTCATTTCGCTCTCCGTGCATCCTGGCGTATGCGTTTTGCGGTTTATCAAGTAACAGTAGTAAGTTGACTTGTAATGACTGAATCGGAAGCTCCTACAGAAACTGTGAAATTGCGGAGCCCCTGAAACAAAGTTTAGACAGTGGGATAAAACTGGTATGGCCGAATTCAGAAATGCAAGCGTCCCTGCCTAAGTCTATCCCCATACTGGCACACAATGTAACTCTTAAATATATTTCTAAGAATTTCTTATCTATTTAGCCAGGTATTTGCTATTGAGCACCCTAATTATGCTTGGGTGGTTCGTGCCGAATCGGTAACCAGTATTGTTGTTCTTCTAGAGCGCAGCTCTTAAACGCATGTTCCTGCGTTGAGCTTCGGCGTACCCCGGCGTCATCGTCGTCGGCGTAACCGAGCAAACGAGCAGAGCGAAGGATGAAAGAGCGAACGCGGAATGCAACGGGGGATGAACAGCGAGGAGAGCTCGCGAAGGAAAGCGGAGGAGGAGGCTACCGTGAAAGCATGAGGCGGAAAGTGGAGGAGGAGAATATGTCGAAAGTGGGAGAAAAAGAAGCGTAGTGCCGCTCGGCGGCGACGATGCCTAAAAGACGGCGCCAGAGTAGCGCGCGTCGTCTGTTCACCGATGGCATGCACCGAATGCTTCATCACGTTCGTTTCAAAAATTTTTGAAAGGGTTTGCTGAAACACCCGGCACACGAAAACGAAGCGCTGCATTAGCGGAGATCTACTTGCGGGGGCTGCTGTGAATCGTGCTCACGCGTGACCGACGCGCTGTCTCTTACGATCTCCCGATGTATGAGGCAGTCGCGCCAGACTTCGCTCCGTTAGCAATGTGCCGCACGAGACAGATTGTCCGCACCAGCCAATATATCGCGAAATGAGTACACGCTTAAGCCCGGAATACATGGAGCATTTTTGAGGCGATTTTCGACTCACGGCGCCGATTTGACGCCCGGCGTCGAGAAAAACGCCCGCCGCCGCCGATCAGGACCGGCTAGATTTTGACGCGGCGCGCACGCGTCTGACACTACCGGAAGTGCCTGTCGGAGTCACTTGCGTCTGTTTTCGGCGGGAGTGGCCAGCCGTCTCACCGTTCCTTGCCGTCCCTTGAACACTTCGCGCGCGTGCGCTGGTCAGCACCATGGCTACGTCGGCGAAAGCATACCTGGTAATGTGTATAGACATATTAGTGGGGTATTTATTGCATAATTTATTAATTATAACACAAGCAAACAACATATAAGCATTGTTCGTTCATTTAGTGGTAGCCAAAACATTTTTGCCTTGTCTGGCCACACTGCGGCGGCGTTCGCCGCTCGTACGCCTCATGTAGCCTGGCCGGCGTCCCGCCAGCGCGTTTTTTTTTTTTTTTTTGGTGCGCGATAATTGCAGGAGAAAAACGCCCCATGTAGCCCCCGCTTTAAAGTTGCGCTGAACTTTCGCATTAGGGAGTATCTTAATCGTCAGCGATATTCCTTGATTCAGGTTATGTTCACGTTCAGGCACGTTCTAAAAATTCGGTTTCGGGTTCATTTGGCTAAAATTGCAGTTCCGGTACGGATTTCGATTGGGGGTTCGGTTCGAAACCCTGGTTACTATGAGGAAAAAAAGGAACGAGTACCTAAGAGCTGGGCTCTAAAATATGAGCATTATGGGGCCTTTAGTTTTGCATGAAGGTACGCTTTACTGCTTTTATAATGCGTTAGCATTCTTATGGTACCTCACGTACTTTCCGAGGGCTATCTCTATATCTACGTTTGACTGTTTTCCCCCCTACCTGGGCCATGTGTAGTCCATGGTCGAAAGGGTAGCCCCTCGGTATGCTGTGCTGAGGGAACGAACGGCGTTGAAAACCAGCCCTCACACCAACTTGGGTCACTGAGTATGTGGCAGTCTGCATATATGCGCTGCTCTTCAACGAAAATTTTTCACACCGACGTGAGTCGCTGTATGTGCAAGACTGGGTAGCTTTGGCACCGACCTGGAGCAACTCTTTGGCACCGACCTGGAGCACTGGATATGTGCCACTCAGTCTGTGCAGGTCTTCAATGAACCTCTTCGATGCCAACTTGGGTCACTGGGCATGTGCCTGTAGGTGTGTGTCACTCTTCAATGAAGGTCTTTCACGCTAACTTTGGTAACTGGTATTAGCCGCTGAGAATATACCGCTCTACACTGACAAATAAAATTATTTAAATTTATGCGATGCTTAGCCGAGTCGCACCCACGTCACACGGGTTCCTCAAGGACACGAACCCGACGCTTTAGCATGCTTTGTCACAAATCCAGTGGGTATAAATTGCTTTTCAATGAACATCTTTCACGGCAATGCTTTGGCGAGCAGCGCCATTGATGTACTGGATTGGATAGAGAAACAACTTTTATTCAGTCCTGGATAGGCTCAAAGGGGGCAAAGGGGCGGGAGACAGCGATCTCGCCCCCTCCCTTGTAGTCCTTGTAATCTAGTGGCGTCCGTGGCCATCCGGACGACCCAAAGCTGATACTCCGGGTCGCTGCTAAGCAGCATAGCCTCCCACTGGTCAGCAGTGGTAATGGTGAGTGTTGGGTGGGTTTTATGTTTGTGAGTGCGCGTGACCTGTGGGCAGGCCCAGATAATGTGATGTAAGTCGGCAGGATTGTTACAGGGCGTGCGGAGCGGTGAGTGAATTTCGCGGTGAATGTGATGGTAGAGCTGAGGGTTAGCGAACGTGTTCGTCTGAAGTAAGCGCCATGTGGTAGACTGTTCTTTGCTGAGTTAGTGGTGAGGGGGTGAGTATTTCAAGCGCACCTCGCGTTAATATTGGAGGATCTCGCCGTAAGTGACCATCCAGTCGCTCGCGTGCGACTCATGCAGGTTGTCGATGCGGCTGCGAGGACCTGACTTGAGGGCTGGTTGTATGGGTATGTGCCACTTGTCAGTGAACCTCTCGCCAACTTCGCTCACTCAGTATGTGCCACTGGCTGAGCGGCAGGCGAGGGAGCGATTCTCCGTGTTCGCAGGCACCGGCACGCCACACCTTCCGTCTTGGAGGCCACGCGCGGACTTTTCGGTAGTGCCACGATATGGCGCAGCGTGCCCAGGAAGATGCGCGAGAGAGGATCCCTGATGCTGCATGATGCGTGTTTTTGTAGTTCCCACGCAGAGTGGCGCCGTGCATTTCAGGGGCTAGGCGCAATCTTCGCGGCAGTGGCCCTAGATGGCGCCGAGTGTTCTATGGTTGAGATACTGGCTCAAGCAAAGGTAAAAGTTGAAAGTGAACGTTGGCTGTCAGAAATGCGTGAGGAAAAGAAGGACGCACCTAGAATACTTTGGAGCCACATAAGCTTATTAGGCAAGAAGTCTGTAATAATACGACATATCCTAGACGAAGTTCGAAAGAATCTGGAAGGGGACGCGGCGTTAAATTACATAGGAAAAATAATAGCCGAATATTTCCAAGCCAATGATGAGGTTGCATTTGAGGAAAAAAAAAAGAGCATGAAAGAGAACCAGATGAAAAAGGAGCTGGTGCTGAAAAATTTCATCTGGAAGAAAGCCGAAGAAAAAATGCCTAAGTGGGCTGACACAGGGCTATACTAGGTTGCCGTTAGGCTGATTAATGTACTACAGCTAAAAAGTAAGGAAGCTCTGTTGAAAGCAGTAGAAAAAAAACCCTTAAGAGATGGACGAATACAGACAGTTGGCGACAAAGTAGAATAATTTCATTTACAAAAGTAAGGGGGAAAATGATAGAATTCACTCATATAAACTGTAGGTCATTACATCGGTAATATACAGGTTAGCAATGCAGGGGATCAAATTAAAGCTGCAAGCATGGGCAGAGAATAATGGCATATTGGGAGAACTTCAGAATGGCTTCAGAATCGGTAAGCGTCTGGATAACTTATTTGTACTTACTCAGTGTATTGAGAGACGAGATAAATTGTACATCAAAAGGCAGGGAGGTTAACCAGAGGTTGTTCCGGTTGGTTACCCTGTACGGGAGGAAGGGTTAAGGGGGATAAAATGAGAAACAAATTGGAAGGGGGAGATAGAGATAGAGAAAGATGGAGAAAAGAGACAGGTACAAACAAACTACATACACAATGGGGCGGTATGGGGAGGCATTCTTAATGTCTATCGTGAAGCCCCGTAGACCACAGAAATCTTAGTAACACCATTAAGGCCTTCAGCGCGGGTGTTCTTTGAAAGCACTGACCTAAAACATTAAGTTCTGATAGCGGGTGATTGTCCAATTGGTCCAGCACTTTGAACATCACTCCTTTCCGGGCACTATATCGCGGGCAGACACAGATAATGTGTGCGAGCGTCTCATTGCTGCTGCATGTGTCGTACGTGGGGCTGTTGGCCATTCTAATAAGGAAAGCATATGAGTTCGTAAATGCGTAGCCTAGCCATAGACAGTACAGCATGGTCTGTTCGCGGTATGTTAACCCAGCTGGTAGACGCATCCGTATATCCGGAAACAACGAACGCAAACGACACATGGTGAAAACGTTTGAATCTCACAGGGGCAAAGTACGTTAATGGGACATCAAACGCAGCCCAGCCGCAGCGCCGGTTGGCGAAAGCGGAAACAAGAATACCTGACCATTTTCATATACAGATCGGGCTGCTTCGTCTGCGGGGTCATTCCCGTTGATGTTGCAATGTCCTGGAAGCCATTGAAAGATTACGTTATGTCCCTTATCATGGCTGCGATGATAAATCTGTCGAATTTCTGAGGCCAGTTGCTCATTGGGTCCGTGGTGCATTGGGCTTTGCATGCATTGAAGGGCTGCTTTGGAATCACTGAAGACTGTTGAATCACTGAAGTTGCGGTGATTCCTGGTTAATGAAATCAAGTGCAGCAGGGAGTGCCGCAAGTTCTGCACCCGTCTCAGAGGAGAAAGGAGACCGATATATATGTGGCTTTTTTAGATATTACCGGAGGGTACGACAAAGTAAGCCGCAACATAATGTGGGATATCCTGGAAAGGGAAAGCATTGGCAACGACTGTATACAGATTTTGAAAGAGATTTACCTAGAAAATACAGTTTGCGTTGAATGGGAAGGGATGAGGAGCGAGGAGCATGTGGGCATCAAAAAAGGACTCAGACAGTGTGCCATTTGTTCCCTCTACTGTTTGTGATGTACACAGTAAGAATGGAAAGGGCGCTAGAGGGAAGGGCAATATCGGGGTTTATCTCTCATACAAATAGGCGGGTACAGCAGTAAAGCAGCAGCTTCCAGGTTTGTTTTATGCGAACGACATTCTGTTGCTAGCTAACAAGCAAAGTAATATGCAACGTCTGGCTAATATCTGTGAACAGGAAGGCGGTAATTTAGGTCTGAAATTTAGCGTTAAAAATCGCATGTTTTGATATTCAATGAAAACAGTTAACATACAGTGTCAATACAGGGCCAGGAAATACCTCGGGTAAAAGAATATATATATACCTTGGTATATGGATAAATGAAGGCAATAGATATGGAAACAGGACAAAACAATGACAACAAAGGGGAAGAGAAATGCGGCCGTAATGAAACACAGAGCGCTGTGGGGATACAATAGGTACGAGGGGCTCCGGGGTATGTGGAATTGTTTAGTGGTTCCAGATAGGACGTACATTTGGAAATGCGGGTGTTTGCTTGAACTCAGGGGCACAAGCAGGACTCGATGGCAACCAAAGGTCAGTCGGCCGCCTCGCATTGGACGCTCACGGGAAGACTACAAATTAAGTTGTGCAGGGTGATAGGGGCTGGACAAGTTTTGATGGGAAGGAAGCTCAGAGTAAATTTGATTTCGAAGAACGACTGAGAATTATGAAATAAAGTAATTGTGTTGGGAGAGTGTTGAGGTATTTATGCAGAAAAAGCATTGATTCACAGTGGCGGAAAAGAACTATAGGAAGCTTACCAGCAAGTATGCGGCCTGTAGGGTGGGTAACGCAGCAACAAAGAACGTTAAGCGGAAAATCAGAGAGGCCGAGATATATTCATAAGTGGGGGCAACGGAAAAGCAACCATAACTACTTAAGAAGAAAATACGAAAAGAGGAAAGAAAGAATTTTTGATAACTCAAAGTGAAGCTCATTACTTTTTGAAGCAAGATCAGAATGTCTTAGAACACGCACTTAGAAAGCGAGATACAACAAGGAAGAAGCACGTGCTTGCTGCGATAAATATAGGGAAACGATGGAGCTTGTTTTATTAGAATGTGAAGATATCTGCCCAGTGGTCGATTTAGGCCCCTCTGGTCTCCTTGAAGCCCTTGTTTTCACCGATAGCAGGGATAAAGAAAACCTGTCCGCAATAGAGATTAGTAAGAGGCGATTAGAAGACTGGTGGAAGAAAAGTACGGAAACGAAAAACAACGGAGGCATACAAAAAGAAAATTACCAATATGGGTTCAGAATGTTTGGTGATGTGAATCCTTAGTGTTTTTTTTTTTCATTTCGCTTTATTTCACATAAGTAGGGGATTAGGCAATATTATAACAAGAACTTGGTGGCGCAACCCACCGCCCTGTTGTAAAGGGTACGCTCATAGCATCCATCCATCCATCCATCCATCCATCCGTCCGTCCGTCCGTCCGTCCGTCCGTCCGTCCATCCATCCATCCATCCATCCATCCATCCATCCATCCATCCATCCATTCATCCATCCATCCATCCATCCATCCACGTATTGGCCACCTTATGATACATTGCAGAGGTCAAAATATATTAGTAGTATAGTATCTCTTCTCAAAGTGCACACTGAACTTGGTCATCAATTTTATGGACATACACATTCAATTGTTATATAACTTGCAAGTCTGGATGTTTCCATTTTCCCAATGGAACGTAACATTCAAGGGCCTTGTAACTTAAGGACATATAACTGCGCTAAACAAACGGACGATAATGATACCGACATACACTAGATGTTCTAGATGGATGGACAACTTTTTAACGCTATCCAGGAGTTTCCAAATGTTTTTCAGTTTACAGTGGAGTTTTAGCACAATTTTCTAAGAATATCGGGTTGGGGATAAAGGAAGGGGGAGGAGATCGAGAGGTCGTTCAAATATCGCATAAAAGTTATGAATGTACCGAGGAGGCGGGGCTCATGTTTTCTGTTCGTTGTTATTGAGTGAAGGCAATAAAGCAGTATTTGGAGCTCGGGAATTTTTTACTCTATGCTGCCTCTCCAAAGTAGCGCATTTGAACACCAATTGTATAATGAATTAACCCACAGGAGAGGTCTAATGCACATGAGACAACACGATTCTTGGCATACATGTCCGAAAGTTTGCATACGAGAACGCTCATAAGCGATCCACGCGAATTTTTCTCCTTCTTTTCACATCAAGACTCAACTTCCCTGTCCGGATGATTCACACGTGCAAGACAGTCCGTGCCAGCATTCTTTGTGGCTCCTGCTACATCTTTTCCCTCTGTATTACAAGCGACAGGCACTGCGCCTAGAGCAGGGTAGATGTGGCACCGTGGAAATTGGATAACCACTTCTGGACTTCGGATTCACTTTGAGCAGGCTAGGCTGACATGATGTTCACGTCTTACACTGTAGAAAAGGATTCTGTGGTGTAATGCTGGAAGATTAATCCCGGGTTCCCTGACAGTATTCATCTTGACGGCTCGCTCAAAATACCAGGTATATCCTTTCTTTCTTGAATTGGCCGCGTTCTTTCTTCGGTCTCATTTCTCGTGTTTTTGTGTGTGCCATGCATGGAACGAGCTCGGTTCCCGCGAAAAATGATCACCTAGAGTGCCCGTGGACGTACACAAGCTATTCGCCACTTGATAAACGGCGTCCTGTCATGAAAGGATTTCGGCAATGTCATCCCCAATTCCGGTCTCATATTATATTCATAACAGGCACTCGAGTCGTTTCAAGGGTGCCGAGGCACTTCCGAACGTTTTTCAATTCTCTTTAGGCCCTCATTTTGTGTGCCGCTCAGTACTCCCAAGTCCGCTCTGGCATGTATGTCCAGGTATGCTTGTTTGTTCTTTGGCACACATGGAGTTTTGATGGGTCTACTTCGTTGTCTTGTATTGCAGTAATCGACCAATTCTCAGGAAGCCGTAAAGTTGTACGCTTCTTCTGCTGTTATAGTTGAATATAGAAAACATATCCCGGGATTTCACAAAATTAGAGCATTAGTGTTCCTCACACCAAACCTTTAATAATCGAGATATATTTCAAGTGCGGCTCTGCCGCGTGCTTCGCTCACGTGTGCAGGTGGATTTTAAGCTTATTATTGAGCACAAGTGTGGGATATGTTGAATGATGGAAGTTGTAGGGTTCATGAGGCTGGTGCTTTTTGCACATTGTATTCAACAAGAACCAACAAGTCGTATGAGTACCACGTTGGACGCTATTTCCGACCAGTACCAACTATGCCATGAAGCAGCGGCCATTGTCGCGTTGGCATGTGACGTCCAATGCCGTGATTGTGTCTAGAAACGGCAGGGGCGATATCAAGATACATTAGGCTTACGTGCTGTTTTTCTTTACTTTGTCTTTGACCCGTTTACTCTTCTCCTCTGGTTTAGATTAGTAAACCAGACTCGATCCTGGATAATCTTCTTGCCTATTCTTTATATGTACACTCACCCTTAATTCATCGACAACATCGCACCCGAGAGTTCAATGCCTCGAAGGATCAAGGCTGTAGCAAAGCGACAAGTGGGGTTGGTCACGAGAACACTGCCTAGATCTGTTTTCGCAGTTTCTTTTAGTTTGTTTACTTTTGCACAATTTAGCAGTGTCAAATACAGGGAAATTTGTTTCCGACATCTGCTAAATACTACTTGATGTCGGTTGCAGCGTTGCATTGCCGCACTGCGCGCCTGTTCTGTCGTTGACCGCTTTCCTCGCAAAGCGCAGGGACGCGTCTACGGGAGCCATACATTGATGTGTCAGCTGCGAAGGCCAGATAAAAAGGAAAGCGCGAAGGAGGAGAGACGTAATGTTCCTCTCGTTAGTGTCAAATTGCGCGGCGTTTCTCTCTGTAAGCTGGCACGTTGCTCACTCGCTGCCTCGAATATACGACAGCTGGCCAGTTGGGCACCTCGTAATGACGTCGATAAGAGGTCGCACAGGAGGGTCATTCCGAGCCGACGCCGTTTATTGCCGTGCGTAACGGAAGCCTAACTGGATTAGTTGTTGGTTCATTTCTTCTCTGCCATCGAAAACAAAGCTTAGTTGTGCTCATCAGCTCGCTCTAGCGTTTTGCGTCTGAAGGCAAACGCCTTCTTTACAGCAGTCTTTCTTCAGACCGGTATTACACCTTTAGCATTCTACTGTCTTTTTTTCTCCAGTGATACGTTTACGTGTCTTAGTGCTTTCCCGCTGCTATGTGGGAATATTTTATTCCAGCACTACTTCCTAAGCTATTACTTTGATTTCCAATATCGAAGAACTGTTGAATAGGAGTGTAGAACAACACAGTATCGACAATGTGCGTTTAGCACACAGATGCTATTGATGTTCTCTAAGTAGATCTTTACTTATTAATTCAGTTTATTGCTATCCTTTATTTACTTCCTATTTTTCTATTGTTGTTTCGCCATTCACTGTATCCATGGGAATTGCATTTGCCTTGCATTTGGCTTGCTTTTGTAAGACCGTAGTCAAAACAGGCATCGTCCGTTTCTTTTACAAGCCGTCGAAGTCGCCGACTGAGAATGATATTTTGATGATTTTTTGGAGTGGTTACATAGCGTCGATAGATAGAGAAATTTATTGAATTGCAGCCCCCTGTCTAGGATTACTGGAGGCTGAAAGCTTTATCTCGGGCCTAATTCTGATTCCGCCTATTCAAATACATGTAAAAACGCAGAAACACTTTTCTGAGATAACCACCGGTCCAATCTTAAGTAACTTATTTTGAATTTGGGAGAGAATGCTAAATTCTAGTAAGCGTTGGAAGCGGAATTTTGATCGATGGCTGTAATATTTTACAAGGAATTTTATATAATTGTGTGTTTAAAACCATAGCAGCCCAAAGTTTACAAAGTCATCCCTCTGCATCAAAAACAGATTTCGCCATTTTGTCAATTGATTCCATCAGAACATTCAAACCGGACAAGTTTAAATTATGTCTTACATGAATTTTTAGCAATATTTACGATGGTTTTGTAAAAATGCTACTCACGTATTACTTATGCAATCGTGAACCATGTGTAATGCATCCAACTTGTCGGCTTTAGATGCATTGTTTGATGCAGTTTGTTGAATTGCGATATCATTTTCAATGCTGAGTTGCAGAGTTGTGACATGATACTTTAGATTTATGAAAATTTGCCATTATTAAAATTCTTGTTATAAAAAAAACGACGGCTTAAATAAAAACCGGCTTCCAACAGCCACTATATTTTAACCTCTTCTTTTAAATGTAGCAAACCTCATCAAATTTGGTGCAAGGGGTGCCGAGAAAAACGATTTCTCCTTTACTGTGTATTTAGATATGAGCCCTCGAGCTAAAGCTTCCTTTAAGGTCAAAACACAATTATCAAGCGACTAGGCGAGCGCTTTTTAGATCGTGTAACTATACGCCGTATGTGTGCGTCTTAGATTTACCAGCTAAAACGCTTTCACAAAACGTTAACATGACTTGTGCCTTGTCTGTAATGGTACGTGCCAGCTCAACAATACCGCGCTTTTATTTCATCCTTGCCTTTCTCGTTTTTGGGGCTCCAACGCATGATGTAGGTAAGAAAGGAAAAACCGACAACGAAGGAGATGTGTGGAAGAATGAAACGTCTATCCTACTTGAACTTTATTGTTCTTTCCGTCTTGCTTATAAGTGTACGAACGAACTAGACCAATGATTTAGCCTTTCATTTCCACGATGTCCAGCTTCTACCGGCCGACTGCTGTTCGCCCTATTACGACTAACGGTTTGTGTCGTGTCTGCTCGCTGCTGGTCGCGCCACACTGTCTTCGTCGCTTAGCAGCTTCGCTCCTTCTCTTCGGGCTCGTACTCACTCAGTCTGTGTCGCAGCTCTAAGCTGTTTTCCCGCAGCGTTGTTTGCTTGCTTTGCCCTGCTGGCTTTTCGGGAGCAACCTTTTACTTTATTTACTATCGCTGTTTTTTGTCAGCGCCTGCTCATGTCAACGTGTCACTGTTTGCCCGGGGCATAACGGTAAAATATCCGCACTTCTTTATTGCGACTCTGCGTCTCGTAGCTAGCCAGAGCAAATGACGACACTTGTTAGGAAGCAATGAAGCGCAGAAACATTTATTTTTTCTCACACAACCATTTCAAAGCCAAGCCTTCTTTGCCTCTTTTTTCGACTTTTCCACTGCTATGGCTGTCTTGCACGCCTCGTCGGGGGCTGGCTCAGAGCGTGTGTGTGCATGGACGGAGCGTGGCAGAGAGGAAAGGCGATGCGAGAAACTAGGCTGGACGGTTCCTTTGGGTCGCATGTGCACAATGCGCTCTGTAGCTCCCTGGGCGTCGCCACATTAGCCTCGTGACAGCTGTAATTATCCGTGACCCATTGTACAAGCTGTAGCGCTAACCCTTCAACTAATGTGCAAATCCAGAATGCAGGTAAATCGAATGGTAGAGAGTATGCAGGGAGAGAAGGAAGAAACTGAGTAGAACTGGTGCAGTCGCGAAACGAGTAAATGACAGCCATGCCACTCTTCGCTTGCAGTTCCCACACAATGTGGAGGAGGACGGGAGAGGAAAAAGGTGACATGAGGAAGGCAAGGAAACACTAATACATACTAGATGATACGAACACGACAGTGGCTGCGGGCAAACTGAAGATACAGCATGGTACAGTTCTGCCTATTCTGAAAAACGAAAACACCATGCAAATTTTTCAAGCGGACAACTGGGCCAGGGCGTGCAGACGCACCATATGGTCTAGGCGACACAACGGAAGCGGTCGCACGTCAAATCAACACTTCTGTGCCCGCCGTGGTACCTTTGCGGTTATGGCATTACTGTAGGTCACGCGTTCAATCCCGACTGTGGCAGCCGCATTTCGCCGGGAGTGAAATACAAAAAAAAAATGCTCTTGTACTTTTTGTATTTCTAGCCCTATGAAGTGGTTTCTTTTCATTTTCCTAAATATTTCTCATATTGTTGCTTCCGCTATGAGAAAAGGAGTAGCCGTCACCATTATAAGGTGACTACGTCTCTTTCTTTTATTTTCATTAAAAAAATACAAAGCCCGTGATCACGTTCGCTATATTGAAGCGCGACGGCAACCTTAATCTACGCGCTGAAATCTATGACCTTGGCACACAGAAAGAACTAGTGCAAAAGATGAAGGAAGGCAGAAGGGTAGAAAGCAACAAGACAGGAAGGATGCAGCATTTAGCTTTTCCTTTGTCATGTTCCTTCTGTGCTCATGCTTTCTGTTATTTTGAGTTGCTCTTCTGCTCTAGTAAGCAGGAATCCTTTAAAAACAATTCGCGCACCTGCCCGACCACAGCGCTAGAAAGATTGAGTTAGTGTCAAGAACCAGGCCTTGTTTGTTTAGGCTTCGTTTCAGCATACCCAATAGTATCCTTAAAAAAAAAAAACACTTCGCTCTCTCCCACTCTCTCTCTTACTTGTCGCAGTTTTCCTTCATCTTTGTAGCTTTTACGTGTGTTACTTTCTTTTGCCGCCTCATCTGCTGTGAAACTTACACACGTTCCACTGTTCTGGCGCTTGCTTACCTCATTAGCGTTTTCTGGCGAACTGGACAAGCTTCTTTCTTGTACATGTACCTGAGGCACGTAGTTAAAACTCGATAGTTCTACTTTCAATTTCTTCTCTCTTTTCTGTTTTTAACCTCTTTTACCGTCCTTAACCTCGGACGAAACAAAAAAGACTAATTGTAGACAGCAGTGTAATTTTTGCTCTTCATTCATAATTTCCATCTCAATCATAGCATTATTAATATCGCAATCTGCAGATACCTATAATTGGGTCCTCACTAGTAAAGCTTCAGGTTTGTTCGCTGAGAATTACACCTGATTAATCGTGCATTTGCCGGAGTAGTGTACGTTTTTCCTTCTAGTTACTACAAAAAGTCCGATCAAGTGCGTTGACGCTTTGACTTTCTTTTTATGTTATGTATTTTTCATATCAACACGACGTAGGTTTTATAGCCTTTTGAAATTCACCAGACAGTCACAATACTTAGAGATTGTTGCTGTTAAAACCTCATCGAATAGTGCTTTGTCAAATCTGCTTTAAACGACACCTAGCCTGCTTGGCACGAAAGTTAATTGTCGTTGCCGTCTTGCCGATATTGATCTCACTTCTTGTCATTACTTGATCGAAATGATCTCTCTCCTCTACCCCGAACTCAGCTGCGATGTTGACGACTTTGAGTGCTCGTCGGATGGAAATATATTGTACCATTCCGTAAGGTTCTGCAATTCTTCTCAGCAACCTCCCTTTATGTTGCTTCTTCCGAATGTTGGAAGAGAAAGACCAGAATGGTGTTAACTACAGGCGGATGTGCCATTGCAAATGCTAGTAAATATTCACCCCGTCTTCATCAGAATGACTTGGGTTCCATAGTGCATTGACTTTCTATGCAGAGCCGTTCCTTCAAACTGACCACTGGTATCTTTTTGTCGCATAGAAATTAAGATGATCAAAAGTTGCCGAACAAAAAATTTATTTGCAGCCAATGTGTCAAAACACTGTCAAACACTGTCAAAACAACAAATGTTGCTTTCGCCCTGACGAAGGAAAGTCCTCTTATCTAAACGCTGCCTTTTCTAGTTCGCCAAATGTAGAACCCTTTAAGGGAACCTTTCATTGGTTTGGAAATTCCTAAGCGCATTCTCTTTCTCTTGTGAGATCTTCAATAGAGCCAATGAAAAGGCCGGACCTTCTCGACGTTTTATTGTCGTTCTGTATTGCAAGAAAGAGTAGCAGCAAGCCAGCTGAGAGCTGATATACTTGCTCTGTTGTACAACGAAGCTCGGAGGCAAGCCATATTTCGGATAAACAAACACGAGATAGCAGCAAAACATTCAGAGCTTACGTGGGCCGACACAGGCAGACATTGTGACTGCCATCAAGCCGGCAGCAGTTGACGGCGCAAGCAACAGTTGGCCCATCTAGACAAAATAATCGGGCGTTGTTGTGATACTCAATTTCGACCGGCAGCGCAGGTTTACTATCCAAATGATGTAGTGAAAAGCGAGGCACTAAAAGAAGAACACTCTAAACGAAGAGATAAAATGAAGAAAATAAATATAGTGCTACACTGTGGTGTCTGTTACCGTCGTTGTCCACTCTTGCTTTTTCGCTACTTTGCTACCTTACCAACTTTTCCACTTTTCTCTGTGTTCAGAATACATGCTAGGTCTCATGTGAAGCTTATGCGTAACCATGGTTTATAGAAGCAATATTAAATCTGAACTTCGGTTAGTATTCGTTCTTCACTTTACTTTCATGGCTTAAAAAGGTAAACCAAAACACGGTCGAGTAGGGATAAAACATTTCATTAGGAGGAAGACACGCGCCATATTCTTATCAGCTTGCCGTCGGATTGTTAACCATTCGGAGGAAACACTGCTTTCTACGCAAACAAAAATTTTACTTCGGCTACTAGAGAAGTTAATCATCGCTCTGTCTTGTTACTTGTTTTTCTCCTAGGCTCCCGCAGCTTCAAGTCCCAATTGTACTCGTCGCCAGCGCATTTAACCACGGGCTCCTGCTCTGAGACCAAGAAACTTGCTCTTCTCGGGGACACGAGACGAAAAGAAGCGGAGTGGCTAAATCTTGGCTGCATCTCTCTTTCTGTCGTGTTTCTTTTGCACCTTTGCAAGAATCGGCACAAAAGGTCAGAGATGAAGGAATAAACGATCGTGCTCGGCGGTTGACAAATAAAAGGAATGACGAAGCACACAGAAGCGCAAACACCAAAAAGGAGGGAGCAACGCTTCAAGAGTGCAGTGGAGCCTCCGTGCAATGAAGCCCCGCATCTCTAGACGCTCCTCACACCCACCAGTCATCAATACTAGGCACCTTCGGCGAAGCTCTGGAAGGACACTCTTAGAAAAAAAAAGAAAGGTAGCAGGAGTTGCTACCTTTATCGTAGCAACTGCTTGTCACATTTGTTACTATCCTGTTAGTAACTGCAGTTGGTAGCGGCGAGGCTGTAACGGTGTCCCTCAGGCAAAAGCGATTGCAAACCACTTGAAAGTACCTGTTGATATGTTAATACACTGATATATACATATTGAAATAAAATATGAACATTAAAATAAAAAAAAATCTCACACGCTAGATGTTGCACGATTAGGCGTGTCCCTAACTAATAACGTGTATAATTTATCCATGAAAGAATACGCAATGAGAATCTTTGTGATATGTACGCAGTGTTATTGACCGAATGAATGAATGAATGAGTGAATGAATGAATGAATGAATGAATGAATGTTTATTTTTCTACGAAACAAGTACAATAGAGAGTTGCGGTGGGAAAGTGGGAAAAAAGCGGCTTGTGGCAGCTTGACTGGCCCAAGATCCCAGAAACATCCTACCAGCAGTGTGGACCAACACACTTCATAATAAATATTAAAAACAGTAAGGATTATACAAATACAAATACCATGATCATCTCGTCAATAAAAGTGTGCATGGTAATGTGCCGCTTTAAAACCGACCGACTGTGGAAGTATCTGCTCATTTTAATTACTCAACTACAGCACTAACCAGAAAGCCGAACCCCGAGCAGCGTTAACACCCCTATTTCTTTTACAATGTAATAATACCTTGGAATAACATTTTGCCGTTACCGGCGTCAATTATAGAAGGACAGAAAATTAGGATCGGACGTGGTCTTAGAGATAAGTCTTTGTATATTTAGCTGATTCCGGCTACTACACTTTATACTTTACGCTCGCTGTTGCGCATTTTGCGAGACGAGCTTGACAGGTTCCTTGCCCTAATTCTCGCAGGCAGTCACCTGCTGCAGCTGCGGACATTCGAGCCCATGGGAAAATAAATATTTCACGGTGTCGCTCGGCTGAGCCTGCCGTTCTTCCCTATACTGTAGGCGCCCTCCTTTCATAAAGGATTTGCGGCGACGCTTGCTAGCTTGACTGCTGGGAGCGGCCGCCTGCTTCTTTGAACTTCTCAAAAGCGCCGCCTTCTGAATTTTGGAGCAACTCTTCTTTTCATGTCCACATAGTCGGGTGCTGCAAATATCTCTGAGAGTCTCCTCTTTGCTCTCTTATCAACCAAGAAGCCCATTTTTATACCGTCTTGTATATTCTTTTCGCGTCTTTTTACAATTTTTACTGTAACGGATTAATCAAGAAAGAGCGTAGGCAGAAATGTATTGTAAATTTAATCTATTCCTTCGCAAAGGACCCCTGAACTGCAAGAGTATGGCCCTCTTATGGAATTACTCTAGCATTATTAGTGTTACCTCGCAGTCGATCGCTACGAATATACAGATATGTAGCACAACTTCTGTTAACGAATATCTAAGCCGATATCAGTGAACAAACAAATTGCTGACGCATTGAAGAGTTATAAAAACACTATTTTCCCCTTCGCTGGACGCTCTAAATTTATTACTGAAACAGGCACCAACTACTGCCTAGGATTAACGTCAGAGCGACTTGAGATTCAAAGCGACAGTCGCGCCGCCAAGTGATAGCAGCACACATGCACTTTGATGGCGCGTCTGTCGTGCGGGAGTGCGCAGTCTACATTACCATGCAGCTGTTGGTCTCAGCAGTGCTTTGTCACAACCTGCTGTCAATGGAACATAAATGCTCAAGACGTACGCAGCCTCCACTTGTTGCCGTTAGATGCCAGTGATACACCGGTGATAGATGTGGCCATGGTCCGAGTATACTTGATTCAGAAAAAGGTGCTGAGTCCATTCAGTTTAAAGTTGTCCGGAGAGTTGGATGTCCTAGTGAGGACAGATACACAAGAGGTGCTCAATGATGTTGTCGTACCCACAGGATTCGCACGTGGGGCTGTCGGCCATTCTAAAACGATAGGAGTGAGCATTCATAAACACCACCCCCCGTCACAGCGGTACAGCGACACTGCTTAACCCGTCGCGAGGTTTTTAGTTTAAGCAGTTATAAAAGGGAACAATGGAAAACAATATTCAATGCAGTCATAAACAATAATCGCGTTATGTAAAAAAAGAAGAAACGAAGAAAGAACACATTGTAAAGCACGCAAAAAGGAATAATAAGTAGCAGGTTCTCTTACGTTGATACAAGCCATTTAATTTGGATTTCAATTGCGGTACTCTTCTTTTTTTTTTCATCACGGCAGTAAGTGTTAAACTGCTCAGAGGCGTAAGTAAATGTAGAAAACACGCTTTTAGGTGCAGTAATATTAAGTGAAGCGCAAGCTATTTAAGAAGTATTTTAATTGCCAAGCACGTGCTATAGGTTCTTGTATGCAGCAAGCAAATGTTTATTAGCCGTCGCTTTTGAGACTAAAATTCAACCTGAATACATTTTCAAATATCGGTGGTTTTCTCGGACAGTAGGGATTTTCACGCCACGTTAACCAATAATAGAAATATTAAAAATTCCTATCTGTGATCATTCTTTTTCTGCCTATATAACCTGTCTTTATGAGAAAAGTATAAGTTGTTGCTTTAACGATTCGTCGAGAATAGTGAAAGATTGCTCGAGACGGGAGAGAGGACAGTACTCCACACATCACTACGTGCCTGGTTATTTTCTGCAATGTGGCTGTGTTTAGTGAGCTCTATTTTAATAAGCACACGGACAAGCTGACGCTGTGATGTGGTCTTAGCATTTACTGCATACCGCAATAGTTTGCCTCGTTCACTGCTGAGGTGGGCTAAGTGGTGTGAGCACGTGGTCACAAAACTTCAAAACGGTCTGCGCTTACTTTCGGCTGTGCTTCGTCAAAGCTACGGCGTCAGCGGCGAGGTTCATATGCAGATGCCTGCCAGCTGGGCTTCCTCAATGTGCTATGCTGAGCGTGCAACAATACCTCCACTTTTTCTGTACATCGGCAAAAACGCACGCTTGGGATGTTGGCATTTGCATCTGATAGACAGCCATCTGATGCAATATAACGTATACGTTCGAGGGAGAAACAGGAACCCAGAAGCCCTAGATGGTGCTTGTGCAAGCAAATGAATCGGAATTATTATTATGGAAGCTGACGAGTAGGACGGAAAGAGATCGCTTTAGAGTAAGCTTTCGCGTTCCGGTACACCGAGAAGCCCGCTGTTATTGATGAGTGATGAGTGACGCCAGCGGGATTAAAATGGCAGAAGGCAACCTAATTATGGAAATTGTCACTAAGGAACAATAATACCTAGCCCTATTCTTTACGTTGCTAATTTCAACCCGCCCAATGAACGGCTTCGCAGAATTAAAGCTCTCCCTTCATCGTGCCGGAATATTTCGCTGCGAAATCGTTCCTTGAGGCACGGTCTCCATTATATTGTTTCACTGATCTCTTTGTAAAAAAGAAAGAAAAAATACGAATATAGCTATTGAACTAACATGAATTTCCATTCATTGTCATATTTAATGGGATGTTTGCATCAGAGGGTCGCACCGGCTACTCCTTGTTCCGTAGGAAAAGTTGCAATTCATGACAGATGTTAGCCGACACCAAGCAGTAGGAAGTACACCAACCATGACTTGCACGCATAAGACACTGGGCGCGCGCAGAAAAAAAACAAGGATAGGAAATGACCAAATGATCACTAAAAATATGGCGCTAACAATATTTACACTCCACTCTTACATCTCTCCAACAAAATATGCAAAAATATCAAACATAAAGCACAGTGGTGGGCCAATATTCGAAGTTTTCGAAGAACGAATCGAACAGTGTACGATGCGGTCATCGAATCGAATATTCACTATCCGTAAGTGCGAATATTTTTCGAATAGTTTTCGAATAATTTTCGAACTTCAACTGCGCTCAAGTAAGCATAAAAAGGGAGCACAGCAAAAAATTTCATTCCCGCGGTCATAGTGTAGACATAAAACATCAGAACTTGAGTAGAGGAGCTGGCTACGTCACTTATGTAACCATACTTTCCAAGATCTACAGCAATCATTCGAACTCTCTGAAGAGCTCTGTGCATGAGAAGAAACTACTTATTTGCTCCGAATGCTCCATTCAACGCTTCTTAACGCTTCTTAAACAACGCTTCTTAACGTGCTATGTAATGACAGGAACATGCTAACTTTAAAGATACTGGGATATGAGCATCGTTTTGTATTAATTGTGATAATGGCTACTCATTATTCGAAAACTATTCGGAAAGTATTCCACATTGGATTTGATTCGATTCACTTCTGCAATATTTGATTCGTATTCGATTCGGTCTGAATGATCAATATTCGCACACCCCTAATATACCAATCAGACTGGACAAAAACGTTACATTTGCTTATGTATCTCCTTACACTTGTCGAGCATATAACTGGCCTCCAAAAAACTTACATGAACATGCTGCAAGCTCTTTCACATAGTTGCGGCAAGCTCAGAGCATCAGCAGCCTCTTACTTGCAAGGATCTTTTTAGACGAATACGTACTGGTAATTTGTACCGCACTTATCATAATGGAACTAAGAATGTGAAGCATCGTTTTCAACAATTTTCACATATTCCGCAAAACTCGGTTTAAAGAGCAAGATTTATAACTTTCTCATCGGCGAATGCACTGCAAAGGAGAGCTCTGCTAGTGGCATTTCTGAACATTCTTTGAAGCCTGCAATCTTCGTTTAAATGAAGTTTTATCTTGTTGTATACTTCCATATTTATATCATATGTCTCATTATAGCGTTTAAATTACGGCAGCTAAAGACACATACACAGGACACCTGCTTTAAAAAAAAAAAATAGGTCAGTGTCCTTTAAAGCATCGTTTGCTGAGTTCGGTTTCGCACATGATGACCTGGGGAAAAAAAAAAACGAACAATCGCTGACCGCAAAGCGACGCTTTTACCGATCTTCGCGCTGCTGCATAGAGGCTGATAACAGGAAAATAATAAATAAAAAGAAGCAAGGATCATGACTATTTCAGTGTGCTTGCTGCTCCGAATTACGGAAACACGGCGTCGCTCAAGCGGGTAGCATGTCATAGCATTGATTGCGCTCAGGAGTGCAGCAGGCGTTGCTCGGGCGTAAACGAGTCATCGGCCTTTTGGAAGCGCAGCTAAACAGCATCGCATTGCGTTTCCAGTGTAGCGGAAGGCTGTGCGCTGACCCAGAAAAGAACCTTTTGCGTTGGTGTTATTGATGCTTGTTTCTAGAAGGGTTGTATACAAGTACGCTGAGTCTTTCACGACTTGTTCTTTTCTTTTTTTTCGAATGCATAGCAGTTTTAGCCTGATTCCGAAGGAATTCTGCTCACAGCGGGGTAAGGGCTGCGTGATGGTCGCGTTCTTCAGCGCTGTCTCCACGGAATTTTCCATTGCATGTATACAAGGTTGGCTGCGACGGAAGCGTGTTTTGCTTCGACTCGTACACCGCCAGGCATACACGGCCGGCCACTGATTTCAAGTCGTAACGTCCCATCACGCACGCGGTGAAGAAACGCACGACTACCTCCATTTATGCCCGTAACAAGCGCAGCCAGAATTGCACCCTGAATTCGATATGCTGTGTTTTCGCAGTCGTAGTTTGCGGAGTGCTGGTGGCTTTTGTCTCCAGGTGAAAGCTATTGCTCGTGTTACACGGTGTACAAGGCGCGCTCGCACTTGAGATTGAGTGGAAGCTCTGCATTGGGCGCGCATTACTTGAGAATACGCATGTAGAGAAAATGATACATAACGGCGAGAAAGTAATCTTAACTTTCTTCTTTCAAGTAATTATGTGGCCACATTTTTTCTCTTTTTGTTGAAGATGTTTGTTTCCCGAGACACATATTCCCCTAATTACCGACTCACTCAAATCTGCGGCTATCACTTTGCTGGCGCCTTAGCAGCAAGTGGATATGGAAGCCACACGACTGCACTGCCCAGGAGTGTCGAAATGACCCGCCGCGATGGCGTAGTGGTCTTGGCGTTGCGGTTCTACACCCGAGGGCGCGGGATCAAATCCCGCCCTGGTGGCCGCACTTTGACGGGGGCGAAATGCAAACACGTCGGCGTACCATGCACTGGGTACGAGTTGAAGAACCCCAAGTGGTAAAAATTAATCCGGAGCCCCCCGCTGCGGCGTGCCTCATGATAGCATCTTGGTTTTGGCATGTAAAACCCAGAATAAGATTGTTCCTGAAAGGAGTCCGAGCTACCAACCGTAAGTTATCTGCTGCAAATCTAGGCGGTTGTACGCTTTCGAAAGAAAAAAAATCTAGACATGCTCCGCACTCGTGTGTACCCTTTGGCAGTGGACCGCTCTGTGCGTTCATAAACCCATTCTTCGCGTTTTTGCGATATCGATAGTGAGGATGACCTATGCACGCTGGGTGATGCAGGTGGAACTCCATTACTTCTCAGGATGTCAGAGCTCGTGGGCGGGGCTTTTAGTGGGAGCAGAGCATCAAGCGGCTTTCAACTCCGTCTTTGATTTTGGAAAGTTTTGCTTCATAATAAGTTGAGCTTTAAGTACAAAACCATTTGGCATTAAGAGATAAAGAAAGCCTTCGGGACCAACTATGAAAAAGCGCTCCTTCATAACTTGCGAAAAAGAAACGCCTACAAGTATTTCCTTTATTTGATGGTGGACAGGGCCGGGGGAAAGCAATGTTTCCTATATTGTTGCGGCTGTCGGCATTTTGACAGTTACACTTGAGTTTCTTTTTTACTACGCTGCTTCTATTCAAATGATCTGCATGAGAAACTGAATTTACGCTCTATCTACTCCAGTAGGCGCTAAAATCTTCGCCTAAAGCAGCATATTATTTAAAGTTTACTGTGGAACCTAATCGAACGCAATGACAATTTGTTAATCACGTTTAAGGTAAGCTAAATGCATGAAAGTGGTCACGCTGCAGTACCTCGCTGCCGTTATAGATGGACCGTCTGGAGGATGCACTCTGACTAAGCAAAATGGATGGAATAAATCTGGTTTGATAATAACAGAAAAAGGCTAAGCGCTGACGGGAAATAAAGTTCTTAGTCCGCATATGCTCTTAGCCGCGCGTAGCGATCGATAAGCAGCTACGGTCACTGCCATAGGCACTGCGGGGGTAAGCTTTCCCTGTAAGGCAGCCTAAATAAAGCTTGCTTGCCCTACAAGGCCGCAACACATATTATTAGCTTTAAAAAACATGCGACAATGCTGAAGCCGACCCCGCAGCAGCTGTAGGATGTTCGATAGATCCCAATTACCTGACTTAATTGCTCTTGCCAGCACTGCATTGCGCCTTTAGCCGTAGTACTGACAAAGAAAGAAAAAGGGCTGTTGAGCGATCTGGTGGACGATAGCTAATTTTTACGAACGACTGGGCTCAGAGTGAGAATGATGAACGTGTTCTCTTCTATTTTTTTTTACAAATATAAACTTCTTCTCTGTAATAAATGAACAAAGTATACTGCAGGATTAAATGTCAGCTTTGCTCCATCCCTCTGAGTGCAGTAGGAGAGAGGTTTTGTTCTCTTAAAGAATCAAAGAAGTTCATCTCCACATCATGATAATAGTCAACATAGTTAGCAGAGCCCCTAAGACGACGGCGATGAGTTACGATATGCACAACTCCGCTAAAAAAAAAAAAAAAAAAAAAAAATCTGGAAATGTACCAGCTGCAGCACTAACGAAGAAGAGCCACTTTTCTTAAAGGCGGTGTAGAATGCATAACAAAAGTACACGAGTTTCGTGCTTGTGACTGTCGTTTAGTGTGTTTCAGTGCCATCTTAAAGTTTTGCTCTAAGGATCTAAGTGTTGTAGAATACATACCAATGTTTTTCTTTTTCTCAGTAGAACATTGATAGTGGTGGGAAGCATATGGAAACGTTTAATAATAGTCTCATATATATGACTGATCAATTGTACGCTTTAAGCTAAATAGCCGTTGTTTGCTGTCATCGAGTCAATGGAGAAATTGCAGCAACGAAGCTTCTCATGATTCAAGTTTGGACATCTCCCTTCACAGACTTCCTCTAAAAGGCACTAATTTCTCTTGCGTTACAGTTGTACGGAACTTTTCATGAGCAGGGATGAAAAAAAATAATAGGTGCCTTCCATGCTACCTCAGGTCTTCTGCCAGTTTAATTGTGGCCAGAAGCATTGTTGAACGTTTTGTCCCACGTATTCTATGCTTAAACCTGAGCCGATGACCTACAAGGGGCCGAGTCCTCAGTAAAAAAGATAATGATAAAAAGGCGGCCCTTAATTGAAATAGGGACGCTTTAAATATGCATGCGAAGCATAAAAACAAGGTGCCATAAAAAAGTCGAGCTAATAGCCTACGTAAAATTTCTGCGAACAATGCTTTGTGAGCGAATTAAAGACGTTTACAAGTTCAGGTTTGGGTGCTGCTTTGAGGCATACCACCTCCTTAGCTCCCACAGTCAGCGAGAAGAATGGTTTTCATATAATATGAAAGAGGGGGCCCCGTCTCTTAAGATTAACGAGGCCGATCTTCTTTTGTTGGAGCTAGTTACCATATATTAGCGCTTAGTAAAAGTTCTGACTTTAGGTTACTTCAACACGTGTCCTCAGTGAAGAACGATATCATGGGAAACTCGCTTGGTGTTTCCCGTTAGTTAAGCACCGCATACCTAACTAAAGGCTCAGCCAGATAAACCAATGACCGGCCTTCGTTGAATGTTAGCAACTTCGCCCCTGCTAAATATAAGCAGGTTATCTCAATGCACAAACTGAAGCTACCGTCCTTTCCACACAACATACACGCGCATTCTACAGGCACCAGTACATATTAAGTCTACAATAAATAAAAAAAATGAACCGTAAGTATTAATGACAAATTAAGAGATATAAATAAAGAAAGACTAATCAGAAGAAGCATCTTACATTGCCTCGCGTGAATAACAGAGGTTCATTATCACTGTTTTCTGTCATCACTACGTCCATTCTACAATAAAAAAGAAGGAATTATTGAGGGCACGTCAAGTGCGATGCAGTGCATGCTCAAGTACGAAGCGCAAGCTCCTATTGTTGAGAGCAACGAGAATTGGCATGGGTGGTCCGACACTGATAATTAGAAAGTTAATTGGCAAGTCTTATCTAATTTACCAGATAAATGAGCGGGTATAGAGTTTTCTTTTGTTCGCACTTGTTGGAAGTCTCGTCTTGCAAGAAGTATTATTTCTGCGTGCCTTCAACCTTTCGTTTCAGGAACCTGAATGTCAGGTATATTTGAAGGTATTGAATGTCACGAATATTTTGAAATAGCATTGCATTATGTCATTTCAGCCAGTCTAAACAAACGGGCAAAAAGAAAAAAAAAAGCCGTAGTGGGCAAGAGGACGTCGCAGGCAGAGGAGGAGCACCTCACAGTGATAGTTGGAAAAAAGGCACTCGCTACCAATGTTGCGACTGTAGCCTAACTCAGTGCAAGCTTGGCTACGGAGAGTTATCAATAGAGCATGTGTCAACGCCGACATTCGCTGAAGTCACAGTTTCAGCGTAGCCAAGAAGAGTGTATTGAGAGAAAAGTGGTCGCAGTGATTTCCCTCGGGCGAACAGGGCGGCGAGAGATTCCACTTGCCGGAAAGTGGCTCTTTCCTATTCTTCCGGCACAACGCAATTGGGCGCGAGCCATAGTAAAGAGAACGCGAGTAAGAGTAACGGGGTAAATGTAAATAGAAATGAAAAACAAACGAAGGAGGTAATCTTGCTCTTTGTCCCAAATGAATTTCCGCGCAGAACAACGTGATCGTGCACAAGAATAGCAAATGCGACGGTGTCCTACGCCGGCGGCATATTTATCTAGCGCTTGTACTGTTTACACGTGCGTTCTCGTTATTACCTACGTGCTCAATGTCGATTACCCGCAGGCATCGCCGTTGGTAAAGATATCCGCTGTTACAGCGCAGCTGCGGGAAAATCCTCCCATGGAAAGAAGGCCCGGGTGGGCATGTAAGCAACACGCGCCACACACAGAGTCACCGGACACACGGAGTCCACCATGCACAAAGTAGGCACTGCCGTATACTGTGATAAGGTTGTCTGAGACAATAAAACAATAAAGGAGAAGCCCCAGCATCCATCGATATCACGAGTAACGACGTGCAATGTCCACCAAGAAGTTATTCGACTTGTGCAAATGATGCACAGTGCGTTTGTCTTGAACGGGGCACAAGGCGCTGAAGTGAGAAGTTCCGCATAACGAGTGACGTGTTGTAGTGCTACGCTTCACATTCCTTCTGGTTTATTCAACGAAAAATTGTCGCTTTCTCTATCTTCATGCTTTGAGCGATGCTTCTGTGGCGCCTTTATTAGTCCCCAGAATTTTCCTTGAGAATATGAAGAGCGAAAACTGTCAAGCTAACTTGCTGCGCATTCCTTAACCTTTCTATTTCTTTTCTAAGTGTCTCATCTATCTCTTCGTCTTGGATTGTTTTATTTTGTTGTTATTGTTGTTGTTGACAAGTCTGTTTGCGTGGATGGCGCTGCATCATCTGGCTGTACATTTACTGCTTTGTAATCCAATAAGTATTTATTTTTTATATAAAGTGCGCACTCACTCAAGCGCACGTTTTGTGTGAAAATGCTTGCTTTACGCAAAGATACAATGCGATCAGGTTACCCGTTACCGTTTTAGCACGAAACAGTTCAAACACATAAGGCGACAACCTAATATGCTTGGACGATTGGCAATATAACTATACTCCAGTAGGCGCACCCTACTAGCAGATTGTTACGACTGTCTCACTGTAAACGAAATATCGCAGTAAGCAACAGGGATGGCCGGGTAAGCAAGGCAAAAGAAAGAAAAAGGAAAATGGCGTGAGCGGTTCTATTACGACGGTTTCACCAATGTAAGAAGTGTCCTCGGGAAAAGTTACACGTCTGCATTTTGCTCATGGTTAAAATGCTAGTTCTCAGTGAATAATTTTACCTTCCCTAGGACAATATCACTGGGGGCTTCCAATGGTTATGGTCTCTATAATGAACAAGCTAGTGACTGCGTTCAAACTTGTACTTCCTCTATTGATTTCAATTTCGTCAGGCTTCCGTTGCCACGCAATTTACGACTCGTAGCAATACTACAAATAAAACATCTCAGAAAGGATATATGGTACCAGTTCACGAAAGTTCTCCTACACAAGACCAGTTCCACTATAGGCTGGAGTTCAGGTGCGCGCCACTCACGATAGCAATCGACGTGGTCAAACGAAATGGTTCCCGATGCTAAAAACAAGCAGAGAGCCACTTATGTACGAGTCCTTTTGCAATACGCACGCTTGTTATCGAACACAGACAGGGATTGCTGCGCATTTCCCCTGCGGGTGTTTACCCTCGGGACTCGTAACTACATCGACTGGCTACTTGCTGTCGTGTGCAGAGGCATGCTTGCGCTGTCCGTATCATAATGCCGCGTGAATACCTGCATCACGCTTTCGCGACAGTAAACCCACGGATGCGCACTGCTGTCGACTCTGGGCGCTTGTTTGTTCAGAGCGATAGACAGACCAGAACTACAGCGCTGTTTCTCATAGACTACCTCCTTGTCTGTCGTCACGGTGTTTTGTTCCCGCGCCTTTGTCGTGGGCTCCACTACCATCTTCAGCAGTGCTCCAGCTTCGTGCGTGCATTTGTCTGGAGTTTTCGACCAGGGGACTCCCGGACGCCCAGCTGCCCAAACACCTTCAAATAGACTAAATAGAGTTAACCATTCATTCATTCACCGCGTAGTGAGATTTATTCCTAGCGAACGCGCCGCCTTTTCCACAGAGCGTCTCCTGGCTATGTATGTCTGACTGAGGCCAGTTATTTGTTTAGTTCTGAGACACAGAGACGTTCTCTGTTTTTGCGGGCGCCAGACGCAACGTGTCATTTCTCTATCACAGAGAGTCGAAGAAAAGGAGTGGTGCGCTCTTGTGGGAGAAGATTCTCCTGTGTTGTTAGCTCGTAACTGACTATATTTGAGTATCTTGTCCGAAGGCGTTCTATTGCCCGTAATCATTCAGTGCGCACAACCATGAAGAATTGTGCTCCCAGTCCAACTTACATTAGCACAGAGAAATTTATTTCCATACGCACATGCAAACGCAGCCTATAGAGATTTTCAAGATTTTCACTGGTAGGAGCTAACTTCTATAATAATTTGAACGTCGACGTAAGAGCAAATCTTCAGAGATGTATGCCAGTCTGAACAAATGTTGCATCGAAGAGACCGAAGCTGTGTAGGCGACTTTTTGTGCACTTCGTCGTATGTACTAGGACTATATTTGCGGGTGGTTCTTATCGATTATCCATCACCACCGTCGTCTGTGCCCTCTCACCGACAGCCTGTTCATACGGCCACTTCGGAGGCTCTCGAATAGTACCGCAGAAGTCATACTACTGCAGCCGTATGATCTGTTGGCTGACCTGCTACATGGAGCCGGTGAAACGCAAATTGAAAACCATAAGTTCTAGATCACTGGCTAAAAAAGAAAAAAAAAACCACGATGAAGTTTGCCTGTTCGAATGAGGTATACGCAATTGTTAACTTTAATTTTTAGTGACTGATAATTACGTTTCAAATGTTATAATGATTGATACAGTTGCTGGCTCTTCTTTGATTAACATTTGATACCAGCACGCAACCGCACGTCGTCGGCGCAGAGAAACAGTTGTGCACGCCCCCTTAACAGCTTCGCGGAAAGAAATATTTAGGACTATATTAATTCTGAACCGAACTATATGTTACCGCTGCAGCTGCTGCCGGTGTGTGCCCTAGGTCCAGTGAAACCAGCCATGAATAAGTTTGCAAGCATATGACATTAAATCTGAGTTGCCTTTGAAAAAACAGCACGTTTCGGGAGCATGAATCAGAACACAAGAACAAACATTCTGCCAGAAACCATCGAAGATGATCGTCATTACGGAGAATTGGGCAGTCATGCGCACTTATCTATATCACATGCGCACTGCCAAAGTTCTATTTTCGGGTACATACCCAGCGGCACATACCCAGCCACCCAGTTTAATTGTTTACTAGGTCTTAGCTGCTGCAGATAGGCAAGAAAAAAGCTCACTTTATTATACTCGGAGTGTAGTTGTGATTGCCTTCAGACATCGCATATCCAATACTGCACACGCACAGGGTAATTCTTCCGGGGTGACTATCTTCACGGCGTGATCGCAAAACATGGCGCACGCGTGGTGCGTCACGTCGTGATGGAGCTAACGAGCTGAATAAAATAATCCAAACGTCCGTTGTCGTAGATAGGGAAAGCAGGAATCACGTTTATAGAAGGACATCGCGAGCCTGTCAACGCTACGAGATGCGCGTGCACACCTTGACCGTACGGTGTTGTGGCCCAAGGTCTGTAGTTTTCATGCAATACGAACTCTAAGTTCGATTCCGAGAGCCATCAGTTGTTCTGTCACTGCGTCGCCGATAATGTCCTCCGATTAGTTGACAAGAATGATTTCATTGAATCCATTCATTGTGGCGAAGTTTGCTTGGAGGCCTAGTTATTCGAAAGGAGGGGAGGAGGCGGAGATCAAGAATCACCCATAGCGATTGCAGTGTCCTTGGCATGAGCGGCATTTCGAGGCACGTGCAATCCAATACATCAAGCAGTTAATATCGCAGGTGAGAAATTGGCTGACGAATTGGAAGCCGATGCGCTCCCAGAGTATGAGGTGAATCGTCCCGCTGGCGCTATTGCTGTCGCTCGAACCTAACCTTTGCAAGATCTCGTTCTCGTCCTTGGTGCAGTTGCAGTCGAGCGTATGCTCTCAACGATATATGTCGATTTTTGCGGTGTCGGGAAACTGTAGAAATCGTGTTTTTGCTTCATGTTGATGATGACGATGATTACACAAAACAGGGTGGTGGCGTATGGGAATAAGATCGTTCTTTTAAGCTTTCTATGATATTCATATCTCTAAAAACCCTTAGATACTAAGCGGCATTGTTTGCAATACAGAGTTCGTTTCATTGTATGTTTCGCCTCCTTTGCACCATATATCTTAGGGCCGTCTCATACTGGACTGTACCAAAGATTACTTCATGTTTCACCTACAAGTCCGTAAATACTATCGCTGGATGAATACACTGGATGAAGAACGTGGTGCGCCACGTAGTGGTGGAGCTGACAGGTTGAAAAAGTTTACCCTAACATATTTGGTTGTAGACAATGAAATCAACAATGGTCTTTATTCAGGTTGATTTCAAATCTCCTCCCTAATTGTCACATAGACTGAGAGAATCACTCGTGCAAGCGTAACTATATATGCTTTACTTACTACTGCTCCAGATTATTCAGGCAAGAGTACACTTCAGAAACAATAGAAAACTATATGCAAAAAATACATTGGCCTATACAAGGCTACACCTTTATTGAAGCAAGCAGCAAAATAATTAAAATCGTAGCTCAGTATAATATGCCTTCATAATTCCTGACTTGAAGACGAAGACTCCGACGCAATGTCCTCGGGCAAAAATAAATAAATAAAGCAGTCCAATAATGAATGCATTGACAAAGGGAAAAGAAACCAGCCAACAAAAAAGAAAGACCCGAACAACGAGTCAAATAAACGCTGATGCACAAGCGACACTTGACTGCTCTGTTCATGCTTGTTCTAGATCGTAGATCTCTAAAAGTGTAATCTCTCTTCGGACGGACTCAGAAGCGTGCCTCCTGAAACGATTCACAGCTCCCACGTTGTAATATCTATGCAAAGCAAGCAAACCTTCTTTCTGCACGGCTGCTGTACTTCCTGCTTCGATGTTTCCTTCCCGACGAACAGCGACGTTCTGTATTTCCTACGGAAAAAGAAACATTCGTACGCAGGTAAATTAGATTCTCATTGTAAATACTTAGAATCGCTCACTAAAGCTAAGCACTGTCTTGTTTTGAAAGCTCTTTTGAGAGCCTGTTCTGGCGTTCAGGTACATCAGCTGGAGGCTAGGTTACGTTTTCCAATGTCTCACTCGGTCTCCGAGCCTCGTCTCTAAAAAAAATGCTAGGATCCTCCACTCTTATGTGCAGAAAGCGAGTTGACGATATTCTGCTCCAAAAATAGATTGCCGTTCGGAAACAAAATAAAACGTAATTCTGTTTAAAATCGCAGAGCATGACGATTCCCAATTGCCGTCTAAATGAAGAAGCCCCCCTAAGGGAATTTCCCGCCAGTTTTCCCACACAGCCAACGTCGCAAGCGGACAACTCGGACTATCGCGAAGCTGTGCCAATATTGCGAGTACCTTACCTATACAGCATTCTATAAACCAAAGGCAAGAAAAAAACTGTTCACTGAAGTACCACCCAAATATTAACGAGTATGCCAGTCACTTTCTACATGCGCTTGTCGCACGGTGACGGGCAATAGCGCGGAAACAATATCTGAAAAGGCGCTGTATTGCTGCAGTTTAATAATGATTGTTAACAGCTTCGAAGGGAGCCTTTTCCCGAAGGACAGACCAGGATATCGAACTCTCCAGCTAGTAAGAACAAACAAAATCGCAATTAGGTTCAATGAAAGTTTTGGCTACACAATGCTATTACGTGTTATAGCTATTTTTCAGAACTGAATCATCAGTTAGGCTTCCTATTTGGTTGTGCCTCTCTTCGCCGATAACTGTAATGACAGCCGAGCTCGATGAAATTCCATCAGGCTAGGCTCACATTTATTGAAAGGTTGAAAACAGATGGGAATTCGAGTGCGCACTTTAATGTTATAGAGCTACTCATTTATAAGTGATAGAAATGCCTTCAATTGGCCACTCACAATACAACGTTCCTAGAATAGTGGTGATAGTTAACGGCGTAGTTACCGCGCTCTGCTTGATGCACCATGAACACGAGCACCATATGCAAAGGTTCAGTAGCATTTGTGATGTCACTGGCAACCCTACCTGTTAATCGCTGAAAACGACTCGTGAAGCATCGTGATGTCATTCGACAGACCGTGCGCGCTACGTGACGCCGAACAGAACATGGTCACAAAGCTCGGTAACATATGTGTGAAATTCCATCCAACATAAAAGCAGTCGAACTCAGCAAAGGGTTTTTTCCCTGGACAAGAACCAATAACACAGCACACAGAAGTTGTTTCGTTCAGACGAATGTGCTTCTTAAAATCACCGAGCTAAAAAGGCGTTTACGCGAAAAAGAGTAAAAGGAGGGGGGAGGTTTAACCGACTTCTCATATATGTGATTGTCCATTTGAAGCTCGAAGTGTTGCTATTGCCGTTAGCACAAAGATGACATGGCCTTTGAAATGTTATTGTACACACTACACAAGACAACGTCTAAGATTTGTGACCCAGCTGAAACTGAGAGGAGAAGCAGTGTTAATAAAATAGGAAAAATAAATTTGCATTTTCAGTATGAGTGAAATAAGTTAACCGGAGGCATACTGCTTCCGATTTCTGCAGTAAGATCTCATTTAACCTTACCTACTTACGACATTACCGTACAATTAAGACTGGGGTCGATTTCTGAAAGTTCACCCTTGTAAGTGCTCTTTGTCATTTGCCGTCAGCCTTCTTTTAATTAGATCTTGATGAAACGACGGAAATAGGAGCATAGTATAACAAAGCTTCTGACATGTGCTGTGGATGACGGTACGGGAGCGTTTTGCATGGCGCGAGTCTCTTGTCAGGGTTGGGCTCAACTTTTGCGGCACTGACAAGATGGCCGAGAACAGTAATCTGGAGACGTTCAAAGTGGCACTTGGACAAGTTGAGTTGCAGACCGGCACGTCGGAAAACAGCAAGAATGAGCAACAGACGCGTAAGGTGACTCGCAAATGTGGGCGAAAAAACTACCAGTTGTCTAAATAACATAGACAAGTGGACCATTTATAGCCGCGGAGTAGAGAGTTCATCACTCGCTCGAAGGTTGTCGAGGCATTACAAAGGCCGAAAGGCATCACCTTGAATTCATAAAGGCCGTCCGGTGTTAAGAAAGCGGTCATTTTGCGCTCCATGCCATCTACAGGGACCTGCCGATACCCAGAGGGAAGGTCTATGGAGGAGAAGTACTTGGCTCCGTGCAGGCAGTCCAATGCGTCATCAATACGTGCAAGCGGGTAGATGTCTTTGCCCGTGGTCTTATTGAGATGTCGGTAATCGACGCAAAAGCGCCAGTTACCATCCTCGAATGTTCGATGACCACTTTAGTCAGCATATTGTCCACCTCAGACTGTATAACTTGACGTTCGACATGTAAAACGCGGTACGGACGTCGGTGATGATGGAACTTCCGCATCTACGGATCTCTCGCAATCATCGATAGGCGAGATATCAGCCAGTGGCCTCTCGGGATAACCTGCGCGAAGTAGTTACAGTTGAGGAGAGGAAGTCTGGTTCAGTGACGCGGACGGTTTACGATGCGGTAAGTGTCGATAAACACCACCACTGTCGATAAACGCTGGAATGTTTATTGCGTAGGCCAGGATGTCAATCAAGTTTCGTCTGGTCAGTAAAATGAGCAGATGATTTTTAGGTTGAATCGTCATTGCAGCATCACTTCCGGGAGATGCAGCAATTTGTTTTCCGGAGAAGGGCGTCGGAGGTTCACTGAGGGCGGCGATGACGAGCCTGCGGTGATAGGGACGACGGCCGACGAGCTGGTGGCGAACGGGATTGGTGACGGCGGAATGATGGCGAGGCACCGTTCCATATAACAGTCGTGTCGGCGTTGGGCGTTTCCTGGTTCAATAGAGGCTGAAAACGGCGTAGGCTCAGTCCGAAACGGTAATAACGATAGGTCGGTCGTGGCAGTGAAGCAGGGATATGGTTGCTGCAATGGCGGGCAATGTGGCCGATTCTATGGCAGGGAAAGCAGATTGGTCGATCTTCTGCAGTTCACCATTCGGCAGAGTTTCGGTAGCCCGGAGTGTACCACTGGCTAGGCGAAGGATATGGCACATCAGATAGTCGCGAAGTTGCAATAGAGCAAAGGGAATGAACTCCGAGATTTTGGAATTCTTCACGGACTATTGCTTGAACAAGTGGTGCCGTGGGCAAGTTGTTCGGATCACCGACGCGTGGACAAAGGGTGGCAGGTGACACTGCTTCAATTGCGCGCCAAAAAATTAGTGTCGCGTCGTCTGAAGTCAATAGTCGCTGCATTTTGCTGCCTTCGCATGAGGAAGTCGCAGTTGTGTTTGGCAAGCGGGCGAACGACGTTGCAATGCGGCGGCTCTTTGCCTGATCAAAGCTTTGACACTTCTTGATAATATCGCCGACTATCGCACAACTCATACACATTAACAAGTTGAAGGCATCGCCAGCGGTGCCCTTCAAAACAAAGCCAACCTTGTGCGATTCGCAGATGTCACTGTCAGCCTTGCGGCGCAGAGCAAGCACGTCCTGAGTGTAACAGACGTACGATTCCGTGCACGTTTGCGCACGAGTCACTAGGTCTTTCTTAGGGGCGTTCTTCTGCCCGAATGGACGGCCAAACAAGTCCTTCAGTTTCTGTTTACAAGTTTCCCAGTCCGTAAGCTCATTTTCGTGTTTTATTAAAACACACACTCGCCGTGCCTTGCAAGAAGAACATCAGGTTGGCCAATATCCCGGTTGCATCCCATCTGTTGTGGGTACTCACATGCTCATGCATGGCGATCCAACTATTCTCGATCTTTCGCTTACGCCAGGACAACGGTTTGGATTGTCGCCGCCTCCTCCGTCACGATTTTAATACCGAGGTGAGGACTGCTGCGGAGCTCCGTGGTGTCTTTGGGCTACCCCGCACCTCCGCCAAAATGCCACGGTGCAGAATTAGTGATGCGTAGGTGTGTTCAAAAGTATATACAAGTTGCAGCAACAATGCGCGCACAAGATGACTGCCCGAACCAGCCACACGCTGTTCTCGACAAATCGTCGTCTTTGTTCACAGTCACACTATGCCCCGCTGTGCCGTAACAATATGTTCAACATCACAATAAACCCACGTCTAATCTTACTAGCAGTTTTGGCAGAATAACTTGGGCGATAAAATTTAGTCAGTAACATGGCATGCTTAATCGCTTTTTTTTTCTTGCTCCGAAATTTTCTTTGCGCATTTGCGACAGACTGCGAGCGTCTAAGCCTGCAGTTTCGGTGTCTAAAGAAACGAAAGCGTGTTATCATTATATTTTTTTACTTAGAGAGCTTCAAGATGAGATGAAAAGCGTTACGCCCGAGTCGGCAAAAAAAAAAAAAAGTCCGTGTTTCTTTCCCCACTCAAAGTACCGAAAAGAGAAAAAGAGAGAGAGAAAAAACAGAACTAATATATTGCACTGAAATACAAAGGCAGTGGTGAAAGCCGCATTTCATCTCAAAAGAAATGTCTGCGCGTAGCGCGCTCACTTGTTAATCTGATCCGACCTTATCAGTATTCCGTTGAGACATTATTAATTAATTAATTAATTAATATTTCCTGGGATTGAGCCAAATGAGTGATTTTTTTTCAATGCAGTGTGATTTATAAATGTCACAAAGCTTTACGAGAAACAAGAGCGGAACGCCGAAAATACGACTCGTCTCAGTTCGCAGTCAATCATAGCCCAATGAAGTGATCCGCAAAACAGGCATTTGTTCTTGTTGCATACAGCATGTGAAAGCCCCGGGGCTCTAATGATCGAACGCCGTCGGGGTTTTCTTATTAGGAGCAAAAGGACGTCGGTCAGGCTGCTCTTGTCTTGTCCTGTTGTACGAACGGGGTTTCTATTCGAGCTATTTGTCTATACATGAATAATTACCCCTTGTTTAAGCTAATGTTTGAGTTTGCCGTACGCTGCGTACCATATAGATGATACGTAGTTTTGACATTTGTATGCACGATACGACTGATTAAATTTATGAGCGTTAGAATGCATTTCTCTGCGTCCGTGTTATTCTTTTTCTTCTGGCGTCTGGCTTTATTGCGTTAAATTCGATACTAAGGGCTCAGCAAGAGAGAAATAAATTATTGCGGCTTGATGAAAATTTCCATACGTTATTTCTTCATAAGGTGCGCCTAGATCGGTATAATAGATGCAGCAGCATTGAGACGTAAATGGCTATGTCTGACCTCTCAGCAGCTTGCTAAAACGAGCGTGATAAATGGTTCAACATCAAGAGATAATTCAATACCTGTATTTCGGCGCGTCCAGCGCCCCAGGCGCAGTTGAGTGGAACCACTCCATCGAGATCATCATCATCATCATCATCATCATCTTGGCTACGCCCACTGTAGGGCAGAGGCCTCTCCCATACTTCTCCAACGAGATCGTATATCGACAGTTTACAACAGAAAACGTGCTACTTCTCTCTACCGAACTCTCAAAGCCCTGTTGCATGCGGCGATACTGCGCAACCATGGGTGTCATCTAATATTCATGGTTTTCTGCGGATCGTGTTCAATTGATACGGTTTTGTCAATAGATGCGCTTTTAACATATACTTCGAAGCATCACTGTATTATTGAAGAAGCTGAGATGCATTTGTGATGTATACATACATCACAAATAATAGATCATTCTGTGGTTCAACAGCGTTGAACCACAGAATGTTATACAAAATAGAACAGAATGTTATACAGAACCCAAAAAATGTTATACAGCCTTTTCGTTCAGGGTGCAACTTTTGCACGTTTGAGGCTCGATGATCTGTTTGGCAGAAGAAACAAATATCTGCCGCGTTGCACACTTATTATTCCGTGGTAAATCAGAAAAGCTGGTTATCTGCCGTCGTCGGAAATGTTGTTTAGGTTGGTGCAAAGTTATCATTTTAGAGGCCGTGAGCGTGGCTCGGTGGTTTTATAAAATAAATATGGCTGGAAGTTATTCAGTTATGTTCAAGTTTTCTTCCCATTTGCACAGTGTGGATGTGATACGATAGTCACAAACTTCGCGGCTGCACGAACCACGGTGCGAAACCCCGAGAGAAATCGAGGAAGTGAAATGAAATATTTCTTACTCTATTTCCCGGTACATAAATAGAAAATAGTCAGCAGTACAAGACACAGACACACATTGTCGATGAATCTGCTAGATAAATATTTCAGGATTTCATTAAGGAATAATAATAGAAAAAGTCAGTGGTTGACATAGCGTTACTAAGAACACAATTTATGAAGGTACACGAAAGCTCACTGACAGTGCACTTCATTGAGATTTCTATGGATGTGTCAATGATTTAATAAAGGAGGAATAAAACATTATTCAGCTTTCCTTTTGGAATGTTCTCTCGGGAGAAATATTGTTGTAATCAAGTATATTAACGCAACATCTTATTTTTCGACGCATGATTGAAATCGGTACAGACTTCGGAAAACAGTATTGGCCAAGTGGTGCTTTGACGCATGTTATGTGTCCATACCGGACTTTATAGGTTGAAGTGTCAGTATGTCCATATCGTTTGCTCTAATAGCATTATTATAATACAATTTATCTTGAAAGCATAAAAATCGCACACAGTGATAAGATTGAATGATGATGGAAATTATGATGATGATTGGGAAAAAGATTTTTCGGTGAGTGCTTATTAGGATATGTTCGCAACATGACTTAATATGCCGCTCCCTTTCAGGTTAATGTCAATTCTTAAACCCAACTATTTGACGGAAGCAATTGTTCGAATACAACGGGCTCTAATACAGTAGGTATGTAGAGATCAGTGTTTTTTATTGTCATAGATATGGCTCAAGAAAATTTTCAATAAATTTTATCACCTTGGTTACACCGAGATAGAAGCAGCACAAATCCTCCGGACGCCGGGAGGCGAGTGTCTCGCGGGGGACCAGGCGGCGCACGCCGCGGCTCGAGATCATGCACGCCGGACCATCTCGGACACGCAGAGAACACGGGCCAACGACTATGACGAGGATGATGATCGGATATCGAAGATGTACTCGGATATCTTGGCGCACTACAGGAAGCAGAGGCGTCGCTACCCGCCCGCGCATAAGACGATGAGTAGGCAACAAGCGGTAACCTGGAGAAGACTCCAGGCTGGAACCTACCCGCATGGAACACTGCTGCACGCCATGTATCTGGACACCTACGGGCGAGACTGCAAGTTCTGCCCGCCGGACACGCCCAACACATTGCGCCATATGGTGCTGGGGGGCAGGAATAACCGAGAAGTACCACCGTCATCATCATCCCCAGGCGATAACATGCAGAAAGAAGCGGATTCAGAGGAAGAATTGGAAGACAAGTGGGAGGCTCTGCTGGTGACGCAAGACCCTGACAACCAGCTACGGTTAGTGAACAGGGCTCGGGCGGCGGCAGCGAGCCATGGTTACTTGGACTAAGGAGGCCACCCACCCTTGGGCTCAATATGCCTGGTCTAACAATAAAGTTTATTTCTTTCTCTCTCTTGGTTCACGCCCATTCACAACTGTTATAAATCAATAAAATTCGTTGTTAACAAAAATATAAACCGAATAATGCATGTGCAAGCGCCGAGAACGTTAGGACCCTATAAAGGCATTTCGAATAGAATATTCACTGACAACTTCAAAAGATCTACAAGATTTCATGCATCAATCTTGACCCTTTTATCTGGCGTCCAAAGTCAATTCACAGAATAATGTCCTATTTTCATATTGTTTTTTTTTCCACGTTGAAATAATCACACGAACGGTGACAGACAATACCATTGCTGTAGTGTTGCGTAAGTTTAAGACTTCAATACTGTGAGCGCTGCCTCGAATGCTCCTCAAATGCACATATCAGAAATTGTTCATGTACAGGAAATGATCCGGAGGTGTGAGATAAGTCATTAGCTGGCATCTTCACGTTTTACTTTAGTGTATGGGACGAAAACAGACTTCTCCCTTTCCCGCTCTCCGCGCATAACTCGGCGTTTACAGAGCATTCTCTGGAATTCCAATGAGGTAATTTCGTGATGGAAGCCGTCGTCGCCGACGCATGCCGTCTCCGCGGCGCCATCCATGGCTTCGCTGCTGGGCTCCGTTTCCCTCGTTCGTTGCCTCATCTCGTTCGTGCGTTCTAGAAAAATTGAAGCGCTGTTCGCGGTTTCTCTTCCTCTCCCTCGGTCTCCTCTCTGGCGGAGGAGACTCGGCGCCTCTGCATAGCCTCATCAATGTTAGAGCTGTTTTAAGCGAGTGAGGGACCGCAGGTTGATGCGCAGGCGGCGTCAGTGGCTTGCGCACTAGCACGCGCATGCCGACGCATCGTGAAGACGAGACCTGCAGATATATAGAAAAGCACGTCGCACTTGCCGCGCAGCACTAGCCACTTGTAGCTCCGATTCGCTGCCTTGGTCTTGCAGAATGGAGAATTGCGCTTTTTCTCCGATCGTAACTATGTCGACGATATTATTCAGCGTCATTACTCTATATTGTTTGCGACTGACGCCTATGACTTGCCCGTTCGTATATTTTATTCTTTCTATGTTGTTTCTTTTTTTTTTAAATAATACACACCCTTCCCCCTTTTTGTCGCGTCAACAATGTATCTGCCGTGGGCTGTGCTCTCATGGTGTCACAGAAGCGTCAGACGTAAACAATTATGGCACGATTGCTGGAGAAAATGCTGACAGCGTCATTCTTTTGAAATTTTTGTTTCATAATTTTCATTCCTGCATCTCTCCAAGCAATCTGTTCGTTTTATATAGCACGTGCGGAGCCCATGCTCTGGGCCACTCAAGAAAGAGAAAATACAACATGCGAGGAGTGGGCCAAAGAGTGTCCCGACTTCAGGCGCTATGGCAAGGCGCTGTGTTGACGCATAAATCCTTATTTGCGGTGGGCGAGGAGAATGAAGAACAACGCACTCTACAGGGGGACTGGCGCTGCGAGGCACGAGCGACTGATCGCGTCTGCGTGGATGGCAACGTCTGTGCTGCGCTGTGCTATACGTATAAAACCTTGCACATCCCTGTTCGTTCTGTTGGTGTTAAGAGGCTTTCTTGTGTGTTCTGTTCTCGTGTGTGTGTGTTTTGAGACGTCATTTCCTGCTGGATCAATGCGTAAACACGCTTGGTCTGCTTTCAGAAACCCTCCTCACTCTGGCCTTTAACAAGTCGAATGTGTATCTGACGTTAGGTTGGCTGGCGCATATAGAGGGCCTACAGCTATGAACCCCGATAACTATTTGAGTCAAAATAAATGAGAGGCTAAAGTGCACAACTATCTCTACCTGAAAAGCGTGGAGACAGAATGTACGGAGGAAGAGGTAGAGAAAGTTGGCAACCAAATACAGGGTAATTGAAAGTGTAAATAGCCAACAGGGAGTCATAAGGAAGTGGGGGAGAGAAACCGAGACAGTGAGTTGGGTGCAAAGAACGGAAACAAAAAAGCCCATGCAAATTTAGAAGAAGGAGAACAAACAAATTAGATGGGAAAATATATACGATAACACGAAGGGAAGCACCTAGCTATATGATGTTCGAGCTGCTTACGTAAGGATAAAATCATACCTGAAGAAATATTTGCGACTTAATGAGGCATGTATATGCTGCAGCAAAAATCCGGAGACCACTCAGCACATCCTAATGGAATGTGAAGGGATTCACCCAGTGAGGTCACGCACACCTTCCAGAAGCAGTTGTTTTTAAAGTGCAGGTAAGCACCAACCGGTCAGCAGTTGATGTAAGCAGACACATTGACACGACAGGACCCGTTACAGGCGTAGGTAACGGTACAAGGTAGAGAGGTTCTGAAGAAGAGAAAATAAGATTAAAGAGATGTATACAAAAATGCTAGAATGGAAGACATGCACAACCTATACCTGAGTAACTCAAGTAGGCTAGATGACTATTTGTCACCGCCCCGTTTCAAATGGAATGCCAGTAGGTCATCATCATCATCAGTATGGTCTCCGAAACGAGAAGCAAGGCGCGCTGGTGCTTGGAAACGCTGCGAATTGTTCCCTGGCTTGTGTCGCTCACTCAGTGGCACATACTCAGTGACCCAAGTTGGCGAGAGATTCACTGAAGAGCGACGCATACCCAGTGCATTCATGGCGGAGCTCGCTAAAGCGTTGGTGTGAAAGGCGCTCATTGAAAAGGGGCACCTACCCAGTGCAATTGTGGCGCAGCCTGCTGAAGCGTCAGGTTGCTGTCCTTGAGGAGCACTCATGACATGGGCTCGATTCCGCAAAGCATCGAAGAAATTTAAGGGATCTTTCTTGTGATTGTAGGGCGGCCCATTCCCAGTGGCACACACCTAGTTACCCAAGTTGGCGTGAAGGACATTCATTGAAGAGCGGCACACACATACTGGCACATACCTAGAGCTCCAAGTCGGCGTCACTGAGTTTCTTCGAATAGCGGTGCTTGTACAGTATCGCGTCCGCGGTGGCAGTGTGCACATTGCCACGCACGCACGCACGCACGCACGCACGCACGCACGCACGCACGCACGCACGCACGCACGCACGCACGCACGCACGCACGCACGCACGCACGCACGCACGCACAGAATGCTGACGCATTAAAGAAATGTAGGCTAAAAAGGCGGGTGCTTTGTTCGTTTATTACTCGCTTATTACTAGAGTGTAACGTGGTGCGAGAGGGATAAGAAATAAACTTTACGAGAAAGAGGACGAGCTATGGAAAATGCGCCTTATAGATAAAATAAATTTAGCGGCGGATGAGGCTTCGAGCAGCGGATGTCCTACTTTCTTGCAAGCCCCGCCTTCCAGTTTATGCAAATGCAGTCGCCTAGAATTAGGCAGAGTGAGATATGTGTTATTGGTTTTCCCAGAAGGAGAAACTCGTTTGCATAAGAGAGCCGCCGGCACCGTGCCCACGCACTCGAACGCCAAGGAAGCGCCGACTCGGTGCATGACTTGACTCCCTCAAGGTTGCCAAACTGGTCGCCTCCGGCTGCGTAACGATGACGGTGAAATGTTGACACGAGTGCTGCGCTCGTATTTGTAGCACACGCTGAGAACCTAGAAGCCCACATCCTGTTGAGTGACAAGGTCCCGTCATCCGATTCGCAAGCCTGGCCAAAAAGTATGTTGGCACAACGTGGACTACCAGGGCATCAGCAGCTTTAATATAGCGATACGGTTGCGCGCAGGTGTTAAGGTGAGCTTTCGGTTCATTGAAGAAAGGATAAACGTGCACTGAAGAAAAATAAGTTAAGAGAATCGGGCAACATGTTTCTTTGTTTTTTTTTATACCACACTGTTTGCCATAGAGCAAATTATTCCTAAATAAATGCATGGATGCCTCCTTTGTGAAGAAGCAGCATAAGTGGCCCGTGGAACTTGTTGTCCATAGTTAACTGTTCGTAGTCTGTCGGCTGGTCAGCCCGTATCATAGCATATCTAAGGATTTTCGCTCTTGTGGTCTTTGTACCTGGACACATCCACACCAGATGGTGAGCATCTCCTGCGGACATGGGGGGAGGGGTAAGGGGGGAAGACAGAGCATACAAGGCGCTCTTTATGCTTTTCAGGTTCTGGGCCAATTTTGACCAATCCGACGTAATCGGCACGACGTGAATTGAGAAGAAAGCCAACCAGCCAACCATCGCGCGGCTTGAAATCATACTCGACAACAATGAAGAAACCCAAAAGGTGGTTCTTTCGAGTCGCTGAAAACGGGATGCTGGCATTGAGGCCTAGCTGTGCTTGAGAGATTGGACGAAGGGAACAGATAGAAGCTGGCGACGGGGCGTGAATGCGTAGGTTTTAGTAAGAAGTCGAGCGAGTGGAAACACTCATCACTCTCACGCGACACCGGCGCTAAGCTGTTTCCAGCCTCAAAAGTAACATGAGTACGCCAGTTTAGGATGAAGGTATAAGCGTATACCGCATGGCTCACTGCACATGTCATGAGGCTTTCGAGCGAAACATCGGCACAAACGTGCAACATCTTTTTAACTTCCCACTGGACATATGAAACCACAAGGACCCGATGACTGTTTGACTTACTTTTCAGCGAACGCCGTGCAGCATCGACGCGTTGTCCGTCTTCTCGCTGCTTCGTCGACCCCGTATCGGGGCGCTTCCGGATTCGATCTCGGCACGGAAACAGCACGACGATCAAGAATGGTTTTTGCGGTGCAAGCCGCTTCTGTTTCACTGCGTTACGACGCCAAGACGCTCGGTGAAGACCGTTTATCAAAGCCGGGAAAAAAGAACAATGAATAGATCGTAAACATGCTGGCTCACTTAAAATACATCTGTGCGTCACAGCTCCGAGAGATAGCAATGGCAACACAGATATAAAAGACGAAACTTCAAGCCTTCTCTTTCTAGAAAAATGAATATACTGGCTGGAATATTGTATTGTTATACTATTGTATTGGAGCAATGTTATATTCTCAATGTGTTAGTACTTTTGTCGTTTTTTGCAAGATTATAAGTCGTCATTATTACTTCGTAATCGAAGCATGTACTGTAATAATGCTTATCGTAATAATAATAATAATAATAATAATAATAATAATAATAATAATAATAATAATAATAATAATAATAATAATAATAATAATAATAATAAATCTTATATTATTATTATAACCACACTTAACCTTACAGCGATCTCCAATTGCCCTGCAAGTTTCCTAATGTCCTCACACTACACTAATCGCTTGCCACCCTCAAGTTCCCTTTTCTTCTCTTCATAAATACTCCGTTTATCTAATATATATGCCACCGATTACTTACTCTTCGCACTACATGACCTGGCCAACACCACTGTTTCCTCTCAAGCGCAACTATAGAATGCCAAATCATTTTTCTGATTAGAATCACAGCCATATTTTTTCTCCTAATCTACACCCTCATCTTTTCTCTTAACGTTGCGGCTATCATATTCCGTTGCACCGTTTGTTGAGCCATACTTTAAGCTTCTTCTGGAGTTTCTTTGTTGTCCTGTAAGATCTAGCTTCATAACTTTATACTGGTAGAGTAGTACAGATTAACAGATTATATACGTTACACTGCTCTGAGTAGTTTAAGCTAGGTATCCTCACGTAACACCACGGTTCCTTGTAACATCACGGCTGCCTCGAGCATTAGTCACCTGTAATTACGCGCTCGCAGCCTCAGGTAGCTTATATATATATATATATACAAAGAACAGCGTACCTCGTAGTGTTCTCCCATCCAGTAATCACTTTCTCTAGATTTCGTGACTGCTAGGTCAGTGAGGCAGGTTAGGAAACGGCACCAAACTGAATCCTTTACAAAATTACTCATTGTGTTCACAATTGTTTTATACCTCCAAATTTACCAACCCTATGCAACAGATTGTCCTTGACTTCTCATTTCAAACGCATGGTTGGAATACTTCAACACCGCTTTGTATTAGCCCCAAAAAACAAAAAAAGAAATGTTGCGTAAACTTTATCTTTGTAGGTCACAAGAGTGGTCTTAAAAGGTAACCTTTAAAGTAACATAAAAATAGAAACCAATGAAATGGTCAAACTTAAACTAGAAGAAAGTGTTTTGAAATCAGCAATTGTGCTACGCCAACAAGCGGAGAGTGCAGAAGGGCATTAGCCAGCTCGGTGGCTATCGAGGTTCACGACACCGCGATAGAGACTGGCTCTTAGCTTTCCTCGAAGCTACCGCCCTCCTGAAGCATACGCACACTGTGTTCTTTTGTCCAAGCCGAAGCCACTCCGCAGAAATACGCGGCCCTCCAAACGCCGCTTGTCGGTTCCATACCTCAGGTGTATATCGTTGGAGGAGTTGTTACTTACTCATGCATCGGACGAACCGGAGTACAGCAAATTTCACCACGCCACCGATAACGCAATGCGAATTTAAGTATATAAATATGCCCACTTGCAGTGACACTGTGATTACAGTCACCAAGCAGTGCACAGTGACGTTCAAGTCAAGGCAAATCCTGAGCATTGCTTTTTAATAAGCATTCTTCCGGTTGTATGATTGGGGTTGCAATCTGATCTGAATGGTTTAGTGTCCGTGGAACTGCTTACTGCCGTCATTGCCTTGATGCTGCCGAGCCCTTCTTTTTAAATATATCGCTAAGTCACCACTGATTATTCGAAAGTGCCAGTGATATGGTGAAATGCACTCATATACCTACTTTATCCTCTCTCTATTTGTGGTAAATAACTCTGTTTTATTTCTGTATAAGTTCTCAAGAGAATTTCTCGTTGATGCCCCACAATGCCTTCGCGAGTTTACAAGGGCAGAAGCTTCGACGAGGGGCTAATTAATGAGAGCCTTATAAAAAAGAAATGCAGTGTGTTGCTGCTTCCGCTTCTTGTCCCGTTGTGTGTTCCACATGCATGGTGTTGATATTCCTGAGCTAACAGCCGCATCCTAAAATCTTGATTCTTATTCTCTTATTTTGGCTTGGTTCTTGCATGCAGATGGCAGTAAGAAAAAGCAGCGACCGTGACACAAAGTATGTGAGGTATTATTTTTTTCCGTTACCGCAGCAAATAGACTAAAGCAAGGGGAGAAAGGTGCAACAAGGATTATTATTATTATTAGGTATGAAAACATACAAACACACAAAATCAGCAGGGAGGGAGCAAGCTGACAACTGCCACCGAGAGGGGCACAACGCCTGCCCACTCTTTCGGGAGCAGAGAATGAAAAGAGAAGAGGAGAAGAAGATAGGAAACAAAGAAATAGGAAAGATAATACGAAATAAACAAATGACAGAGACACGGACAAAAGAAAGTAGGAACACGGATCGCGCGGGGAGCAGATATCTGCAAATACGAAGACCGAACTCTCAAAGAAATCCATTTGGGAAGTCGATCATTCAAGCCCAGAAGAACGATTTATTTTCTTCTGGCAGGGGCAGTTCCGAGGAACGAACAGCTCCCGATAACAGCGGCTGCATAGAAAGCAGCTGCTTTTCTTTTGTTGTCTGATTCCTGTCGGTTTTAATGACGTTTTCTGGAAGTGCTGGGCTAAAAAAAAGGAGCGCACCTGGCTGTGTACTGGAACGAAAGCAGAAGGAAAGAGTTTCAGAGAGAAACTGATTACCTCTCATATGCAGTTCCAGAGAAAAGCGGCAAAGTTTCGTGAGAAGGTACAGGCTGAAGAAAAAGTTGGAGTTTATTCTGAGATTATTGAAAACAACGAACTGAGCGATGTGCCTTTGAATGTTCAAGCACTTGAAAGTGTCTTGAGCGAAGAACGTAGACAAAAAGAAGAGTACAATGTAAGCGATGCGAAGACAGAAATTTACTTTGCTTTACTGACGTAGAAACACGGCAAACGGACAACAAGGACATAGTGCAAGCGATAATGGTTGTGCTGGATTTATTTAAAAGGAAACGCGCATGTAATAGACTACCAAACGCCATAAGAAACAAACGAAGCCCAGAATCGCTCATCTGTTCGTCAGTACTTTTGAGTGAAAGCTTACGCGCCATTAAATGGGCGTAATAAAGCGCCCGTTCACGTGACTTGTTTTGACCACAAGACGTATGCCGGTTGACGGTTGACGTACACTGTACCAGTTCGTGATGGGATCTACCTATTGAGTTGGCACGTGGTACTTTGAATGCTGAAAGTGTTGGCTCCAAGGAGAACTTATCTATACAGTTTGCTACAAAAATAACTGAAGGGAACTCTTGTGCTTATGGCTAGGGGAACTGCAAACAATGCGGTTGCGTCATCATGCGAATGATAGATACTTCATGAATTTGCCTGAACTTTGACTTTGAACGGCTTTGTGACATCGAGGATTCAGGACTTTAAGCAATACGTTGCGCTATAAGTACAACAATTCTCAATTATTATGCACCTGCCCACAGCTTTATTGCATTTTGCATTCAAATAATTACGGCTGCTTCGATATTTAGGTCAATAAGGACAAACAAAACGTAGTAAATAAAGCCAAAAGAAAGTCTAAAGCCTCAAACATGAAGATAAGACAAAAAAGTGTCCTGACGATCATTCTCGTGATAGCTTAGGATCGCAGCGCCGCAGTTTCCGTTCCCATGTTCAGCATGCAACTTTATGCTCTCAGCTGCACATAGGTTGACTTGAAAGTCTATGCAATCGAAAGGTGATTTGAAGTTGCCCTTCGGTCTGCTGCAAGATTGCGATGCCTACTACTCTAGGCAGGCACGAAGAAGATATTTGTTGCTAAGGTGGATGAGAAACCAAGTGGTTGTAAGGTGTCATCGAAAATAGAGGTGGAAGCGCGGAATGATGTCTGCGTGGCAAGAAACAATGTCTTTTGGTACTTTCATGTCGATGTTAGAAGTCTTATTGCGATAGCAATTATATGGACACTCCAGGCGGATTTCCGTCGTCGTCATCGCCGAGATGTTCCGTATCAAGTCCAAGTGCGGCAACATCGCGGCCACGCGCGTTACGCTGTATGTGCCAGCGAAATCTTGCCAGGGTGAGCCGGTAGGTACGGTGACTTGATGCGGTGGTGTCTTCTTGCGCTCGCAAGAGAGGAAAGCTGGGGTGGTGTGTGGAGCATTCTCATGCGCTCAAATGAGTGAATGGGGGAGGAGGCAGATTAGTGCGGATCTCCTACTCCAGCTGCGGCGCCTGCGCGCATACTATCTTGGAGACAATCTGCGCTTGGTTCGAAGGCTAGCCAGCCAGATACAGCTGATGACTTCGTGAGCGTTTTGTACTCGCACGCCTAGTTTGTGTTGAAACGAGACGCACCACGAAGGGGAATTCGCTCGCCGCTGCTGCCGCTGTTCATCACGCCAACGTTCTGTCAGCCAGTGTCCGCGGTCATCGAGTGAGATGTCTTCGTGTTTGCCTGTTAATTAACGTGTTAATTAACGTGCCTGTTAACGTGCTTGTTAATTTGGTTAATAAGGGAACGTTGACAGCAGTTTACGCAGTTGATCAAATGGCTATACACCTTACTTCGTATAGCTCTCTGAAAATTTTCTATCGCAATCAATGCTTCGCCTTTCAGGCGAAACTGTGAATTTTTTTTTGGTTTTAAATTAGGGCTCATATTCCTTTGCTGAGCTCGATGTGACGGATTTGATCGCGACCACAGTGGCTGAATTTCAATGGGGACGAAATCCTAAGACGTCTGTGTACTTAGATTTAGGTGCACGAGAGAGAACCAGAGGAGGTAAAAATTAATCTGGAGTCCCATGCTATATGACGTGCCTCATAATCAGATCGTGGTTTAGACACTTAAAACCGAAGAAGGGAATTAATACTTTACTGTGCGTACCTTTCTGTTGGAAGTACATGTATTAAGAATTAGGATACATGGCATATACACAGAAAGAAACTGTAGGACATGCGTGATATCCAAATAAAGGTGTGTAAACGCAGTGGCTACGCCACTGATGAAGCTATCCAAAACGTTTTGGGAAAGACTCGCTGCACGAAGTTGAAAGGCTTCGGGAGTTAAAGTATTCACGCTCGCTTATTCAATTTTGGCTAGGCTACAGAACAACGTCGGAAGAAGACGAGCCAGAGCCTTGGCCCTTCTTCGCAAGGTCGAAGAGAACTCTGCAGAGAACGGTTTTGTCGACGCCGCACGCTACGGAGATAGTCTAAGATACACGGCCGTCTCGGTTGACCACGCGGGAATAATCATCAACGCGGCTTCGGTCGAATGCGCCTACTCAGGGGCGGTCGAACAAGTTGCCATAGCCATAACGTTACTTGACGGACAACGTCCAAACGCTTTTAGCGACTCCCGAGCTGCCGTCCGAGCCTTCTGCATCGGCTCCATCGCCAAGCCCATTGTATTCTCAAGGGCAGAGGGATCACCCCCCATATGCTAACGTGGTTTCCAGCACACATAGGGTCCTTTGAAGAGGGGCTCACCAACCTAAATGAGCTGGCCCTCTCCAAGGCACGAGGTCTCACGTTCCCTGCCCATGGAGAATCCCCCCAGCCGACGACCCCCTGCAATAGAGATTCTCCCACCACGTATAACGAGGTCACGCAACACCTTTACCTTAGTAGGAGGGTCTATCCGCCCCCACACAAGGAACTGACCAAAGCGCAAATAATCACCCTCAGACTTTTGCAGACGGGGATATACCCCAACCCATTTTTATTACACTCGATCTATCCAGAAACGTAACTATAGCATTACCTGCTCTCAGTGCGGCGATTAAGCCAACTTAGAACATATGCTCTGGCGATGCCCCTCGTTACGAGGCACAGATCAAGCACACCAGTAAAGATGGCATATCTCACTGTGAAGCCCCGACTAAGGGACCAAATCTGGGCCCTCCAGAGAGCTCACGATGCCGCGGGCAGGCTCGGCCTGCCCGTCCTAACGTGGGAACGGTCCGGTGCGTGATAATCGCATATCTCAGGACTGTCAATAAAGTTTTTCCATCCATCCATTCTATTACAGGGTGCTGATGAATTTAGTCAAAAGCTTCTGCGATGAAATGAATATCCGGAAGCAGTAACACGGCAAGTTGGGTGAGTTGGTTTGCGTTCATAACTGTACAGAAAAAAAAAAAGAAGAGAGGGGGGGGGGCGAGGATAAGAAAGAAGACTGGATGAGTTCGATATCGAGTCCTCGTGCTCCCTTACGCACTCTGTATGTTCGTTATGTTTATACCGATATACGGGAGACGGTGGAGGACGAAGAAGAAACAAAAGAGAAATGAATTAGGACACTGGAGAGGAGTGCAGACAATATTTTGGCAGGTCCCACATAGTGCGGTAAATGCGAATGTAATTAGAAGGGTGTACCCTCTCGACGTTGAAAGTTATTGAATTTCGCCCATCTTTGGACTATAATTATTTGAAGATGTGAGCCATTGAGTTACGTTGGCGCATTGCAATGAACTCTAGTATTTCTGGATATATGTTTCAAGGAAAGAATAGAGATGCTAATGCAAGCAGCAAGGGAACAGTGTTATATGTTCTCTTTCTTTTTAGTTTCTTCTAGCTGATTCAACTGTGCTCCAACATTAACACTACTACGATGCAGATTCTGTCTAGACCACTATACAGATGTGGCAAACAGATGAAGGATGGCACAAGTATGCCATTTCGTTAGAATTGAATTGAATTCTGGGATTTTTACTTGCCAAAACCATGATTTGATTATGAGGCACGCCGTAGTGGAGGATTTAGGATTAATTTTGACCACCAGGGAATCTTTAACGTGGCCCCAATGCACGGGACACGAGCATTTTTACATTTCGCCCCCATCGAAATGCGGCCGCCGCGGCTGGGGTTTGATCCAGCGATCTCATGCTTAGCAGCGCAACACCTTAGCCGCTAAGCCATTGGAATTGGAATTGGCATTGCAAAAGACATTAAAGGTTCACAAGATTCAAAATCAATAATAGATCATGGCGCAACCTGCGAGAAAATATTTTGTCAATTCCAGCGTTTAGCCCAAAAACCATTCAAATAGGGTTCTTTCTTCAGAAGGTAGTGTCTGTCCTGTCCACATCGTTTCCTTCCGTCAATGTTCCGCTCAAAGAGACAGTATGATGAACCAAGTGGTCTAACAGTCAACGGCTCTGAAATCAAGAACCTTTCTTCTTTTTTTTTTTACGCCAATGAACGTGAAAAACCGGTGCGTCATTATAAGTTAGATACTATTCTACGGGTACCTGGAACTTTTAGGCATGTCAATGTTGAAACTACACCAGTTTCTACCCTAATTTGACACTTATTGCCCTAAAAACCATACGTAGCTTTCCCTTATATATAATGCAAGACACGCATGGTTAGCGCACGCGCTTCTTCCTGAATTTGTTTTTGTTTTGGCAAATCAGAAAATCTATAGTACAAAGTAACCTTCAGTTGTATGTAGCGCTTAAATTTTTCTATATTTCTTTCACCTTTCATTGTGTGCTGGTCGTGCTCTTATTATGTACCGTTAAACATTGTTAAGAGTGCGCTGATCTAATGATTCCTTATCTATAATACTGTTCTCGCTCGACTAAGCTTGTATAAGTACGTTTCTCTATAGGTTTGTTTGTACGGGCTTGTCACTTATCGGCAACATGATCGAATACTCATTAGCGCTTGCACCGTTGCCTCTTTCATTATGCAGCGCCTGCTTGTTATTTCCTCGTTACCAGAGAACGCGTGTTTTACTTTGAATTCTCGTAGTTTTTACTTAGGCAGCTCCAGCCGGTCTCTGCAAGAAAGGAACGGGGTAGAGTATGGTAATTATAGCCTAGAGCACAAAATGATAGCGACGAAGTAATGCACCGGATACGAGTTACGAGCGAGTTCGAGCTCCTTATCCATCGTTTATAGAACTTAGGTTATTCTGAGCGATGCCCAGACTTGTACACATACCAGAAAAAAGTAACCGATTACAATTACAATTACTTCATTCAAAAATGTAACTGATTACATTTACCAATTACTGGCCCACAGGGGTATTAAGGAATTACTCAAAAGTAATCAATTATTTCTATTTTACGTTTTTCCGAACTTTTTATAATACTGCAGTGATACCGTTAACAGAACGAGGTGGCCTGGCACATTGAATGTATCCTCTGCAGCCCTTCCTACGTTGCTTACATTACCTGCCACTTGCGTTTCAAAAAGCTACTAAGCACGAAGTCGCGGGATCCAATCCTGGGCACGACGGCCGCATTTCGATGGGGGCGAAATGAAGAAACGCCCGTGTCCCATGCATTGGGTGTACGTTAAAGAACCCCACATGGTCAAAATTGATCCGAAGTCCTCCACTACGTCATGCCTCATAATGAGATCCTGGTTTTGGCACGTAAAACCCCAGATTTAATTTAATTTTTCGAAAAGTTCATTGGTAATGCTTTGTTATTTTTATCGTGAAGACACCAGCAGCGATACTTATAAATGGCTCGAGGTGCGCGCTGAAGGGTAGGACAGTATTGTAACAAACGACCATCTTGCGCATGAGATTGTCGTTACTCAGTATCTGGATCCTCTGTGAAGTACAGTGCTTCATTTTTCCTGGAACTTGTATAAGAATGTCCCGGTTGGGCCAATGAAGAACTGTAAAAGTTGTCTTCAGTTGGTTTTCAGGCATTAACGTTCTAAATGACAGTCGCTATCAAAACATACCAGCGCCGGTTCAATTCTCGGCCAATATTAGGTGGAGCGTTTGGGATATTGTGCTTCCGGGTTTGCCTGTCTGAGCATGCACATCTGTGAGGCACCTGCGGGGTGCGATGTCGGGCGTTCCAGTGTGGCTTATTCCGCTTCCCTGAGCTTTACTGTCCAAGATATGCCCCAGAGAGACAAGAACTTGCCAAAGCTTTCCAAAAACTGGACAATCGGCCGCTTTCTGTGCAGGTGCTGCTAGAACACCGCCCCCATCGCCCGTCGGCCCATAAAGCGGTGAAGGCGCTTTTGTGTTTCTGAAGGACGACGGGTTTGTGCGACCATCTGTGACTATTAACGCGATTTCTGTAAGACCACACGCGTCAGCGAACTCGCCGCAATTTCCTTCTTTCCTTCCCTCCTCTCTCTCCCTGTGATCTTTGTTTTCCCCTTTTCCATTCCCCCGGTGTAGGGTAGCCAACCGGACGTTATTCTGGTTAACCTCCCTGCCTTCTACTTTTCTCTTTCCTCCTCCTTATCGCCTGTTACAGCTTATCTCTTCAATAACGCAACTAATTACGTGTAAATGGCTAGGATAATTGACGATTGAATTGCAGTGAGCGTTACCAAGTTAAAAATTGCAATTGCTGAATTACAAAATTATCAAGGAAGATAACAGATTACAAGTAATTATTACGTGTAATTTGTTACGTACAAGGCTGGAAATGGTATTGCTTCTATGCTAGTGAACTTTCAGCAAAACTTTGCCGCATGAATTTTTTTATTGATATGTGAATAATGTTACATAACTTTCACTTTTGTTGCCCGCAGTAGAAAAGCGACTTAGCACCTCCACCGCTGTAGGTTCTGTGGATCCATAGATTATAGTATTGGCTTGAAAAAGGAGGTGTATAAAGCTTGCGAGAAGTTCAATTCGCAAGTGGAGTGGTGATGCAAATTTCGGAGATAATTATAAAAGCGGGGAGCGCATGCGTAACGTGTGCATAAGACAAGAAACGCACTTCGTTCGCTATTCATTCCTGCTCATTCTCGATTAAGGGTACAGCCTAAACTGGGAAACTTTTATTCACATGCTATAAGTAGCCGGCCCTTTTTGAATACTAGTAGCAGCAGCGCGGGCTTCGATGTTTTGATAATCTTTGGCAGGTACCGAAGTGACAAAACGCGATAAGGAACGCCGGCAGCGGTGTTACCGGCGTCGCACCTTCAAGCGCAAACCCCACGAGACCGATGTTATGCGCGGCGGCGGCGAGTAGAGAGCATTCAGCGACAAAACGCGCCGTCGCGCGAACACAGATCGCTCGGTTCTCGCCGCTTTCTGTGCTAGCTACGCGTACGACCATGAACACGCCGCCTCGTACGTGATTCAGAAGCTCGCAATGAAAGGTAGATTAAGGACTCTTCAAAGCGCCCATATTAGTATACAAGCAAAATGGGACCGAGCATGTCTGACAAAAAAGAAAAAAAAAAAGAAAATGAAGTCAAATTCGCGCGGAAGTTGAATAGCAGAAGAAAATATGGATGTGACGGCGACCGAAGCGTCAAAAAGAAACCAGAGTCAAGACGCGTCCTGCAAGGCCGCACACGGCATAATGCAAGGCGGAAGGAGCAGGCATATGCAATAAAGGGTAGAAGTGTATGCAAGTGGGATCAGTGCTGAAATAATGGATGGACGCAGTAGAGGCAAATAATATCAAAGGAAGAGCGGTTATAAGCCGCGTCGGTTGGTCGCAGTTGCACGAGTAAAAATTGAGTCACTTAGGTATCCTTACATGATTTCAATGCGAAAGTCACCTTAATACACCTTAAAACACCTTAATCCACCTTAACCTGCCTTAATACACTTTCATCCACTTAATGTGCCTTAATGCACTTTAATTCACCTTCATACCCTTTAGTACACCTCAATACACATTAATTAACCTTCATTCACTTCACCTTAAGTCACTTTACTCTAACTTCTTCCACCTTTATTCTTGACATAAAAACATACAAGACGTTAGTGATGATCTATCCTGTCTGTCGTTGCGGACAAGGCCGGGTTTTCTGCCTCATAGGACATATCATGATTTTTGATTAATAAAGGTAGCCTTGCTATTCGCCATCTTTGCGTGTGGCCGGTTTGATTTGGCGTTGGCGTGATGAGATGGCGCTCGAATGGCCAATGCAGTCTCAACAGTGCCTATACCATTCCTACTTTTGCCACGGTCGTTGGGCACACCAAGATAAGGTCTCACTTATCATTGACATTGACCAAAATTCTTCCGGAGTCACTCGGACGAGTTCAGTTTCATGGTCGGCGAGCTTTCGCTGAAGTTGGTGGTATTGGTGATACCAAGTTATATATTAGAATCGACGCGGATGACACAGTTTGATGACATCGCGACAGCTGCGGGCCAATTTCAGCTCCTTTGTTCGTGGCATGTGCAGTTACCGTGCTGTTATCGAAGCCTACGTTTCACATTCTGGGCTTATATACTGTGAAAGGCGAAGTTCTCTTTGCATATCTGTCTCCACATGTGTTTCCCTCCCAGCGCCTTCGAAGCCACCATGAAATAACGAAATATCGGGAATGGCACTTTATTTCATTTTTCTCATAATTAAAAAAAAGTGCTACAGCGTGCGAGTCATTATTTAAAAAAATAATAGAATTTTACTTGAAGTTCTTGTAGAGCAAAGACGAGGAGCAAAAGAAGTATACAGACTACAGGAACGCAGACTTTCAACGGCCTTTATTTGAGCGGTAATTAAATAAAGACGCAGTTTAACCTGACATGCTAAGCATTGATTGCGATAGCGAATTATTAGTCAGGTATACGAAGTATAGTAGTTTTATAGCTGTATAAACTCGTAAACATGAGCTTACTAACTAAATTAACAAGCATCGTGTCACGTGCGCACAGGAAAGCATAATTAAACACATATCACTCGCTTTCAAAACGCTGGCGCAAGGAAAGCGCCTGCAGCATCGAACGAATCGACCTTCGTGCTGCGTCTCGCTTGAACGCGAACTAAGCGGCGAAAGCGCGGCACACACGAAGGTGTCAGCCCTCGGCGCTCCTAGACTCTCTACTCATAGCAGATCACTTTCAAGAAAGTTCCCGTGCGACCGCGCTCAGCCGTGCCACACACAGCCGTCGCCGGAGTGGCAACGGTTGGCAACAGTACGCCAAAACTTATCTCTGCACATTATTACCTCTCCTCGGTAGAAGTAACAGTGTCAGCGAAAAAGTGTCCGTTCGTGCTATTTCCCAGCTTGTGGATGTGGGCGATTTATATGAATATGTTTATCGGAAGTACGGCGATTCAACAAGCTGTAGTGACATAGAACGACAGAAAGCTGAGCTAGTTGGTAGGGGTTCATAATGCAAAACAGGGTAAGGCGTGCAGACACGGACACAAGGGAAGTGACAACACAAACGGCGTTTGTGTTGTCCACTTCTCTTGTGTTCGTGTCTGCATGCCTTACCCTTTTTTTGCGTTATAAAGCTAGTGACATGCGGCTTCCGGACGTCGCGCTACAGACTTCAGGATGAGCTGGTGACGTGCCGTGGCCGTATACGAACTGCAATCACAGCCCTTGTGCCACTTGTAAACGTCTTCGGAAGATCTGAAGCAGGGTGTGGGACCGGGCTAGTTGGTATTCCATGCTGAAGTTACTAGCGCAGGAGGGGACACAGTGCACAAAAGGGTGACAAGGACAAGCGCACACGCAAAGTGCGCTTGTCCTTTCCGACGATCGGCGGGTACAAGCTGGGCAAGTCATGAATCACTGTTCACAAAGTTGCATGCGCCATTGATAATCAGCCGTGTGTTTCTTTTTTTGTTTTCAACTACCTCTGGTCACGCTATGCGAGTCTCGGCACGATCGGCTGGAGATACCTCGGCGAGGCCCGAGTTTCCCTGGGAGTGCCACAAGTGTCAGAGAGGCAGACAGACGCTCGTTGTCTCATGAAGAATGAACCCCTTCATTTCACCGTCGTGAAATATATACACATCCAGAATGATCACATGACTTTTGTGAGAACTTGTGTAAAGGAAATGAAAGCATAGTGAATATTTCAGCGCGTGTCAGTGGCACAGGCGCGCACAGTGTGTATCAGGATGACGTCATCACAAGTAGCGGTGGCTGTCAAAGTATTCCACAAGTGCCGGCTACCCCGACTTTGTCTTCTCACCTTTCAATGGCTCCTTACGCAGTTAAGTCGACTAAGGTAACTTACCGTGGAGCGAGCAGTGCTAAATCACCGACCGGATGGAGTCACGCGATTTCGTGGAGCTCAAGATTATTCGTCTTCTTGCCCTGGAATTTTTCAAGCGAAGCCACTGAATGGGCCACCATGGACATTTGACAACCTGTAATGCCAGCTGACCATTGCTCAGATCCGTATAAAGCGTTCTACACCTGTTGTGGAAGCTCAATCATTGGCGCTTGAACACTTGACGGAACGCATGACGACAAAATGAACACGTGCGGCGGCGGCGCTGTTTGATGGACGCCAGCCTTAGCTTCTGATTTACGTCATTCCAAGATTCTAGAAGAAACGGCAACCGGCTGCCCACAGCTTCAACTTGTTTGTCCGCTTAACGTGACGGACATTCCATATTCTGCTGAAAACCCTGTTCTTTGGCGCCTCTCAGATTGAGCAAAGGCATTCACGGCGTAAAACACGTGAGGCAGCGGCGGTGGTTGACGGACGCCAGCCTTATCTTCTGATTTACGTCTTTCCAGGTCGGTAAAGCCCCCGTTGTTGCTTTTAACTATGGAATCTTCTGCCCACCGCCGCTGCTGCCGTGTTACGTGTTACGTGCTCCGTTTTGTCAGTTCGGAATCTGTCTGCTTTCGCGTTGTTTCTGTGCCAGTGTTCAAAAGTTACCACTATGACAGAGACGTGCGGAATCTTCGATAAGCAACTTCGAGACGATGGACGTGCTATGAAGTGCTGGGAATGCGAAAACGCCTACCATTTAGGCGAACGTTGTGGCTGCTCAGAGACTGCATTTAAAGGCCAGAAAGGGCACCGATCGTGGCCATGCACGGCGTGCCGCACAACGAAGTCAGAGACCAGCGAAAAGGTGAGCGTGACTACTGGTACCACTTCATTTATGGCAGACATAAATCGCAGGCTTGACGCGCTTGCTGATTTGCCGTTGCAGGTGAAAGAGGTTAAAGTGTCAGTCGATTTAATGCCGGAAAAGTATGACGAAATTCGTTAGCCGACAAGTGACGCAAGAAAATTGAATCCTGAATTAAAAAGAAAAATTGAGAAAAACCCCGAGTGACTGAGCTCGAGGAAACCGGGGAAAATGAAACACTTGATCTAAAAACAACTGTTGATAATCTTGAGTGGTGCAGCAAAAATCTGAACTTGGAGGTTCACAGCATTCGATTAATAAAGGACGAAAACCTGCTTTTTAACTTAACTGACCGGGCCAGTTCGTCGAGTATTCCACAGCTGGCTCTAAATAATGTTGACGCCGTACTTCGGCTCCCGTCGAGGATTGAGAAAACACCTGGAATTATCGTGCGCCTTATAAGGCGGTCTACTCGCGACATGTGGCTAAGCAAGCGCTAAGACCAGCGAGTTCCTAAATATAATGTCCGAATTGTTGAAAACATGGCCAAAAAACGTCGCAATCTTCTGTACCATATCAAAGGCTGGACAGTGAACAACGGTTTTCGCTTGGCACGCAAACGGAAAAGCTTTTTTTCCTCGTACGGAGCATGACCGAGTGATAGCAGTCCGGAGTTTGTCGGACATTGATTCTCTGAGCGATGACTGCGGCAGGTAATGTAACCGCATGTATCTTGCTTTATTCTTCGTTTTATGAAATCCCTTCTTACATGAACGATAAGCTTAACGGAGCAGTGCAGCTTTCTTGCGAAAATGGTCAACGCTGCTTAATCTGTACAATTCAACCTTAAATCAGGCCGTAACAAGTCTGAGGACCTTCACCATTTTTTGGCGAGGTTCAAGGGCTTTTAATGCACTTATGTTCTCTGAGACGTGGTTTGTTTAGAGCTTGAAGCTTACACTCTTCCTACGTACAAGTCGTATTACGTGAAATCTTCTGGAAAACGCTGAGTTGCTGTCTTTTTGCTAATATGAAATGCGTTGGACTCTGAACTGCTTTCAGATTTTCGTTTTTAACTCCCAATTAGGAAGTGCTCAGCGTTGAGTCTCGTGCTCAGGTTTTTTCATGTGCTATTGCTCACCTACCCCCTCCCCCGGTAGTGAAATTTAAGAAATTTTATCGATATTAGAATCATTTTTTGAGTTTGAGAACGCGAACTGATACAACTTGATCTTATTAAGTGGTGACTTTAATATTAGAACTTTACATGAGAATAATACAACGCGGCAGTTTATGGCTCTTCTGAACATCTATTCATGTAACAATATTAGTCACACCAACAAGGTTCGCTAATACATAGAGCACTCTTGTAGATCTGTTCATAACCAATTGAAAACTACAGGTCATAAACTCTGGTACAATTATTTGTGCTTGTGCTTTGGGTCAACCATACAAAGACATTCCCCAGTGTCCGAAGTGCTTTGCTGCTGCACTTGCAGCGGATGCCCACCATCTACATTGGATCTGTCCTGAGGCAAAGCCAATTCGCGAAAGCGTTCTTAAAGGTGTGAAGTTGAACAGTGAACAAGGTGAAGACTATGAAAGACGGATGATGGACAACACATTTCATAAGTCACTGTTGCAGTGTTTCTGTGAAATGGGCTTGCATACTTATACTTAACTCCTCTATGACGTTATGCTGCGTGCAAACCAAGTGAAAAAAATATTCTTGGTAACAGCGGTCACTTTCCAATATTTATTTCTAAAGCTCACACGGAACTTATCTAAGTGCTGTCCCCACCCCCCACTCCCCCGCCCCCAAACCGCATTTCATGCGCGTATTAATGCTCAAACACTGATTCTTGCTGAAAGACTGGCGTTTCAAAAGCGCGTTGTTCGCGATTTTGAATCAAGCGCTGGTGTGCAAATCGTGTTACCTGTTTTATCTAATCGCATAGCCGCCACTTTCTCAGTTCAACGGGAGCTTTTTGGGCTTTAAATGAAGTTCTAAAACAATTTGATGGCGCTGTGCCATGAATGGCGTCACTTGATCGGCCTCACAGCGCGGTTAATCAAGCAAATCCGACAAGAGGCAAAAAAGAAAAAAAGAACACCGCTACAGCAGTTCCCGCGACGAAATTCGGTTTGCCAGGCACTGTTTCGGCTGGGTTTAAACCTTGTCGAAAATAATGGTAAATAGGGCCATTTGCTTGAAAAGAAGGGCGCACAAGGGATACGTTCCACTTCTGGTGGCCCATTTGCTAGGCTTGTCGAAGAGGTTAACGACCGTTTCGACTTCGACTGAAGGCCGTCGCTGTGTCGGCGAGGATCACCCTTGCGAGCATCATCTGCATGGCGCCATGCACCTCGGCTGCGCCATCTGGCAAGCAAGTGCAGATGCACCACGGCGGCACCTCGCCTGCACCACACCACACTTGAGAGCCGCCGTGAAGCGGCGAGCTGTTGCGCGGGAGACTGTAGGGCTATGGTGCCGCGGACCCGTCAGCTGGGGCATGTGGTACAGTGAACCACGCGTGATGGACCTATCATTGCGCGGATCGGAATGTGATGACAACGGGAAGGATAGACGACGGAGCATATGTATAATATTGTGTGGTTAGCCATGGAATTCAGATGAATGTGCCGCTTATTTTGTGCTCCCCTTTAACACAGCAGTAGGAAACGTTGCACAGTTCGGCGGTGGAACGTGCACCCAGGTTAGACTCCCCTGGCGGATTCCTAAGTGCCCTCTAAACAACGCTGCGTCATGTCGCGGCTGCATTGGGTGACATACCAAGCTATTCGTGATAACAAAAAAAAAAAACTCTAATGCGCGTTTGTTTTGTTTTATAAGGGTTATACAAAGTTTATCCGCGGTTTAAAAAAAAATTACAGCAGTGGGACTTCAACGCCTTGGCTAAGACTGATATACTTTCGCAATGCGAAAAGTGGTAAAAGCTATCTGCAGTTAGCGAAACATTAATTGTGAACGTTTAAAAATTAACCTATGTTTCCTGGTTCTCATTATTTCTGAAGGCCAGGGGCGCACGAAATTTCCGGAGTCACTATTGTGAGACGCATCCTTCATTTTACAGATACATCTTTAAAATACTACCTTTTGGGCAATATAGTTCAATCATACTCGATATCGTACTTGTATTACTAGGTTTGCCAGGCGGACAGCTTGTTTTCCGAAAGCTCTCAATACACGAATTCCCTTTCAACTGCAAAGGATCCCGTTGCGATGCTTGTGAATTTTATACTGCTTTATCCCTTGCTTCGGCTATTTCCCATTTTAATTCACCGGAAAGATGCCCAATATCACCGCTGAAAAGCGTCTAACTGGGTTCGCATGCATTTAGAAAAAAAAGAAAAAGAAGTTGTGCACACCGACATTGGCACTGGGTTTTCTTCAAAAAATGCCCGTGAGCAATAAAATAGCAACGGCACCGCTTCATCCAAAGGCAATGCGATTCGAAATGCGCGAACAACTCTTTTTCATTTGATTTCGTGAACTGTTGTAAAGCGACAGGAATGCTTGGCTTCCGCATTGACTACGTGAGTTAGAGCTGTGGGTTTGCGAGCAAGAGCACCAACGACGTGATACTCAAGCTTCGCGGCGACTTCTCACTATCGTCAAAGAGCTAAAGAGTGCATGGGCGCATGCGTGTGTGAAAAAAGAATTCTAAATAAAAAAAAAAGACGAAGGTGCATCTATGCAAGACGAGAACGCAACAGCGTAATGCCGCGTTCGCAGTAACGACTAAGATTTGTGAAAAACGAGAGAGAGTGCTTTGTTCAGGAAAGAATAATGGGACATAAAGACACGTGGGAAAAAAAGAAAGAAAAAGATTATGCTATTGGGCTATTGGCCACGCACCGTGAAGGAAGGGTAGGCGAAAAATCTTTAGTAGAAGTCAAAGGAGGACGAACAGGGCAAACATTCCACAGCATTACAAAGCGAAAATAAACCTTCATGTAGCCGCCGCTTCAGTCCGCCGCAATGGCAGTGCCGCACGCAGGGCTTCGATTCTGTGACCTGCTGAACGAGCCTGGCGGTGCGTGACACAATCAGATAAGAGCTATGAAAGGCCTGGAGAGCTAAGGGAAAACCATCCCTGCGTAGTCAACGCGTAGTCGATTCTGATGCGATCAGTCGGAACCTCATAACAAGGCGCGCTTTCAGCGCAATCCATTGACCAACCAAATTCAGTATAGCTGCTGACGTATTCGCAAGTTCACACAGGTGAGCGTTGATGCAACGTTCTATATGGCCTACGTATTGGACTTTGGGGAAGACATTGTAGTGGAAATAAAACAAACACAAAGAAGACCTGAAAAGAAGTATTAACCATCTTGCCCAAGTACGACGCATATTGTATTACTGATCGCAGGATAAGGACATCTGGTACGCGATCTTGTACGCGTTCCAAGATCGAACGGAGGCGGTCCGTTCTTTACGTCACAAAATAGGCGCTCTGTTCCGTTGCGTTCGTCCGATAGCAGACGACACGGAATGATTGACAGCAGATATCATGTCAAAATTGACGTCATGACTTTCGTCACGGTTCAAATTGACCAATCGTGTGCGTCTCGGTAGAACGGACCACCTCCGTTCTATTTTGGAACGGGTACAAGATCGCACACCTGATCCATCAAGTCTATCCTGCGTGAAATGAAGCATGTAGAATAGACGTGGTCCTCTGTATATATTAAATATATTATAATAATATATGATACAATGTAATATATTATATAATATAATATATTATATTATACTAAATATTGTCTGTGCATGGTGTTCACAGTGGAAATGAGAAAAAATTGAAATTAAAGGAAATACGAATGAGGTAGTCGCTGCTGATGTTTCTAATGCACGTGTTCTCCTATTCTCAGGATTTGCACAAATAAACTGAAAGCATGAATTAAAAGCCATGCAGATGGGCGCCAACAATGATGCAGTAAGCATTTAGCCTGACTCAAATTTTTATGAGGGCTTTGCCGGGCGAAGTCTCACTCGAACGTAGTCGCTGGGTCATGAGTGTGGGAAGCCCGAAGTCACAGAGAGCGTGACTGTGCTTCGTAGAGCACTTTTTTGTTCGATGCGGGCTGAGGGCCTCACAGGTGCAGTCCAAGACCTTTTCTGCGTATCGCTTCTAAGCGCTCGAGTTGACTATCTGAGGGTGACATCAAATCAGATCAGATGTCAAACAGGTGTAGGTGACGGGCCGCCCTCCCATTTTTGTGCAGCAATGAACATGCTTCGACTCTTAGGATTGCGCTGCTAGAGACAGAGGGAAAAGGCAGACTCACCCTGGTCATTCGAAAATATCACATGCACCTTAAGTGTACTACGATTGCAGTCAAAGAGCTGCGTTCCATTTGCAGTAGTCAAGTCACTAGTTTTCGAACATTTGAACACGACTCATCCGAATCACCTCCAATTGTGCACAGATGGCTCCGTCAAAGTAGACGAAGACCGCTACGCAGCTGCATTCTATTTCTTTCTCTGAGATATGAGCGGTTTGGCCGTCTGGACTGTATAGTTTCGTCGACAGTTGTGGAAAGCGTGGTAAGAGCTCCTGCTGTGCGCAAACTAAAGGTGTTTCATCCACAGAATGTGGTCCTTCTTGCGGACTCAAAAGCCACGTTGCAACAACTCACCGCTGTCTACCCTCCATAAAGTTCCCTTCTAAATCACTAGCCCTCGGAAAAGAACTCTGCAACAAAGGCTTCACAGTAAAGTTTCAATCAATTCATTCCCACATTGGTATTGCTGGCAACGAAAAAGTTGATGCTCTTGGATACGCAGCGCTCTATTATACTACCAAAGTCAAGGGCTCAAAAATTAATCAAGTCAAGAAATCTGGCATTCGAAATCACTTTGTGCCACTTTGAGTTCCACCACATAAGCCTTGCGTAACAAAGAGATTTCGTCGAGAGGAAGCCCCACTTCTATATAGATAAGGACAGGATCTGCTAGTACACCAGCATGGTTATTTAAGACGGCGCGTATAAGTTCTCATAACTGCAGGGCATGCGATGAGACAGGAGACATTGAACACTTTCTCTGGTCGTGCCCGAAATTCCAAAATGAAAGGTACGCTCCCCTGGAAAATCTGCAACAACAGGAAATTCCGCATAGGCGCCTGCAACACCTTGGGTTCCCCCAAGGACCAGTTAGAGCGCGCAAAGAAACTTCGTCTCCTTGTCGCATTCTTGAGAGAGACTGGTCTGGTGGACATGCGGTGAAACATCGCAGTGATATTGTAAGAAGCGCTGGGGCGGAGCCATTGCCGGCCTTGATCGCCAGGCTAAACCCGCCTGTTGCTACAATTGACCACCACAATAAAATTTTAAGGGAAAAGGTAGAGGCAACTCAAAAGAAACCTCAAGTGATGTGGGTAACAGAAATCTGGTAATGACACTTTTAGAGAGGGGTTGGCTTCGACATCGCCGGGGGGGAGGGGGCTTTGAAAACTTCGGAGGGGGCTCGGGCCTCTGAGCCGTCCCCCTGTACTCGGCGCCTATGCTCTGTACAAACAGTTGAACCGCTAATTCCTATTTTCCCCCGTAGTCTTACAAAGGTATTTAACGCGAGTAATGACGTGCTTGAGCTATCGCTGTTAGCAAAGTCTGACTATCACAGTATGATGTGTTCAAAACGTGGGACTGTGTCGTCCTCCTCTTCTTTGTTTGCGTGTTCGTGTTTGCTAGATATATTGTACCACTTAGTTTCCGTGCGACATGGCATGGTGTATCCTTAGCTTTAATATGATTGCATAGTTTTTTATTACTACTTTCTTTATTTTGTATTATAAAGTATGTTTCTAGTTAATTTGTGCTTTGACAGAACAGGAATCTATCACTGTGTAATTGTTCATTTAGTGTATTAACTTTTAGAAATATGCACAAGTTGTATTTTTTTCACACCTGACTTGATTGGGAAGCCTTCGGTTCCCCCCAAACAAGTTCCTGAGGACACTCTAATAAAGTTCTTATCACTGTCACTGTCTAAATTTGTTTCATACGTCGTATTATCTCGATATGTATATTCTGCTTGCCGTGTAACAGGGGGCGCCGACCTCGTCAAGCCATTTTGTTTGCTTTCACTTCAGTGTCACTGATACTAAAAAAAAAACACCTTAAGAAATTGGCTCCTCATCAAGGCCCTGTGAAAGTGGATCTCCAGCGAAGCTAATGATAACAATCATTACAGCTGTTGAGGGGGGCATGCAATGCTTCATTGCTTTAGAGTAATGGCGGTAATGGTAATTTAATATATTGGGAGTAATCATAATTTTGATAGAACGCCGCCGCTGGTGATATTGTCGTTTCTATTTCCCTTTGCCACTCCTCGTATTCACGCTGCTCCTCGGGAGTCCATTTTCGTCACCAAATTATACGACACATAAATATGTGTATTACCACACGCCGGGGTGGTTGAAGGACAATGACAATCTGTTGCGAAGTCGCGGGTCTGATTGCCGGTAGCAGCGGCCACATGCAGACTAGGTCGGAATTCAAAATGCTTGTGCACCGTGCTTTTATACCCCCCCCCCCCCCCTCCCCCCGCATGTAAAGCCTACATTCAGACGACACGACGAATGGGACTAGGGGTGACAGTATGTTGATTACTTTATTCTTAATTGGCGACAAAGCATGCATGATAGGGCTGCAACACGAACCGCCAGGGATCGAGTAACCCTGGAGACACCGTCATCTGCAAAACGCGCCATTCGAGAAGAACCCTAAACAAGCGCAACTGCGGCATCAGTTCATTTCTTCAAGACAATAATCCAATTTTAAAATCTTGCTGAGGCCCGAAAGTCATGACTTTAAATTGGCGGGCTAAGTACGTGCGGTGCGTCTGCAAATGACGATGTATAAGCCAGTGTAACTCAACGCGAAGGCTTTTTGTTGCAATATCGTTTCCCACACAAAAATGCGAAATCACAGCTTTACTCTAATGGCTTTGCTGCTCGCGTTATTGCAGCAACTACATTCACTGTTCATACGAAAGAAATAACAGAAAAAATATCCTTGGTTAACTTTAACGAACAGTTCTTTATTGGATGGATTAATCATGTTGCTTTTGGCTGCTCTTCAGCGTCCATGTACATTTCACTTCTTTGTGGGTCTTGCTGTGCTCTAAAATATTCTTACGACATTACACGAACACGCGGACAAGACCGCTGTAATGAATGTTGCAAAAAGTATTCTTCAAAGAGGAGAACAGGCTTGAGTGCGAGTAGTAAAAAGCACTGACAGGACGCAGGGCAGCGCGTAAGGAGCTCTGGCGGTTGAGGCGTCATTGCGAAACACGCCTTTCTGGTCGTCTCGTACGTCGGGGGCGCTCTTTCTTCGTTGAAGACTTAGAGTGAAAAGGCACATTATTACGGAAAATAGATGACGGGGCGCAGGGCGACCCGCCATTGGTATAAGGCAGTCAAGAAATCACGTTCACCGAAGAAAAAGAAAACAAGAAATGGAATTAAAAATGCCTTGCAAGGGTGTGAACAAGCGCAATACAATAAAATGCGATAGTGCTCGCAAAGGAATAGTAATAAACAAATATAAAACAAGGAATGGGCTGTCAAAGGCCGTGACCATCAAAAATTATGTCCCTTTCAATTATGGTTTTCATATACCTTAGGTAACTTTATTCTTACCGTTCATTTGAAAGTGTTCGTATTCGTATGTCCGTAGCTTACTCAAGCAGCACAGATCTGGAGCAGCTGGTTTTCTGCGTAATTATGGACTTCTTTTCAATACGTCATTACATTGGCATTTGGGGCATCTCTTGTTGCTTGTGTTAAGGACACTGATTAATACTTTATTAGTCAATATGTTGTATGACACAAAAGTGGAAGCGAATATTCGTGTGCAGCGGTCGAAAATAATACAGAAGCCTTGGCGTTAGTTGTAGCTGATCGCCTGTATGCCTCAGCAGGGATGATTATATCGACATGCAGGTGACTGCCACGGACGGCAGCCTCACTGTAAGTAAGCTGGGACGCTTTGTTGGCTGGCACGCTGGCCTTTACAATTTTACGCCAAATTTTGCATACCTATAAGGCAGAGAGATAACACTTACAACTTTGTGAAACCTAAACGCAACACATCGCGGCATTAAAGCGCCGAGATATCCAGACTATACGCTTATATTGAAAGTGAGAAAAGGGGATATAATATTTCTCATTATTCTTACAATACATTGAAAAGTAGGCGCAGTCACTACTATAGGGTGACTAAAGCTCTTTGTTTTATTTTTTCTATTAAAGAAGAGTCTAAATTAGATCAATAGCAAATCGGAAGGAAGAATCAAGGTTTCTTGTTGAATTTTATGGCGCCTTTGCTTGCGGTATTATTTCCGGTTGACAGGAAGGCAGCGATACACGGAAATAAAAAAAAAGCAGAGGACGATACATACAGCGACCTGTGAAGTTATCCGGCGGCGTTATTTGTCGTTTGCCTGTACTCAAGAATCGTTCATTTGTTTTTATTTAGATGAAGTTTCGTGAATTGCTCAAAGGGGTGCAGAACAGGTAGATAGTATTACTGTGTAGTGCTGTCCGCGCATGCTTACACATACACCACGCCTTGTTTTCCTCTCTTTCCCATCTTTCTATTCTATTATGCCCCTCCCGCAGCGTTGTGTAGCGAACCCGACGCCTTTCTGTTTTTCTTGTTGGCGATGTCTTTTTTTCTTTCTCTCTCTCTCTCAAAGCATGACGGGTAGCTGCAGTCTTAGCTTTACTTTTTTTTTTCGTGGCTTCCGTTGCGACCGTATTTTCGACAATGGATGTACTGTTCCTGTCTTTGTTTTGTTATTCACTTTTTTCTTTATAGTTTTCAGCAACACAATAATTGTACGCCCGATATAAGCAGGCATCGCCACAAGCCACGCTGTTGATGAAGACAGTCACGCGAACGACCGTCGCCACTGGACGCTCGACTATCGCCTGAGCTGGCCGCAGCCTCTGCCACTTCGCAAATCCTCGCCTCTTCTAATAAATGTGGCCGTGGTTGCCTTTAGGACCCCCACCGCATTTGTGGTGACCCGGACGGGATGAAATCGCTGCGCTCGATCCCGTCAAACCCATGTCAACATCGGACAGTGTGGTCTCATCATCACTACCTCACACTTCTGCTTCTACTTTAATCGCGGTGCTAAGGCCATCAGTGAGAAAACGCGTTGCCTGGACACCCCTCGGTGTTCGAGGAAGTAGACACGCATTTGTACTGCCTTAACGTCTGCGGAGAGGAGTCCTCTTGCCCTCCTATTGCTCCAGCTCCGCTTTGACGCGCTTCCGCGCCATATTCAGGCTCCTGGCAGCGCGCGCTCTCGCGAATAAACCAGTCGCTGGCTCGATCAGTTGCCTATGTGTCTATTTATCCACGTCCTTTAGCTATAGGACGTCACTTCGGTTTCTACAGAAGCGCTGCATGCATCGCTCCAAGGGAGAACCCACCATTAAATGTGCACAGCAACCGACGGCGTCATTAGTTCTATGGCTTTCTAACAGATTGGATTTGAACTTATTTGCTTTATGTGTGATAAATAGCTCACGGCCTCAGCAAGAGTCCATCTTCACTTGAGGACCTCGATGGCTGAGCTAAATCCACTTGTGTGTACAATGAACCACCACCGAAATCACCACTATCGTTGTTCATAACGGTTAGCGAGCCATTAAGAGAACTGTATCTCATTCAGAGGACCGTTTAGCTTTCGCGCAATATAAATTTTGGTTCTGGTAAAGATGGGCTAAGCATATAACAAAAAAAAAAACTTTATTGTATTTTCCTAGGTGTAATGACAGGAACCAGAAAGACCGGAATTCATAGTGCTTTACCTAACATGCTCCCCGAAAAGTATTTAGGGAATCTAAATCAAATATAGGGGGGCAATAGCTTAAAATTTGTTGGCGAAAGGTGAAAGAACGAAAAGTATTGCACCTCCTAACATTGTTCGAGGCAGGTCTCTTTTCGTGTTGCAGAATCATCTGAAAAAAGACAAGACTTCTTTTTTTGTTCTGTCACTTAGCTGTTTCCTCCACTAACCTTGAAGTTGTACGACTGCTCCGCTTGCAATATTTATTTTGATACTTTTCTGCAACTCTGCAACATAAACAGAGTTCTTTCATTCTCAAACCTAAACACAAACTCGTACGTTTTCTGACAGGCAAAGAGAAGAAAGGTGCTGAGCTTGGGTTTTACACAACGCCATGGCTTGCCGGCAAACTGTCAGAGAAAGTGCATCATTTAGAAAACCGACTGAAACATTGACAGTTTCTAGAAGGTTTTTTCATACAGCAGCAGAAAACAAGCAATACGTTCACTTTGATATATTTAAGATGAAGATATACACGCTCTCAGGCACTGACTGAGGTGGGCGGTTTGTACTGGGAGCACGCCTGCGGCTCTTATTTTTCAATATGCCTGAATCATTTAGAGAACAGACGGAAAAGCTGACATTTACGAGGTCAGTTTATCGCTGAATGTACACAGTTCACAGCTTCATAAAACAAACAATGGCTACACAACTCACTCGTTCCTGGAACGTGTCTGACGTCTCGGTATTTCTACACAGGTCACGATCTCACGCACTGTCAGAGACTTTAGAGAAGTAAGAATAGAAACAAAAACAGTCCCAAGATGCCTCCTTCCATTTGCAGTGAGCAGAAAGAGAAGCCTTGGAAATCAGGGCATGATGCCGTGACACTGAGTGGATCTAAGAAGCGGGTGCTCTCTCGGAATAAAAAAAAAAGCGATATAGAACCATAGTACGCTGTCAAGTCTGAGAACTGTCATGATTCAAAGCTCGGAGGTGAAGACATACACGCTGTCCGGCACTAAGTGAGACAGGTGATTTGTAGAGGGATCACACGTGCGGCTGTTATTTCTCAACGATCGGGAATGCAGTAGCCGTGACGATGGCTTTTCTAGTACGATATGATGCTGTGCTGTCTAACAAAGCACACGTTCTTCGGCGTCAATCCAATATGAAGCTACGTTTTGAGGTGAAAAACGTGTGATAAACCGTTGTGGGAAAAGATTTCGCTCGTCTCTCTGCAGAAGGTTATTTGAAACATTGAAGAACCGCTAGGCTAGCAAAAGTATTGCAGTGAAAGTGCCCGAATTGCGCTAAGTCTCAGCGGCGTACGAACTAACTTATTATGAATAATAATTATTTTCTTTCATGGGTGGATAGGTGTACATTCAACATGCCCCAGATGCTGAGAGACACCTGTTTAACTTTGCCGTCACTTGCAGTTTTTAACATGGCCAGAATTAGTGGCACACGAAGAATTTCGCATTCGATACCATAAAAAGATGCTGCGGTGGCTCGGTCCATGACATAGCGCTGCGGAGTTCGAGGTCGCGGCTGCGATTTCCGGCCGCTTTCCAATGGGACTAAATTGCCAACACGGTCATGTAATTTCCTTTGAGTGCACGGTATAGATCGCAGCTGGAAACGGCTAAGCCGGCGCCCTCCAAAACCGCGCACCTCACAGCCTACTGCGCAGCTCCCTAGCGTTAAACCCCACTACTTAATTAATCGACTTCACATAATTGAAGGCTGAGTGGCCGCGAATCTATGCCATCACCTCGCGTACAGTAGCACAACGAGGTTGCAACCATGGCTAAGTTAGTATGTTATGCCCACAATATTCCGAGGCAGGAACACACATAGTCTCCAGGCTATACTTTTAAAAGTTAAGTAGCATGTGACACTCCTGTAACACGTCAAGGCGAAAGCCTGCTGCACGATTGGTAACGCGCCGTCTGGCATCGTCGCGTTGCTGCTTTCGCAGTTCGGTTTCTTCGGCTCGTCTTCGACGCTTAGCTGCGGCTTCGCGCACTCGCATCGCGTGGTCATACTCGCGTCAACGACGTTTCTCTTCCACTTTACATTGCATCCTCTCAACAGGAAACATCAGTATGCTGCACTGTCTATGAGTGATTTCAATGAATGTATTCACTGTTCCCTTCACTTTGCTGAGCGCTTATAGCCTCAGCGTTACGGTGGTATGAACCATCGCATTTTTCGCTTGCTTACGGGAGTATGAACCATTGAGTAGGTCACGTGTTTTTTTGTTTTTTTACCACTCGACTAGGCGTGCCTTTCTGTGCGTGGTATGCGTGATTCCAATGAATGTGTGTACTGTACGCTACACTTAGAGAGTTTGTAGCCTCTGCATTACGAGAGGGATGAGCCAATTTATTTTTTGCTTGCTTAGAGGCGTATGAGTCATTGCTGCTGGTGATAGTTTTTCTACCATTGGACCGGACGACGCATATTTTTCAAGGCCATAGTGGGTATGAGCCGCTTAAGGCTTTCGCCTGAAGAATGCATACGAAGTACTAATGCGCGGTGCAGAGAAAAGTTCAGCCAGCAGAAAGACGGCTCAGCTATTACGTCATCTTTTTCTCACGTCCTTTGTGCGCTGCCAAATAGCGCAACAGCAACATGCTTACTTTTTGACTACCACTTTACTTTTTGGCAAAAGAAAAAACACAAGAAAGAACACACTACCACAAACACCCAGGCACTCACGCACGTGGTAAAATAAGGTATTAATACACAAGTTTATACTTTCAGACCCGTGAGGTGGCGCTCTTTTGCAGCAAAGGCATATCGAAAGTTCGATGGAAAGTTTCGGACAGTGTCTTGAAAGTTCAAAATAGGCAATTTAGTTCAAATTTTATGGGACTTTCTTAGGGCCCTTTAATTTCTCTAGCGCAACCATAGCAATCAATCAGCGTTTCACGGTAATGACATAGCAAACAAAATTAAGCGTGCGACGTCTCACTCTTGAGACGTCACTTTTCCAAAGTATGGGTTTATTTTTTATATTTTTTGCTTTATATAATTTTCAAATTCTGTTGGGCGTTTTGGCCTTAAGGAACCATGGTTGGTACAGCAAGTTTGCGCATAGCGGAAAAAATGTAAACACATTACAAAACGTAAATAGGACATGAAGCAATGAATGTTGGAAATACAATGCAATAACCACCAAAACAAATAACCAAATACGAAATACAATACTTTGGCTCAGGAATACATGTTTGCAACGTTGTGACAGTGGTATCGCAAGCAGTGTAAAAGAAATACTTGAAGATGTATTCTAGAACAGTCTCACATCGTTTGCACGATGCCCCTAAGATTCAATTTCATAAAGGGTTTTTAACGCGTTCCTCAAAGCCTTCAACGCTACTCGATTGCAAAACAGACACCGGCAAACTCTTCCATTCTTTATTCGTTCTTGGAAAAAATGAATAAGCGTACATGTCCACATATACTTTTTGCATTGAGAACATGGCATGATTGCTTGACTTGACGTTTTTTGCCTGCCTGGAAGCAGGATAGGGTTTGGTTTCAATACTGAAATGGCCTTTTGATAACAAGAAAATAAATTTACGTCTGGCCAATTTCCGGCGTTGAGCCAATGTAGGCAAATCAAGCAACTGAAGCATTTCAGAAACAGTCAGTACGATAGTGCCAGGAAACAATGAACCGTGTGGATTTCCCCTGTATTTTCTCAATGCCATTTATTAATCCTGATTGAAATGGATCTCATATGACACTGGCCATCTCACGTAGTTATAAGTGATATATGCAAGTAGGTTAACGGGTGTGGTTAATAGCTTTAATTTGCGGCGAAGGAACCATAACACTTTTTTCTGCAGCTGCACAAATTCTGTGTACGTGTGTTTTCCAACTTTAGCCTTTAGAAACTGTTAAGCCCAGGTATTTTATCATTTCAGCCTCAGTTACAATCTTTGAATTATTTTCATAATTGCACTCAATAACATGTTTTGTTATGTTCATAACTCTGAGTATGACTGGTTTAGATTCGTAAATTATTTTCCATCTTGCGGCCAATACTTTTACAGCTTTAAGAGCTTAGCTAAGTGACGCCTACTTGTTTTCGTTATTGATTTCACTATATACTGAACAGTCGTCTGCAAATAACCAGACGGTTAGGTCGTTACTTATGGGATGAAGCAACATCATTTATGTAAACTAGAAAAAGAAGCGGTCCTAAAACGGATCCTTGTGGAACCCGTGAGGTTATTTTTACTTGGTTAGATATGTTACCATTTATTTCAACGTATTTTGCCCGAGCTGTTAGGTGTCAGCGGATCCACATAACTTCATAATTTTTATTCATTTCCATCAGTTTATTAATTAATTCGCTATGCACAACTCGATCGAAAGCCTTCGCGAAAACTAAAAATATTGCGTCGACCTGTATTTTATTATTCAAGGAAGCTGAAAAATTGTGAATTGTTTGTACCAACTATCTGACAAGCGAGAGCTGCCGTCGTAATCCGCGCTGGTTGGAGAAAAAAATACCTACTTGTCTTCAAGATAGGCGAACGTTGACCTTGAAACTATGTGTTCGAGTAGTTTGCAGCATAAACACGTCAGCGAAATTGGCAGATAGTTTCCAATATTTTGCCTTTCACCGGACTTGTGAACCCGAATCACTTTTGCTACTAGCCAACCATTTGGGGCCCGTTTTTGTGTTAGCGAGGCATTAAATATGATCGCTAGATAGATATGCATTTGATATCCCGTCCGGACCAATATATTTCTGTTTGTTATGGGTCTCACGCACATATGAATGAGCTTCGGTTTACAAAAAAAAAAGAAAAGAAAACATAAGGCCCTATTCCCAAATTCACAGTCGGATCCCACATCTCGTTTGCTGTCTGTTTCCAAATGCTTAATCCTGAGACATGATACTGAAAGTGTTACGCCAGTGGCGTAAGAGTTGTTTCGCAGCACAGTTACCTCTGTTTCCCAACACAATGGCTCAAGCAGCGCCTTTCTTCATCAGAAAATTGATGGGACAATGCGCACTTGTGACTTTTGCGAACCGGACACGCTAACCAGTGGGTTATTGCGCAACATTCGAACTTGGTAATCTTTGCAAGATATTGGGCGCTACAAAGAGTCCGATAGCGGTGACGGCTTCGCGTGTATTTGGGAGGCCACAACGTTCAATACCGTAGCGGATAAGCACAACGTTGTGTACATCGCAAAGAAGTTTTACTTGAGAATGACGTCACCTGTGGGAGCTTCCCGCATTTGCAGTAAACCATTTCAGCGTCGTAGAAATTGCTTTAAGTCTGCTCACTTTTCTTAAAAAACCAGAAAACTTATGCAGCAAGAATGTTTCTAAGTTTCTAAATTTCACGCAGCCGCTGGGTAAACAATACTTGTTGAGTCAGGAAGGCAGCAAGTATGAGTTAAAGATTATGAGTTGAAGACAAAAAACAGCATGCTGTACCCCACAATGTCGACGTATAGGTGAGTCACAGTTTCACATGTCGTATCTCGTGGCGCCCCGCAAGACGGCGTTTGAAGTCCAAGGCTGTTTATCATCGGCCGCATTGATAATAAAAAGTACATACCGGCGTCAATAGACATCCCCTTGTACGCAGATGACGTATGCATATGATGTACTAGGTGCAGCAGATAAATAGTACGTGCAAGATTGCAGACAGCAATTTCTGTAATCTCTCTCGAGATATGTGGCACCAAGGAGCGTGTAGAGAGTTTCAAAAACCTCGCTTTCGCCGACAATACTTTCCGGTCGCTTACCAACAGCTCAAGTGGATGCGCTGTTGACTCTCTCCGTCACTTATGTACTGCCTTCTTCAGTATTTGCTCCCTGCTCTTCAATGCCTCTCTCAAGATTGCATAATATTTTTGCAAGGCGTGAAATACAAAGTGCTTAGAAGATGTTTTGGTTTCCCCAAGACTAGATCGAGTGCGTGCGCACCCCATCTGACGGAGAACAGGCGGTTGTCTCTACCAATTCCTTAGATGCAGGAGATTCCTCGCGCCCGAGTGAGGCATACGTGGCCAGTGAACATGACCATCTACTTGATGCTGTTTTTACTTCAGACATGCGAGGTATGCTTCCTAAACAATACCAACGAGGTCCCCTCTCTTCGGTTCTACCCTGGAAGTGCTCTGCCTGGTAAATTTCCATTACTCTACCTAAAATCAGCAGCAACACGTACAAACATATTTTCTACCGGAGCACGTCCACAACACCTGCAGTGCTCGCTGTCATATCTACAGCGACAGATCGGTCATGTCTACATTATCAGTCATAGGTGTCGGAAAACCAGCTACCAGGAACAAAATCTCAACAAAGCTCAGTCACTATTCCTATTGCATTGCTCGCAGGCCTGACTTGTATTTTGCGGTCGCCAGCTAGAGAGCGGGTGATGTTCAATGATCCGCGGGCAGCTCTGTAATGGCTGAGCTTAGCACGCCTGCAAGACCAGTTAGCTACTGAAATTACATGCTTACACATTTCGTCGCGTGTGTGTGTGTCTATGTGTCTGTTTGCGCGTGTTTGCGTGCGTGTGCTCGCGTGCCTTTTTTCTCACTCATTTTGTTTCAAACCTCACCATGCCAATGCGGCTGCTAGGCTAACCTCTTTAGATACCATTTAAGTTCCTGTTTCTTTCTGAAATGTATATAACTTGCCCCCTTTTTTTAACACCTGTATGTCAGCACAAGCAGCTTTTAAGTAGGCAGGTGTCTGTTAGAATAATAGAAAGCCAAGATTCCCACGGCTATTTCGCAACTGTAGGCTGTACTCTGTTCAGTGAGATATATATCACAGCGGCTCAGAAATTAGTGTCAAAATGTTGCCCCTCAAGAGAATTCGTGTGTCACACGTATAATAATTTTTATATTGAACCGTGGACATAGGCGGCGAGCGAGTAAAAGGGCATGGCTGCAAGCGAAAAAGGACGCGCACGCGCATTGTGATGTCTCGACACCAGACGCTTGACGTCAGATGGCGCGGCAATGCAGTTTTATCTGATTCGGCCGTCGCTCGCGTGCCCCGGCTCATTTTGCTGCCGGGTGTACATTGTAAGAAGACACAATTGGAGAAAAGAGACGTTAATTTTATCAAGAAAATGTCACTTTATTACAGCATATCGAAGCAAAAATGAGTTATAAGTAAAAAAACAATAACACATGAGACTATCGAACACTTTTTTCTGCCTTTGAGGTCGGTACGACGTCGAGCGTTGACCTATCTGGACAGCATTAAATAGGCTGATAACGAACAAATGCCGGGTGTCCCACGCAACTCGAGCCAAACTTAAACATTACGCAAATGCCACGTAGCTCGACAGAACCAAGGTAATGCCATTTGCCGTCAATTAGAGATACTGAGATTATATTTTTGCATTCGGCCTAGTCACATAATTAGTCCCAACTACCTAATCAACTTCTCAAATATTATAATTCAAAGAGATGTTTCAATGAGAAAATTATGGAGCAACATGAAAAATTGCCGATACAGCTTTCTGTTGCTCAATTCATGCTAAATGAGTGTTTTTCGAAGCATGAAAGAAGCCCGCAAATACACGAAAAATTGCCGCGTGACTGGCCGCTCGAGGCACTCTCTCTCTATCTGTGTGTGTGTGTGTGTGTGTGTGTGTGCGTGTGTGCGTGTGTGCGTGTGTGCGTGTGTGTGCGTGTGTGCGTGTGTGCGTGTGTGCGTGTGCGTGTGCGTGTGTGTGTGTGTGTGTGTGTGTGTGTGTGTGTGTGTGTGTGTGTCCAGTCAGTGTCAAAAGTTTGCGGAGCATGAAATCTACGAAAAAGCTCAACATTTGTGCAGCATAGGCACGCCGTCTTCAATTCCAATTTTCAGCCTGTGCTTGCATAATGCGAACATCTTGGTGTTCTACGGTTTTACTGGCTGGGATTACAAATTTCGCGAAAATTGAATGTTCTTTTCAGTTCCCGCGGTGCATGAACTTCTGATGCCGACTATGCCTGTTTGAATGCACGCGGGAATGCCTGCGCAGGTTTGGATGTTTCCAAGAAAGGCGTGTGTACACTTGCTGTCAAAAACGATATAGGTCACCAGACGGATTCGTTCTATATGTGAAATGTTAAATTTATATTTCAGGCATATGCAAAGGTGCTATTCCACGACACTCGAATATGTCTTTTGCTCTTACACGCAGATATATTTTTTTATTCCGGCCAAGCATGAGAACGTGAAACGTTCACGAAATCCCTCACTGGAAGCAGTTACACAGAGCTTCACATAGATTAGAAATCTGTAACAGCGCGAACTGCTATTATGCTTGAAAAAAAAAAGGTCGTTTCTTGGCGGGCGTTTTCAACAAAATGCACTTCTTCTATGTCCGCAGGAATTCGCCTCAATGGTACTTACGGGTGGTTGATTCACGCGCCCTGAATGCTCGTGGATTGAAGAAAAATTGAAAGAAGCGTGAGCGTACGCAGGACCAGCCAAACTAATTTATCTAATGCCGTGAAAGCTATGCAGTGAATATCTCACAATGGAAACTCGCGGCTCGACACCCAACCGTTCTATCCACGTCGGCGCGTTGCGGGAGACGTGTTACACCGGGCCTCTTTGTCAACAGCGAAAGCGGGTGGATGTGATGGGTCGATTCCTGCCTCTCTTTGAGGGTGGCCATTTGAGAAACGATGAATTGGAACTTTGAATGGAAGTGCGTAAGAGCAGGCGCAATAACGTGTGCTGCATATGTGGCACCGCGTACGGCGCCGTAATGGCGCGCATATACGAGGGTTGTAGTCGTGTATGTTTATGTAGTTTGTAAATACTTCGCCGCGGAATGACGCTACGAGAAAAATGACGCGTACTACTGGCAACAATGTCTCGTCGCTGGTGGGGAAAAGGGTATTTCAAGTTTTCGCCGTGGTGCACATTCATCAATGCTTTTACTGTGTGCACATTAAAAATGATGCACGTGCTTGCAAAGCACAATTTCTGCAGGGCCACGTGTCTAACGTATCGAAGAAGCTACGGAAGTTTCGCGTGACGCCACGGACTCGGCTTCTCACACTTGCCGGTATACCGAAACATGGGGGCCGCGATGAAACTATAGTGCCCCATGTTGTCGCTCGTGCGTTATCTTGATTTTCGACGGTGACAGTTTTCCATCAGATTTTCACTGTTATCTATTTGTCGCTCTGTACAAGAGGCGCTTGTTGCGGTGTAACGTTTCTTATACACGTAGATTTTTGACGAGCTAGTACCCCAAAATGGCAGCCACGATAACGTCAATGCAAACTATCTATACTATTGACCGGTTTGAACTGCAGGCCAAAAGACCACCGAGTAGGACCAATATTTGCACTACATGGTGAGCAACGAGCATATGAAGTTTCGCTTTTTGTTTTGTAAATGAGCTAAAGTCCGGAACTCGCGATGGAAAAATTAGACAAATTATTTAGAAAATTAAATTATGATGTTTTACGTGCCAAAACCACTTTCTGATTATGAGGCACGCCGTAGTGGAGGACTCCGGAAATTTTGACCACCTGGGGTTCTTCAACGTGCACTGGTGTACACGGGTGTTTTCGCATTTCCCCTCCATCGAAATGCGGCCTCCGTGGCAGGGATTCGATTCTGCGACCTCGTGCTCAGCAGCCCAACACCATAGCCACTGAGCAACCACGGCGGGTAGAAAAATTATTCCCTGCTTCGACTGAGGTGATGCTTTTATGCTCGCCATTTTCTGTTGGTGTCTATTTAAACAGCATGTCTACGTAATTTCTCTTTTTACGTAGGTGAATGAAAAATATGAGAATGAAAGACAGAAAGGTTAACGTATGTGTCTAGCGTAACCTAACCGGTATGACCGCTAGCTCATGTGAGAGATTAAACAAGTAGAGAAGTTACATTTCATGCTGGATATAGAAACGACTTGTAGACTGCAATGGTGGTGTGAACACACACATGTGTTTTCCGACCACATGACCGGTTTTCGACAAAATCGTTGTACAATGGATGCAGTATTAGATATTGCCACATACGTCGAACATGAACGAAGCTGCGGAAATGTGACAGCAGCAGTATTCTTAGACATTCAAAGAGCATTCGACACTGTAAGTCACATACACGTCCTTGCTGGTATGTTAGAGCTTGGCCTACACGGTCGAACGCTGCGATGGGTGTCAAACTTCTTGAAAGATAGAAAAATATTTATGGAAACAATAGAAGGAGAAAGTAATTATCACAGCATCACGCAGGGCGTTCCGCAGGGCAGTGTTCTTAGTCCGTTTTTATTCAATTGCGTCATGGCAGCCTTGCCACAAAAGCTCCCGTCTGGTCTATGGTATTCTCTGTACGCAGATGACATCTGCATATGGGCCTCTGGTTCTAATATACAAGACATTCAAACAACGCTGCAAGAGGGCCTTGATAGCATCGACACCTTTTTAAAAGAAAGAGGCATGAGTCTTTCATACGCAAAGACAGCCGTACTTCCTTTCACTAGACGACAGTTGATTAATTTCCAACTTAGGCTTAACGGGCAAGCTTTGATGCTTGTGAAAGAGCATAAATTTCTTGGAGTTATTCTTGACCGCCAACTTACATGGGCTTCACACATCCGCGCAATTGAAAAACAGACCAATGCAGTAATAAACGTACTTCGGCGACTCGCAGGCACAACGTGGGGGGGATCAGTCTCTTCGCTACTACAAGTTCATAACGCACTCATAAAACAAAAAATTACTTGCACGGCACCTATTCTCCATGGTATATCGCTAACTTCTGAGGAACGTCTTCAACGTTTACTAGCAAGGGGGCTGCGATTGTGTCTTGGGGTTCCGCAGGCTACCTCGAGCTCTTTAGTAATTGCTGAAGCTCGTCACCCCCCATTTCCAGTCATACGAACGGTTGAAACATGCCGACATATTTATCGCATCTTAACCCAACACGAGAAGCATCCATTAAACCTTGCGCTCACCGAAAGAAACAAAAGCAAAATTCACGATGTTGTTCGAGAACATAAAACATTATTACCAAGATTTGAATTATGCAAAGTGGATGTTAGTTACCCTCCCTGGATGTTAACATACCCTAAAATAGAGTTATCGGTTGACGGGATTATATCTAAGAGAGACATGTTCATAGTAGCCGCACAGCAACTGGCACTCTACCAAATTTACTCATTATATCCCCAGTACATCCACGTTTATACAGATGGTTCGTGTCATAAAAATCCCTCGACTTCAGCATTCGTCATTCCACATTTAGCGCTAGAGCAAACATTTAAATTATCCCGGGAGACATCTTCCACCATGGCAGAACTATTTGCAATCCTGTGTGCTTTGCGTTTCATAACTTTAGAAAAACATTCGCAAAAATGGGTTATCTTTAGTGATTCGCAAGCCGCTCTCACATTACTACAGAGCAATAAGAAAAATTCTTTGAACACTTCGATATTGTATGAGACGCTCAAAGAACTTACAAAAGCAAGCGCAATGAACCACGTAATTGCATTTCAGTGGATTCCTGGGCACTGCAATATTCCTGGTAATACTGCAGCGGACGCAGCTGCGAATCGAGCGCACAATAACGCAGAGACAACCAATCTTCCCCTATTGCGTAGTGAAGTCCGTCTGATCCTGAGACAGATTTCTTGGTCGTCTCAGCAAAACTACCTGGTTTGACCAGCAAACTAAGAACTCGGAGTTATACTCAATAGACCCATATATAAACTTATCAATGCCGGAAACTCTAAGAGACAACAGAAAATTTGAAACTTTGGTACACCGGCTGCGTCTTGGTACTGCATTTACGAGACACTTCTTGTACAGAATAAAACGTGTCTCTAGTCCGCAGTGTTCTTGTGGCCATCCAGACGAAGATGTGCATCATCTTCTTCTCGAGTGCTCGAAATACGATACACAAAGAGCGGTACTGCAAGCTAATTTGTTTATATTAGACAGAAGACCATTCACTCTAAAAAAGATACTTGGCCCATGGCCAACTGCGGGCCTTCAAAAAAGAGCGCTTCTTGCTCTGAAAAAGTTTTTAGAGGAGACCAACATTTTGGGAAAATATTAAGTATTGGATGATCCGAATACGCTAAATGAGTTACATAAACGTTGTTCGTGGTGCATAGTTGGTTTATGTGGTGATCGCAACTTTTATGCAATACGTATAATTCTGTCCTGTACTTGGAGTGTATTACAAGTGTTGTTGTGTGTTTTGGCTGTTCAAAACATCGGACTTCATATATGCGTACGTGGACTGAACTCATGCACAGAACTTTGCGACTCGTGTACTGTTGGACTGTATATTTTTTACTGATTCGGTGTTCTACTGAGTGTTATATTTAGTGTCGCTATCTCCCTTTTTGCGCAAATTTGTTTCGTCTGCCAAGTGACAAGGAGTAGCCGGTGCCACCACATAAAGGCGCCAACCTCTCCTAACATTCACTTCAATAAAAAAAAAAGGGGGGCAAGAATGAGAGACGACGATGCAAAGATTATGCATCTGCAGAAGTAAATGAAGTTCTAGTGCCCGTATAATAACAAAAACCTTTTACGCTAAAATTGTTAAAAAGAGCAAGTTCCAGCTAATCCTAAAGCTGTGTATATAAGGACTCTCACGAACGACAAGCTTTGTGAATTCGGTTCTAGTTTCTTTGGCGCTTGCATGCCTTCATCTCGCTTCTTTAAGCACTACATTTTCTTGCGATCACCTTTGCTCAGTAAATAAAGGAAGAAGTTTGGGTCTCCTCGGATCGCAGACATTGAATGATCCTGCAAAACGCAATCAGAGGTTAATGCAGTCGCTCGGTTTAAGCGGCAAACATAAGTCCTTAGCACTTATTGTTGGAAGGATTGATGAAGGAGAGGAGAGTCCTCATGGAAAGGGGAAGCAGCAGCGGAGTCAGTGGAAGCCGGTAAGGCTAGACATTTGTTACTAAGGGATCTATAATGGTCTGCAGCTGCTCCCATCAGAATGTGCAATGCATGGCATCGGCTGGGAACGACCCTGACCTGGGAAACCTTACCACGGTCATTACGAGCTGCCCTGATGGGAAGTTGTAGATCGGAGCTTCGACACGAAAACAGCAGCTTTCAGAAAGAGACAGAATTGAGGCGGCATCTGGTGCTAAAGGCACATAAGTACGCTCCTTTTTATTTATTAGTTATTTTTGTATGTGGCTGTAAAATACGCCGCCAAAATATTGTCCACGAGCACATATGGGTATACATGTAAACGCAGTAGCTTTTGTTGGAGATTCCATTGCTGCGTCTATAATTATCGCAACAATACGGTGTCTGTCACGCTTCTGTGCCATTTTCTCTTTCAGGCCTTGACAGTACTACAGTTTTAGTTGAAAAAGAATGAAGACGAAAGCGTGAAGCAGCATCTGATTCATCGACAACCATTGGTGGTTGCAGGTAACGAAAGAAGCAATTCCTTATTTTATAATGTTTTACGAAATTGTTTCTACTTAGTCGTCACCGCATACTACCGTAACGAGATGTCTGCTGCGCTTGAGCTAGCTATGCTACACCACACTTGCGCAGAAAGCCCCCTGGCGTTCAAAGCATCTCAAAGCTAAACCGGTACGCTAAAATAATTTCTGAGCCTTAAAACTTCCCTGATGCAACGCTTACATTGCACACTCATCCCTACCATATAGAATGCGCTTCCTTCGTGTTCAGTGCAAAACAAACAAAGATCGCGCTGGCGTTAACCCAACCTTCATAACTGTGAGCCCGACGAAAAGTGTGCACGTATGATGAAGCAGAAACATTCAACGTAGTGGTAATATTCCATTCAAGCTTTGAACAATAGTAACAGCTAAGAACTGTACCCAGAATCATGGAATGGAGCAGGCAAGTTATGCTGTTCACTGGCGTCCTTGAAGGATGTTTATATTTCGGTCGAGACGCTCGGTGGAAGAGCGCGCCGTTCTGGTTCCCCCATGCTCGAACTTGATCGACGATTGTAATACAAAGCAAGAGCGGAGCCTCTAGAAGGCCATGCACGCTTGCGTGCCTCCCCCCTTTACCCTACTCCGTACCATATCAGAAAAATTTTAAAAAATAAACGGCAACAACTGTACTCCTGTATTGCACTTCCACAACGGAGAGCTTGAGGGCTACACCAAAGAAAGGGAAAAATAAAAAAAATAATAGAGAACAGACATGAAAATAGAAGTGCCTCACCGTTCTTCATGGCGCTCCGAGGCCTGTTATGAATACAGAATGAGACAAAAATTGAGGATGACGTTGAATGAAGCACTCCATGGTGGCGCACCGTTTATCAAGTCACGAATAGCTCGGGTACGTAGACGCTGCCTTGCACGGTCATTTACATAGGAAGTGTATTCGTCCTGCGTGTGAAAATTGAGCACGAGCTTAAAGTCAAATCGCGCCCCCATGCTAGCAAAATAAATAAATAAATAAATAAATAAATAAATAAATAAATAAATAAAGATAAAATGGCCATCACTATATCGGTAAGTGCACTACAAGAACTATAGGGTGCTGCTTAGGCCTCAGTACGGTAAACCCTCTTTGTAAGCACCGTAAGAGAAGCGAGCTCAGACTTCAAGGGCGCTTCTCAATCTTACTTTACGCGACACGCGTATTTCACTTAGCGCTGTCTCACTTCTTTAGTAGCGGAACAAGGAGAGAAGCAGCGAACGTCTGAAGGCATATTAGCACGTCTCCTCGTATGCGTACATGAAAACAAGAAGGGAACGACGAAGACATGCTTTAAGAAGAGGTAGAAAGAAATGACCTAGTTCCAAGAGTTCGTACATCGGTGAGTTTCTCATTTTTGCGAACAAGAAAATTGAGCGTAGCGTGGGCTACGGTAGCAATAGAGATCAGTAAAATGTTGACAATGTTAAAGAGCCAGAATGCCCTAATTCTTATCGTTTACCAGGGTATTGAGCCGGAACTGAACCGAAGATCAAAACCGGAAAAAAAAACATTATTTTTGCTAGAACTGGTAGTGAAGCCGAACGTTCCAAATTCGTTCATTTCTGAGCGAAACCATAAGGAATAAATAACGCTTTTCCGTTCAAGTCAGCCACCTTCTGTGGAGGTTTTTATACATAAATTGCGTGCACTTGGGGCTCAGTCATGCTACCTCATTTGTAAATACATGCCATATTTTGAGCGTATTGCATCAGGGGGCAGACTAGGTGTTGTACTAATGCGACGATATTTGCTTTGCATCCGACACCTGCGGACTCACGAAACTCTAATGAATGCGAAGCACCTGAGGGGGTGAGTACGGAGGTGGTGGTAGTTTCCAATATGGCTTTGAACGACAGGATTTCATTTCTTCGTTGACGCCAATTAACAACAAGCCGTTCAGTGAAGACGTGTTACTGGAGAACGGACCGGACCTGCAGAAAAATTGCAGAAACATGAAAGGCCTAGGTAAAGGATTTACTTCACGCTATCTAATATATTGCGGTCCAAAACGCCTACGTTACTGAAAATAAACTTCACAGTTTCAGCAAAGATTGTTGAGACTTTTCTTGTCTTCAATTCAGCGACACACTTCAAAAAAATTTTTACAGCGCTGGACTTTAACGGTTCATTATGTGTAATTGATGATCAGATTTGTCAATGACAAAGATAACTCTCAGTTACGCATTTTCGGCTTCTGTATATATATATTTAAAATTATTGTTAGGCCACTGTTCTCAGATCTTCAAGATAAAGCTGAAGAAAGCCAACACAAACTTTTATCTAATCAATTGCGCCTACCGGCACCTATTTAGACCGAACCATTTTACGTGATGCTGTTCTGGTGAAGTTTATAAGGGTATAAAAGAAATACTTCACAAAAATGGACACGTTAAAAAATTCGAAATTTATAGGCTCATTAGCTTGTCTTCAGTATTGTATAAGACATTCACCATGATAAGTTCCAATAAAATATGGGAAACACTTGACTTCAATCAACTAAGATAACAGGCTGGCTTCAGAAAGGGATATTCTACAATGGGTTACATCCATGTCATCAATCAGGTCATCGAGAAATCTGCAGAGTACGATCAACCTCTCTATATGGCTTTCATAGGTTATAAAAATGGATTTGATTCAGTAGAAATACCAGTAGTCATAGGGCGTTCGGTAATCAAGGAGTAGAGGGGCATACTTGAATATTTTTGGAAATTTTTACAAATATTTTACAGCATTTGATTCTCCACAAGAAAATTAGGAAGATACCTATGAAGCAACAGGTCAGACAAGGAGACGCATTCTCTCCAATGCTATTCACTGCGTGCTTGGAGGAAGTATTCAAGCTAATAAACTGGGAAGGCTTGGAGTAAGAATCAATGGCGAATATTTCAGCAACCTTCGATTTGCAGTTGGCATTGTCCTGTTCAGCAACACTGGGGTCGAGTTATTACAAATTATTGAAGACTTTACCAGATAGAGTATAAGAGTGGGGTTCAAGATTATTATGCAGAAGACAAAGATAATGATCAATAGCCGGGCAAGGGAACACGAGTTCAGGATCGCCAGTCAGCCTCTAGAGTCTGCGAAGGAGTAGGTTTACCAAGGTCAATTACTCACAGGGGATCCTGATCATGAGAAGGAAATTTGCAGAAGAAAAATGGGTTGAAGCTTATTCGGCAGACAGTGTCAGATCCTGACTGGAAGCTTACCATTATCATTGAAAAGGAAGGGGTGCAATCAGTGCATTTTACCAGTGCTGACATATGGGGCAGAGACTTGGAGACTGACAAAGAAGCTCTAGAACAAGTTAAGGACCGCGCAAAGAGCGATGGAACGAAAAATGTTTGACGTAACATTATAAGACAGGAAGGGAGAGGCGTGGATCATAGAGCAAACGGGGATATCCGACATTATAATTGATATTAGGAGAAAAAATAGAGCTGGGCAGGCCATGTGATGCGTCAGATAGATAACCGGTGGACCACTGCAGTTACAGAATGAGTGTCACGAGAAGGGAAGGGCAGTCGAGGATGGCAGGAAACAAGGTGGGGCGATCAAATTAAGAAATTCCGAGGCGCTAGCTGGAATCGGTTGGCGCAGGACAGGGGTAATTGGAGATCGCAGGATGAGGCCCTCGTCTTGCAATGGACATAAAGATAGGCTGCTGCTGCTGATGATGATGATAAAAAGCAATATAACCAAAAGCTATGTTTTGCTTTTAAACGTCACTACACGAAGCCATGTGTTATAGTTGATTCGCCAGATTTTTCTCGAAGGAAAAACGCGATGCGATAACTTTCGCCGCATTTCTTATTCGCAACTTAAAGTTATAGAAGCGCCTTTGCCGGAAGGAAAAGGCTAACTTTACTTTATGAGCAAGCCAGTGAAGCAATTCTTTCTGCATCCTTGTTCACACGGTTATATATAATATGTGATTTGTTTGTGTGGGCTAGTAAAATATTTGGCAAGCACGCGCAGACAAGCCATGTGCTTGAGCAAGACGGCACGACCAATGTTTCATGGTGACGCTGTCTCTTAGAGACAGCAGCAGAAAGAAATGAGGACGAGTCGGCGAGAAAATGGATGTTTGTGAATACTCTTTTGCTTTTCTTTCCTTCTGCGACGCCCCTCGTTGTAGGGTGTCCGCCGGCAACAGCTTGTCGAAATACCTCCGGTGCTCGGAATGTCGCGTACCGAGCTTGCAGGACGTGTAATTCCTGCGAATGACGCCACGCGCTTTTCTAGTAACAGCAAAACACGCCACAGAGCGTGCAGATTCCCCCAGCACTGACGCATCACGAAAAACACTGCCTGCGGCTTAGTTCGCGACCAGCCTCGTTTTGTATACTGTCTTCAACAAGGATTTATGTGGAAGTGCTCGACACGAGCGTGACAACTTTTCTCATTTGCCTTCGTAGTCATGTACACTGGCGTTCTCTCGCTAGCGAGGGGAGTGAAACTTTGGACATAACTTCCGCAACGTGGCAGTACCTTGTTCTCCTGCTTGCTGGGCTACTTGACATTCATTAAGAATGAATACCAACAGAAAAATATTAAGAATACCAGCAGAAGAATGACGCATGGAATTCGCGAGAGTGTAAGATATAATTTATGCGAGAGGAAAAATAAAAGACCCCAGCGATGGCGAAGAAGAGGCATCAGAGTGTAGTAGGAATCCACTGAGTTAATGCAAACGAATCACTTCTGCATTATGTGTGTCCGACGCAAATGGATTTGGAGCTGGTATTTTGCCGATATATATTCCACCTGATTCGTTTAATTTTGGATAATCCCTGCGCAAAGTGGCCGATATCAGTGACAGCAGAGACGTAGCTTATTGCAAGGAAACAACGGAGGTCAAACAAGAGTGGAAAAGTGGAAAAAACGATGATAAAATACTGTTAATGAGATGAACTACTGAAATTTGATTATACGACAGAATTAGTTCGTTCTTGCCACCGTAAACATAGCCTTGTGTTCTTTATTTATTTATTTATTTATTTATTTATTTATTTATTTATTTATTTATACATACTGGAGCTCCTGGTGGGGCTATAGCAGGAGTGGATAATACACTATAATACAAGAAAGAAATACAATAGGCAACAAAAAAGAAAGTTCAAGTGCAATGTTGAGGGAGCACAGACAAGAAATCCTTTAATGGGAGAGAACGGTTGGTTCCTGGTAGCGAATTCCATGTTTCAATTGTTCTAGGGAAAAAGCTATGCTTAAAAGTATTAGTGCGTGCAAAAAATGGTGTAATGTTAAGCGCGTTATGTCTCCTACTAGAAGATATTTTTGAAAAGGTGATATATTTATTACTGGGGAGGCGACAAGATGAATGAATAATGCCATGAAAACTTTTTAAAGAATTAACGTGTCGCTGTTCGGCGAGAGATGTTAGGTTGAGTGAGGACATGACTGACGATGGTGAGAACTGGTGGTCATAACGTCGGTAGACAAATCTAATGGCTAACCTTTGGATAGCCTTTGGATAGCCTTTGGATAGCTATTATAATAGATTTAGACTGTTTTGTTTGGTATTATAGATTTTAACCGGCTTTCGGCTGTGTGAAGTGACAAAAGGTTGGGGAAGAGGGGAGTTCACAGGGAAACATGCCAAGGACAAAATTTTTCTGATCTAATCAAGATGTCTAATTACATGCCGCTTCCCTTGCTACCGAATTGCTACCCAACTCGATTAGACCACCATTTATCTGCTTCACCAGATTTAACGACGTCTCGAGCACCCCTTCTGCCCCTTCATCTCAACTATAGAATGTGGTCTACACGCTTTTGCTATAATTCGTTCTGTGGCTGTCCTAACTGCAAAGATTTACACCTACCATTTTGCATTCCATCGCTCGATGCACGTTATTGTAGATGTAGTCCTAGCCCCAATTCCAACCTCCAATACAAATAAGGTTCATTAGACATACTGACAACTTTTTTATTTCTTGTAATACACTAAGAAGTGTTTCGAAATTGCTCCCCAGGGTGGAGTCCAGTTTTTCTTTCCTTTTTAAGCAAAACAAATGCGGAACACTGAAGCGATGGTGACCATAGAAACTGTGATTTCCAGTATATTTGCTGGGAGAAGGACTGTTCGGCTAGGGGGAACAAACTGAAGGAAGGAAGCAAGCTCTTGGCAATCGCCTGTTTTCGTTCATTTGTGCTACTCCATAAAAAGGAGTACTTCATAAAAAGTGCCTCAAAGCCTGTCCAAAGCAAGAGGTGCGCATGCGCTATGAACGCAAGTGAGGAGTACTTGAGACGTTGCACATAATCTCCGGATCATAAACCGTGCGTTTAAGTAAGTAAACATGTAAGGGTAGCTTTGGCCCGTAATCTATGAAGCGATGCTCATCCCTCCCGACAAGGAGTGTGGAACAGTTCAGTTCAACAGAAAGTTTACGTCGCTCTGCGAAGTTTCTATATTATATGAACCTATCGCTTCTGCACCGCATTAAAACATGGGCCGGCACAATAAAGAGGACTCACACAGACTAAGCGTCACTTGGACTCACACTCGCCCAAGTTTTATACTAAGTTAGGCTCACTCGCACGGAGGCTCACTTGTCGGATTGAGTTTGAGTGAGTCGACTCATAAGTGAGTTTGCTGACCTACGCTATAAATCCACTTCAATAAAAGCGCTATTGGCCGATGACTGTAAGACATTTTTCTTCAGCAGATTCTTTTCTTTCTGAATCAGAAATATCTGATTATTGGAACACACAAAGTGGTGCATTGTTACCCCTTCTAAAGGCGTTATTGCAGAGAATTAAAGAAAGTAGGTGAAGGACTTTAAACACAGGCATGCATTATACTGCCCCATTGGAGAAGTTTAGTTTAAACCACTCTGGCCAAAGGCAAAGCTCGAACTATGTCAACAAAACTCATACATTTTGCAGTAATGTTTACGGCGTAAGCTCGAGGAAGAATGATGAGGTCTCTTCATGTATAGTGCTTGTAAACAAATCCGTTCTCCTAAATTGTTCCTACTTGCGCATCTTTTTGTTTAGTTATGTCCAAGGCTTTCTTTTTCTTTTAGCTTGATCGCATGCAAGCATTTTAATTAAGCTTACCGGGCTCTGCCATGAGTGGAGTATAACTATGGATCAAATCAGTAACCATACGAAGAATTCCACGAAGCTTTCATCTTGGGTTCTTTGTTCGACGGCCCCAGTTGGGAATTTCATTAGCAACATTGTGAATGCTTCAACAAACAGAAGGCGACGGAGGCGAAAGGGGCAGTGCACACGAAAAGCTTGCCTGAAGATGCTATACATTTAATAATTTATTCTCTCCAAGTTAGCTTTGAAAACGTGGTGTAGCATCATCAAGAAGTACAATGTTGATCTAATTATAGGTAAGCCTTTACAAAAATAAGCTAATCAAATTTTATGTCTATTTGCTAAATGAACTGAACATCCAGCTGCATTTACGCCTCACCGCCTTCACTGTCACTGTATTGATGACACCAACACTGAAGAGAAGAAGCAAGGCATATACGAACAGCTCGCACACATTTATTTATAGTGACAGGACATGAAGATACTATAAAGAACCTGTGCGAATATCACATGCTGTGGCTCTTTGCACTCATCTTCGTCGCGTCACATTCTCCTTTTGTAACCGCCTCCCTTACCTCTCCGCTTAGTAAAATTCGACAACATTCAGCTCATCCAGTGGATACCGTCACATTTACTTTATTGAAGATCCCCTTCTTCTCCTCACGTCGTCCCTAATTAAACACGTACCCGCCGAGGTAACTTAGTGGCTATGACGAGGCGTTGCCCAGATCGATGTCGCGGCTCCGATCCCGGCCATGGTGGCGGCATTTTTATGGAGTTGAAATGCAAAAATGCTCGCGTACTGTGGTTTACGTGCAGGTTAAAGAACTCCCGGTGGTCAAATTAATCTGTTGTCCCCCACTATGGTGGGCCTTATAATCAGAGCGTGCTTTTGGCACGTTATACTCCAGAATTTAATTTTCATTTTTATTAAAATATTCGTGGTCTTACAGAAATAATGATTTAGCAGAATTGTCATACACTTCGCTTAAGGCTGTTCGCCTCGATCAATAACATAAGCCTCATTTAGGCGTACGTAATTCAGCTGTCATTGGTATAGCAGTAGGGCAATTCGTCCGCTTCGTTCAAGAGCGTCTGCTTTTCGTCTTCGTAAACGAGCTTAGCAAGTTGGAGCACGATAATTTCATAAAATTACGATATAAAATTTTGTTCAACAAACTGTGAGTGTGTGACACTGTGCACTGTGCCACGTTGTGCGCCTCAGTGGGACAGTTACGCTGTCTGTTACCATGTAGCGCCCACACATGGAGTTTCAAAACTTTAATTATTCTAGAACTGGTACAGCGCAACATATAAAGGAAGAAACAAGCCGAGCCGGCTAGATAAAGGAACAGCGCTCTGTTCCTTTATCTAGCCGGCTCGGCTTTTTTCTTCCTTTGTATGTTGCGCTGTACCAGTTATAGAATGCAATACCAACTTGCCCAACCTCAACCCTAGTTAATTATTCCCTTTTTTTCGTTCATGTATCGTACCTCTTTTTTCGTTTCCCAATACAGGGTAACCCAGCGCAGATAACCTTTGCTGAGCCTCGGTGTCCTTTGCTGTTATCTCTCTCTCTCTGATGAGCCAGACAGCACTATCCCAACACATTCAGTTTCACAAATTGCAGCTGCTGATAGTAAAAGTGCTTCCTCATTTTTTCGAAACAATATTTCAATGCTGTGATACAAGAACCGTTAGTAATGATGCGTCGGGGCAAGCGTAATCTCCAGACCCGCTCTACTTTAGCTGAGATTTCGAGGATATCGTGCCTGCTTGAAGCATAAAATCCAGCCTTCTCTTCGGTTTGAGTGCGCGCAAAGGAAGAGGAGACGCAAGAGTGGAGGAGCCATTTGTGACCTCACAGCGATTCTCATTTGTCTCTTCTGTGGCCAACGACGATTCGCGTGCCTGCTCAGCACTTTCTGGCCGGGCTGCTTTGAACCCCCTTAGATGCTCCAACGACGCCCTTATCAAATTTACGTTCTCGGCTCTGAAAAAGGCAATCGAGCGATCGACTTTTTTCCGCGTCATTTCGCCGACGCTCGTGGAAGATTTTGTTTCCGTCGCGCGTTGTTTACTCGAGCGTGAGCGACTGTTTACGCTTGCGTTTGCATTCGTGCGTTAGCCCGCTAGGACCGTGCGGCGCTTTGGAAGCTCTCTATCTCTTCTTCCCACCTTTCATCCCCCCCATCCCGCTCCCACGTGTAGGGTAGCAAACCGGTTAAGCTAAACTAGTTAACCTTCCTGCCTTCCTTCTCCACTTTTCCTTCCTTGGAAGCCGGGGAAAAAAGAAGACGAAGAGCTTCTCCTGCGGAAGATTTTTATTGAACTTCTAAATCGCATTTCTTTAGTCCTACGCTCTACTGTTTAAATCTCGTTCTGTTGTAATTGTAAACACACAGTAAACCGCCTACTTCTTGGCCCGTCCCCCATAGTCGGTATGCGCCAGTGTTTGGGAGACAAGACAAGACATCTCGCCCGTCTCTGTGCGTTTCTGGACTTCTCACGGCCTTTGTGGGGTCTGCCACCCCATACATCGCGGTGGGCGGTGATGGATGTACGAGATCCCGAGGCCCCTCACACTTCCCGTTCAACCGCGGACATACATCGAGGGATAGCGAGGACACAGCTGTACTCGACATCAGCTGACGATTCCTCAGAAGGCCGTTGTCGACCTGTCCTGTACCGCAAGGCCAAACAAGAATTATCAACGTATACTCGGCGTCAAGTTCGACCACGGTGAAAACTGCAACTCAACGACGGCGTCACTCCATCGTGTTTGTGCCACAGAACACTACGGACAACCTACGCATCCGCAACAGGCAAGCACTCTCCGTGTACATAGAAGACACCGTGCCGACCGAGATCAAATATGTCAGGATAAACACTAGGAGAAACATCCCGGCAATCCATGTGATGAACCTGAGCGCGCCGAACACACTACAACATGTAACGCAGCTGGCAACATCAAGGTCAGATCCATCGTGTCAGCGAATGGTGCCATAATAACAGGAGTCATTTATGACATTGACAATGAGATACCTAATGCAGGCCTCCCAGTTCTCACAAAACATGCAAGTAAACACAACGTCATTGTGCACGTTGGTCGCCTCGGTAACACACGTTGTGTGAGGATAACGTTCAAAGTTGACTGTCTTCCATTCTACTGGAAGACTTTCGCCACCAGATTCGACCATTTATTCCAAGACCAATGCAATGCTTCTACTGTCAGAAGATTGGTCATGTGGAGGGTGTCTGCAGAAATTCCACAGTGTACCCTCGATGCGCCGAATCCCACTCAGAAGACAATTGCAGCGCAACCACGTTCAAGTGTCCTAACTGTCAAGGTGATGACAGCGCCTTTTCCAAACACTGTCCCCAGATCAAGAAAGAGATCTCCATTCTCAAACAAATTGTGAGAGACATCCGTGCGTAGGCTAGGACTCAAAGATGGAGTCCTCCGCCGCTGTTTCTTGAAGCTGCCGGTTTGTCTCAGGTTTTTATAATTTCTGATGATAGTCCACGCTTTTGGTCTACCGCCACACTTCAATGACTGATGTATATTTTTGCGGCCTTCCTCTTGTTGCCATTTGCAGATCCCTAGGCAAAGATCATGTTTACCTTCTGTTCAATAAAGACATGGCGACTGGGATGAAACAAAACGTACCTTTAAACCTTTGCACTGGCGTTATCAATTTGGTTTTGTGGTGATAGGTTTTGTGGAAAAAAAAGAAGAAATAACATCCGTGCACTTTATCTACGCTAATGAAACAGTTATCACAGCTTTTTTTCTAATTAACACCGAACGCGACGTGTTACTTCAGCCGGGGCATGGTAGGTAAGGAACTAGCTCGATCACAATCTTTTTTTTATTTTCTTTATTTTGTTCTGGATAACTCAGAGGGAGCCTGTTCGAATGCGCTGCTTTATAATCCGGGTGGGAGCGCAGTCACGTGGTATCCCCCATATTTCGCGGGGTTCATTTATCAGTCGGAAAAAAATTAGTACGCAATTAGCACGTCGCTCAAAATACCGCAGTTAGATGTCCCTTGGCTATGACTTCAAATGCCTCGTTGACACTTTGATAATTAGGATAGTACGTCTGGACTTAGATAATAATTACAATGACCTAATTAAATCTCAGTAACGAAAACATTACTGGCAGCTGCCCCACTGTACTAGAAACCATATGCACTATGTTTTCTTTGAGTAACGCACTGCTCTATTATTATTATTGAGGTTCCTGGGGTCTACGGGGCTTCACGATAGACTTTAAGAACGCCGCCCCCTACCGCTCTGTAGTGTACGCGGTTTGTTCCTGCTCGTCTCTATTTCTTTCTGTCTCCCCCTTCCGCTGTCTTTCTCTTTCTATTCCCCTTAACCTATCCCCCCCTGCAGGGTAGCCAACCGGAACTGCTTGTGGTTAACCTCCCTGCCTTTCTATGCATCCTTTCTTCTCTCTCTTGGTGCATGATAGTTAAATGGGACACCCTGCATATATTTATGGCCTTTGCATGCAATTGACGATGTTTCCATCCCTAATAAACGTTTTAAATTATTAGAAATGTTTTTTATGAGTCCTTAACATTGCTTACTGGAAAGAGAAGGAATACCGACAGACCACATTCACGTGGTTTCCCACGCCATTAATAAAAGAGTCTGCCGAAGGGGTCACTGAAGTCTAGGTTTTTTTCATGGTCAAAAAAGCACGCAAAGCAATTTGAAGTGTGGTGAACATACAGCAACATATTCATTCTCTAGGCATTGGCTATCCAAACCTATAAAATAAATTCTTAGCTGGCTACCTCCATCTCTTTGAAAAATATAATAAACATTGTCCTATGTGTATATTTAAATATATTTTGTGTGTGCATGATATTTAAGGTGGAAATTTAAGATAATGTTGAAGTGATAAAGTATACGGATGAGGCAGCCGCCGCTAGTTCTTCTAATTGGCGTGTACGCCTATTGTCAGGATTTGGAAAAACCAAAGCGAAAATATGAATTAAAAGCCGTGCACGTCCACGCCAACAACGATGCAGTAAGCTATTAGTCCCAAAAGAATTTCAAGTGAAAAGGGAGAGCAAAGTCAAAAGAAACCTCAAATTATGTGGGTGAAAAACTCGGGTAATGGCACTTTACGTGCGGGGGGGGGGGGGGGGGGGGAGGGGATATCGGCATCACCAAGGGGGGGGGGGGGGGCGGCGTTTAGCCAGCCATGGAAAACTCCGGAGGGGGCTCGGGCCCCGTAGCCCTCCTGCCTTTCCCCTCCGAAATCGGCGCCTATGACGAAGCAATCCATCATTCCACTTGGAAGAGGCAATCAAGAACGCGGTGCAAGACACTATGCATACTCTCACATGGTCTTCGAAACTCACGGAATTTGACGGGGAACTAAAACGACTTCGAGCAATCCGACGACGTGCTGAACGAAGGTACCGACCCGACACACGACGGCAATGGACGATTTGCGGACCACCGGATGTACGCAAAAGAAGAAGCCCCATTTTATTTAATCTAACCCTAATTGCTCTCTTTGAGCGCGTGCAATGCAGTCAGGCTATCAATGTACGTTGATGACATTTGCATATGAACGTCTGCAGTAACGCGCCAAATGTTGCGAGTGAGAATTCAGAGAGCTGCCACCCAAATTGCTGTTTACCTCCGTAATCGAGGCCTGGAAATTTCCTCCGAGAAATAAGCACTAGTGCCTTTTACGCGCAAATTTATGACAAAGTACAGCGCAATGATAAATAGCCAATTAATACAATATGTTCGATCTTACAAGTTTATAGGTGTCATAATCGACAGTGACTTGTCATGAAGCCCTCACCTATCATTCGTGAAAAAACGGTTGACCTAATCTACGCACAATACGAAGTGTTCAGACTCAAGCGCTCCGGGTCTGCCAAGGCCTGCCTCAAAGCATGTCAACAGTGGCGACTATAGCAATCGCTAGAGACCACTTCGTCAAGACCCACATTGAAATTGAAGTACTTAGGACCCATATAAGGCATCTTGCCAGGACTCCTCTCCACCACCTAGCCTTTCTGCAAGTGGGCAGACCACGCACCTTTTTCAGCCAAACGATAACCGCACATGGTGAATCATTGCCAGCTTGTTTCACTGCTGCTGTGAGACCTTCAATTCCTCCACGTTGCCTCGCTCAGCCAAAAATTGACAATACCTGGCATCACGAAAAAAGCTCAGTTATCATCACCAGCCTTTTAACATCTCACGTTACTACTTCTGTAAGAGAACTACCGTGTCTCTACGCATATAAGCTCTGATGGATCTGTCCTCCCAAACAGCTCCGCGGCGGCAATCGTGATACCAGCGAAAGTTACAACCATCAAATTTAGACGGCTCAAGAGACATCATCTATGGCAGCAGAGCTCACAGCATTCCTTGCCGCCCTTCATTACATCGGTGATGAACCATCACACAAGTGGACGATCTTGTGTATTCAAAGGCGGCACTGCAGTCTCAACTGTCACCTTTGACGCGGACCGCACGTACACCTAGCATTTCAGATTACAGAGACGACGCACCATATAAGTGATGCAGGCCATGAAATGTTTTTCCAATTGCTTCCAAGTCACTGCAGGATTATCGACAATGAACGGGCCGACCAGGCTGCCCGTTCAGCCCATACTGAGGACCACCACGGGCCGATACGACTTTCTAGAACTGACGCAGCACGGAAGCTCCGCCTGCTTGCTCGCTAGTGAACCAAGACGCAATGTAATGAGCCACACTTCAGGAATTCCCGACTATACTCCCTTGATCCCACATTACGACTTCGAGTCCTATCAAGGCTTCGCCGTGGAATCGCCACGCTTTTGTATCGACTGTGGTTGGGCGTTGCTTTTACCAAAGCATATGCGTTGTGCATAGGGATGGCCTACACCGCAACCTGTGACCACTGCGGCCATGAAGAATCAATTGGCCATATTTTGTGCTAGTGCCCGCTGTACAGTCCACAGAGAGAATCCCTTAGCCACGAACCTAACCAGCTGGACGACCGACCACTATCGTGAGAAGGAATTTTGCACCATCGACAGGACCTAACATAGAAGAAGGCCGTGCAAGCGCTACTGCGCTTCTTGCGATCTACCGGCCTTTGTGAACGTCTCTGATTGGAACGACCTTCGTTCGTGTGTCTCAGTGTGGGGATTTTTTTAACCTTTTCCTCTGTCCTCTTTCTAACACCTATCTCCTATCCCCAGTGTAGGGTAGCAAACCGGAGACTAATATCTGGTTAACGTCCCTGCCTTTCCTCTTCGTCCCTCTCTCTCTCTCTGAAAACCTGGAGCTCGAGTCAGCTAAACAAGAAAGGCGACCAAAGCTGCAGTTTCCGCTGTACATCGCAAGCAACCGTAGACCCGTCATCTCCTCCGAAAGGGAGCAGGCGGCGCTAGAAATAGTGTGAAGTATGTGGTCTCTAGATAATCTATGGTTATCAACAGAAAACAATACGTAGCATATGCGCTGCTCATTGAGGCAATACTTTCTGCAATTCACTGCTCATTTTGCGATGCAGGCGTCCAAGTTGGCTCAGCACTGCACGATTTTACGAGAACGCGTATAGCCGACACAGATGCGTCTTGGTCCGCGGAGATGTCAAGTCAGCAGCGCTTTCTTGCAGGCTCTCTCTTTCACGATGCTGTGGGATATCGCGTGTCTACGTTCGTACTAAAGTAAAATCAGCAAAAGGAGAATAGCTTACTTCATGGTTCTTGGCAGTTTGATGGTGTTGTAACAGAGATAAAAAAGACTAGTGTCTCATTCCTTGACCAAAGTTTCAAAGTTGGAGCCAGGAAAGAACCGGTCATTATACGAGACGCCATCTTTGCTGCTTCCAGGTTCGAGGATGTCAGAATGAAAGCCCCAGGCTTAGCCGTGATAAATTACGAGAGTTATAAGGTCATTCGCCCGCAGGCTGTTCTCGGTCCATTTCCTGCGCTGACCATTGAAGCATTCATCCGTGCTTTAAGTTGGCACCTTCCTCTGATGCTTTTAGTTTTAAACAAACTTTGTCTTTGATAGTTTGGTCACAGAAAACTTGCTAGGGAGAATATTAATATCCCGACCATTCGGAACAAGACAAGGTGCTCCTGCCAACAGGTGTGTTTGTAGAGCAGGTTCATGAATTGCTTACTTGACCGATCATTGACACCTTCAACTCCTCGCATGCATGTCATATCAGTACCGGCTCCTCATGCTTGTTCTATATGATATATATTACTTCTACAAAAAACGTGCGAAACAAAGAACACTACAAGACGGAATGATAAGGTTCGAGTTCGATGGTGAGCAAAGGACGAGACCCGGTTTTCACATGTTGCCCCGCTGGAAGTTTTTCCGTGTTCCACTCATTTGTCACGGCGTGCTGGCGGTATTGCGGCGCTAGCGACTCTTAATCACCAAAGATATGGTCGTCAAGGAATCATGTAGCCAGTCCCAAACTGCATTTACTGGTAATAAGATTGCCGAATTATCACCCGCGTTAGTTCCTCAGAGTTATCACTTCTAATACTCTTCAAGGTGCAGAACACGACGCCTTCGATGCGTGACGGGGTACATGCTCATTGCGATTCGTGTAGAGCGCGCACTAATTGCTAAGCACACAGTGAATCTTCCTTATTTTCAGTAAAAGCGCACACGTGAGGCACACACAAGTACTGGAGCTGTTGTTATTAGCCACGTGCCCCGATCGTAATACGCAAGTCTCGAGTCATTAATTCTGGAGATTCCCGGAAATTCATTAAAAGTGCTTCGAACTGCTTCCACACGGGCGGATTTTCTGCATTGTGGCTTTGTGTCTCGTCGAGAGGATATTATGATGGACGAGACAAACAATTACGCTGTTGATGCTTGTACTTTCACCGTCCTCGTCCTCTTTAGTTTCATTCAATGGGACGTAATCTTATTTACCCTATTTGCTCGACTGTAACGCCAGCATTTTTTCATGATTTCCATGCTTGAACTCAGCCCTCACGTTGAATTTGAATAATGTAATATTTATAATATTATACACAATTATTCTAAATTACGTTAGTTACGTTGGCAACCTGCATCCTTACATCTCGACACAGTCCATAGACAAGTCAACCGAAGTCAAAATTTCTTCTTTTTTTGCGTGGAGGAAGGAACAATTTAGGAGGGAGCATTACGTCACGCAACCAGCCTTTGCAAGCGAACGCTCCGTGAAGCCACAGTGGTGGCCCAACAAGTCACCTCTTGCGTCGAGATCACGGAGCAAAACTCGAGATTTGCAAGGCGTTTGCTTCCCCGTAGCTATGCCAGTAGTTTCTATTCGGTACACGTTCGTTCAGCTGCCCTGCTGTGGCTCTGCCTGCAGAGCGGGAACACTAATACCAACCACGCGCTTTGACGAGCGATCACGTGTTGGGCCACCAGGCTTGGCTTCAGTCGCGTTGCCGTATGCTCCCTCCTATCTTTTTCCTTCCTGCATGCTTTTTGTTGTTATGCACGCCGTTTTCGCTGTGCTTGTGACTGGTGTCACGTTCACGGCGCTTCACTACCTTGCGGCCTTTCGCGCTTCGGCTACGTTCGTTCGCAACGTTATGGCAACGCAGAGCGTTCGGTATGACGGCCGCATCGAGAGACGTGTAACTTTGATGGCTGAGAAGCTGGAAAACTCTGCCGCGGCTCGGCGGCTCGACGTCAACGAGTAGTCGAATCTCGGATGGTGGCGCCAATGGGAGGCCCTCTGTAAATGTGGGGCCGGCCCGAAGGGCCTCGTAGTGGCCTGATAATGTCCCTGAATGAAATGGTTGTGCAGTATTTTAAGAAGTACTTGTTCCCCAATGAGCACGACGGCACGAATGACTTGATTCTTGGCGATTAGATTCGGAAATAGTTTCCCTTTCACGAGACCTGGCTCGTTGCGGCACCGAACTCCTCGAAGGGTACGGCCGACAGCGCTCTTGGCACTGGTAACGAGCTTGGCACAGTGCCATAAACACATGTCCGGGGCGGTTTCGGTGACGAGTCACGCGAGATTTCGCAAAAGTGAATCTGTCCCTCAAAGTGATCGCCCGAGAATATCACCCAAGGAAAGCCCTGTCTTCTCCTCAGACGGCTATGATAAGTGAAAAGAAGTCATTTGCGAATGGATTCCTTGAAAAAAGGTGCCATTTCTCTTTCCATTCATCTCGCGTTGCATTCGAGTCTTTTTTGTTCTTGTTTCGCGGACTGAAAAGTCGGTCCTTGCGTTACAGTCGTGGTCGCGTTACATTCGAGTAAACAGGGTACTTTACCATTTGCCGGCACGTGTCGGCAAGGAGAGAAACAACGCAGGGAAAGCAAGCGGAATTCTGTCATTTGCCCTCGCTTGAGCATTCTTATTTGAATCCTTTGAACCCATTAAGCTCATTCCGTCCCGCTACTACTTCGCGTTGTGTTTCATTTATATATTTCAACCGGCTCGAGATACCGGAAATAAATTATATATATACGGGCTGTTGTCTATTCTCCTTATAAAGAAGTACGCATTTGGATATCCTATTCCGAACCACAGATTGACTATAATTGTGCTGTGTCGTCATGAGAGGCCAGACGGAACACGAAGTTGTGAATTAGGGTTGAAAGTATGGAATTGTGGGCTTGTCAATTCAGATGAATTCAATTCATCCAGTGTTATGTGACGTGCAAGCTCGTGAAGGCCTCTCGATTAGTTTGCTCTCAAAAATGGTATGGTGACATGAGTGACGCCATCGAGGGTATAGGTCGGGCGACAACGTCCGTTCGATGATTTGCATGAATGCCGCAGTTACTAGGCAACCATTGAGATATTGTTTCATGTACCTTGTGAATTGCGGGATGGTGGATTATTATAATCTCTGCAACAAGCTGCTCATGGGATCCATGACATAACTAAGAGAGTACTCTTGACAGCTGCCATGGAGTAACAGAAGGGCGACCATGGAATGGGTGGCTCCTCATTATCCAAATGAAGAGCCGCGCTGAGGACTACGAATTCAAGAGTTGTCGCTGCCGTTATATGAGATATGTTGCGTTGTATTTTGACAGATCTTGCTGGAATTACCAGTGGGGCAGCTGAACTTTCAAGCTTGACTGAGCCATGGTTGTAAAGATGTGGGTGGCCATTATGCACCTTATGTAATAGTAGTAATGTAGCCTGCTTGGGGGGAACGGACGACATCTCAGGTTAATTCATGATACCTGGAACAGCGAGGCGCACTTAAGATTGGCGCGGGCACCATGAAAGTGAGGACCCTCATGTTCCAGGATTTACTTTGATGGCAATAAGGAATGATCGTCAGCAATTATAGGACTCAGTATACCGCCTTTCTGTAAACAAAAAAAGAAGAGGGGTGGATAGTAAGGTAGCGGGGCAACTTTTCATCATCCTCGCAAGAAGGAGGCTTCGTTGAAATTGTGTGATACCGTGCTATGACGATCGTTGCACCTGTTGACGCGCACGTCTGAAAACCGAGACACTCGCTCAGGGCGCCATCTTGCATTTTGAGGAGTGCACGCAGGTTTGTGCTGCAAGTGTTGCCCCGTGCTGTATCTTATTTGAACCAACTGGGAACATAGCATTATAAAGCATTAGCCTTGACCTTCTATCGTGACTTTCCGTCGAAGAATTAGAGAAGGTGTGTTATCGTATAGTGAACCTTCTCTTTCGGTATAAATTTGCGGGAGGCATAATAGGTCACGGTAGATAATTACTTCTAAGAAGCGGTGTTGCCATTTTATTATTTACAGTGTAAGGTCTTATTGCTTTGCACGTGAACGCAAGAAGGCAGCATTTGTATTGCGACGTTAACATTGTTGTACTTGCAAAAACGGACTTTAAATCTTTATTCAGGAAATGTTTAACAGGCAGAAAACCATAGAGCCTCACAAGATTTTAAAGTTCAGGCGTAGATGCACGGTCACGTTGCTGTTGTAGTAGGCCGCTAGTTTGCACCTTAACGGAGTCGTTTGATATTTTGTAGCCTAAAATAATAGTACATGAAGTTGATTGCATTCTTCTGTATTTAAACGTTCTTTCTCGATATCTGTAGTTTGTCGCAGTTTGGTAGTTTATTTATATAGTTATTTTAAACACTGCAGTTCTAACAATAACCTTAATAATGTCGTTCCATGCGTAAATGTATCTGCTTTTTTTTTGTTTTTTGGAGGTAGGATTGGGGGGAGGGGCAAGCGCTGTTCATGACGCCATTACCTTGCGACAGGGGATTTGTTTATTAACATGGTCAAAAACAGTTTGAGGTGCCCCTTGAAGCAATCCCTGAAAGAAATTGTTTGCTGAGAAGATATGTACATCTCCTAATGTAGGGAGACGAAATATAAAAAAAGAGCAAATTGTGTATCGTTCTTAACAAAACCTGCTCACTTCGACTTGTTATAGAGTTTAATAATTAAACATACGTTTCCTGGTGCACAGAAATCCTCCCATGAAAGGGGAAAAGGCTTGTAAAATGCAATTACTGCACGCTACGATGGCTATGATATATATACTTCTGAGAGACACATCCAGACACATGCAACCAGTCGCTATTCTGCTAGCACTTATCCATTACCGTTTTTTTTTCTAAGAAAAGTGCCCGTTTATTGATAACTTCGTGTTGATGCAGCCTTACGCGTGGTTTCTCCTGACAAGGTTGGTTCCGGGCGAAGTTGCGTTAAGAAACATCGCGGTTGCTGGATTAATATTAGCTGCAAAAATTTTACACTTCCAAGCTGTCGCAAGCCATCATGAGTACGTGCAACATACCCCTACATCTTTTGCCCAGCTGCTCTCGCAGACCTGTATTGTGATGTTGACCCAGACTATGGTGACCAAAGTGCCACTACCTGTCCAAGGTGGGGCTTCACTGAGCTTCATTGAATAAGAGCAGCTGTATACGCAGCACATGTAAGTCAAAACACCCGATTTAGCCCGCAAACAAAACAACATGAGTTACTACTGCGTTGTGACATACAGAGTGCTTTTTTAGCTGCACCAAATTTTTAAAAAGTTGCCTTGAACGGATAGCAGAATTATAACCCTCGGCCTAATTTCCTTGATCAGGCGACCATTACGTCTGCGAGAAATAACAAAATAATTAATCGAATAATTAATGCAGTTATTTAGCGTATTTATATACGCTAAATAACTGCGTAATTATTAATATACGTAACATATATTTATCTACGAATTGGTGCTAGTGAGTTCGCTAGGCGATACCACTTGGAACGAATTCTCAGGAGCGTACCAATTTCAATATACTAATTTTCGAAGTGTACGACGACAGGCATTGGTGTTCCAATTCTTTCAAGAAAACGCTGTTTCGTGCAATGAAGGACCAAAGTAGCTAACGGGAACACCAATACGATCACTTTGAAAATTAATATTGGTGCAGTCCTGAGAATTTGTTCTAAGTGCATACTCCTTGTGAATTCACCAGCTAGAATTAGTAGATTTAAATGTGCGCATTAAAAACAATTAGGAAGTGAAATAGCTTAATTAAGTTAATTATTACATTAACGATTTTTATTTTTCTTGGAAGTAATGGCCACCTCATCGAGTAAAAAAGATCGAGAGTTAGAGCTGTCTATTTGCCACGGGAAATTTTTCAAAATTTGGTGCAGATAAAAAGAAAACAAGGCACGGTATACGTATGTTTAGCTTTAGATGTCCATGTTCAGAAGCCACTTTGTTACCTCCGAACAAAAGTGTGGTGTGGCACATCGTTACGCTAAGGGACCTCGGAAATAAAAGGCCCTATTCTTGGCTTGTAGTCCCAATTAATAAAAATTAAAAAAGAGATATGCAATAGGAATAGGCAGTTAACCAGCCTGCGCTTCATTTTTGTACAAAATGTATGGCTTCCAAGCAGAACGAAATATTGATGTGGAGTGCGCTAATGAAGCATAAGTGCTTTCGTCTCCGTTAGACAAACTCTGTTAGGTACGACAAGGTTCTCGCGCAATGTGAAAAGCACCGCAATAAGCATAGGTAAAGGTCCACAGCGAGCTCGAGGAATGACCTTCCGTTACAAAATGAAAAGCTTTGAAGCTTTCGGCCTGCTCTACCCGACCGCAAATGCAGGAGGAACACTCTCTCTAACGCATTTCTTCCTTTGTTTTTCTCTTCCTCTTTATTTTGCCAATCAGCGTTATCTCCAAGTCCTCGGACAAACAACCCGCAAATAAGGAACCAACCAACGAAAGACGCGCAGCACTGAATGAGCGAAAGTTCTTAACCCAATTGCACCCCCAAAACGCAGACGGCGGCTTCCCTCGACAGTCACTTTGTGGCTGCTGTTAGCCTCTGTGTTGTTCCCATGGGGTCGATTGGAACAAACGAGCTGTTTTCACAGTTTAGGGACATCAGTGTTTCTCATCGACTCAGACACAGGAGTCCAAATCGGGCTGACGCCTCCTTCGAGACAACAAAAGAGGTGCACGAAGCGGCAAAGCTTCGCAAGCATGTTCTCTGAGTTCACAGAGCGCCACGCCTTTGTTATTCTTATAGCGATGACATGGACACTACAGGCGCATTTCTGTCGTCGACGTCGCCGTGATGTTCCATGTAAAGTCCAAGGGTCCATCGTCGATGCGCGTCGTATGCTGTATGTGAGAGTGAAAGCGAGCGAGGTTGAGCCGACAATTGCGGCTGAACCTTGCGCGTGCAAGCGAGGAAAGCGGGGAGGAGCAGGCAAGGAACCGAGGGGAGGGGAGGGAGGAGAGAGGGCGTGTTCTACTCCGGCGGCTGTTGCGTATGGCTCGACCGCGCGGACCCTATCTTGAAAGCTTTCTTTAGTAGCGCACGAGGCGACGGGGGGAAGGAGGGTGGAGGCGTTCTATTCTGGCGGCTGCTGCGTATGGCGCGGCCGCCTTGGCCCTATCTTGAAAGCGAGCTGCGATAAGTACAGAGTCTAGGTGCGCGGAGGACTGAAAGCTTCGTGTGCGCTGTGTTCTCCACGCTTAATACGCGTTGAAGCGAGAGGCAGCACGGAGATCAAATCACTAGCTGTTGCTGCCGCGCTTCATCACTCCAGCGTTCTGATAGCGAATTTACGCGGTCAACTAGTGAGGTGTGTTCATGTTTGCTTGTGCGCGCGTTACACCATCCTTGTTGCTGCAGTTATTAAGCGAATGTTTACGTGTTTATAGGGCCAATAAGTCTACCATCTTTACTTCATAGAGCTGTGTATTAATTTGCTATCGCAATCGATGCTTCGCGTTTCGGGCGAAGCTGCGACATTTCCCCCCTCATTTGCCATTTCTGCAGCCATGTGCGAGCCGCCACGTTGCAATGCTTCACCGTGCTCGGGGAGATTGGCGAGAAGAGGTTGACATACACCTTGATAGTACCACCCCTTACTTTCTTCTCACACGTATTCTTAACCGCTTATCGGATAAATACTCTAAGCTTGCATAATTAGGCTGTCTCAAGGATGTTGTTTATTATCGTACGTATACACCGCCAATTATCATTAAATAATCGCGATTGAAGAGGTCTACTGAACGCAGACATGATAAACGCTTCATTGATTCAACTCCTACGGATTGGTGAGTCCTCCACCGGCAAGTCGCTTCTCCAGTATAGGTTCACAACACTCATTCGCATTTTCATGTGGTGCTGAACAACTTTCTTAATTCAGGCTTTGAATGGCCGTAACAGAGACGCTCGCACCTGCTATGACTGTTTGAGGATGTTACCTGCAACGTCCGTGTACTTGAACTGCATGCAAAACACACCCTTCCAGCTGCCGAAGTAAACGTTCATGCGGTCGACTTCTTGAGTACAACCAATCAAATCTGTCTGCAAGTCTACAGAGACTAGTGGGCGCGAACAGATTATACAGAGAGCAGAGCAAATGCATCCTGTATACTTTCCCTCGAAGTGTAATAATGGATCCATTAGTTTCTGTTATAGCATTTGAAAGTATATTGCACTCACTGCCACTCTGCGAAAACTGAGGACCTGTTCTGCACAATGTGTCATTGCATTTACGCGCTCAGGCAGTTGTACAACAACATTATCGCAATTTGCCTCGCGAGAAGTTTACTATAGGCGATATCTGGCGCTGCTTATACACACCAGGAAAAGAGGACAGAAAGTGAAATTCTAGTACGTCGCGTATCCCGTTGGAATTGAATGTATTTTTATTCCCATCAACTTACACCTTCAAATCAGATGGGTGTCCTTCCAAGTGTCTGAAACTCCTGTAGATGCCGAGCGCGGGGTCGGGAGCGCACTTGTACCTAGTTTACAGCGTCAGAGCTCGTCATGCTCCCACAGAAACGTCAGACGCTCGACTATTTCACTAAAGCTGTGGTGGGACAAGGGGTGCCCGAAGACCGCAGCAAATCATATGCGGCCCCTTTTCGAAATGAGAACATATATAAGAAACCAAGTGCCGGGTAATGGCGCATCTTACCCACTAGGATAGCTAGTCGATTTCCGGTGGTACCAGGGTTCGAAGACAGGATCTTCCACATACGAGGCAGATGCATCTGCTATTTCACTGTCGCTGCGGAGGGCGGCGTACTAATGCTGTCGCTAGCTACCTTCCTGTAAAATAGGCACAAGCGCGCTCTAGACCCGGTGCTTGCCAAGTATGGGATTTCCAGACATCCATAAGGACACCAGCCTGATCGGAAGTTGGCGGCATGGGACCGCCAGGCTACTTTTCTTACCACAGCGGAGGTGAAATGGTAGAGTGTCCGCCTCGTATGTCGGGGGGACTTGGTAAGCATATGGGTCTGTGCGAACTTCCCCAAAGCAACGCACTCCTGGAAAGGCAGACGCCTTGCCAAGGGCGGCAGGTATCCGTTTTGTTACCGGGTGGGGATCGAACGACGCACTCCCCGCGGCCTAGGCAGGTGTCCTACCTACAGGCACATGACTACGGATGAGTTATTGTGTCATATCCTCAGGCAGCGTCCGACTGGTGCGACCCTTCGGAACCACCGAGTTCATGCCCTCGTCCTTTGCCAAGCGCTAACAGAAGCGATGCACCAGTTGCAGGAATCACTCGGATAAATATCCCCACAGATGTTCGGTGAGCCATGTGGAATCCTGCGTGCCTGACCTGAATTGAAGGATAAGGAAGAGGAGGTCAGGATTATCACAAGATGAAACTCGCTGTATTTGCTTTGCACAATAGCCGACACTTTAATAGCGGTGAGAAAAGACGCCAGAGACAAATGGTAGAAAGGAGGCTAGAAAATTAGAGACGAGGAGAAATCGATGTGGAGGTGGAAACATGAGCTCGCTGCGTCCGAAGTTTGCTGGTGTGATTTTTAAAAACAGTTGGCAGAAAGTCAACGACTGTGGCACACATTGCAAACTACCAGTGTCGTTAGACGTTCTCCTTAATTTGCAGGCGTGTGCCGCGCGAGCGAGATCAACGGGGCCGTATGCAGGAGCTGCAAATTTTAGTGTAAGGGAGGCAGCGGGACGGCACTGAGCCACTTCCAGAGAGCCCCGATGATGACGCCAGTGGCATATCTCACGGATCGTTTCAGTGAGCTCTGGCAGCGCTCTGGTGGTTATGTAAAACAACAGTAAAGTTGTATATCACGGGCAGAAAAAAAGCAACAATTCATGGGTGGGACCACCTACAGTTATGAGTAAACGTTTAGAGACATGTAAACGTGCCACTCAGGAAATAGTTTTCTTTGCAGCATGGACATGCCGGCCAAAATCAAGCGGTACAGCTTGCGTGTGCGCGTTCGACCAATGCACTTTTTTAAAGAAGTTATTCCACGGTGTGGAACTGTGCCATAAGAATTTTTTTTTACTGATGCCGTCATTTTCAAAGTTTTTCTCACGACTGTAGGTCAGTGCACACCATGGGCATAAGAGACCTGAACTTGCTATTTAAAGTCCTGTCAGTCGCAGTTTTCCGCGGAATGCCTTAAGTCTTCATTGCCTCTTGCTTCTTGTATTGACTCAAACGCCCAAATGACACATATGGCTGCCAGAAGTGGCAGAGATGTGGGTAGCGTGCTTACTCAGGTGCCTTTGAAGCCTCTGCAAGCGCACGCTACTCGACCCAGCGCGATCGATTATCACCGAAGACAAACCGCATCAACAGCGCGATAGCGACGAGCTTCCCATAGCCTTGCCTCGTGAAGTTTCCGTTTTATTATGGCAGGTGCGGTAAAACTAAAATTGTAATGCAATCATGGTCGTCCAAAATTTAATTAACGCTCGCCACTACACAACAATGACTACAACAGCGTGTGGCTTTTCCAGAAGACTTACAACAAATAACGGCATGGGGAGAGAGAGACGTACGCTTTATTAGGCACAAGAAATTCCTCAGTGCAAGGTATCGCTGGTATGATCCTCCAGCACTACGCTGGCGAACTCCACCAGGTACTCCGGTGCAGCAGGTGGTTACTTGTGTCATTCACTCAGCTTTGGGCCTGGAGCAAACCAGTGACAAGGAAACATGGGGGACGCAGATATGGTGGGCTCAGTGGTAGAGCACATGAGATGAATTGCGGTGTGTTCTTTATTTGTGCACCTTATAATCGCACCTGGAATTATCTTCACACCATGCGTGTGCCGGTTCGGTTCGCTGCAGTCAACCAGAGCAGACTACAAAGCTCGAATTAATGGGCGGTTCACATTAGAAAGTGCAGCCAAAACATCCGCGCTGAATATACAATAAAATATGTTGTGCTTAAGCTGCGGCACGTATCTGGCGCATGGACTACTGCAGATTGTGCGTCTCGCGCAACGAATCCGCCTTTAAGCTTCTTTACAGATATTGGTATCTCAATTAGATACTTTAGTTTTTGCATGTTGTGGTGTGTTTTGTGTATGGTGTATGTCTGTGACGTGCGCGGTCCCTGTACTGTAACCACCATAATGAATGAAATCCTAATTTTTCGAAAAATAAATAAACTAACATAACAAAGGATAGCCTTGGCTAGCTTACGGGAGTGATTTTACGCAAACACAGCTGATTTTTATTAGAGCCCATGCAGTTACATAAGTTCATTAAGATGACTATTTCGACGCTGTATTTTCGATGATGATAACTGTAAGTCTTGCGTAACTCCTGCATGCGCGTTATTTTCGCTGCAGCTCGAGACACCAAGATAACCAAATGGAGAAAAGACGTCAAATTCAGGCAAAGGATGAGTGGTCTCACTTCAGTTCGGTACTACGCTCCTGCGATAACTTTTTGTATCAGTCATTGTCAGACTACGTTCATTAAAAATATAACACGTGTTTCAATCGTCACCGCACTAAAGAGAAAAAAAAAAAAAACGCAGGGTCATTTGAGCTTGAAATCTGCGTCGACAATTTTATATTGTTTATTCATTTCGTACCCAAGTTGTTTTTAGACAGTTTGACATCCGCAAAACAAAAAGATTTGTCAATTATGAAGTGTGTAATAAATTTTAACTTTCTGGTTATTCTCTATAGAACACTTGTATGCACAGTCGCTGTTGCATATGGTTTGAACCAACATTTTAAAACAGTTGCACGTCGTTTAAATTTGCACGTTGTAGTGCTGAGGTCTCTTCCAAACAACTTCGGTACTCCTTCTTACTGAATGCAAACGAGCCACGGAGTTTTCCTTTCTTTCTTTTTTTGGCCAAGCGCAGGGCATTGGCCTTTGTATGCATAACATTAGCTTTATTATTATTGTTTTCAAAATATATGTATACACTCAGTTGACAGGAAAGGGAAAACGAGGAGCAGGCCGGAAACTACCACCGCAAGGGGCACAAAGCCTGTCTACTCTTCAGAAAGGAGGAGAAGGCAGAAACTTAAATGGAAGATAGGAAGGGGAGGTAAAAAAGAGAAGGATGTCAATTCTCAAAGAATAAAGCAGCACACACACATGCAGGTCACGCTACTGAAATAAATTCTAAAACAAAAGAGATAGATTCTGAGGACTTCTAATTTGAAAACGAAAATAAGTAAGAAACGGGAACGCAAGTTAGTTCCTTCTATAGATGTAAGGAGGGCACGATGAGCTTCATCGCTTCATCGCGTCGAGACGCACAACCACTGGGGTGCAAACATTCGTCGAGTTTCGCTCACCACAGGCCAAGGAGATGATAGTCGCTCACTAGTGACGTGTGCGGCAGAATGAAAGCGGGACTCTCCAATACCAGGTGCTCGACTGTCTCGCAGCAAGAGCAGGACGTACAGCTTTCCACAGGTCCTTATCAGTATAAACGTCACACATGTTCGCACAACTAACCCTTAGCTTGATAATGAAATACATTGCTCGATTAATATATGAATGGATGGACGGATCGATCGATCGATTGATTGATTGATTGAGTGATTGATTGATTGATTGATTGATTGATTGATTGATTGATTTATTAATTGTGCTCTCGCACGATGAGGCAAGCCTCGACCGCGAACACGTGGCGGAAACGCTCACTTTGCGATCGCTGATCTGGGTGTTGCTTAAGCAGGTGGCGACGAATCAGCAGACGAGCGTCATCAAGCTTGCACGAAATTTCTGGGCAGTCACAACCATTATGAGCGCAAGTTGAAGCCAGCCGACCAGCCTCTTCATTTTCGGCGATCCCTACGTGTTAAAGTATCGGCCGGGCACCGAGAGATATTCCACTTGATGCAGTTTTGTTGGCAGAGTCAGTAATGGTGCGCGCAATTGGACAACCAATGTGACTTCGTAGTAGCCTGTTAAAACCAGCGTGGGAATCTTTAAAGATGGTAATTTTCGATGCGGTTAACTCTTCGCCATATTTCAGTAGAACATCAATCATTGCTAGCACTGAAGTTGTTGATGAGGCTGGATGTGGTATATGAAATATACGGCGTACTTGAGTCGAGAGGCAGAAAAAAGCTGCATAGGCACCAGAGCCTGAATAAATGTAAAATAATAAAATTGAAAAGAACGTTCAGAAGGTCTTTGAAACATGATAGAAACAATGGACAGAAAAAGATCTTGCCAGTAAAATTGCGACAAAAATAAATTCTCGCAGGACGCTCAGGCAAAATAAAAAGCACTAAAGAAAGAAAGAAAGAAAGAAAGAAAGAAAGAAAGAAAGAAAGAAAAGAAGAAAGAAAGAATGAAAGAAAGAAAGAAAGAAAGAAAGAAAGAAAGAAAGAAAGAAAGAAAGAAAGAAAGAAAGAAAGAAAGAAAGGCGCCTTAGAAGGTGACTAGCGCTCGCACGGTTACTGTAGTTTATGATACAGAAAATGACTGCAGCAGTAGGTGCTCAAAACGGGACCGGCTGGAACTGTAGGAGGAAGGTGACAAAGCTGTGGGAAAAAGGTGAAGACAAAAATAAATGATAGCGAAGTATGACAATGAAGGAAAGTGCTATTACAGAATCAAATCTAAGTATCTAAAATTATCGTGCCGTTAAATAACGTATCCCTTTGTACTGCACATCATGCGAGCGCGTACGACTGGTGTAATACTGTATGTAATGGGTGAAGTAGCCTTACAACGCCATGGCTCAACGGTAATGGTGTTAAGTAAAATAAATAATGGGGTTTTACGTGCCGAAACGACTATCCAAATATGAGGTACGCCGTAGTAGTGTGCTCCGGAATAATTTGTGCCACCTGGGTCTCTTTAATGTGCAACAAAATCTAAATACAAACATAAAAATAAAAGGAATGCAAGAAACATTCTGTGATCGGTTCTCGCTCATCATCCGCATTTTATTTCTCAGAATTATCACTTAAGCAATGTTGTCAGGTTTATAAAATAAGCTATACCATCTTTGTTAGTACCTTGTGCGTATTGCATAAGTGCACAACTTACGTATTGCAGATTTGTTATCCCGACTCTGATTATTCTTGAAGGTCCAGGTACTCTGGCGCGAACCAGCGAAACTTTGCAAAACAAGAGCAAAGCTTTCTAAAACGAACAGGTTTCAAGATGCCCTCCGGCTTCTTCCAAGACACTAAGCTAGGTATTAAGTTCTTTAAGAAGTAGGTGAGCTGCGATGCGGCGCAGCTGCTGCGCTGGAAATACTAACAAAGTTAAGAAGCATCGGCTACACAGAAATGCATACCATAAAAAAGTTAGTCACCCCTTTCCTCTATGTTTGGCGGTGAAAAAATTAGGGCAACGAACAAGGAACAAGCAAAACTAGCTGCAGGGGTTAAAAGCTGGGAGGCGGAGTTACGCGGAAGTCTAGGCCCTAGGGCAGGAATACCTATCAATCAATGTCAACCTCTCAACCAGGAGCGAAGAAAACCGGAAGAGAATAAAAATAGAGAACCTTTGACCCCCACCGCCACTCCGCCCTTCCATTAATTAGGAGCGGCCTCCGGCCCACTCAGTCTCAGCAGTTCCATGCAGTCCCTCGCGAGCTACAGATTTGTCTAATTCAATACCAAGAGACGACAAATTTCAGTACGGCCCTAATGCATTTGCTTACTCGCTCGATTTCAACCGTCCACTTGCCCCTTTCTGAGAATCGAATTTTGAGTGTGAATCCACGCCGATTGCGTATGCCATATTTACTCTGGGCGAAAGCAGTACTGATGTTGGCTACGTTGGCTTCTATATAGTTAGACGAGGTTCACGTTTGCCCAAGTTGTGTCGGTATGACCCAAGCTTCTTCGAGAGCACACTGAGTACGCGAGGAAAAACGTGGAGTCATTGCTAGCGGTGCAGCTTACCTGCGGCTTCTAGCTTGGGCTAGTACTTCGTTGTACACTTCGGAAACCTTTATAGAGTGCAGAACGCTCAGTGATGAATTACACATTATAGATAGGCCTCGTGCTGGGAATGCTTGAGAAACATTAAGTATTCTTTTATAAAACAGTACAGAGAACGTCAAGCGACAGACTCCTAGATGTCGGTGACTGATTTCTGAAGAACACCAACACTAATGGTTTTCTTTCTTTGATATCCTTTATTCTTCTCATTGAACTAGCTTTGAAATCTGACTGGTTCGTCACTCTGCCCGTATTCCTTCCAGTTATCCTCGTTGCTACAGCAACAGCTTTATTCTCGGGCCTCTGGCTCGCCTAAAACCTACAAACGCTTGTTGCATTTTATCTCCTTAAATCCTGGTGCGGGCTTCGGATCCACACTTAATTTTTTGTTTGAATTATAATACCAAACTTTATTGTTTTTGTTAGAAGGCATGCTATGTTTTCGCTTTTAACTTAATTCTCACCGCATGATAATTGATCAAGATACTAAACCAGGGGCCGAATCTACAAAACTTCTCGTTCGTAAGTGTTATTTGCCATTGCCGGTCACCTTCGTTAATAATATGTCCATCACCAGAATTGCCTGGAATTTTCTCTTAGAACACAGCCAGTAAAAGCTTTTTGTGAATATACGGGCACGGTTTTTTTACGAGTAGCTGTCGGTGGGCGTCGCCGCTATAACGGCCCATTTAGCCCAAGAAAATTGAGAGATAGCAGTGGTTGTGTTTTTATAAGACTGGTTTTGCGGCACTTTCATGGCTAATTTATATTCTATAGCGTGCCTTCATAATGTACCATTTGTTCTCAGTAACAAAAGATAGTGGTTTAGAAGTGAGACATGTTGCTCTGGTTTTTCATATAAGCTTCAATATGCGAGAAATAAAACGGCAGATGAAATAGGCAATTGGGAACCATAAAACAAGGATCGTTACAGAACAACATAGCTTCGGTGTTTATGTATAATGTGTGTAAAAAAAATTTGAAAAATGCTGTTCCAGTGAATGACGCCCCGAAAGTAAGCAGACAGTAAACATAATAACAAGAAGGCAAACTTTTTTTTAGCGACAGCTTCTGTTAAATGTGTTCTGATGTCAACATGACGTATAAACCCGATGTAACTATGACCAAAAACATCAGCAACCGACCCACACCAGGCAATGGCGAAGGAAGAGAGGGGGAGCAAAGAAAGCTTTGATCAATTTTAATCAAAATGTATAAATTATTCTAGCATGAGTCATGCATACAATAGTGTACATAATATACGGCGTCCGATAATAGAGAGAACATTTCCTATGCCCAGTGTTTATTATTATCTTATGTGTCTATTATTTATTATAGTCGTCGCAATAGAATCATTGGTTGATTAAGGCAAGGCGGTACATCGAGCTAGAGCCGGTCTGATTGCAAATGAGCACGTAATAGTCTCAACCGTTAAATGTTATTTGACAGGCAGAAATGTTGGTTCTCGTTGCAGTGTCTTAAATAAATTATTAAATGTGCCATTATTGACAAAACATAGAGTAATTAAAGCCATTTACGGACGGATATTTGTAATTTGAAGCTTGTCATCTTGACGGCGTAGGGCTAGTTTGCGTAAAACGCTGTGGTCACTGGTGCATAACTGGACCATTTGTAGTGTGATTTCACCTCGGGTCCACAGTTCTGTCAGATTTCGGCTATGCGCACTTTTCTCCCTCAACCCGTCCTTGTCCCTTTCCGCGTATCAAGTATCAAACCGAAAGCGTGTCTTGTACCTTCCTGCCATTGCTTCCTTATTTTCGGGTCTCTAAGACATCAGAGTGACATGCCTTAAAAACGAACATTTGAATCAACTTAACAGGCGTAAACTACAGTTTTAATTAGGCAACGTAATTGCGCGTGCGACCAAGCAGACTGACGCTAGCATCCTACGCAAATTCGCGTAGTCTTCCCGTTGTGCGTGAAAAGCCTAGAAATTGTCATTTTTGCAGAAAGTATTTCCGCTTCTCAAAACAACGTGCTCCAACGTGATGTCCAGACAGCAGAGGAAACGCTAACATTTACCCCCTAGGCGCCAAGATGAGGGAAACAACGTCACCATCCTTTTATCTCGAGGAGGCTATAACGGTGCGCCCAGGAAATGAAGCCGTTCTGCTTGGACGCCCGCTCAATCAGCGAGAGACGAGGGTTTACGCTGCGAGACGCCCAGAGCAAACATTAGTGCGTTAGCGTCTGAGAGACAGCGCCGCTGATTCTGGCACGGGAATACGGGAAGTGGGTTTCGCTGCCGAGCCCTCAACCGGTAACAAGGGGTTCGAGGGCGTCCCTGTGAATACTTACCTAGCCTGTATTTTTTATCTGTTCGAGTGTGCAAGAGTTTAGCTACATTGTTGGCGTTGTCTTTAGTTCTTATTATTCTTGCCTCTGGAAATCACTTATTCGACCTGTGGCCATCGTGTGCTCGTAAAATCGTTGTGAATCTGATGTTTACTACTGCATGAGGCCGGCAACAATAATAAGGTAGAAAGCGCAGTAACTGCAGAGTAGCGGAAAGCGAAATGACGTTAATGTTTACCAATTTAATTTCTATGTTTTTAGTGATAAATCAAATGAAAAATTATGTGTACCTTCGTTTGCGCGCCTTACTGACGCCAAAAATATGAGCAGGTTATATATGGTTAGCCAGAAAGTAATATATCAGTCACAACAAAATCTCACAAGCTGCAAATTACTGCTGATTAATCCAGGATCAAAGAAAAAGAGTTCTTAGGGCACGATGATGCACCAGTGAAAAGAGGAAGTAGTGCCTTTTCGGTGCAAAAATTGACTTAGGGACATCATGAGGGGCTGTAATCAATAATACTAGTTTAGCTCACAGAGAGCTTTATACGTCCCCTGAGCAGGCAGTCACAAAATTTATCTGAGGCAAGTTCGATCCTGGATTCGATATTCGCAATATCATGTCAATCGCTATCAGAAGCGTCGGACACGTTAAAGTCAGCCAAGCAAAAAATGAACGCCAGCCAATGTTTTCAGTAGTTCTCTGAGATAATTTTTTTATAATAACTTGATATTAACTGATATTAGATCCGATTTCATTTTATGATTGTGCAAATCACAGTGGCCTGATGGATAGCACCTCCGTTACCAGCAATATGCATTACAGTGCTTATCGCACGTGTCGACGAGCGAGTAAGGCAGCCTAGTATAGTGATAAAAAGTAAAAAAAGACAAGCTACAATGAACAAATGATAATTAAAAATTCTATATTTTTATAAACGCACGTCACTCCATAGAGGAGCGCGTCGCGGAGCGAGAAACGAAAAATAAAAGAAAAACGATACGCAAGATGTGCGGTGGTTTATTTATATAATATAACTTGCATTTATTTTGTTTTCAGGCAGTCTCTTGCCTCTATAATGATGAGAAAGCAGCGTGCATTTATTATTCATACTGCTAACCGCAAATGTACCGCATATTCTAGAGTGCTAGTAAGTGGAACGGCTCTCTTTGTGAGTCCGCTGTTCTTGTTAGCTCCTGACCAATGTCCCTAGACAGTGACTGGAGGAGGCAGCCTTGGTCGGTAAACGCTCAGGGTTGCCGTAAATAGCATAGAAGGACGCCTAAACACGCTGTTTTCGCTCAGTGCGGCACTGACTGGCTAAAGAAAGGCGTTGTCCCATCGGCTGCTAAGGCTGCTTTCGTCGGATTACCTATAGTGCAGTTCCCCGTCCATGGTATGGTTTGGCAAAACTTTATTCAGCTCGTAGCGAGCTATCTGCATGTAGCGGGCCGCTCCCGCGTCTGTACAGAAAGGCCGAGCCTCTCTGCTGCGTCGCGGGCCCGATGGACAGCCCGTGGTTGCGTTTCAAGAACGGGGCTGCATTTGGACGACGTGACGCCGTCGCTCCATCCATGCCTGATAAAATCGGCGGTACTCTAGACTGCCCTTTCAGATCGGTGCTACCATCTCAACATGAAAGCTGTTGATGGATGGATCCTGCTACGCAGTATTTGATACCAGTTTACCAGTTCTAATCACTTTATGTCATCTTTACCTAATGCTGAACGTGTGAGGCCAGCAGAATAAGACTTCGTCATTAATGAACTGCTGATTATGCAGTTCAATGTAGTCGGGACACGTTTCTTAGTTTTACGGTTATTTTTTGGGTTATTTCACGTTCATTTTACGGTCATTTACGTTTAAGCATCCGTAAAATGTATTGCTCTGGCTCTCTTGTGGCAGTTTTTTGGCGTTTACTCACAAGAAGGAGCAACTCGGAACCAATAAAGAAGTGAAAATACTTTTGTTTAACAAGCACCAATGTGTTTAACCATAATAAGGATAACTTGACAAATTACAGAACTATCAAAGCAAAATTTAATTTTGCTTTGAGACATTTCTTGAACGTTTTGTATTGAACATATCGGTTTTGACTCTGCCTAGTATGAAGTGCAGGCTGTCAGAAAATCAATACATTGTAGAATATTAAGTAACACAAAACCAAAATATTTGTTATCGAAACGAAAAAGGCTCAAACGAAAAAGGCTTAAACTCCATATCATTTTTTTTCTTATGCTCCGTCTTTTACGTGTCACAGGTAAACATAATTGGGCTTTGCGAATTCCCCAAATTATTATATTTATTTTTTTGCACGAGGAACTCCGGCCGCAGGCTAGGAAACAAAGAATTAATTCTTGAGCAATATGCACTGCAGTACGTCGTTGTGTGGCACGCACGAACTGGAGTACAGGTGCTCGTTCTCAGCAAAGTGCAATAAAATTAGACTTGCTTGCTAAAAAAGCTGTGATCTTGTGCGCCGCTTTAAATCAAGCTGTCTTTCTCTGTAAGCAAGGCGTTTACCATTCATTTTGACTCTCCGACTTAAACCGAGTGACATAGGTAACCCTCTATTCGTTTCATGTTTTAATTGACTATGTCCAACATTTTCTGGTCAACATACAGCTCCCTAAGTAAAAATTCTATCTTTTTTCTCATATTTTGCTTCTAAGGTATTCACACATTTCTGTGTTAGAGCCTCGACGCTTTGCTGGAAACAATATAAGGCCTTGTTCTTGGGCAAGCGAAGGGGCAGAAAGCGTCAAGACACAAGAAAAATTTCAGATATTTACCATCAGAAGGAATTGAAATGCTGCTGGTATTAACAACATCTGTTTGTTTTTCAGTTTTATGTATGACACAAGAACAAGAGCACCGGTAATAAAGCAAGACTTGTAGAAAGGCTGCTGGTGTGCCCATATTTTTACTTATCATTTGTACTTTATCTCATACCTATTTATTTCTTGTTATAAAGAAATGAAAAAAAAAGAAACCGGTAATTAATGAGTTCAGACGACGAAAATCAGTGAACATATATTTTATATTTAAAATTTGAGAACATAATAGCACTTGAGACATTCCTTTTTATTTGGCACTTCTAAAGCGTTTGTGCTCCGAGATATTCATGCACAAATGTAAGATTCTGCATAGTGTTTTCGCATTTAGAGCCGGAGTTTCTAGACAAAGACTTTGGGATGCAACCGATTGTTCGGAAGAAAGAAAATCCAGTCTTACTCTTGCCGGCCGAACGTACGATGATTTTACGATTTCCGCCCATCTACTCAACTGGCGTGCTTTACAGAATCAGCTATAGTGGTGGCGTAGGGGAGCAGGTATGGGACATATCGGTAGGCTAACATCTGAATACAAAATTAGTTCAATGAATGTCGAGTTTGAATGAGAATATCTCACAACAAACGTGATATAGAAGTGTCAGATAAACTGTTCTGGAATACGATTGTTTTCAAGTGTCTAGTATAAACATAGACCAAATGCACAAAATTTAGAAAGTTAGCTAGCAATATTTTGTTAATTATGTTTTTGCTGACTCTACGGGCTTGCGAAAATTGCGACTGCGACAGCGCATCGGCCACCTGTACAAGCACTGTTGGCGTCCGAACTAATTTATTAAAATTACTGATAGTTTAACTTGATGACTTTTTAAAGTAATTCAATTGTTTACTCATCTAGACCAGTGATAGCAAGAAAACATATATATTTTCCTGTGAACCTCGTCGCCGATCAAACACGAACAGTTCATAAAACGCAGTGAAATTTTGCACGCGCAAAAAAGCACTGCAGCTACGTCGGTGCATAGGTATCAACACACTCGAAATACAGCGCTGTCTTCTCACATCCAGAAGGTTGAAGACCGGCAACTTACGGCGCCTGAAGCGCCTGTGAATCGTTTCGCGCCGAATGAAATGGCAGTTCGCCGTTTTCTTTCCTTTCAACCTCAGGAAGTGGTGAATTTCGTATTCTGAGCGCAACCCCTTACGCTGCTTTGGCCGTGCCGAGAGCAAAATAATGCACCGCGATTCCGGCAGTGCACTCCGGTTGTGTATTAGACCCGAGGTCGCGAGCGCTGCGTGTATATGCAAAACCAAGCTCGAGTTGGAGCAGTGGCGGCTTGAATTTTGTCCGGCATGTGCCGCGAATAAGGTCCACGCCTTGCTACGGGCGTCCAAGTGAGCGTTCATTTTTCTCCTTTTTCTTCGTTGAACCCTGTATGCCACTCCAAAACGGTGCCTGGAACTTTTGGCCAACGAGCCGTAAACAGTGGCGCCGGTGAACGTTTTTCTTTTTAACCTTCATCACATCTTTTTGGGGCAAGTGTACGCCTATACGCGAAACGTGATACGCTTCCGGAATTGGAGTACGTGGCATAGACAGCTTATGGCTGCGTTGCCGTGTGCAGAGTGCATCTGTTCCGGCCTTCGTCGAGCCAGATTTTATGTTGAGGCATGTATAAAGGAGTCTACATAAAAGTGCTGTGGCCTTTTTGCCCTATAACTCGACTGCAGAAACATCCGTAAAACAATGGAAGCGCTTGTAACTTCTATCCCACAAGGACTCCTTGCAACTTCTTGTGCGAACCTGGGTCGGAAGTTGCGTCATCGCTGGTACGCATGTGAATGGGTGAGAACAGTTCAAAGAAAATGACCTCTATTGCAGGTTGTTTCCAGTTCGCAGTTTTGTTTGCAGTTGCTCGTGCGTAGCGAAGAAAACATTTGGGCGAGTTTCGATTCTTTGTCTTTTGTTCCCCAGCTCAAAGTAGACAATGTTTACACTCTTTTATTTAGCATTCCTGAATATCTGTTCTTCTGCTAGATTTTCTCTTTACCGCATAACTTCAGTACGGCTGAGTATTCCACCAACTTGATGCCAAGCAGCAACTTTGTAACTTAGGCGTTTGGCTCCAGACATTTGGTTCGTCGGGTCGTTTTATTTTGGTGCCCTAGGATCACCTAGAAGTCCTCTGAATATGCACATCAGTCCTTTGCGTTTACTCTGTAACATCAGCGCTATAAACTTTCCTGAGTAATGTCGATAGCGAGCGACCGGACTACAGTGGTCTTCCTGCGATATTGCAATAGGCCCATAGGTGGTGGCAGTAATTGAACAGACTAAGGCAGCAATAAAAAAAGTTAAGACGCAATTACATGCACTCTGTCACGTACAAATTAAAGCATGCAGAAGAGGCCGTATGCTGAAGAACATAATACAATGTCCCTTCCGCAGCATTACAAGACTGCAAAAATGCCTAACGATGCAAAGAAGCAGCATGATGTAAGATGGGGGCAACAAAGCAATCTCAAAGACTTCAATACAGTGCACAAAATTAAAAGAAATCACAACCAAAACGTTCCTAGCTGGTACAAAACCAACAAGAAGCGTCTCAAATTAGTGTGATGCATACGAGCAGTATAAAAGAAGAAAAAAATCCAGTCCCACGTTTATTATCTTCTCTTTAACTCATCATAAGAGATAATTAAACATGTTTAGAAAATCGAAAATAAATTAAGATATCTTTCGAGTCAATGCAGCTTCTTTTTATTATTAAGTGGAATTACGCTTTATCAGATTCTCTTATATTTGCACAAAGTTTGTTTCAGCAACCTATACATCCTAGCAGTATTGTTGCAGGTGGAAACAAACAATAAGTTCTTGCTCCTGTACAAGCAAACACGCACTTATTTTCTCTTTCTCTGGGCTTTCAACAATCAGAAAAAAGTTTATATCGTTGTCATCGCAGCAACCTCCATAGTTGGTAGTTGTATCCCTCCCTATTTTACGCCCCTAGTCGCTTACATTTTAGTAGAAATAAATATTTATGCTTCTATTCCATTTTTTTCCCGACCTACGCAAAGATCGCGGATAGTTTGCGTGTCATGTGATGTACTTTCGTCCCTGGCTTCGTTGCTGAATACCGTGAGAACATTCCGTGAACTACGCAGGCCAACAAAGAAAATCAAAGGGAAAAAAAAAAGGAAAAGTAAACTGGTTTTCCGCGCAAATCGAGCCCGACAATGGAAGGCGTTTCGGAGTGCCCGGATGATTGAGTTGAGTGCCACGTGTACAGAAGTAGCTAGTAGAGTCTGGATGGCGTGAAAACTAGATTTACAGTCGCGCCAAAGCCATAACATTGCATCCTGTGACAACGGCTGGCTATCGAGACGCTCATGATCATTTTACAATTTCTGTCGCTGTTGCACGTACTGGGGCCCTTCACATAGCGCATACTTTATACACTCCTGCACATGGTACAGCTCGCTCTCTGGAGCCTAAGCCTCTGCAGAAGACTTGCACAACTACGCTGAGTTTCTGGTGGTAGCCTAAATGTTATGTTGGGGTCTCGTCTCTGTAAGCGTGTGGCAATTTTTCGGGCTGAAGAGAACGGCCAAGCTGAAAAGAACGGTCGCCACATGAGCTTTCAACGGATTGCCGGTCACTGTGGTGTAAATGGCAACTATGTGGTGAATGTCGAAGCGAAGAAGTCTATCTAAGGCTCAGAGCCTCTGCTTACGATTTGACTTTCAAGAGCGGATGCCAACTGCCTTGTGTCAAGTCGTATACAATATATATATATATATATATATATATATATATATATATATATATATATATATTAGTTAAGCTGTAAAAAGAGCACTGACTCAGAACCACTATATTTGTTTTAAAACTATGCGGTGTTATTTTATATCAGCTGCTGCGTATTTTGAGGGTTCGCAAGACCAGCAATACGAATTTAGAAATCTTCCATATTTTTTTTTGTTGCCGCTGAACAAGAAGTAGCTCTGCGTATTAAGTGCAACTTTATTTTTCCTCCCGCGGATAACTAAGTTGGTTTCGCAAACGGCCACCGACCTGCAATGTCGCAAATTTCTTTACTTCGTCCGCAAAACGAATACGCGAACAGCAGTGACAACGCAGTGCTCCGAGTCTAATCCTACTAAACACAGTTGACCGCGCGCTATTTTTACGTGCACAAGAAATCACGGAAGACAGTAAAATCGACCGAAGATCAAGGTGAACGCTCTGCAATGCGTAGTCCAGAGCGTGATTTGGCCTTAGTGGCTACATGCGCACAGTTTTGTCGCGCAATTACAGGAACAACAACAACAACAACAATGACGGCGACGGCGACGACAACGACGACAACAACAACAAAAGTAGGTGGCGCAAGCTTTCTGACGTTCGATGTCTGCAGGGGAAATCAAGGGGAACACACTGCCCCTAATGAGCTTGCCGTACATTCGCCGCGGGGCACAACGTCTGAAAGCTGACCTGGTCGAGAGGCTGCTTATTGGCTAACTCAAATATCTACAAGTCAAGCAAAGTGCGCACTTGCTTGTCCTCTCAACGATCGTTCTACTTCCTTTATGTAATCTCTTTTCCTCTGTGTCGGGAATAATAAGGATCCTTTCTGTTCCCTATTCTTTCGCTGCGTGAGTGACTTACCCTTACGCCCAACAAGGAGGCCCGACTTCTCTTCTGAGGAAGGTGCGTCTCGCTTAAGCCAACGTGGCGAAAATTTCGGTGTGAGCTGGCAAGGTTCGGTTTGAAGTCGTGGTCAACTTCTTCGTCATGCATTGTATTTGCTTAGAAGTGACAAGTTTTACCCGGATTTACAAGAAATAGCACGATGCAACGACGGCACTGATATTATCTTGATATATTTTTTACCTTTTGAACACTCATTGTTCAAAACTGATGGCTGAACACTGATGTGTTGGCTGATTGATTAAATAACTGCTTGATTATAACATCCCGTATAAGGGACAGAAATTATGAAGCACACTTTATAGGTGGACTCCAGAATAATTTAGAGCAGCGGCAATTTTTTTCTGGAACCCCCTAACCTCTGTACAAAAGCTTTTTCTTGAGTATGCCTTCCTAAGAATTCGACTCTCACAGCCGGAAGTAGAACACAGGACCGATACGTAGCACAAGAAAGCCACAACAGTTGATCCACCGCCACATGTAATATGTACGTGCTATCAGCTTGGTGGAATTTTCGTTGTAGGTCATTGCTGTATGCATATTATAGCAGCGTTGTTGCAGGATAGCTAACCATCCTCTCCTATTAATTCCACTAGTACAATTTCACTTTTTTTCCGATACGGCTCCAAGACAAAGATACACTTCATTTGCACTGCTTTAATTTTTATCCCCGAATCGCATTCATGGGCTTGTAATACTATGAACATCAAAGAACGGCCACGTTTCTTTTGGTCTCTCTGCGCCAGCATATGTCGGGGCTACCCGTGTCACTTTGCCGAAGCTTCCTCGCAGTTGTCGAAATGCACGTTATCCGAATTTGGTTGTTTTCTTACCACTACGGCTAGTATAACGAAAATTTGTTGAAGGTGTTCATGTTTTACGCATATTCGCTAGCGTTTAGTGTTTTGTCGTACAGCCCTATTGCACCACAAGAGTTTTGTCATCTTTGGCTGCGCGTGTCTATTCCTAAAAGCCAAGCGTGCTTTATGAAATACTTGAAGCTATTTTGCAGAAGTTCGTCGTTCCATGCGTTCGCTAAGGAGTTCATACCTCCGCGTAGCAACTGCCGCTCTGCGGCACAGGTATCATTTGGAATAGTCCCAGATTGCGTAGGTGTTTCTTCTTGTAGACTCTAGATGGTGTCGTTATCTGTATATATTCGAATAAAAACAAAAATTGGACAAAATCAATTTTGAATAGCGAATTCTCGATTCGATTTCGAGCAGTAGAGGGTATTCTATTCGTATACTAAATTTTAAATACTTGGGACTAACAGAAAACAAGCACTAAAAAATATAGGAAAATATTTATGCTTACTTTCCACAGTAGACAATTGTAAAATTCCAATAAGGGCAAGTGCCGTTCGAACTATATCTAGTAAAGGTGAAAGCGTATCCTGCTTGTAGACTACGGAACTTATAGGAGTGACACATAATCGCAAATATCAAGAAACACCGCCGTTGACATTGCCGTGCATCTATTTATTTTTTGCTATGTAAGGAAGACATGCGTCCCGGTTGAACTACAAAAGACCGTGTCGCATTTTTTAAGGCCACTAATGACCTGCAGCTCAATCATTGCTCCCTCGTAGAAGCTCTTGATTAGAGATTGCTCAGTTTTGTGAAGGAACCACCTTTCCATGGTCTGACTTTCCCGTTACAAGAGGCACTAATCTGTTTAGCGACGTTGTCTAAGAAGGCCTCCCGTCAGTGAGGCTTCGGACAAGTCACTTCGAGATAATGAGCAGATTCTCCCATGCCCTCGCTTTTCAGTCCTTCCATGTACGCACATGTTCAACACACCACTAATTTGGTTCTTTGTTTAATGCACCAACGTGTGCGGGGAAGGGGGAGGGGGCGTCGCATGAAATAGTTCACGGGAATCCCAAATGCTAAATGCATCTTAACGAGGACAAAAAACCCGCAAAAATTGCTGGCATCGAGTTCATGCACCCTTTTCTCTACCATGGTTTATGCTTGCTTATATGTACCTCGCACAGCCATTAGGCTTTCGCCAGCGCCCGACGGAGAGAGCTGCCCAGCATGTAGATAATAATCGGAAGGCACTGTAATAAGAGCCTATAACTGAGCAGTCCTTCGGTTTCGTTATATCTTTGTTGTCATCCTCCGTATCATGTGAACGCTCTAAATCCCCTACATATATCATCTTTTAAGATAATTTCTACTGCAAAAGAGCTGTTCTATTTTTTACTGTGACCATTTCCCTTCTGAGAGTTTTGATTACACTTACCTTTTACTCATAGCGAACGTTAATGCATTGTGAGTAAACAAATTCGGGGATATTTGTAAAAAATTTTTTCAATATAAGTGAGGTAGAACTACCTGGAGGTCATCGAAAATACGACTTTATATTAACTATATCTGTAAACGCACCATATGTTGAGCTATCTTGGACTAAAACAATATATTCGGGGAGTTATGGATGATACTAACGACTGACCTTGATGGCAAGTTACAAAATCATTAGCTGAACACAATGATGCAGCTGTCGAAGGAACTGTACAGCTTGTATAGGTCTTATGAATGATTTTTCTCAGGTTTCTGAAAATGTTTTTATCATTATTTGGGAACTTCGCCAAGGCTGAGGTATGTCTCGGTGTTTTTATCTATGTATGTATGTCCGAGGTCACATGTTTTGCGCCAACACCGCTGACTAGGTCGTTGTAGTGGTCAAATGGATAGATCACCGGGTTGCTGTGCTCGGGGAAACGGGTTTAGAACTCCTCGTTAGCATAAGTTGAGTTACTGGATATGTAATAGTGCGTATTTGCCACATTTAAGTGGACCTTTTGGACACCAACTAGGGTACCAGGGTATTTGCCACTGGGCATGTGTCGCTCTTCAGTAGGCGTCCTTGATGTCAACTTGGGTCGACTGGTATGTATCACCGATTATGTGCCGCCTTTCTTAATAATCATTATATCAAACATGTCCTCCACACTTGTCCACCATTCATAAGATATATTGATAATAGCATTGACGTCACCAGTCATCTTTAAAGGATGGATGCACAGCAATATTTTATTAGTGCTTAGCTATTATATTAAAAAGCGGTGTTCGGGCAAAGCAATCGCTCACAAACAATTTTAAGAATAAATCTATCTGCAACCAGCAAGAAGAGAATTTCACCTCTAAGATCTGATGGGATAACGACCTTTTGGTTTTCTGCTGGCTTCGAGAACAGAGAGAGTAAAGCAAATAAAAGCTTAAAGAAATAACCACAAGCGGTACATGTGCAATAGTGAGATGGATAAGAGGCAAACGAGTTGAGACACGTCTTCCTAGCGCCAGGGCTCGCAGAAGGCCTTCATTTCAGGGGAAGCTCCTGCACTCAACAAAAGGAACACGAATGATTTCTCATTGGCCTTTGACGAAGCACTCGCACGTAGAAAGAAACAGGTGGAAGAGTAAACAAGAAAGAAAGGAGCGGGAGCCGACAGACTCGGCAAACTATGGGACGGGAGGCAAACATTTGCACTGGGAAGCAACAGCAGTGCCACCTACTCAGCATTACATGTGATGCGAAAAGAGGGCGCCTTGGTCACAGAGGCAAGGCAATGGCAAACAATGAGACGCAAGAGGTAGTTTCGAAAACGTGGTGGAAGCGGCAGGGTGAAACGTAGCAAGGTGCCGGAAATCGCAGAGATCCAAATATGGAGTAGCGGTGCTAGGAAACGTGCGGTTAAGAAGAGAGAGATGCAAATAGGTGGATACAAAGGAGTTGGAGTGAAACAGAGTTGTTGATTTAGAAGTACTGACAGTTGGACGTGTTGGTAATTCGAAGGAAAAATGGTGCAGATGAACAGGGGGCGAGATAACCAACACACCCAACAGTCTATACTTGCAAACTGCGCTCGTTCGTGTTTTTTCTGTCTAGTCCCTGGTTGTTAGCGCCGTTCTCCCAATAGTTGTTGACGAGGATCCTGTTACAAGCAGGACATTCGCTTCCCTTGTCGCCCCTGGTAATCGATGGGCACCGGCCCAAAGATGTGATGAGCTCTGCAGGTGACTGGTATGTGAACATGAACACACAGATACGGTCGCTCACATGAGGTGTTCGTGGGTTCTTGCTCGTGTCTGTGCCTGCATCGGCCGGTACAATTCATTCCATCCGGCTACTTGCTTGCATACCGTTTTATTGTCTGGCGTTCGCATTATTTTCGCTTCTATTCCATTGTTGTTATATTTGTGCAAATATGCAAGTACCAGCTGCCAACGGTAAACATTGTAAGCGTATAGCTGCCTATATGATCTCCTAACAGTATGACGAGATGAGTATGGTGTGCATGACCATTGGCGCGTGAGAAGAGCAGTGATAAGAGCAAGCGAAAGTACTTCATTGTTCACTCACATCGAAGGCAAGTGCCGATATGCAGAGAATGATCTTCGTTTCGTGCAGGCTACATCCAAGGAAGTGCGGTAAACTGATCGACAATGCACGACGCCCAGGGTAAACGCGCCTTGTGAGCTTCTTGCACCTCGAGACCGAGCATCAAGGCAGCATGTGGGCTTCCCGATGCGCAGAAACCAGTTAAAGCGAAACGCTGAGTGATACCTCGAGACTAAGCATTCACATATGAAATATTCAGAAGTTATAGATTCGTTCTTGGCTTTGAATGGTCCCCATAAATATAAATTCTTAAAGGCCGCCTATATTTAAGTGCACATGGACCACAGAAACAGGAGGACACAAGGGGCACAACGTCATGGGCAAATAGTCTAATGTTTGTAAGATACGCAATGGAATAGTTTAAAAAAAATTGTGTAAATCCTCATCAACCACAAATACTTCGAAGAACCACGCGCACCAGGGAATGTTACTTGGCCAGATTTTCGGAAGGCGACTCAAATTTACGGAGTCGCCCCAATTGACCATTGAATGAATCCTGGCTCAAGAGCTCACAATGTCCGAACACTTAGGGTGCCGCTCTATATCTTTTGTACAAGCTTTGCTTTTGTTATAGTTGTGTTACTGCGTTGCTCGTTTTCTTTGTTTTCGGTGAGATTAGTCTGCGGCATTATAATTCATAACCGTATTCTTACGTTTTTTTTGGTTGAAGATTCGTGGTGACCGCAAGCATATCTTCAATTCATAAGGCAGTGCCCAGTTGTTGCTAGAGGATATGCGAAGCCACACTACTTGGAAGGCCAAGCTTCTCGTTGCCGCTTCCGAGTGATGAAGACAACAGCTTCTGATGGCAAAGGTTATCGGTTTTACTTCGAGAATGTAACGCACTTTCTTATGCTTAGCGTTTAAGAATTCTCACTCCACTTATTCCATGCTCGTAAGTTAAAGACATTCCCCCTATTTATTATTCTGATGAAAGAAATTATTTCAAAAATATTTTTCACATGCTACGTTGCTTTCGAACTAGTTCGCAGTGCTCGGGGCATGAACAGGGGCCAAATACTAGGAATGGTTATCTGTTATTAAAGGCGAGTGTGAAATCCATGCCAAATAAAGCCGAAAAGACACACAAAACGCGGCTTGGCATGCACCGATGTAAAGTGCTTTGGTGTTCATCGAGACTTGGATAACTCACAATATTTCTTATAGGTATCGAAGTATACTAATTTCACAGTGAAAAATGTTAGTGACATTTGACAGAAAACCTAAAGACATGCATAGACGTGCTGACAAATTTTATTACACTGCCATTGCTGCACACATTTAACCAAGCGTGAGTAGGAAACACATATTTTGGCAGAATTTGGCCGCTTTAATTTATTGAATACGCAAAGCTTTAAGCTAACCGCAATAACGTCACAGTGACTACGGTGACAACTGCGTTGTGACGACGACTGGACTGCACCAGAAGCACATATAGTCGTGCACACAAGACGAATTACACTGTGATGATAAATTCTAAGATAAACAATTAAGGTAATCGACTTCAGTGCTTACCGGTTCTCAAATCTGCGAAAGCCGATGTGCCGCTAGAAATTCGATAATTGAGGTCATACTTCATAGAAACAATACTTTCACGCCAGATCATCATATTCAGGTGCATGAACAGGTTGACATTTTAGACCTAATACAGTTTGTTGCACTTCTCCGGGTTGATTACTCAAGAACAAGACGCAGGCCCATTACGGTGAGAAAAAACAACAACAAATGCTAGCGCTCTAGTTGTTTTACTCACTAGTTTTGAACGCAGACCAAAATAAATTGTTTATGAAAGTTTTACATCCGGTGGTAAACTGCGTGTCGTTTCGCTATCTTCTTGGATAAAATGGGCAGCATAAACACCGTGCGACGAACAAATCCTCGTACGAAACTGCACTGGCTGCTACGGCCAGCGAAGCCGAAAGCATCCCCGCAAGTGGTCGTTCCGAGTGTGGTCCCTGGGTTGCCTAATTCACTGGGTTGCCTAATTCACAGAAGCGACAATCGCAAGCCGATCGGTCCTGCTGGAACAAAGCCGTCGAGCCACTTCCAGTTGCCGAACGACTGATGAGAGCGGCATCCTGTTAGCTTTTCTCCTCGTCTAGCCTTTCCGATCCGAGAAAAATGATCCAATTACAGCGCGACAACACCGGTGTCACTTCGAACGCCAATAAATAGCGCTGACTGGAGCACAGCTTCTTATCGGTGCGTTTGCGAACTGTCCGGCCGAGCAGTCGTCTCCGCTTCGGTCGGTCGAGCGTGAATGGTAGCTGGCAGAAACGTCATGGCTTATGGCGCTAACAAGATGATCATTGCGTCACCACGCTCCCCACAGGTCTTTCGGCGTGTTTCAATGTGTCTGCGCTGCCCGCTTGAGTTATAGCAACGTGTAATTGAAAAAAAAAAGTGGCTAGACATTTTGAGAAAGTGTTACATTCTGGAAATTAAGTGCATGCTTTGACGCAACTGTACTCTGGACTTCCTGCGGCGAAATAGAAGTACTCCTTGAAAGTGCATCATTTATTTACTTATATGTGCGGAACAAAATAATATTTGTCTCCCAAGGCTTACAAAATCTGAGCTTGAGCTGATGTGCCACACTGCTTGATGTGGACTTGGTCTGCGATGGGTGACATTAACCAAAGTCATTTCATGGCGTTTAGTAGGGAACTGGCGGGTTGGCGCGGCATTGTGCGCTAGATAGCAAAAAAATTTCAGGCTCGCATCCTGTCCCGTCTCGCTGTGTGCGTCGTCCTGTTCACCTGTCCGCGCTGCGCTTCGAGATGATGAGGCACCGAACGATTTACCTAGGGCCCCTTCTTGAGTTTCTATAGCTTCTTAAGATTAACCTTTATGAAAGGCCGCGCTGGCGGGGCCCAAACGCCCGCAAGACACGCAAGACTAGATCCAGCGGCAGAGAGTGTCTTCCTCCTCCTTCTCCTCCTCCTCCTTTTCTGACACTGCATTCAATCAATCTACGCACTAGTGGGACGCAGCTAACATTCTTTAATTAACCTTGCTATTATGAGGCGATCTCGGCATAGCAAGCTTTTTCTCAATGGGATTGAAAGCTCTGGTGCCCAAGCGCCCTGTTTCTCGCTAGCCTTATGCTCCGTCATAGTCCATTTTCGTGGAGGTGCTCTCTCCTTGTGCATTAACCATACTATTAATAAGAGTTTTGAAGTGGGAGAACTGATACAGATTCATTCTGTAGACCTCTTCATCGGGCGAGGAGGATAGGGCGCAAGGAGAGCCTTTCCTCCTTTCTGGCTTGGGCGATCCGGCGCGGCGCTGCTTGAAAGTATTGTTGTCGCTTGCTGCGGAACGATGTCGAGATGTTTTAGATCGTACTTTGTGAAATTTACGCCATGCCCGTTCGTATAAGGTCGTCAGGGAAGCCTTTCGTTTCATCGGTAACTACAGTAGGCGGAAATATGCCTCGGGGGCGCAAAAATGTGACGCGCTTTATAAGACGCGGTGTACGCACATTATCAGTCGCGGTGTGTGTATGTGTTGTGAACTATTTTGCTTATATCGGTTTTAATTCAACAAAGAAACCAGGTGGGTCTGTATAACCAGCATTAAATGATAAATCAGCTCACTGTCTGATCGCTTGGCGTAGGGAGTAAAACATAAGAGCGCATGCGCGTGCACGGCCAACCTAAGGCAACCACGAAACATCTAAGCGGCAGGCGCTATCAAATATTTGTGATGCATCGGTGATGCACCGAACTAACCATAGTAACGCAGTTTACGACTAATAAAAGTAATGAGTACCTGCTTGTACCACCACATCAGGGAGCAAAATAAACATAAAGCATGCTTACTTGCAGCGCACTCACAAAATAAATACGGTGAAAGCTAAGTAGGACGACCTTTGTACCTGCTTACGCAGCACCGACGAGGTGCTGCGTAAGCAGGTGCACGAAATGTGTAAAGCATGACTGAATAAAACTGCAGTTTTACAAACTCGATCATCATTAATTCAATTTACAAATATAATACGTCAGAAGTTGACCCTCCTAGGTGTCTCAATGACAACTCCGTAAAGGTGGCGAGCGTGGGGTCGCGAGATTAAACCCAATCAGTAGAACCCTCATTCCAGTGGCTTCAGAGTGCACAAATGCTAATTTACGTAGACTTACCTGCACATTTAACAACACCAGAAGATAAAAAGAGAAGAAAAAAAGGGAGGTGGAGAGAAATTTGCTACCCTACACGGCAGCGAATCTCACATACCACACTGTTGCCTTGGAAGGTAAAGCATGATCAACTGTTAGCCGTAAAGGTATCGAAACAATAATCGTTACGCATTCTAAAGCAAATACGCCTAATTAATTTGTCAAAGTTCATCAGGTGATTAAAGCCGGGGACTTTACTCGCCAGGACCACGATATATATATCAGGCATGCCGTATAGTTGGGGACACCGAAATAATTTTGGACCACCTGCGATTCAGTATCGGGCACCTAAATCAAAGTACACGAGAGATTTTAGCATTCCGACCCTATCGGAAGGTGGCCGTCGCGGTCGGTAACCGAACCCGCGACTTCGTCCTTAGCAGCGAAACGCCATAGCCAGTAAGCCACCACGGCGGGTAGCAAAACCGTTGCCCACCCAAGCCATAATATAAATTATTAACGTGGCTGTGTACGTTTTTGAAACCGATCTGGCATCCCGCTGGATCCCACTCTACGCGCGTGTGACGTGCTCGGCCTCTATGCTCAGCACTGTCTTTTGAAGCAAATTAATATGCACATATTCTCCCTGGCTTTACGTCACAGTCCTCTAGATTGAGTGCTGGTATATAGGTGGTGTAACTGGCATGTCTTCTTCGCAATAATCAATGCACTTTCCAGGGGGCGGTTTCTTGTAGTACAAGAATGTGCAGCGAGATATCCGCGGGGCCATCTGTGCTTGTAGTGAGCCGTGATACGGATACAACTTAGCGGTTACTGTGTTCGAGCTTGAGCACACCAATCCAGCTGCTTATCTTATCCAGAGATCGTTACTGTATGGTCCCGTTTTTTGCCAGACTATTTCAACATCGGCTGACTCTGCTTCCAGGAAAAAACGAGTTTCCGCACTGAGAAGCACTGAGACACGCACAACTTCCCCGCTCTGCATCTTGTGCAGGATTGCGCGAACCACAATGTGACAGTGCTGACGTCCTTGCATCCATTGCGAAAGCAGTACGTACAGGCGGCATAGCTGGCGGAGAATGCAGTAGTCGCACGCGACAGCTCGTTCAACACGGTGACGTTCCAGCGTTTCTCTAGGGCTCATCGCTTCTGTCAAGACATCCGGCCTGTGGTACTGCAGTAGTATAGGCCTGGAATTTTTTTCATGTTATTTTACAAGCTGATTGCCATTTTTTTATTTCGACGCATCTATAGCGGCTACCAGCACAATTCATCCAGATCTATGTGAGGAACACTCGCCAGTTTTTAAAATGACTATCAGATACATGTTGAGGCGAACTTCGGTCAGACGAAGAAGTCTACTTAGGCGCATCATCTACGAACTTTCTCGGCATTTTCTGCCCTCGAACGAACACTGAAAACAAAATACATCGGGAAACTTAACAACTCCATGTTATTGTTCTTCAGCGCAGGTCTCCAGAACACTGATCGGCAGGAATCTCAAGAAAGGAATTATTATTTATGGATGCATGAGCCACGTAAGCCCATGCTGATGTTGGCTTCTTTTCGCCGGTTCGTTTTAGTCGCTTTGAGGAATAAACTAAGGAGGGCGTTTCACAAGGTCAGCAGACAGATGGAAGCTTTGTCTCTGAACGGTATGCTGAGACATCAGCAAGCTATTTCCGAGTGGCATATGTTTGCTTGCGAAATTCAGAGAACAAAATCACAAGCATCCGGCAAAATGAGACTTCTCTTGCTTGATTTTGTTCACATTGTACTCAGCTATTTTACTTGACTTTCGTTCCTTCTACAGTTCCTCCAAGCGACCATTTCTTTCAAACACGTCAAGATCAAGAGAAGTTTAGTTGCCTGTGGGGCTCTAAGCTCTGTTTCTAAGCGCCCTGATGCACTATCAATGTGACTCGTGATGATTCCCAGAGAAAGCTGTTATGCTGATGCGTTGAATAAGCCTACCTTTACTGAAGTTCACATGGATACCGTCGACGTGTATGTTAATATCACTGCGCACTGAACAACGTGGACAAAAATAAAAAGACGGGACACCGCTTGTCATATGCCTTTTTCATTTTGTGCATGCTTTTTACTGTACGCTGCTTCAATAAATACCTTCCAATTCGCTCAGCTATCCATACTTGAGGTATGTGGTGCCGCAATGCAAACAGAAACATGGCGCGTAGGACCTGCTTAAGGAAATCGGTGAGATAATAGTATAGCTGACAATTGCGTAAAAAGCAGGACTGGAGGCCCGATGCGATGAACATATGCGTAGACTGACCTTGCACGATTGGCTTGCTATAGCCCTCACTCTGTCAGCTGGAGTTATAGTTTTGCATCATTTAAGCTCTTGTGAGCTTAAATAATGCCAAGGCTAGGTAGAAAAAGACATTCATTTTAAACTCGCACTGAACGCAAATACCGATATATTACATCATAATTAGCAACATTGATCAGATTAGCTTAAATCCAAGCATCATTCACGCGAAGCTTCTCAAGTTCATGCCGTACGCGAAATGCCAGGTGACCATAAAGGAACACGCGTAATTAATTGTTACGCGAACCGTGGTCTCTGACGCGAAGCATCATGGGAAGCCCGAAGCGGCAACCCTCGATAAAAAGTGCCCGCGTACTAGCAGGCGACTGTTCCGAGTTTTCGCTAGGGCGCATGTTCGCCTGCATTCCGTGAAATATATCAGAATGGCTCATTTACGAACACTCGCTTTCGCTAAAGTGTGATCGCCTCTAATACAGTAGTCGTTTAGATTTCTGTACTGAAAAGCAAGCGAGAGATCGCGATGAGACGTATCAGTAACTGCCTACTGTAGTGCGAAAAAGGTTGAAATATTATTTTTTAGCTATAGCAGTATGTTAGCCCACTGCAAACGCGCTTGCATTTCGGCAGTCGGCCCGTTGTACAAAAACACTGAGCGTAACGGACGCCGACTTCAGCGAGAACACCACGGAAACGCCCCGAGACGGTATATATACTGCTCCTATTGCATGGCGAGCGATTGCATGCATAAGCTGACCACTTCGATTGCGGCATTTCTTTTTCTTTCTTTCACTTGAACGCCCACGCAGTGGTTGGCCAACAGAATCGGGTTGCCTCCAACAAAACGCAGCGTCTTAATGTCACCATCGAAAACAGATGCGATAGAGCTCAAGCTGAGCACCGACGGAATCCCAGATGCAGTCACCATCTTTGCTCTTGAGCGGCAACCCTTCAAAGTCGTCAAAATCAGGTTGAAGTGAGAGGAGACCTCATCAGCAGACTTACTCCAAATTCCAACTCCATTATTACCCCCTTCTTGCCCACAAAGGTAATTACGAGTATGCACCACTTACAAATAAATAAATAAATAAATAAATAAATAAATAAATAAATAAATAAATAAATAAATAAAAATAAACGAAAGAAGACTGAGATATCAGGGGAGAAAAAAATCCGTTGTTCGAAAAATCATTAACGGCGGCTTTGCTTCAAATTACCTCGCCGGAGTTGCTTGGATCCCACTGATGTTGGCTCCGGATCGCTGGCTTTTTCCAAGATTGTACGGGAAGCAACACGCTAATGATTTCTCCCGGGCTTTCAATGTTCGGCTGAGCCATTTGCAAAGAAACGCACAGCGGCCTTTGGTATTTTTATAGCTAGGCACCGTGGCTCCTACCCCTTTCAGCCTAATCCCGTTCTCTAGTTTTCTTTCCCTCAAATTTTTCTGTCCTAATATAATCAAACATAAGCCTATCTTGCTGGCTGCCAGGTGCCATGAAAAGTAACTTTCCTTCAGAAGCACGTATCCTGCCGTTCGCAGAACAATGAGGGCACGCGTTGCGGTCCTTCACAATGGAGAAAAGAAGTTGGCCGCTCGGTGCTCTGGATAAATTCGGTAACACAGTTTGGCACTTGTGCCTGCTCTTTCCTTGGTATTACTTAGCGCAGCTTTCCCGTGGTAACGATGATAATAAAAAGCCGCGAACTTCGCTGTATTCAATAAAGGGCCGTTGATGCTCCAGAGCGACGCAGCCACCCATCGCGGTCTATGAAGAAAAGCAGGTGTACAAAACAGGTAAACAAGTTGTAATTTTTCTTGATGTGGAAAGGTGTTCTAGCTTTGGAGGCTTAAATGAAGATGCAATTAGCAAATTATACTTCGGAAATAGCAAAACAGCCATTGTTTGCGCTAGTGATAGACTTTCTAAGGCAGGAAAGATGCAGAAGCGCCACCCTGCAACTGATAATACATGACAAGTTAATTGTTCTACGTAGACATACAAAAATTTTATCTGGTAGGTCACGGTAACAGCTACTGAGAACGGTGCATCTGCTAGTGTCGCAGAGGTGAGAGAAACCGAGAGTCGAAAAGAAAGAAAGAAGGCAGGGATGCTAACGAAACAATATCGTATGGTTAGTTAGCCTGCGCTAAGGATGGTGAAGCGGCAAATAAAAAGATGAGATCGAGGAAAAAAAGACGCATCTTCTAAAACGTTTTCTTTTTTCAGTCTCAGGAAATTATACCCTTTGCAAGACGTGCAGTAATCCTTGCAGCATCACTTAATAATTTCTTAGCAGACAGGTAAGCGCGGTTCACACCGCCACACACGTCTGACAAGTTGAAGCGACTTGGTAATTACCACTACTTGTAATCCTGATTAGAACTGTCAAATAGCACTTTCCCAAAAGCAGACTGAGAGGAATTACCACAGTGATGTACTTTCCAGAGAGCTTAGCTATAATGAAGTTTTGTGCGAGTACACGTTAGTTGAAGATTTTTGCGGATGCTTCCGGGCCTAAGCCATAATATGTTGAATTAATACTTTGGAGAATGAGGTCTCCAAGAGCGCATGCGTATATAAAGTGGCGCAGGTGGCGATCATTATTGCAGTCCTCGGACAATAGCGTCAGTGTATCACAGAACGGAAGCTTTATCTAACCTTATTTATTGAAGCACTCAACATCTTTCTTGTTGTGTGCTTTCCGGTAATCATCGTTGTTGTTTACGGGAATGCTATTGTGCGAGGTAAACGAGGCGGTCACTTTGGAGTTTTCCAGATTTTTTGAAAGTCGCCTGTTGCAGAGAACATAATTCTAGTCCCTGTGCTGTATTATACACAGAGTTGGAGATTACTTGCACGAGAAGTCGAAACACATATTGGAATTATTATAAAATCAATAATGAATTTCCTAATTAATTAATTTACGGCACATATTGAAATTCACGAATTGTAGTCGGTGAGCTTCCTAGGCTTGTAGATGTGGTATGAATTTTCATGACACCTGTTTGGAGATACGCGCTATCAAACTCGACGCAAAAATGCCCAGTCGTTCCACGTAATTTTTAACAAAGCGCTCTTTTACACATCGAAGCGCAAAGCTAACTGGAATGTACTTGTGTTTTGTTCCAAACTTTGGGAAATAATATCTCGAAACGGGTGTCGTCCTGGGAATGCATTGCAGATGGTTACGCCTTGCGAACTCACCGTCTACAATTTGTAAATTGCAACATGTTCTTTCGCGTAATTTGTGTACAGCTGTTAATTAGTGATTTTTGTTAATCGGATATGTCTTTCAAATTACTTCTCGTGATCGTAATGTCTGCCTATTTTTTTAAAAATCAGCTAAAAAAAAATATCCGGTCTGCCCAAGGCGATGTTTAAACATTCCACGAAACTCAAAATAAATCACCCCGCATGTCACTGAATCATGGCCACTCCAGAAGAGACACCAGAATGGCAGAATAAGTGGTGCAGTGGACGAGAATATCGTCATACGACCTCTGGGAGGTAAGCTATATCATCGCTCAACAATGAATGGGTTGGTTGAAAAAAGAAAGTCAAAATTGAGAAAAAAGTAAATAAAAGAAGGAAGTTTAAATTGTGAAACTGGCGGGCTTTAGATTCACCATATGAGGCTCAGCCTCAGCTTGTTTAGGCGCAACATGTAGTCTTCGGTTTACATAAAACATTGTCCAGATCTAAGTGTCATTTTTCAAGCTTCAACGTTACCGGCTCTGGGTCTCCGAAGGAAAACGGACAATAAAACGCGCCGAGTAAATAAATAAGCATTGGTTGTAGTAGCCTGCCTAGTGGCGAAAGCGCTTGGCGTCGCAATGTGTACGTACAGTGCCAAAAATAAAGAAAACTGCTTGGGACGAGAGCAAATATTCATTGCCCACAAGCATTCATGCCACTTCCCACGCTTTATTATTTTTTTCGCTTCGCCACACATACGACTAATTTTTTTCTATCCGTGTTTGTTGCTTCCGTTCTTGGCAGCAATACGAAATTTCGCTGTAGGGAACGTCTTATCTGCAGAGCATCGCGGATTTTATGTGTGGCTCCGTTGTCGCAGAGCAATGGGGATACGTCGTAAGACATCGCAAATGTGGCGACAGAAGCAACGGCAAGGGAGAAGGCCACCGAGTAAGCCTCCGAAAAGGAATCCCATAAGCAGTCACGGCTGTTGAAGATTCGTTTCTGTGTATGGTGCGGCGTCTGCAAATGAAAAGAGCGTCGTTCCCTAATGGTATTTTGCCTCGAGTCATTAATTCTGGTGACCTGCGCCACAGCGACAGAAAAAGACGAGAGGCTTTCGTGTTTGGTTTTTGAGCAAAATTTGGAACGCGTGGCGGCATGAACAACGAAATTTTATCTTGTTATACCGTTCTCCTGGCGTAGTGTGCGACCTCTCTACCATTCTTACAAATTCGTTCGCACTGCGACACTTGAAAAGAAGGACGATAATGCTTGTACGAGTACGTTCAGTCATTTAAAGTAAGAGTTCCAGAGATCAACCAGAACCATGTGGTTCTTTTTGTTTTTCCATCAGTTTCATTTTATTTTTTCACTTTCTTTCAGCCACCTACAGCTAACCCACACCTATGTATTGCGAGGATAAGCAGCATTAGTTAATTCCTGTTTCTACAGCAGACTGGGTTTAAAATTCGCTCAAGCTTTCGGTGACTACATTTTCGCTCCAGCGATGCTTTTTCTTCGCTACGTGGTGTCATATAGGGAAGAATAAAATTCCAAATACAAACACTACTATAGTCCTATTTGGAGTTAGTAAGGCGATATGCGACATTAAAGAGGGTAGTATGGTGGGCAGTGTCATTTATTTCAGGTTAATTAGTGCATACGGGCATCGCGCATAATAAACTTTACTTCGCGTAGTGTATTGCTGGGGATAAGTTCGAAAAGTACGAAAAGAAAATGGTGCGAGGGTTAAAAACGTCGGAACGCAGTGTTTCATTAGCTGGGGTTAGTGTGCATGTAAACTACGTCTGGATCTATTCTGGTTGACCTTCTTTCCTTTTCCGAGTGTCATCTTTCTATGTCTTTCTCCGTGATACCAATCATGCACAGTTGGTAGAAGGAGAAACTAATATTCAGTGCATGTTCAGTCTTCTCAGAACACCTTGTTATGAATCATGGTAAGTCATCTCGACAGCCAGGATAACGTTGCACAAGGGCATTATGCAGGCCAAACCTGTCGATATGCACCAAATAAACCAGCAGTATACCGAGCTTTCTCTTTTTACCTCGCTTCTATTGCAGCGATTGGAGGCATTAAGCTCTGGAAAATGACGCGTAAAAATTTTTTCTGTCAACATTACATGACTGCTATCCTGGCCCGGTATCTTTGATGGGTTCATTAGTTCTGGCTTAGCAATTTCACACGCCGTCTTCAGCATATGGCTAACAGTATGCTGTAGCCTAAACGTACGTTGTAGCCTTTACTCCTTTACATGGCCCGACATTGTTTCTCTAGGTTGACGGCTGTTATGCTTTCCTCCCATTTTGTCTCATTTTCTGGTGAAATAATGTCACTCCTCGGTGTTTGACGTTGGTTAGGGTATCCATGGCTTTCACCTTCCCTCAAGTATGGTTGTTCCGTGATACGAATTTTTTTTCGTTAATCTGCCAATCCACCGTCGCATACTTAACGCTTAAATATAATTGAAAATTTAAATGCGAAATTTGATGTTTGAAGCGTGTGAGCTCTATGCACAATCGCTATAATTAAATTGTAATCAAGATTTAAGTTAAAGCTCATAATTTTTGCGATTTTGCAACCTTAGACATCATCCCGTGCATCCATCTATGGCTCCTAAGTGACAACGCGAACCTCATTCGCAACTTCCATGAAGCGGGTCTCAAAGCGGAGGCACTGGTAATTCGTCCCTAAGCCAATCTGCCCCCGACTTGATTCTTCTCGTTGTGTTGGGATCGACAAAACGAAGCTTGTCACGATCAAGACCGTAGCAAAATGAACTCTTTATCGCAACTATAAAGAGTTCGACACACACACACACACACACGCACGCGCACACGCACGCGCACGCGCACGCGCACGCGCACGCGCACTCACTCACTCACTCACTCACTCACTCACTCACTCACTCACTCACTCACTCACTCACTCACTCACTCACTCACTCACTCACTCACTCACTCACTCACTCACTCACTCACTCACTCACTCACTCACTCACTCACTCACTCACTCACTCACTCACTCACTCACTCACTCTCACTCTCTCTCACACACACACACACTCTCACACACACACTCTCACTCTCTCACACACACACACACACACACACACACACACACACACACACACGCGCGCGCGCGCACACACACAGACAGACAGACACGCGCACGCACACGCGCGCGCACGGACAGACAGACAGACAGACACGCGCACGCACGCACGCGCACACACACTTTGCATCTTACGGAGTCGTTTTCTGAGGTTTTCGCATTGAAAGTGTCATAACTCCAACTGCACAGCGTTGTCATTTCTTGCCATATTGCTATTTATTTCTTCGCATTTTTCCCAACCATGGTCTCTATTGGAGTGTCTCGGAGTTTCCTAGCCCTCGAAATTGGGGTGGTTCAGCGTTTTCTTTTCTTTTTTTTTTTGCTCTGGGCCTCACTTTTTTTTATTCGTCCAGTTTTCCAGAGAACATATGTTTCGCTCATGCGTGATGGATTACCACTCACCTCTACGTTAAAGATGTGCTTCTTTTTGAAAAAGTTATTTTTGCAGAAAAAGAACAGATACACGAGTAAAAAAAGAACACCAAAGCACTAAACTAGGACGTCACGTCTCAGGAATGACGAATACGAGGCGCTGCAAGATAGAACAGGAGCTTCTTCTATACAGGCACTTTAAAGCTATTAAACTTTCGCGAATTTTCTTCTCACAGCTTGGAACATCGGGTACAGGTTTCTTTAGGCTTCCGGAAGACGCTCGGAAGATGTGCTGGTGATTGAAACTAATAACAAAACTGTATAGGTGGAAAATGTCAACACCCAAAGTATATCATCAAGGGTGAACCACAAACAGCCAAAACCCTCCTTTATATTTGATTGGCTGCTGACTATAACGCCGTGCAGCAGACACGTGCAAGGCGCCTTAGGCATTCAGGCAGGCCTGTGGGTCTTAATAAAATTGCTCTTAGGTGTTTCACTCAGATTTTGGCCTGTTGAACACAAATGCCTTACGCGTCTCGGTTCAGAAATAACTTGAACTTTTCTGAATATCGTTCTGTTCCACTTCACACACGCCTGTAATTTCTTTCAATGTTTGAAAAGGTGGACATGGTGCAAAGCTCCCATTGACAATTAAATAGTGGTCAGTATCACAAATATATGTGAAAACATGTGCATCAGTGTGCGCACTGTGTTAGTTTTGTACTTTTGCACTGCTTCAGTCGTCAGCTTGGCGCAACAGAAAACTCAGATAGTTACAATCGTGCGAGGCGCTATCCACATTAAGGGCTTGCTAGCGTTGAAGTTTCTACCTTAGCTTGTCCTTTATGTTTGATGTAGGAAATCTCTCTACGTGTGAAAAATATCGCGAAGGCACAGCGTAAAAAAACTGCTGAGACCTAAGTACACTTACAATTTTTAGATGTCCAACGAGGAGCAGGTGAGGCCAACGAAAGCGCCACCTTCGCTTTAAAAATTATATCGCTGAAACAACAAGATTTATTAGCAAATAATAGAGTAGCAATAGGCTGCATAAAGGCCAAATTGTATTAATATTGGTATTAATGCAAACATGATACACAGTACAAAGAGAGAAAGAGAAGGGAGCTAGCCATCGTCTACTAAACGGGACACAACGCTCACCTGCTTGAAAAGCCGAGAAAGAATGGGAGCGAGAAGAGGAAGGCACACCATGTCGCATCACATCATAGGCAGAGTACGAGTATTACAGACGATGCTCTACATCCTGGGTTGATAAGAGTTCCAGCAGAGCTTTGTAAGCCTCATATGAGTTGAAGCACGACCTTTCTAAAACAAGAAATTATTAAGTGCAGTTCGAGCAAGACCAAGTTGGTGGAACGTCCTCAGCAGTACACCGCGACAACTGAGGAAGCTTGCACCCCCTAACAGCTAATGCTCAAGCGTTTCGTTGTAGTGTCCACAAGCTGGGAAAAATGGGCTAGGCGCACACGTTCTTGTCAGTAAAAGCAATGTCCTACATTAACGCATTCGATGCGTAACTTGAACAATATAGACCTTCTCGGGCGAGTTAAAGCACGACCAGAGGTTGGTGTAGTCAACGAGCTCTAGCGACACGACCATCCGGGTGTGTGTGCTGTAGGTGTGTGCGCTGTAGGTATAAGCCGTCGAGCATCACGTGTCATCAGTGATGTTAAGCTTTTGCGATGACACCACCAGAGCATCAGGTGCCTCGTTTCCTGAGGTATCAATGTGGAATAACATCAACTGGAACATCAGTGTTATTCCTTCAGATGTGATTTTATGAGCCATAATAAGTACTACGGGTAAAACAAGTTAGTCAGCGTTGGCACTGGACAACTGGCGGAGTGCTCCACTGGAGTCGCTTACAATAACTGCATTTTGCCATTTAGGATTTTGGATAATATACTTGAACGCCATATTGATCCTAATAGTCCCACAGATGTAGAAGGTTTCGCATATTCTATTCAAATAATGTTTCACGGCCTCAATGCTATAGAACACAACAGGTTAACCACGTTCTTGAAGAGGCGTCTATGTGAACCTATGCTAAAATTTCACTGTGAGTTTTCTGGAAGGGTCGCTGTCAGTTGGCATAACTCTGCAAGGCATACTGCGGGCGTTTGTTTTTTTACTCGAGAGTCGCGTCTTCAGCATTCGCATTCTCAAAAGAAGGGAGACATTATTTTCACCGTGCGTAAATTGGATATGATCAGCAGTCTCTCAAAAATGTTTTACTGTCGGAGCCCGACAGAGGCGATTTATGCAGTGTAGGACCTTTAATCAACTTGTGGTCTCTGAAGTAGTTGTCTGACTTTGGCAAGTAAAGTGATAAATTGTTTGGATCGTGGAAGGCATAATATGCTTGAAAAGCCACTCGAATACCTTTATCCAGCTGAGCCATCAGTCGACGTGAAACACTGACCAAAGGCAAAGGAAATACTGCTCTTGACAGTCCTGCTGCTTTATAGACTCGTAAAGCACTTGACTGAGCCCAGAATTTGCCGCGAGCTGTCGATGCTATCGCGTACTTTAGGGGAGGGCGGGCTGATGTACGCACAACGCTAACATCAGGCCGCCAGCTGATACGATCATTAACGATTGTACCAAGAAACTGATGTTGTTTTGCCCATGGTAGAGAAGAACTGTTCAATTGGAAACGTTTCAAGGGCGGTCGTGCTCGCTGTCAAGGATGATAAGCAATAGCTGCTGAATTAAATGGAGAACGAAGTCAGTGAGCATTGAAGCATGAGAAAAGTGGCACGAATGATTCTCTATTTTTTCACATGGTTCCTTCAACACAAAACAGCGAATAAGTTGCGCACGAAACTAACCTCAATATTAGCGCCCAAACACGTAAAATAAGACAGTCGTTAGGCAGTCGTTATGGGTTCCTCAAAAGAAAAACACAAACAACCAGTACCCTGAAAAGCCACGAGTACCCGGAGCCTGAAAACTGCAGCATGGCGAATCAACCAGGCTTCGTGACAAGCCTCGTAATTTCCCGATGTCGTGTGCGCGCAGAAACTGGGGTTGCCTAGTTGGTGGTAGAAATCAAGTGAACAAGACTCGGGCGACGCGGACGTAATGATACTCCATGGAATTTCGAGCAAGGACCATGTTTGCAAGCTCCCCCATATCTTTGTCCGCTTGGCTCAGTAATTAGTTCCGCCAAATTTGCGAATGAATGCTGGGCATCGGGACATCGCCACAGTAGGGGCGCCCGAATACAGACCGAATAATGACTCGATTGGCTGACAAAATCTTCGATGCGGCAACGACGTGTTCCCAACGAGATAGCTTCGGCTTGCGTAGCGAAGAAAGTGGGTCTGTAATCAACGCTCATCTTTGCCACTGACATTTTTATTAGGTCGCGATGCGGAGTATAAGGATTAAGGTTCAGTTTTTTTTTTGTATTGGCAAAAGCTGAATGAAAGTTCGCGAAATAAAGCAAGCAGTTTTGAAACGATTTGACCACCGCAGCTACGCTGCTCAAGAAATGTGATACTCCACTGAGATGATGTTGACACACAAGGATGATGCTTTATCAAAGCTACCTTTTACAATATTCGTATTTCATACTTCATCTCTTGACAAAGAAATTATGTATCTAATATCGTATGTTCGAGTTATTTGTTGCCATAAAGCACGTCGGCACAGTGATCGAGCAGTTTACGATGGTCTACTATGGAGACGCTCCTCCAGCTTACGCTGTGACTCAGCTGCGTGTGCCTCGCAGGCCTGTGGCATTTTTTAAAGGAAATTTCGGCCGCAGTTCCGATCCTAGCACGAGCAGCCAACCTATTATACAGCACCATATTGCCGTAAACAAAACTTGAGATGGCGATACCTTGTTCAGTCGATAACGTGTGTCTCCTTCTGATCAATGAAACGCACCTCAACCGTATGATCAACCTGGCCCCTTTACTTCTCGAAGAATGTGTCGCTTTATTTCACTGCTGTTTCACTGACTAATAAATGCGAGAGGACACTGTTTCCTTGATTGTTAGAAGTTGTTTGAACAAGAAAGTTTCTTGCGATTAGGCTGATAATTTCGCCTCCACGCTAAAAACAAGCGAATGAACAAAACATAAATATTCTTTAGTAGTTTTTAAGAGACTCACTTATCTTGTGCCAATTTTCATGTGGATTGCTAACAATGACGGAATGCGAATAAATTAAAAATTAAACGCGCACAAGCGTTCAAAGAAAGTCGGTCAAAGTGCAAACTCGATGTCCTCTGCGTGGCCTAATATAAAGCTACTACCAGAAGAATGCTGAAAAGCCGAGTTATGTTCATTTGAGTCAAGAAATGGCTTACTTGATTTAATTTCTTTGCATGTCTGCGTAGCAATTGTTAAACAAATAAAAAAAAATACCTACTTGAATTTTCTTTCGCCTCATGCTACAAAATATTACTGCTCATGCGAGTAGCATTAAAACGATGCCGCAAGCTTTGAGATGCTCTCACACCTGAAGCATAAAGAACTTTGCTAGCAAATTCTGAAGTTTTTTTAACGTAACGTGAATTGTCAGTGTGGGTTTGTTACCACAATATTATGAAAGCATTGCAGCTAGAAAAGGATGCATGCTAATGCAGTCGACAACAGCTCAGAGAAAAAAAAATACAGGCGAGTAGTAGAGGCAATAGAACGCAAGGAGATTCCATCGAACGAGCAAAAAGGCTAATGCAAGCTTGCTAAAATCTGGACAAGGAGACCTGGATGCAAATAATTAGAACGTATACACCCCATCTTACGAAGTGGACCCTAATTTACATGACGGGCTCATGGCGTCCCCGCCACTCTCACTGTTGCATTGGCGTCGCATTCAGTTATCTTTACGAGCCTCCGCTGGGCAATGTGTGGAAGCGACAACGGCTCAACGTGGCAACTTCGACCCGCTCCCATTGTTCGCGACAAAAGTGCGCGCTACCAGAAGAGGTCACGCCAACGTCCATGACCGCTGGTAGGCTGAAAGCTGCCGCTTTTCTTCCTAAACTGGAGCTCTCGATCGGAATCGGGGCGAAGGATAAGTGCAGGCGTAGTGGCAACGAAGACAAAAGGCAAACAGGGCCGATGCTCGGCTCAGCGTCGCGACACAATACGTTCTTATTAAAGGAGCTCCAAACAAACCGGGCGCTGGGAGCAGGACGAGGTGCGATGAAGGCTTAGTCGGGAGGAGACAGTGGTAGAGAAACGTGCCAATGAACACAGAGCCACGGAGTGCTACGTGGGCGCATTTACGCGGCAAACAGCGAAACGATTCTTTTTCGCTTTGCCGACGGAGCCATTGCTAAGCGCTGACGCTTACGGTGCAGAGAAAAGAGCAAGATGGAAGGACGGCATATGTAGCTAATGCTTTGGCAGTTTTGTTACGGTCGCTCTATATTCTCTGTTTACCTCGTATCGAAAAGCCCAAGAAGTACGCCTCTTTTGTGTATTTTGGTTTAGTATGATCGGGCCTCGAAAGCTTGGTGCTTGCTCGAGACAGAGGAGTCTCCGATGAAGTAGCTGCGAAGTGAAATGAATGGCAGCAATGTGTTTCGGCCTGACGTGACATCATTATCTTAACCACATTTTCCTAGGCGTGTTGGTTAACGTGACCAGCCGGCTCCTTGACCACGCTTAGTTGCCCATTCTAAAAGGGCTTGCAGCATTACTTGCTTTTTACCCGCTCGCTTGCGCGTTATTCTATTTTATTTTGTTCTGACTGACGTATTTAGGTGTATCGTGATTTGAAAACGCATACTTTATGTTCTCCCTACACGGGAGTAACTACCGGCGAAATAAAAGGTATCTTAAATTGTAATTTCGTAATATCGCTTCCCCGCAGCGGGCTGTTAGAAAGGCTACATTTGATATCTCTTTTACTGGGATCACAAAACCCATCGGTGTAACAATGATGCAAGTGATCTTTGAGGGAGGGAAGTTTCTTTAGCTCAGTAGGTTGTTATATCTGGGACAAATCAGCAAGGGGAATCTCTTGTTCAAGAAAGGCTTCAGATATCAGTCTCTGACGTGCAGTAATAATCTTTAATATTTACGGAACATTGCAAATTTTTCATTGCTCAAAGTACTCAGAAAAATAGCTCTACGCCTTCTTGAAGGTTTAGAGAATGAATTAAATTGCAAGAAATGCTCACGTAGAAAATTATTTTGCACAAGTTGGCTTATTGTCTTCGAAGGCTTTGTCACTGATTTGCACAATAATTTGTCAGTGCTTCTCCCATTTCTTTAGCCCTTCCTGCTTGTTGCCATAAGTAATCTGTGATGCACCGTCTTATGTTAAAATAACTTTCTGCACTTCACTTTACAATAAGACTGTTATTGCGACAATATGTGATAGATAATCTCCGCTTCAAATGTCCACGACAATACATTGAGATAACCGTTAAAACTAGTGTAGTAAAGTTTAGAGCTGATGTTCAGAATGTCAGGAATAATGTGTCAGCAATGCTAGAAGTGTGTGGACATTTCGGAGAATGATCCAAAAGTAACAGGCCTGCTCTGCACATGCAGCACAGTCACAGCGTAAGCTGGTGAAGTGGCTCCATAGGAGCTCCGTTTTGGCCAGCATGAGAGTCGTCCCTGGAAAGTATCTTTGCGTCGTTTTCACGGGAACGAATGGAAGTGTCCGCCGCCGTCTACGGAGAGCTGCAGCCGCGTGCGTAACTCTACGATTCGCTTCTCCCGGAACGATTTGTACCTTACGATGAAGCGCCATAAAGCGTACCGCAGTGCAAACGCGGGCACCGGGACTACGCGGCGCACATCCCTTGACACGTGGCACGATGCGACGCAACTGCTCCATGTCGTGACGCCTGGTAGAATACAACGCAACTGCAATCCAAAGTTGCCCCTTTCTCCTTTTATTCCCTTTATCCCTTTCCCCAGCACAGTGTAGCCAGCCGGTACTTACACTGGCTAACCTCCCTGTCTGTCTCCCCCCCCCTTTTGTTTCTCTCTCTCTCTTGCACGTATCGACGCTACGGGTATTGTGACAAGTGACACGATACGTTGCTGCTCGGCTGCTGCTGCTGCTGCTGCTGATGATGATGATGATAATTTATTGGCATCCCCTTAAAAACGGGGCAGCAACAAATAGTCACCGAGGCTGTTTGATGTAATCAGGTATGCTGTACATGTCTTTCACTCTACCTTCTTTTCTAAATCTCCTAAAAAATTCCTTTAACATGCGTGGAGGAACCATCCCACGCATGGTCAGTCTTCTGTGATTCCAAGGCAGCCTTACAGAGTGTACTCTGAGCTCTGCGCCATAGATCACATGAGCAGCTCGTCGCAGAGATCAGAGAAGTCCACCATCGACTAGTTGACGAAGGACACGATATAATATATCAGTGGTTGCCTAGTCACTGTGGCATACATGGCAATGATCGAGCAGACACAGCTGCCCGATGTGCCCATGACGGCGTCAACTGCGTTGCCATTCCTCTTTCGAGAGCCGACGCAGCGAAAAAACTTTCCGCACTTGCGCGTGACCTGACGTTAGCCCAATGGAATTCATCCGATTTCACAAGTGCACGCCTCCCTACCCTGGACCTTGATTTACAGCTCGATATTCCGCCCGAGCTTCCACGACGCGACTGCACCCTTCTTGTCCGTCTATGGCTTGGAGTAGCATTTTCAAATGCCTACGCTTTCCTTATCGGAATGGCCAACCGCCCACTGTGTGACTTCTGCGGGTGCAACGAAACGATCGAGCATCTTCTTTGTCAGTGCTTTTGTTTTAACCCACAAAGAGCAGTCCTCTCAGCCACCTTAGACAAACTGGACAAGCGCCCAATGACAGAAAACAAGATGCTTGGAACGTGGCCTACGCGAACATCAGCGCGATCCGCTATGAAGGCGCTGCTGCGATACTTGAAAGACACGGGACTTTCTGACAAATTGTGACTATACACTGTGTGACGTAGGACTGTACGGTGACACTGCGTAAGACTAGCAACGCCTTTGCGGGCTGCGTGACAGTGTCCACAGAAATAGTTCGTGTGTGCGTGGGTGTGTGCGCTTAGGTTTCTTTTTCCTTTTTTTTATCCTTCTTTCTTTCTCACCTATTGCATCCCCTTGCCCCTCCCCCAGTACAGGGTAGCCAACCGGAGATAATCTCTGGTTAACCTCCCTGTCTTTTCTTTGCCTTTCTCTCTCTCTCTCTCTTGTACGGCCACCTATGTAACTGCTACCTGGCGTGCCACCAGGTGCAATAATCTGTAGCTGGAACGCAGTGTTCACCTGTCGACGCTACGCGCATCTCACATCGCGTGAATTCTGGGGCGCTTGGACGCGCGCCTAGGGCATACTGTAAGGGATGGATAGGTGGGCTAGTTCTTAATGCATTGGTATAAAAACATAGAGCGCTATAAACACACAGGAGGTAGAAAAAGGAACACACATCACACGCGCTCTTTTCATGTTTCAGGGCATCTTTTCGCAGCAGCTAGTAAACGCTGGCGTCGCGTAGTAATAAGAGTAGTTGACTGCCGTCCAGAGTGGCACGGTTCCATCCCTGCCGGAAGCGGGTACTTCTTTTTTATTCCTGATGATAGCTGTGACCGAAACTGGCGGCGGCTGTTGCGGGTGTGGACCATATCGCCAACCGGAACGGCTATTGGAATGAGCACATAAAGGCTTACGCTGTAAAATTACGAACGTACTATTCATTGCGCCTGGCAGCTCTGTGAAGACATCAACAGTGCGTCCTTTCGGATATTCTGTTGAAATAGAAGGAGACATAAAAAAACAGACATATGAAAGTGAAACTTGGTTGATGTAACGTCACTTTTGCGAAAAAAAGATTCTGTGCAAATCTTATTACAACAGTTTTTTGGGGCCACCGTTTCTATTGTCAAACTTGCTATTTTATCTTCTTCTAGACGCCTGAGAAAAAAAAACTAAACATTTCTCCTACGCGAAATAGAAAAAGTATTTGAATAAAACTATGTTGCTTTTAAAAGGCTCGTTCGCTCAGTGAAATAAATTTTAGAATTGTTGCTGCATGCAAACAGCCTAAAATTTATGCTTGAATTTTTGTAACTGCAAACGGGAGACACTCAGTGCTTATAATAAAAGACACAGGCAATGTTTGTGAGTTCGCGAGTCGTACTAGAGATTACTAAATACCCGTGGTAGCTCGTTTAAGGTTGATGCCGCCTGCTGGGCATGACAAATGAGTGATGCGTGGTGGCTGCGGAAAACTTCAACAGGAACCAACGACTCGTCCTTGTTGATGTACGTGTAGAACTCCTGAGGCTATAACAAGGAGCACTATAAGCACCGCAATCTCAGCATCAGGGAACGGTCCTTCTCTCGAATTTCGGTTGTGGGTCTCCAGTGTAACCGATGTGCAGGGCTTTCTTTTTTTGTTCTAGGGATGATAGTCATTGGAGTAGTTGCCGAACCATATTGAGATTCATACGACTCAGGGATGGCGAGTAATTTTGCAAAAGTCGTCGCACGCTATGTTATTCCCTTGCACTTGGGTAACGATTGCATTAGAATAAACTCGGAATCTCTTTCTGGATTGCCTTCCTTGCGCTTATATATCGTATTTAGTGCGGTATAGTTATTCGCTAGGATACGTTTATTTTATTCAGAACTACTTCGGGCACCTTCACTTTACGCCTCGCTAGCGTCTGCAACTTGTCAACTGTTTTATTAGGGAGCTTTAGATAATCTGTGCGCAGCATCTGGGCACTTTAATGGTTAGGCTGGTGGTTCAATCAACCACATAACAGTTATCTCGAGTTCCCTACCAGGCCTCTGGCCTGATGTGCTATTCCGTGAACACATAAGAAATTTGACAGCCCTTTTGCCTTTTCTTGTTTTTGCTAGTCAATCGTTTGTTTTATCTGCTTCTTTTCTGCTTGATTAGCTGTAACTGTGACCCTCTAATCATCAAAAATATCAAAGTTTTGTCAACTGCAACCCTCATAGCTGCCACAAAAATGGGAAACAAAACAAAATACTAAGAGAAACTAAACCTTCAGAAAACGAAAAGCAAAACAAATGTTTTATACCAATTCTTTTCTTTTGTTGACGCTCTACAGTAAAAAGAAGTTTCAAACACATACTAAAGGCTGTCAGGGTTGTTCGCTTTAGTGGGTTTCTTACGCTACTTCTAGCACATTTGACTTAATTCAAAAAAAAAAAAAATACTCTAATGCGGACACATTGAATCGCTCAGGAGGCCATGAGAAATAGATTTTGGAAGCGTAATTGAAAATCACACGACCTGCGAGAAGACCAGTGAACCGATATATTGAACTCCGTTCTCGCTTCAGCCGTCTGCTTATTGGCTTCGTTTGTGTAGACGTCCTGTGTCACTTTCACCGTTTTATTTGGAGCGTATTCTACATCTATTGTATGTTGCACTTCGCTGGTATATCACATTTGGCGGATTGAAAAAGAGAGGGCTTTTTTATGCATGTCCTAAGACGACTTTTACTTGCTCGCAGCCTAAAAGGGGCTGCAATATTGTATGCGTACTGTCTTTGTCCTTTTCCTTCTTTGCTAAAGACTTAATGGTAAAACAATTTCTTTTTTTATGGAATAGGGGCTGGGGGTTGGGGGGACTGACAACGCAATGCGGAGAAATAGAGGCCAATCAGGCTTCCTGCACGACTGTACTAAAGGGCTAATGGCTCACATTCTATTGTGTACAAGAGGTCGGTACGGATCCAGAAGCGTCATTTTATGTTTATTTTGAGCTCGACCAGTGACCAGCTTCATTTTTAACATAGTACGGCTTCCTGTATTGATTACTTGCTGTGACTATGAATGTGCTACTGCGTCTTGACTAAGTGAAATAATAGGGCTGACCGAAAGAGAGAATCCTTAAGGTTACGGCAGGCCTGTTGCGAGTCGTTACCGACTCGCAACAGGCCTGCCGTAACTTTACCAACAGACGAACATCGCTGCTGGCGGCTCAGATTCAAGGCCCGATGCTGCAAAAATACCATCAAATCGCGTGGACGCCGGGCCACGCGGATCTGGAGTGGAAAGAAAGGGCGAACGCCCTAGCTCGAGCGCTAATCAACCGAGCGGGGCAAGACCAATCTTCTCATCAATCCCCACCTTTTACCTTCATGCCCCTGCCGTCAAATTACTGCGACCGACTCGAGATCCAGCTACTCAACCGCAAGATTTATCCTCCGCCTCACAGAAAACTCAGCACTGAAGATGCAGTAGCTCTCCGGCTTATTCAGACCAACACATTTCCAAACCTACACAGATACAGTAAAATGCTCCCACATACATATCGCGGCATCTGACCCTAGAGCGGCGACACACGCCCTACACTCTTTCACATCTCGTGGAGGTGCAGGGGCGAACCTCAACCCTTAAATACGCCTAGCACGTCATTTGAGCGGTGGGAGGTACACCTGACCGGCGATACCCTGGCAGGACAAGAAGCTCTCGTCCACCAAGTACGTCGAGCAGCCATGGCCACTGGAGTCCTGGAATGAGGACACCACCGACTCGACCTCAAGAGCAACCACCTCGATGGTCCAAATAAATGTTTTCTCTCTCTATCTCTCATAATCAGAAGCCCACGTTTTCGCGCGGCGAATTGTCTTCATTCCTCTGTCGAAACAGTGGGTCGCTGGCGGAGTATTCTTTTTCTCGGCAACTAATGATTGCACTAACTTTTGAATCTCCTGTCTCTCTTCAAAGCAAAGGCGCACCCGCCAGGGCCGCTGTATCTTGAAATCCGTCTGCGACGGGGACAAGGCCCACCGCGGGCGTGTTCTACTCTGGGTGGCGCCCGCCCGGGCCGCTGTATCCTTAAAGCCATCTGTGACGGGACAGAGTCCGCCATGCGCTGCGTTTTCGCGGCTTAGTTCGCGTTTATGCGAGAGGCTGCGCGAAGGTCAATTCGCTCGCTGCTGCTGACGCGCTTTCTCAATCCAGCGTTTTGACAGAGTTTGCGCGGTCATCGAGTGAGATGTGTTCATGTTTGCTTGTGCCCGCGTGACACCATGCTTGGTAATTTAGTTAGAGTGCCTGTGTTTACAAGTTTATACGGGCGACAAAACTACTATTCTTACTTCGTATAGCTGTCCACTAATTTGCTATCGCAATCGATACTTCGCCTTTCGGGTGGAACTGCGACTTCTTTAATATGGCGTTGGCATCTGCCTCCGGAACTTATCAGCAATGTTTACTGGAAGATTATAATCAGCGATTGAAACGCCATACTCAGACAGCATGGCGACCGGCGCTTTTTGATTCACCGGTGATCGCTTGATCGCGGAGGAGGCCAAATGCAGTTACGATGCATCAAAACAATTCTCGCTTTCATCTGACATAAATGTGCATCATGTCAGTGTTACCAGTGCCCACAGGTGGCGCAAGAAAGTACTGGCCACCATGTTGCCCGAGTACAATTGTTTAAATCGCTGAGCAGAACACGTGCATCTAAAGCCACCAACAAAACACACAGCATTGTCATTTTTTCCTGAGCAAAGAGGACAATTAACTAGTTGTTTTCTTTAAGGAGATAGCATCAAATGGACTCGTTTTAACGCCTTATTCAATATATCACACCATATATTATTCTCGTTGACACCATAAACTGTACACTATGCTTCAAGTACGGAATATACATTGCACGGTGCTACAGCGTTAGTGGCGCTGGTCGCAAGCCAGCGACATCTGTTTTATGAAAGGACTGCTGCTACGTGATCCGGTCACGCCCCTCATTACCTAGATAACACGAACTCATGGATGCGTTCAGTGCAATATTCAAGGAAACCTAGTGAGAACATGTGTCCAGCGGGCCGTACCGAAAAATCAGGGCGGGGCCACTGTGGTCAAATTGTCTAAGAATGCAAATCAACCTAGCTCATATTGCAGATGTTTATTCTACTCCTGCTCGCAGACAAATTCTTCGCTGTAAGTTCGCAAATTCTGTAAGTTATTTCTGTAGTATTTTCTTTTCGCTGCACATCATGCATCAACAATGTTGCTCGCAAGTATAGATACTTTTTACGTTTGAAAAATTTCGTTAGTTGATCTCGATGATTCTCAGTTTCATTGTAAAATAGAAAATCCTCGGGAATTCCATTCACCCTTTGACCCGACCACTGTATTTGGCAAGAGAGGAATGTTATTGTGTTGGGGGCCTAGATAACAATTAAAAACTCTCTGTGATTGTTTTCACACCAGTTATGCTACCTCTAGGGATCCTACAAATGCCTACATATACATGCAATGCAAAGTCAGGTAATTCGGGTAAGTAAATGCAGTGCCTAATTGTCACTGGATTTAAACAGACACTTGCGTCCCTTTAAAGTAAACTTTGCGATTTCTGATTTGTGGGTTTGTTCTTATCCAGAATCAATACAGCCTTGCTCAGCGCCATAATTGACACTGCCACGCTGATCCTAAAGACAAGTTCGTGTTTGCATGTTTTTGACTATTCTGCTTGACAATTCTCCTATTAACGATCTTCGGTAATGAGCCAACGTTTGCATTCAATATCCGCCCAACCACACCTTTTGTTAGGAAGTAGTAATTTGCAGAAAAATGAGTTCACTGAGCGTGGTCTTAGCTTTACACGCACTACGGGCTTACAAAGCTTTGTTTGTTGGGACTATCGTTACAAGAATACAGGTAAAAGCGTTTTTGAAGAAGATTGATGTGACAAGTATTTTTAAACATAAAGCGCTATTTCAGTCTTCGTTATGGTTATTTGTTATTTTGGTTTCCTATCTTTTTTCCCAGCGCACAGGTTCGATAAGAAAAGCTCCGAACAGCCGCACAGCCTTTCCTGTAAGTTAACTCCTCCTCTCTTTTCTTTGAGAAAGTAATTTTGGCGAAAGCCTTAGAGAACGATAGCAAGCTTGCCCGAGCACAAGATTTCTGGCTAATTCTTGACACAGCGGACAATGATGACATGCAGTTCCGGAACGAAGACACTTCGGTTATTTTAGTTCAGAAACACAATGCAATTGCGAATGCTGACAGATGTCTCCCCAATACTCTAAAGGTGAGTGAGAGCTTAGCTTTGACTACCAGAATGCGCATATAGCGATTTTACGTAAGGACAGTTCATTCAATGAATATACTATTCCTACTATTATATTTGCGGTTGTTGTTGGTGGTTGTCATGCTGGTCCAGATACATGAAATTTCTATGAACTTGTTTTGTTGAAATGGTGCCCGTCTCTTACATTCGCTAGCCTATAACGCCAACGAACACTAACGAAACATTCGTTCAAAATGTTCAGCAGCAAACACAAACATAAAAAATGTAAGTGTGCTTCTAAAAATTTCACGGGTATTTTAACCTCATTTTTATCAATGATTGAGTTCCTTGCGATAGTACAAAACGTATGATAATGCTTTCCACCATCTGGGTCATATACTGCCAAGGCGCGAACGTTCGCAGGAAAGACTAGCATGTGAAATATACTCTGGTGAAATTATTGCTCTCATTAGAAATATTTCAGGCGCAAAGCAGGACTGCAGCTATGCCTGGGTAGTCTCTACATCTTCAGCGCATTTTTTTTTATGTGGGCAGTTGCCCGCTGTTAGAGCCAACAGAGGAACGTGTAGCACACGATATTCGATTGGTCACATATGGGCACCCACATGCACCGACGTGGTTCCTCATATGTTGCCAACTGCACCTCCGAAATAACCGTTCATTGATGTGATGTAACGTTCACTCCACCACAGCTAACACAGTATGCTCTACCGTCCGTCATAAGGAACACACAGTAGTGCAATGTGGTGGAAACCTTCACGAAACATGGCATTCGAAACAATGAACTATTGGTGGGCTGTTGTTCAGTACAAGAACAAAATGCATTTATTGGCATGGTCCAGCAATGTTTAGGTGGTCGAGGAGATAAGTTGCCGTAGAGGGATTCAGACCATGTGTGTTGTTTCTGAGACGCTCGCATGCATCGCTCACTGCATTGGCTGCCACGTGCGCTCGTGTTCCGTACAGCATCAAGTGACTGTATAAACTTAATTGTTTGTTTGCTCGGTGCTTGAGTGAGCTATTAGTCCACTAAAGCATTTAGTGCTACTACATTTACTCTGGGGTCCTGCATATTGGGGGCCTACTAAGAAATATTTACCCTCAGGTCACTTTGTATTATGTACAAACAAAGGAATACCCATGAAAATCTATTCATCTCATCATCGAATGCATCAATATCAGCTTGCGCCGAACATAGTGGTATGAAGGTTTGCTCCTCAGAAATTATAGAAAAAAATACAGAGATACAGTCAGATTTCACGATTAAGCATCTAGTCTGCACACGTATTCATTCCTGCTTCTATACTGACACAACACGCACTTGCCGGACTACGCAAAATACAAACATGACGACCATTCTCTCCCCTCATTCTTTCAGCCCCGCCCCCTGCAACGAACGGTCTATGTGTTGTGAAAACTAGCGTTCTCAAAGCAGATGTACAGCAGAGAGCAACGCTGGCATAATACCGGCATGATATGATCTTATTTTTCTAAATCTTACTTGCACACAAGTGCAGTTTTATTGAGCAGCCCTCCTTGTGCTAAGGTGGCAGACTCACTGAACAGCCCTCCACAAACAAGCCGCGCCACAGCTTCGAATGTTTACACGCTCAGGGCGTCTGGAAGCCAGACAGATTACAGGCGACAGCGTTGCCAAACGGCACCTCTGCACCATAGGAAAGCAGCAACGTGATTTCTTGCAGAAGCGACGACCCCTGGCAGAAACTAGGCTAGCTTACGCAAGCCAATTTCTCTTCATAACTGGATAATCCAGACTCCTTGCCGAATAACGCTTCCGTGGAAAGGCGCCTGTTCTTCCCTGCTTTCTGCCAATCCTGGCTTTTTTTTTTCTCACAGCTACTCTTGTTTTTTAGTTGTACGTGTCCCCTTTCGTTTTGGTCGACAGGCCATCTGTACGACTGAGTGCTTGTGAGGGAAGCAAGCTAGCCGTTAGAAAGGGCTCGGCAATAATCATTATTTGTGGCGCTCAGATCCCAGCCAAAGGAAGGCCGAGGCTGACCTAGGTCAAGGTGTTCGCGAAAGACTCGTAGAAGTTGCAGTACTTCGGTGTGACCTTACCTGCACCTGGTCTGGTTATCAAGAGTGGCATTCAACTTCGATTTAACGTAGGACTCTTATCATAATTAACAAAAATAAATCCCTTCTTTGGTGGTAGGGGTTCTCAAGAACGAACTAATAAATTGTGAAATAGAAACAAAATTCACATTTATTGTTTTAATGCAGCAAGACTATCTGAAACGGAATATTTACTCGTAAGACGGTATCCTGATTAAAAATATAGAATGTTTTTTTTTTTCGTATAGGTTTTCTATAGGTCTTCCCGCTCAATTTAATCCGAGCGCCAGTCAATTTAGTCTAAGCGCCAGTGAAATTAATGCAATTGCCAATGATTTTAATCCGTGCGCCACTCAATTTAATCCAAGCACCACTCAATTTAATCCAAACGCCAGCCGAAATGATCCAAACGCCAGTTAATTTAATCCAGGCACAATGGAATTCAGAAACCTATGGATTTCAAGACTTCTGAAAATTTATGAACATATTACGAGTTAACACCTTGACCATGAAAGAGCGAGGTGGTAGACCAGTAGCTATCCTGCCACTGGACTAACGACAACTTTTGGAGGTTTTTATTTTCCACTTCATTATGAGAGCGACACAGAAGATGAAAATTATCCGAATTAATTTAGAGGTAACGTCAGCATGAGTACGTCGAGTTAATGGTACACATGTGATTTGGTCATGGCTATCAAACGAAACAATAAAAGTCGATTCGATCATAATCACTAGGCCCTCGCCGGGAGGCTTCGGTCGCTAGCGAATACGATTCACTATTCTACGTATAAACTCGAATGCTTAAGTCACTGGTGAATATTATTCACCCATTTTGCTATCACTGAGGCAGCTTTCACTCGTGAGTGCCGTCAGTAGTATCAATCAAGCTGTAGCAAGATGAGCACTTTTGTGTTACCACTGTTAACTGACGCCGCCGAGCTTTTAGTGATCACTAGTGATGAGCTTACTGCGATGTTCTACCATTTTCATGCAGAATAGTGTCATAGATATAAAACAAAAGGTCATTCAGACGGCGATTCAATAACTTTTATTTATTAACTATATCAGATACTAAGGTTGGTTAACTAGTGATGAAGAATAACTTTGTGTAATGTGATGGTCACAGCGATCATCCATGCACGGAGTCAATGTTATAAGTGAAAGTGTCAATACAAATGAGTTTTAATCAGTCAGCTTTGCTAATTGACATCACAGAGTCATTAATGATCACTAGCGATAAGCTCTGTTCGGTGTTCTTGTACTTTTATGTAGAATAGCGTCATGCATGTCAGATGATAGGTCATTCGAACGATAATTCAAAATTAATAATCTGGAGCTGCTAAGAATTATTCACTAGTAATCACGAATCACTTTGTTTGGTATGAGAGCCGTAGCCACGATTCGTTCATTTTGCCACAGGTATGAATGTGTTTCCTTAATTACTTACTTCTGAGATTGCTGATGTAATCGAATTACAGGTGGTTAGTAGAGACTATGTTCAGTATAATTTTCTCGACTAGTCACAAATCACAGCTTAAGGGACATAAAATGAAAGGCTGCTGAAAAAGTGATTAAGTTATGACAGTTATTAACTGAGAAGTTTGAGCCAGTAGTAAATATTAGTAATTTTTTACCATTATAGCGTTTACTTGTACGCGCTTCAACTCACTAAAGTTTCCATAAACCAGCAATAATTTGAAGAATATAAAGAACATCAGCGAGTGACTACGTGCACGATTGATGGCAGCCGCTGCCATACCAAAGTCGCTTGTGATAACTAGTGACAAGTGCTTAGCAGCTCCTAGTTATTAAACCTGAATTACCATTTGACTCAATTTTAATTTGATACTCGTGACTTTATGGTGGAAGAAGTACGAAAACAAAGAACTGAGATTGTCACTAGCGATCACTAATCACTCTTCACTATCAGGTAGCAATGGTAACAGAACAAATGCTTACTGATAGTAAATGATCATAATTGGATTGTTGTTCAAAAGTTTTCATTTGACATGCATTGCGCTATGCTACATAAGTATACAAGAACACCGAACAGAGCTTATCGTATTGATCATTATTGGCTCTGTGATGTCAATTAGCAATGTTGAATTATTAAAACTCTCATTTATTGACAGTTTCATCCATACCATTGACAGCGTGCATGAATGGTGGCTGTGACCGTCACACTACACAAAGTGATTCCTCATCACTATAGTGAATCAATGTATCTACTGTAGTTATTAAATTATAGTTACGTTATTGAATCGCCGTCTGTATGACATTTCATTTGATAACTATGACACTATTCTGCATGAAAATTCTAGAAAATCGTAGTAAGCGCATCACTAGTGATCACTAAAAACTCAGCGGTATCAGTTAACAGTGGTAGCACAAAACCCTCATCTTGCTACAGCTTGATTGATACTACTGACGGCACTCACGAGTGAAAGCTGCCTCAGTGATAGTAAAATGGGTGAATAATATTCACCGGCTTATATAGTAGGCATAGTGAGTCACTCGTTTCATCGCATTTCATTGGATATATATGAAGTTATTTTGTGCAAAACACCGAGAACCCTGAACTGTGCATTATATTTCACTTGTGCTAACTAGTGACTCGACCATATCAGTTAGGTGTATTATGCAAATAAATTTTATTCATGAATATTTTAGTGGTAGCGACGACAAGGTGTTCGAATAGAGGTTGCGGATATCGCAGTAGAATAGAGAATCGTATTCGCTAGCGACAGAAGCCTCGAGGCGAGGACCTAGTGATTATCATCGAATCACCCGTTATTGTTTCGTTTGATAGCCATGACCAAATCGCATGCGTATCCTTAACTCCACATACTCCTGCTGACGTTTCCTCTCAATTTATTTCGAGAATTCTCATCTGATGTGTCGCTCTCATAACGAAGTAGAAAATAGAAACTTCCAAAAGTTGTCGATAGTCACGTGGCAGGATAGCTACTGGTCTCTCACCTCGCTCTTTCATTTTCAAGGTATTAACTCATAGTATGTTCGGAAATTTTTAGAAGTCTTGAAATTCAAAGATTCTTGAATTCCGTTATGCCTGGGTTAAATTCACTGGCGTTTGGATTAAATTGGGTGGTGCTTGGATTAAATTGAGTGGCGCTTGGATTAAATTGACTGGCGCTCGGATTAAATTGACGGGCGCTTGGATTAAATTGAGCGGGGAAACCTGTAATTTCAGTATTTATGCCCCCCCCCCCTTCCCACTTACCTTGTCGCGCTTCAATCGTGCACCACTAACCGATAGTTTTGGCGATAGGTTTTGACACGCTTTTCGTTCCAAGCTTCGTGACCTATTTAGATGGACCTTGGTTCCGGCTCAATTGGTACGGTCGCATTGAAGGGGCCGTATGCGGCGAGAAAATCTGACAGTTGTCTACTAAAACCTAAGCATTCTTTTCCACCGCAAAGGCCGTGTAGACGTGCATAAGCTAGGAAAAGCGACTAAGCAAAACTAAGCATAAACAAAGTCACAGACGAGCCAAACATTGCTTATGTATTAGTCGACAATTCTCAGAATTTCTGTATTGCTTGTTTCTTTGGAAAACCAGACACAGTTGTTTCTACATTTGCGCATGCTCCATTTGATCGAAGCTTCAAAAAGGCAACTTTCTGGTGTATTCAAGCAACGGAAACAAAAACAGAAATCGATACTATACTCTAAAGTAAAGATATATCCATGTTCTGACATATTGTACTGGGAAGGGTTGCGGCGCGTTTACTAAGAAAGCATTTCTGAGGAAACGCTTTCCATTTTTTTTTTCGTTTACAACCGCGTTTGCGTGCAGCTTTTATGTGAGCAAGAAAGTGCTTTAGTGGAGCTAACAATTTTTTTATGAAGTATGCATTGAATGGCAGTTGGACATGGAAATCGAAACGAACGTTTCTTGCACATGTAGCAAGACATGCCGCATATAAACTTAAAAAAATTGTCCTGATTCTTTGTCGCAGTCCCATTTTCATTCTTCCATGCTGGGAGGCTAGCCTGCGTTGGTATATGCGTTGTCTCTCGCGTTATGTGTCGTTTTTTGTGACGTCTTTTACTGACTTATATGAAGGATGAGTTAGACAATCATCAGCAGACAGCTTAATTTCATCGCTCTGCATACACATCCGTTTCAATCAGTTGCAGTTTTAAAACAACAAACCAACACCAAATGAATCAGCGTCACTGGCTTTTGTTTGAATCTTTCTTTTTTGAGTTGTTTTGCATACTTTAGGCACGATAATCCTCTTGAAAGCACAGTTATGGAGGAGATAAGTTTGCGGATTAGACAGGCATTTCTAGAAACATTGGCGCAGCGTCGCAAATCACTGAACTGCTCAATAATCTTTCGGAGCTAATTACGTTCTCAGCTTTATTTGGGAGGCATTGTGCTGCAATGGCATTCGTGATAGAAGCTTACTCGTCAGACGACCATTTCACTCTGCTGTAGTAGTCTCCCACATTCTACGCACCCCCAGCCTACAATGCTTCCACTCAGACGGGAAAAATAAACAATCTTTGCTTACTTCCCCATCCATGCGTTCGTAACAGATATGGCACCCGTGGTTTTCCGCAAGAATTCTTTCCGTGAAGCCTCGCTGATTGTGCTTATTCGGCAGTACCAATGTTTGCCCAATGATGTATCTAGGTAAGTAGTCATAGCATGTTGGTACACAGAGGAACGATCCCAGATAAAACAAAGCCAACGTAAGCGCCAAACGGTCCGGAATAAGGTGGATTGTTCAATCGCCCGTTTTAAAATGGGTGGCTATAAATGTTCCGTGGGCGTCAGTGGAGAACGGTACCTGGCAAGCGACTCTCGTGCGCAAGGAGTCGTGCGATGGCGCAGACGCCCCTGTTCGGTGATTTTACCACGAAGCTAATGTGGAGCTGCATCGCAAGTAATCTCCAATTGCCGCCTGTATTCTGAGTGTTGGTGCTATGAGACAGGGTGAATGCAGAATTTGCTCGAAGTAAAGATTTACGAAACAACGTGGTCCGTGCGAGAAACAAGCACCTGGGTACCTGAGAACGAATTAATGGATCTACTACCAAGCTTATTGTACTTAAGGGCACTCGCTGCTACAGTGGTTGGTGCGTGATGGTAGACATTGGCAAGGCACAAATGTGATGAACGTTGAAGAAAAAGAAAAGAAAAGCATACACCGCTATTGTACATCCAGTTCATCCATCTTTCTAAGCCCACACCTGACCCTCTCCCTTTTTTCTGTATAATGTTCAAGTTAGCAGGATTACAATTAGCCGATAAGTACAAAACTATTGTGGCCCCACAAAATCAGCTCTAAATGACATTACGTTTACCGTCGTTAGGAGAAGCATAGACGGTTGTAGCATTAACTTATTTATAATGAATGTTTCGCTAATATTGAAATGAATTATTTTAAATAAACCCTATCCTGTTTATCCGTATTGTATATTAAACTGTATTGTTGAGATGTAATTGTAGTCCACTACATGGTATTTTCCGTATTTGTATGTCAGTACAAGGCCACCACACATTGATAACATTTTTAATGCTAAGTATAGTGTCTTTGTAAATGTCGTTATTCAGATTACTTTGTACATTCCTATGCTGCAGCTGCATGTCTGAGTTACCGAGGGGATGCTGGGCTTCGTGAGGTGTTACAAAAGACTTTTAGACCGAGCTTTCGCGCTTGCCGACGTAATCTACGAACAGAAAAAATAATAAGAATAATAAATCATGTTTATTTAACGTGCCCAGGAACAACCCTAAGGTCTGTCTACTGGCGCACGCATACATTAAAATCCAAAAAACAAAGAAACAAATACACTGCAGGGGAATATAACAAAGAAAGCAATGAATAAAAAGAACAATTGGGAAAAGAACGGAGTAGATATAACAAAGCGCGCTGTATATAGAAAAGGAAAAGGAGGAGAGGGGAGTTTAACAATGCACGAAAGTATAACAGAACACGACAAAGCTCAGGAAGAAACGGTGATAGCGAGTTATGAAAAATATGAAATCATGAAAACAAGCGTTATAAGGACACTGTGTTCTGTGGACGGTTGTGTGCTGTTGATGACAAGCAGGAACACGAAAAGGTCTATGTTCTCTCGTGATCTTACACCGAATACGAAGCATGGTACAACTGGGGAGTTCGAAACAGGTGGGGATGCCGTGAACGAGTTTGAAGAGAAAGAGAATGTCAGCTCGACTACGTAGGCGGAGCGAAGTAAGGGCAATGGCAATAGTCTGACAGTGTTAGACAAAGTTCATATGTCAGTGTTTGCAAAGCGGGGCTGATATATGCTTAGAAAATTTTTGTGGACCCCATATATAACCTCACTGTTCTGGAAAAGCCATTCCAGGCGACTGATAACAATACTATGAAATAATGTTTATTTACACCGAAAAAAAATGCAGAACTATACCAACAGGATAGTGTATGCCTCAGCGGACTTGTAGGACCATGCCTATAAACATGATACATATTGTGAAAGAAATGCAGACATCGATGAGACATGAAAAACAAAGAAAGAATAAACGACAAAAAGTAGAAAAGAATAAGTTAACATTTGATTATTCTATTTAAAACAAAATAAATTGAAGCATTAAATATTAATATGGAAGGAAACAAATTTCAACATAGCTCCTTCAATACTTCTTTCAGTAACCTTTTTTTAAGTCCCGCTAAATATTTCATTGTTCAAGACGTCCGGCAAATATGCACAGCGTCTGTCCGCACCATACATTGTAAGTGAACGAGTAACCACATAACGGACGTGTTCTTGAAGTTCTCCTGTGGCGATATTTTTTCTTTGAATTCGGAATACCAATAATGTTTCACAACCCTTTCGATGAGCAAGGATTGAAAATTCGGTATACCAAGTTCATGGAAGATATTTGCAAATGTTGGGGAATTGTAGGTAACATCTTTTAGGAATGCTCTGTATATTCCTGTCTACCCGGCATCTCCGACGATCCGAACAGAAGGCGAAGACTGTAATGCCGTAACTCAACATACTGTAACCCAATGCATTATAATCGTTTGTTTACAGACAGGGGCCCAAAACTCTTGATATGAAACAACAGCCAAGCGACTGACCTCTGTTCTGAACGAATAAGTGATAAGTGCTGTTGCCAAGATGAGTTACTATCGAAAGATATTCCAAGATATTTAACACAATTCACGTATGGAATAACCACACATTTACAAGAAACAAAGCTCGGCTTTTGCAACTAGAGAGGCATGTTAATTACAGTAGTTTTGATTGGCGAGCGAAAACAAACAACTTGTGCTTATGGGCGTAGACAACACTTCCATTATTAGTGAACCAAAGCATCGCATGGCAATGACGTGTACATTATACGTACACGTTATTTTGCGAAAATTTCAGTCGACATATTGTAGGAAAAATGTTTTGCCAGTAACCCAGTGTCGTCAGCATACTGGAACACCGAACATTTAGAAATTGCCAAAGAAAAGTAATTCATGAATATGTTTAACAACAATGGCGATAAAATTGACATCTAAAGAACAACAGCATTCAGCGACAACTTAGAACTGAAAACGCCCTCATCATCGGTAGAGACCACTTGAAATTTGTCGTTGAAGTAATTTTCGAGAATGTTCTAGAAAGGCCCACGAAATCCCCAGAAGTACAATTTAAGTAACAAGATGTGGTCGTTCAGGGTTTCACTTTCGCTACATCCAAGAAGAGGGCAAACGTGAAAAGATTCTGAATGAATCCCAAGAACAGTTGATCTGAAAATTCCTCAACTATTGCAATAGTACCACGCCCAGAAACAAAGCCAAACTGGTGATCAGTCAGGAAAGAAAATTTGTGAACAAGAGAAGACGTAGTGTGGCAGACAATTTTTTTTCTAGAACATGAGCAATAACTGGTGAGATAGAAATCAGCCGACAGTTTTTGATCTCACCTTTCTTCCCTGACATGTGTAGTGGTATAACAACTGCTGTTTTTATGCATTCCGGAATTTCTTCACCTTCCAGTAAACCTTTCAGTATATGAAGGATAATATCTGACGACGCATCGAAATCCTTTCGGATGATATGTAATGCTGTTACATCCTATCCAGGGGGCTTGTTAGGACGGTAACTGAAAAAAAAAAGCTTTCCAGCTCACACCTCGAAATTATCGGAAGAGCTGACGCAGACCTGGATTGCGCTACCGATCGAGTGCTTGTGGATAGAGAGACAGCTCTATGGGACGCACTTAAAAAGTGCCTGTTGAAATAACCTTTCACTGCTGTGGGATGTTGCTAAAAGAATAAAAGACATACCATTTACTGGAACTCACCCCTCTGAGATGATACCAAAGGCCAAGTTTTTCATAGATTTGTGAAGATTTCTGGTATTTATGAAAAAGTAACGGCGTTTGGTGCCACGCAGAACAACAGCTCTATCACGTATGTCAGTATCAGGTATCAGGTAACAATCAGGTAGGACAGTATGAGTGAATCCTGAAACGCAGTATTTACAGCAGCATAATTATAGAGCTCTCAACCTTCAGTGTTCCCTTTATGTTTTGGGCGTGGTTGATTACGTTCGGCACCGATAGGAAGAAAGAGTCGATGCGCCTCTGACCAGAAACTGACATTGAAGGTTCAGCGAACGCTACCGTTTCTTCACGGCGCTCGAACATATGGCCCTCTGATTCTGATGCGCTTCCATCAATCGGCCCGTCACTCACTTAATGCAATGGGCTCGGGGTTGCTTGTTTGATTTTCTTCCCATCTTTACCAATGACCTAGTTCTACTCCTGATTCATGGCTCTGTGTTCTTTAGTAGTTCTTTTATCAATCTTTTGTGTATATGCTGATTTATTTAGCCCCATTTTGAACTTTCCTTCCCACTATAATTTTTCCTTTCCCGTCAAGTTTGCCCTGACAGCTAATTCCTTTCCTTCTAACGCGTATGTGTTCGTTTCTTGCCATTCGCCAAGCGGTCGCGCAGGATGTTTACTCAACGGGCTGTCAGCTTCCGGGTTCCTAAAGTTTCCTCCACAAACAATTGCTACGCCGTGTATGCTTATAGATAACTTTTTAACTATATAACTTATAGATAACTTTATACATAACTATAGATAACTCATACTTTTTGAGTGCTCAGGCAAAACACATCAATAACGCACTTACAAGGCCTCAATCACGCACAGTAGTCTAAACGTCTGTGTGTGTGTGAATCTTTCACGTTTTCTCACTGCAATAAAGTTGTGTAAGCTGAATGAGTTTCTGATGCAACCGGGCAACGTTTCCTGAGATGTCAAAAAGCATGACGGAGTCAAGTTAAGTAAACAAATAGCGTAAAAGTTGACAAAAACGACAATAAAAGACCGAGAGGATAACTGAGTAGAGTTGGTTACAAAGGTTATGACCTTCCATTATGGCTCAGTGGCCATGGCGTTCTGCTGCTTTGCACGGGTTATGAATTCGAGTCCCGACAGTGAAGGCCGTATTCAAATGGAGGTGCAATGCGCGTGGATATACGTTGAAGAACCCCGTATGGTCAAAGTTAACCGGTCGTCGTCCTCAACAGTGCCTTTTGAACCCATGTGTTGGTGTGAGAAGTTAAGCCCCACGAATGAATCAAAAGCTATGCTTTCTTCTTAATAACAAGTTGTTCGTACCTAATAATTTAACCCTGCTTATTATTTCTTTAAGTTTACTTTTCATCGCTGTGTTGTGTACAGCTTAATTTTTATTGAGTGCCATTTTGTTAGGCGTAATCTTTGGGGGGACAGTTCCAAAGCTATTCAAGCTTCGGTGAAGCATTCTCTTCGAAAAGAAGAAAGGCAACGAACAAAACTAAATTCTCATGAACACTTCGCTAACCTGAATAGAGTAAGCTGCATTTTGAAGATGTAGGTTAGTTCAGAGAGCACAACTGAAATGAGGAATCTAGAGTTGTAAAGGTTGCTCAGAAATTATTGACTTTTTTCTCCAGAGACAACGACAAAGGAACATCGTCAAAGCATAAGAACAATACGGTTTTAATACATATTTGCAGACAGATCTTGTGTTCCGAACAAAAAAGTGTCCTGAAATTTTAGCGCAGCTCGATACGTGTTTTCATTTCGCGTTTTACATGTATTCAGACCAAGAATTTGAGACCGAAATCGCCGCATCGACTGGCAGTGGGCCAGTGTCGTCAGCGCATTCGCAGAGGGAGGGGCATTATGGGATAGCAGGCATGATGAGCGGCATCAAAACCCGCTTTTGAAGACAACGACGACGAACCCGCGAGCAGTGGAACGAGCGCGTTCTCGCGGTTACGCCGCGGGATGCAGACGCTTTAACCCAGGAACGGGCGGCTAAGATCTGTGCTCTAAAAGCAACGTTGCAAAGTTAACCGGACGCAGCACTCAAATTAAGCCTTTCTAATGTTTTTTTTTGACAATGCGGAATTGTAATGGTAGAGATAACCACAGTGCAGCCTTGTCCCTCTCCCTCGTCGCCTGCTTGAATAAACGATAGACAGGCTCGGAATAGCAATGAGCACTGTTTTATCGTGGCATCTGCACTAGAGCCTCCAACAAACGTCTGATCAGATATTCTAGCGTGTTACTTCATCCATGTATTTGACTGTTCCACTGGGCATGCTTGTAAACGCGTTCTTCTGAAAAAACATATGTGTCCTTACAGCATACTTGACTAGGCCTATCTGCACGGAGCTGAAGTACATGTTAGAATTATTCTACATTATTTACTTAGCGTAGAGGCCTTACATCAGGTACGTACTTTATTTGCCCATTCCATTTTTCTGAACACACGCCTACACACAAGCGTGTTCTTGAAAGTTAGAACTTGTTTGAATGTGCGCCGTCATGTCTGGAACAAAGTTGGTGGAGCTCCGATCATATTAGAACTGAGATGGTTTCCTTAAGCCGTAGAGAGCATCAGCAGCAAACGCGTATTACGTAATCAAAGCACCACGGAGTTTCAGGAGTACTTGCATTTCAAATCCCAAGTCAGCTTCAAATGAAAAACAAAACAAAACAAAAAGAAAACAGGACAAGCACAAAACAGAGTGGTGTCTAGACAGGCGCCTGGAATGTAACTGCAGCTAGTGAGAGCAAAATAGGAGTCTCACGTATAGAAATACGCAAATACTTATAACACTTACACACATGGCAGCTTCCAAGAACTGATTGAGCAACTTCATTTTATTTATGAGAGCTCAAGGTACAGAGTTGTACACTGCAGAGGGGAGGGGCGGCAATACATTGAAAAATAAAAAGTATAGGATTAGTTCTAGGAATTCACAGTGCAGGGACCAAAATAAGATATTGAAAAAAAAACTACTAATATTTACATAACAACCGAAAAAAGACTCAGATTATAAGAAGTAACTAAATAAACAAAGAATACACTTTACCAAGCAGACTACGTCCACGAATAAGTATGTAATTAAAGCGTTTGCTATCAAACATTCTTTCATGTAAATTAGTGCATTCTTAAGAAGAGCGGGGTCACTGATGCTTGCTAATGAAGGAGGTAGAATATTCCAGTCGATTGATGACGGGATACGTCAAATTTATGTACGTGATCACGACGCGCTGAATAAATAAGGCGCAGGGTGGATCCAAAAGCGGCGAAAAGATGCGTTGTGGTAGTAGATTCTACGAAAAAAGGAAATACGTGATTCCTTTCTGCGGAGAGATTATAATGGTATTTGGAGGGTCACTGTTCATTAATGTAACACTGGCAGTGCGATGGTAGTTAGCTAGGATGAAACTAACAGAGCGATCTTGTACTGATTAGATTTCGTTAATTAATGTCATCTCATGCGGATCCCAAGCGGATGAGGCATATTCCAATTGGGGGCGGACGTAAGCTGTGTACGACAGGCATTTGAATGAAATAGGCGCAAGCGAAAAATTTATCTTCAAATATCCTAACGTGCGGTTATTTTTAGATATTACGTACTGTACATGCTGCATTCAATAAAGATCGTTAGTCATATGAACGCCAAGATAACGGTAGCATGTAACGGACTGAAAGGGGCATGTGCATGTGATCAGAAGCTACCAGTGACATTTTAGCTCAGTCGCGTCAGAGTACATTGACCAATTCAACGAGAGCGGCCCTCTTTGAATTCGTGGTGCTTCACAATGTCACCGCCCCTGGGCCCTCACTGTTGAAGCGAGAGCTATTGTTTGCTCATTTCACGAAAAGTGATTGAAGATTCGACGACCGATTTTTTGTTTCTCTTTGTTTTGACATTCTGATACATATGACTACATAATCTTATAACAAAGTAAGACAAATAGTTCGTAGCTGTGCTCAGTCTGTGTGTTCCTACGCTTTCCTGCTTTTCATTGTTATGCATTCTAATTTGTTAATATTACTTTTACTCTGACTTAACTAAACGAAACTATTCGTGAACAAATATTTTGATTCGTGAGTCTGCGAAGGAACAATGAACAAAACTTGAAACTTGCTTTCATCCCGCTTTTACGGAGCATTCAACCGCGATCTCACACCTTATTCATTTTTTTTTCTTCTCTCGTTATTTGGCACTTGAAATTACTGCGCTAGTAAGTCGGTCCTTTCCGCTAACGTGTCCTGAAAAGGAGCTCCCAGTCCACTGACATTCTTCCACGGCAGCCCATGTATGCTCCAAGTGGTATTCAACTGAGAAGACAAGAAAACAACTTCTGTCTCGCAGACTTCGACGAACACTCTCGAACGAGCATTAGCTCCAATGGCTTAGCGCCGTCTGCACTGCGGTGCATTGACGCCGGCCTCTAAGACGAGCGGCTATTACCAGTGGATCTTGTAGGGGTTGAGGACGGACTTCGGGATGAAAACAAAACTTGGGAGGGTTTATTTTACATTATATACAGAGAGGTGAGAGTCAAGCAACAGTCGTACAGTCATGACGGGCCGGCAGCAACTCGGACGCTGCGGCCCGCGGCAAGAAGTTCGAGAGAGGTGAATCCGGGAATGCTCCGGTCTCTCTCGAATGCTTCTTTTAAACCCTTCGAGCACTGGAAGTCGCGTCATGTTCGGCCAATGGGAGAGCCCGCTCAGATGACGCCACCTTCGGCCAATGGTAGGCACCCGTGCGGTGATGTCACACCCGGCGGCTCACCGCGGTCTTGCCTTGCTGTGGTGCAATGCTCTCTTCAAAGGCGGAGAAGGGGGACGATTGGGCTCCATTGTCCGAGGGCTCACCTGCTCCCGGTGGTACGGCCCCGCTGTGGTGGCAAATGCCTTCTTCAAAGGCGAAGAAGGGGGACGCTTGGGCCTTCCCGGTACATCACAGCCGTCCGGTTGTCACGGCGCATTACCGCCGTCAGGCCGTCCCGGCACAATACCGCCGTCTTGGTTTGGCACCCACTTTACTTTCAACAGTGCCGGGCTATCCCTTCGCTTTTCTGGAAGAGTCAAGCAGTGAATAGCTACCGCGGGGCACACGAAGTGGGGGCCGCCAACTTGTTTGCACTTGTCGTGCCTCAGGAATGTGTCATCCATGCTTCTGCATTCCTTACGTAGCAGTGGCGCGATTCGATGTGGCCTGGGGAACTCGAAGTAGGCTCAGGAAACAGCCCCATATCTAACAATCTTGCATGACTCGCCTTTGAACACTTCTTCAATGGTCGCTATAAAGGACTCCGCGCGTAATGGTTTCCTTGACACAGCGGCTGCCCCAGCGGAACGATGCGAAGGTGCACAGTGGAGCCGTCAAGGTTACGAAGCTCGCTGGTAAAGTGGGCGCTTCCTTTGGCGAATGGGGTGCGAGAAAATTGAAACGCGTGAAAAAAAATCATTAGCGTGTGCGTTTCCAAGCGGAGCCTACGCGGTAGGAACCACCGTCACTTGTTGGCCAATTGAGCGAGGGAGGTCGAAGCCGCTCCCTTCGTAAGCCACCTATCCCCCAAAGATTTTTTTCATGGCGTAAGCATTGCCTATGAGAACCTGAGTAGTTTTTCGGAGTCTTTATACGTAGCTTTCTTTTTAGCGTGACAGCGCCGATTACAGCGCACCCTGCTGAAAACTGCGTAGAAACATTTTATGCGTGCCGTACGCAGCCACTGCCTTGCATATCTTGTAACCACTCGCCTGTGAAGAGAAGGAGAGAAACATTATATATATATATATATATGTATATATACGTGCGCATCCGTGTTCTCATACGAACCACAATGGTGCGCGTACGACCGACAACGAGCGCAGCCACGGCTACCTTCTCATTTCTTAGGTGTAAAATGAAAAGCAAACAAATATAACCACGCTTTGGGCGCCGCCGCGGTACTACCGCTAGCAAGGGGGGCTGTGGTGACGAGTTCTCTATTGTTCATCTGAGATCATTACTCGACGCAAATTTGACACGGTAGCTCTTTATGTTGAGCTTGCAACATGATAAAACAGACGACCTTCGATAGCGTTCTCCATAGTAACTATTAAGAGTTAGAACTTATGGAAGAAAGCTCGGCTATTTGGATTTAAAAAAAAATTAATTATGGGGTTTTACGTGCCAAAACTACTTTCTGATTATGAGGTGCGCCGTAGTGGAGGACTCCGGAAATTTCGACCACCTGGGGTTCTTTAACGTGCATCTAAATCTATGTACAAGGGTGCATTCGCATTTCGCCCACATTGAAATGCGGCGACCGTGGCCGGGACTCGGTCCCGCGAACTCGTGCTCAGCAGCCCAACACCATAGCCACTGAGCAACCACGGCGGGTAGCTATTTGGATTTCAGATAACTGTTGCGTTTCCAGTGCTTCAAAAGAAATGGAAAAAAGTAAGAGAGTAAAATGAACACGACAGGCCTGTCGACACCCTGTCCGGTTCTCTGTCCTGTTCTCCTATTCTGTTCTCTTTTGGCGTCTGACTTCTGTTTCTTCCGAAGTGCGGGAACTGCATCAGTTATTAAGAGCGGCATAATGCAAGTATGTATATGAACTTGTTTTCTCTTCTGCAGTGCGCAATTACCCTAGAGAAACAGTGAAAAACAGAAAGATGTGAACTGGATTGAATGACGTGCTTTTTAGAGGCATATTTCCCCCCTCAGTGGAATAAGCATATTGTTCTTCTTGCCCCCTGTTTATTTCACAACAAAATTTCACCCACTCAGTCATAGACGGATTCCAATACATTCTAATTCACAGGCTCACGGCCAGTACAAGCTAGAACGGTCCTGACCTCTGGAGCAATTCTGGATCTAGTGCTATTTCAACGTCGTGCATTTCATGGGCTTTGTAGCGTAGAGGTACGGCTGCAACAACGTGAATCGTTAGAACCAAGGTGTGCTGCAAGCTAGCTGAAGAAGTGATGATATTGCAGCTCAAACTTGAAAGAAAATTCTATCTGGTGTGATCCTGCATCCACAGAGTATGATAGCATTGTGTTCTTTCGAATCCTTCGAAATAATTTGTTATGATCACCTTTACTGCAAGATATTTTCTACCCCAAATGCAAACTAATCACACTGACTATTATACTCTTACACTGATAAAACCGTAGTATTAAATAAAACAATATGAAAGGCAAATGCAACCATAATGACATTTGTCAGAGACATGCGATGGGTGAGCAAGCATATATAACGACGAATATCGCTTACCACACAGTCGCAATGTAAATGTAGAAAATTGGGAAGCATAGAGGGACAACTCGGTGAGAAATGACACAAATAAAGCATCAAAATAAAAGTAATATATTATAAATTATGAGAAATCAGAAAACACTTGATTATGCAACGGCGAAATCAAGAGTTAAGTACAAAGTCTCCGAAAGGCGTGAGTGCGCACCGCATAGCTGCTCATCAGGAGCACTACAGATGAACCTCTTGCAATGTGAATGAATGACTGGAAGGTTTCCAGTGCGAGGAACGATGTGTCCTCCCGAGATAATGTGTTGGCCACCAAGGAGAGACACATAGCGCTAACGGCGGCCACTCGCCGCCGAGTGATCCTGCTTAGTCGGCTGAATACTTGATGGCTACGAGATTAGAGGAGATTGCACCTCGCGCGCCGACCAGCTGTACCGAAGCCCGCGAATCCGGCTCACGCCTCGGGTCAAAGCCAAAGTCGTACTCTTCGGGCGACGTGATGTGACAACGCGATCGCTAATGAAGCGAGCATTTCGATAATTATACGCCGCTTACGCGCTGCTATCACCACTAATGCTACATAAACACTCATTTTTATTTGGTTTCGTTGATATCCAGGAAACTGAACCGTGGTTATCATGACTACCAACAAAAGTTATTGGTTCAGCTGGGAGCAACCTTATATCAAGAGTGGCGCTTCACGCTTTCTTATTGAGATTTCGTGTGTCAGCATAGTAAACATAGCCCGCTCGCATGTATGGCAACCGTCTTCATTGCATCTCTCCTTAAACGGAGCATCTTGGTTTGTCTTCTCTTTTTACAAAAGTGCATTGAGAGCCTGTAGACTCTGATGATCGTGCATGCTCAACACTGTAAACGTTAAACGCGCAGTCATCTGATAAAATATTTGGTGTCTGCAAGTGTATGGTTGTGGGTGTGACTGCGTGATGTGTGAGTAACGTGCCTCCATGTGGTGCATTCGTCTTTGGTTTAGTGTGTGCCATGCATATGCGCACGCGTGCTCCCGTGTGTGCTCATTGTATACTTGTTCGGCAAGTCGCCCAACACCTGCGAAAATGACCGACAAAATTATTGTGCTATCCTTACGAGGTGCACTAAGTCCTGGATGTCTAGCACGTTCGTTTATTTTTCCGAACATACGCGACAAGGCGTCTTCTTTTTATTACTTGATATTTTTACCATGAAATCAAGTAGCTCAAAACGAATCGACTCCAGGTGCCAATCACCATTACTGGAATCTGCACGTGTACTAACACTATGTATGTCATGATCTGAAACTAGACGGTAGGCGAACGGCATGAGCACAAGTGGCGCATGTGGAGTATAAGAAAAGTGCGGGTGTTACCCAACTGCACGCCCCACTACAATGAATGTTGGCAAAGAAGTCAATTGAGCAAATAATGTAATTAAGAAGCTTGTGCATCAATAACTGGATTTCGCTTAAGCCGCTTCAGGTCAAACAGTGCCAGGTATGTTGGACAGGCGTAGTTATAAATCCTGGTAAACAATACATCATGTGTTAACATAGTAGAAAAGAGCAGACAGAGTACGCGGCGCCTAAACTTTAAATAATAATAAAAGGGAGAACTGCAAACAACTAATTGCGTCGTTCCTCTTTATTTTAACTCCTTTAGTATTTATTATCAGGTTCGTAGTAGTGAACTTCCACGTGTGCCGCGAAGTTACTGCAAAGAAATCGCAACAGCACTATCGAAGAAATAAATAGGTCAATTGTCACTTCTGTTTCTTTCATCGTCTCAACATCTGGTGTAACCTTTCCTTTTCATGTCCATTTTTTGTTCCTTTGCCCTGGTCTCATTTTACTTCTGTTCTTTCGCCACCCTTCAGAGAACGGTTCTGTCTTTCATTCGAAGCGAGGCCTTTGTTCTTTAAGTTCACGGAGTGCAGGCGAGCGCTCTACGTGGGCGCAACTTCAACGCCGTTCGGCGATGGACAACGCGGGAACCGTCGCACCTCAGAGGGGTAACTTGAACCCAGACGCGTAAGCACATTTCCGAAAACATGCAAATTGGGCCTTCAGTCATAGAGAACCAATCATAGGGATTTATCCCGCTTAATTTAGAGCGAAGGGATTTGCATACGTTTCTCACCGGCCTGAATGATGAGAAATACCGGAGTTCTCGCTGTCTGCAGCAGCTATTATTTATGCTTCATTCGTATATTCCCCGGGCTTGGCACTGTCCCATTGGCAATCTCGATAGCAGGTGCTGTTTACATTGTCGGACACCGGGAATCGAAACTAAAGACCACTTTATTTTTTCCTTGCATGTTAGGCTCGTTGCCTCGGGCAGGGAAGGATCTAAAATTACGCTCCATAGGAGCTCAATGGGTGCCGTGGTTTGACTGTCGCACGAGCATGAAAAGGAAATCTTAGTTTCCTGCCGGAGCCTTAGTGCTACAAATGCTTTAAGCAGCAAGAATATTTTCGCTAATGCAGTTTTGCCCGCAGGCACCGGAAGCAGGAAGAACAACTAGGTCGAAAGGTCTGAAGTTGATCGTGACACCTTTTATGCATTGAGGCGTGTCATATTGTTTTCATAACATGGTTCAGTTTCGCGTTGTAAACAGAAACGCTGTTTTATTATTCAACGCGGTGTGTCGCAGCTTTATTTGATCCTAAGAAATTTAGGAGCAACTGCAAACAGTGCTCGTCCCAGCTTTGGAGCATACGACCAGCCCACAAAACCACTAGTTTGCTTTCCGACCCTGTGCGGGCAGCTGAATTCCGTTAAAAATGGTTCAGTTCGTTTACAAGTGCCCCCGTACATTGCCCAAAATAAACTATCGCTAAATTTCGAAAACGTGTTGGAAGAAACGCAAATTGATACGATTGTCGGGTGTTCACTTCTCTAGTTCTCACATTTCACCGGGGTTTAAGATTACCTACGGGTGGTTGGCGTCTGCTCTGTTCCCAAGCCTTGGCCCTACTTCGAACACTACGTATTATGAACAGCAACGAGTTCCACTCACTGGACATAGACGGCCTTATCACACTGATCGGCGAACAAAAGAGAAAGGTGCAACTCGACTTACAAACAGAACTCTCATTTGCTTTTATCCCAAGTGACACTGACCAAGTAAATTTAGTTTGTAACCTCGTTCTATCAGTAAAGAATATGCATGTTTAGCTCCTGAAAGCACGACAGGTGTTGCTACCTATACTTTGTGAGATGCTATGCGATGTACTGCAACACGATCTGCAGTTCGTAGTTGCCTATGAAGGTAGAAAATTGTGACACACCTTACCTGTAGCAGTGGCGTAACACCGCACACCTTTCGGAAAGGCCTGCTTGCACAAACACTTGCATTCTCTAATATCCGGCTCGATTGAAAGGCCCTTTGACTTTTAAAAAAGGTCGGTTGCGGCTTGCCGAACCAGCCAGATGTTTGCACGCACACCGCAACTATTTCCGCAGTTTCATCGCTCAAATCCTTGAGACGAATCAAAATAAGATAATCGGCAGCAAGGACCAATTCGGCATAGACAAAACACCTCAAGTTGATGCAAAAATCGAGAAACTTAGGCACAGCACCAAGCGAAAGAGCCGCCGGGACCCTCGAATTTGTGCCCAACTTTGTTAATTGAGACACTGCTGCCAGCACGAGTAACATATTCCGGAGTTGCGAAGAGGTAGTTACAGTGAATACAGTTAAACTATATGAGTAAGTTCCACCACTCCGAAAGCTAAATGGTCACTGTTACCATGAGAGGAGGCAAAAAAATAATGACTAATGGCGACGCTGCCCTGAAGCTTCCGCAGCACACGGGTCACCACTGCTTTTGACACGACAGTGCAGGTTTAGTTAATTATTACTTATTTATGTGTAACAAGGAGTGCACTGCATTAAAAAGTATTCAAAGATTCGTCTAGGCAAGTTTTAGAAGCTTTACCGGCCTCAAAAAGGCCCATTTGCAAAAAATATTTTAAAATTGTGGATGTCACTGTCGAACTGCGTCCAGTGTTCTGGCGCAAATATCGAAAATGAAATTTTCGTTTCATATTCTCCAGTAAAAATGGATTATTTTTCCGGTCTAATGAATCAAAGTAGCAACTTGATTAGTCTAAGCTTACTTAATGTAATTGCTTAGTCCCTCTGCACTGCCTGTTTCTGTGACGACTGTGCCTTATAAAAAAATAAAGGAGTCAAAATGAAACTGTACTTTGGGGCGGACCAAGCTTCCTAGCACTGGTTGACATCGAGCATTACTCGATAATAATCAATACAATTTAAATGAGTGAGTGCACAGACCATAAATTTTTCCTACAAACAATGTCACTTAGTCCAGTTTTTATAAGTACCCAAAAATTGCAACAAAATGCATAGCTGTTTATATGTTTTTGCAATGTGAAAAGACAGCGTCTCGACTTCATGTATTATGCTTCATCACATTACTTGCACTTTCCTAATAGTTCGGAACTGCCCGTGTAATTCATAATCAACGGAAAGACGCTAGAACAGCTGAGAGGAATTGTTCTAAATTTTCGGTTAGAAATAGTGTCAATGCACACGATAAGCTTTCATTAGTAACAACAAAGTCCACGCCAATACACAATGCGGAGACGAACAAACAACCAACGTTTGATCGACTTTCACCATGCTAGCTATTTCATTCTGCAAAAAGCGATGCGACTATGTCGACTCCTGGACTGACATCATTACAAGTTATTCAAGCACTATAATATAATATTGACAATTCCAACATTCCTTTTTTCCTTGTGTATTGGCGTATCTATTTTTTTTTATGGTAAACCTGTTTGTGGATCCAAACAATTTAACTGCAACATATTTCTTCGCAAAAATGAAGGCGAACCAATCATTGGAATTTTTCAGGGACCACATGGCACTGCTCTTTACAAGACACGCTCATAGATATCGGTTTTTATTACAGTATGCAGTCTACACCACATTTGCCTTCATCAAAATGATAAACGACGCCAAAACAGACAGAACAAAAACCAAGGAACAAACAAACAGTGAAGTTGCGTTGCTTCTGGCTTCTTCTCAGTTCGTTATCATTTAGCCACTTGTTCTTGCTTTGCATCGTTCGGAGGTCCGAAGGCTCTGCGGATATTACCGCCGACTCTGAGAAAACAACTGCTGTAAGGAACAAACACGACATGGCCGGCAGTGCAGGTAGTTCGAACAAGCTGTCGCCAGGGGACTCTGGGACAACGTGGCCAGGCAAAGGAGGAAGTTGGAGAGCGCGACTCAATTTATTTCTACTGCCTTTTTCACCCGGAAGAAGTAAAATGTTTGTCAAGGTGCAGGGCCTTTGAAACTTCTCCACTCACATCACTGCTTCTTGCGCGTCAAGCCCGTAAAACATTTTCTTGTGTTCCCAGGGCGAAAGAAAAACGAAAGTTCCCTATTCACAAACAGTATTACGGCTGCACATCCGCAAAGTACGCATTTCGCTTTTGTTTCCTTTTTTCAAGCGCTCTCGTTATATGACACCACTGTACCAAGAAAGTAGCCAGGAAACAGTAGAACACTCTTGTTGAGCGTCTTTGCCTATAAGGCTTTTCAGTGGGCAGGAAACAGTGCGCAGGAAGTTCTATGCCGTACGGACGTGTACTGCGAAATAAAAAATGCGTTAAACCTTCGTGAACAAGTTATTTATTTCAAACAAATACAAATGTAAAAGACGCGCTTGTTCCTTGACTAACGCTGCGTACGAGCCAACACTACACACCAAATTGCGCGTTAAAGAAAATATTTGTCACTGGTGCTCCTTTATAAGTAAATGGGAACGGAAAAACTGTTTTGCTAGATGTTCAATGAAGCAATTTTGAAGTGACCGTGCATTTAAAAGAAAAGTAGAATCAACCAACTATTGGAGTGACATTTTTCATTTAGACCATCGACTATTCTTAGAACTAGTTCTGAAAAGATAACCTTTAGGAAAGAACATGAAGCATGAGGTTTATTACCCCGTAACCCATGTCCAGAAAGCGATATAACTTTGGGAACTACGTCTATCAGAATGTCAAAAGAGGACGCAACACTTCTGTCTGAGTCAAGCTAACAGTCGACGAATTGGACTTACGAAAACAACGTAACCATTTCACTCAGCATGTACATTATTGTGTAGTGTTTGTCAGCTTTTTCTGATTTAGAAATTGCGGTTTACTATTACGCGTTTCAATTACCAACTATTGCGCGTTTTCCTTACTGCCGCTTTTATCCAGCCTGATGGTAAACTGCCATCAACAACAATGATGTGGTGAATGCCATGTTTCATTTGCCGTGAAGTTGAGTGAAATGAAACCGATCAACGATGAAATATTGCACTGGTCATTTGGGAGCGTGTGGTGATGCGCTCGTATGTGCGTCATTTATTGTAGCACATAAATTCCCTTAAATTATATCACATAAATATTTGTCTCAGTATTTGAAACAACGCTTTATTAATACAATGTATAAAGAGTAACTTCATTGCGTCAAACCATTGCGTCCTACATCTGTTATGGCAGAGTTTACGTACCAGACCGCATTACTATATACAAATATATCTAATAGGTCTGAATACAGGATGTTGTAGCACAGACCATAATTTTCAAAAGTGGGCCTTTCCAAGCGAGAACAGTATTACACCGTAACCGTTGGCGACGTTGGTGGGCGTTGCAGCAAAAGGTTACACGTCAGAGCGACGCTGACAATTAGAAGAGGTAATTGTCTAAAACCATCAGCTTTAAACAATTCATCTTGTGTAGGTTATTGGTAGCCTACAAAAATTACGCATTGTATTGTAGTCAAAGAAAGTGAAATCGGCTTGCTGTATAAATCAAGTGCGTTTTTCTTTTGTTTTTCTTTGCTGTCATTGGGCGCCTGAAGCCAGAATGCAGTAGCAGGGTTGCATTTCCCCTATATATAGATAACGACCTTCGCGCCTGAGCCACTATGCAAAACGCGTGGCCAGCTGCCTGCGCACTTAAATGTAGGCGATTCCCTTTTGGAAATCATGGCTTCAATTGGAAGGTTGACCTACCTCGATTATGACGTAACCAGTTCGCGTAGGTTTCGTGTTTGGTAGTTGCTGTCGGAGGCGCGAATCACTACTCACGTGACCAGTCTTTACTAGACATACGACATCTACAGCTGGCCTCTACATTTCTTGCCAGCCTCGAGCAACGCCCTTCTTTATGTAACGCAATATTTTCTAGCTGATAACACATGTGTCACCACTGGCATATTGCCTAGGTGCCTTTAGTCTAACCGTCCAGTGTGGGCACAGCTCTAATATGTTTGTCCTTACAGTGGCGTTCCGTCCGGGAAATTATGTGGTTCATTATCTTATCTGAATGCGCTACAGGTTGTTTTTGACCTTTGACGTTACATCTAATTTTATAATCTTTTCTGTTATTGTTGCTATCACGCAAAAATGAGTGGCTGTGAGGATAATGGTTGACTATTTCTTTTTCTTTCATCCTCATTTAAGGAAATGAGCATAGCCATAGCGATTTGAAAATTCTTAGTCTTCATCGATACAAACAAAACAAGGATTATGTTGAAAGCTAGGATGATTGAATCAGGACTAGATCTAAGGATGTGGATCACGTTTAGTGACCTGTGTCAGAGAATCGCGGTGTTAAGGAACATGAAGCCCTTTAACGTTTCCGTGACCTAGTTTTCGCTGCAGTACGTGTATTCACACGAACCGCTCTGCAACGCGGGTCGCTCTTACATTGATATACTGCCTCTGCGAAAAGATATTCACGATGTAATCTTCGATTTCGGTCTCATACGTTATTTATCACAGAACTTCAAGTGCCTCCGATGCCATGTCCAGACACTCCGTGCTTTCACCCCTCCCCTCGTCCCGTCCCTAACAGTTCATGTGTAGCCTGTGCTATACTTGCAGCGTCGGTGACTTTCCCTACGTAAACCCTAGGTGGTCGATAGCAGCCATTTCCCTTCAAAATTGATCAAAGCCGAGAAGTGTGCGTTCCCCTAATTGTTCTATTCTTAAGAAACTACAATCTTTACTTTTGTTTGCCTTTACTTTTGAATACTCTCAATCAGTAAATCGTGAAGGTCATGCATGTAACCTATGCATGTGCACAACCTAAGCAGCATTTAGTACTGACAAAGGTACAGTGCACTTTATTGCACCCAAGAGCCGGTAACGAAATTGTCAATTTGGTTCCTTGGAGGAATGTGCGTGCAACCGAAAGCGCTGAAAATGATATACAAAGCAATGAACAGATAGAACTGCCGTCTGCCATTTAGGTATTAAATAAACTAAACAAGTAAAAATGTCAACTACTCTTTTTTTTCTCTGGTCCCATACACGTCGCGTGGATATTCATGCAAAGCCGTATAAGACAAGCGAAATTGTTTGGGTAGTCCATCCAGAAAAATATCCTAAAATAAAGTACATCAACGCGGAATTTTGAGAGGGCAGTGCTGACGTTGTCTGAATCTTATTGTGTGTCCCAAGTTCTTTCTGGATATCACAAGTTTATCGATAATGAATTATCGACGACTCATGAAATGCTTTGAGGTTTTTGTTTTTTTTTTCGTTTACTGGCGCATGCTTTTTTTATTCTTAATTTCTGTCTCGTTACTGTTCTGCGCACTACATTTTTCTCCCAATAAGAATCAGGCGCCACCCCCCCCTCCCCTCTGCCCTTGGCTCGCCATCACAACTAAATAACCACCTTTTCGAACATTTCTACTACTCTGACCATACTCTACGCACCGTCTTATAATTTTCCTTTATTTGTGATGGGTGAGACCCAGCTATTTAGACGCTGCCAAGAAAATAGATTGTTTGCTTGACGAAGGCAACTGCCATCACCACTCGGGCCAATATTCAGAATTATGTAAATTTTACAATGAAATAGCTAACTTACATCACATGCTTTGGGCTTGCCCCAAGAAAAAGTTAGTGAACATGGCGAGCCCTAAGCAGTGGAAGACCGTGCTGTTCAGCTGGGACCCGGAAGAACAATTCCCAGTTGTCCAATTATCTGATGACGCTTCCACGGCCCAAGGGCTCCTGGCCGACGAGTGGGCCCGAGGCCGCAAGAGCTCCAAAAATCTGGACAATAAAAATGTTTTTCCTACTCGTCCTCCCATTGTTAGAACATTGGCTCCGGAGACATCCCTTTCTCTAACGCGGTCGATGAGCTCTTGAAGATATTTTGAGGAGTTTCTCAAAGTTAAATACAATTTTATCTCGCAAAATAATAATTTCTTAGTAGAGCTCATAAGAAAGAAAAAAGCTTATTTGCCCAGTTAAAGATTTCGTCCAACGTCAATAATGTGCGAGTGGTCGAGCGATCAACGCTGCCGCTGTTCGCATCGTCACTCAGCCTTACTCGTCGACATAGTTGTCGTACTGATCGGTGCACCAGCTGTCTCTGTTTTGCATCCGCCCTCGACATTAGGTATTCGCACCAAAATAGCAATAAAACCCTCTTTGTTGCCGTACTTCATCTTATCGACTTCCTAACGGAAGACTTAGTCCTAGATCCGGATCCAAGATGTGGAGATGAGCGTTGGTAAATTTCGTCTAGTTCCACTGTGGAAGGGCAAGTTCACGTGCGAGCGAACGAAGCCATCCAGCTTCGTCTGTTGTGGATAACGGTATAGCTACACAGTGGAGGCAATCATGAGCAGATCGAGAGGCCTCATCTGCATGGTCGTTTCCCTAGGCACCGCAATGGCCCGGTATCCACTGGTAAACCATGTTGTGTTTCTTCGCTATTGCGCAATGAGGAAGAAGTCTTATGTCAGCGACAAATTGTTCATTCGGTCTTAACGAAATGGGGACATAATGCTCTGGAGAGTGGTCTTGGAGCCAGAGAAGATTTACCATATTTGTAACGGTTCTTCAATGGGGAATCCTAGAGCAGCCCGGAGGGTGGCGAGGTCTGCAGTCTGCAGCCGTCGATGATTTAAAATGCGATGTCTTGAATTTAATGGTGACGGACTTCGCGGGAATAACCACTGCCCCTGCTCAGCTCGCAGAAGAAACTGAACCATCCTTCTAAACGTGAAGGCGTCCGCTGTGTTTCTCATGTAGGGGCAGTAGTGTGGCTTGTCGTAGGGCTAAAAACGACGATTGTATTTTCTATCTATCTAGAGCCGAGGAGACGCTTTTGTGCGGTTTGTGGCTTGACGTGGTGTTTATGAATTCTTACTCATTTCGGATCGGAATGGCCAGCAGCCCTACATGCGGTGTTTTCGCTTCACTGTACATAAAAAAGAACTTTCAAGAGTGTTAAATAGTCTTGACAAACGTCCTTTGTCGGAGGAAAGGGTCCTGAGACATTAGCCGAGACCCTCCTCAGTACAGAAGGCTTTGAAAGCGTTGTTGCGCTTCTTGCAGAAAACTGGTCTTAGAGACAGACTTTCAGCAGTACCGTATTCTCCTTTCCTTTTTTCCGTTTCTGTTCTTGCTCTTCTTTCCTTTTTTTGTAACATCTATTTTCTATTACCTTTTATTCCCCTTACCCCCTTTCCACAGCAAAGGGTAGCCAGCCAGTCTGAGAACTGGTTAACCTCCCTGTCTTTCCTTGAATTCCTTCCTCGTCCTTCTCCTTATAGACCTCCGATGAATGAAGTCTAGCATTAGAAGAATGTCCTCTTTCCAGATATTGAAACCATAAAGTGAGTTGGACTTACCGTCCGAGTCACGTGCAAATTCAGTAAATGGCACGAATGAATGAGTAAACGCTATGTTGCATCCCATTTTCCGGCATCTAAGAGGCTTCTAATGCTCCTGCGAAAGCACACTATAGTTAAAGATTGCTCAAGAGTACGCATGTCTCCTGTTTCGATGCCTGTGTGTTAACTCAGTGGCAAATTCATACTAGGTCACAACACGTCATTTATTTTATCTTAGCCCCAGTAGCACGCGATCTTTCTGCAGAAAGAAAATTGCCAAATATTGACTCGACCGCCTACACCTTGGGGCAGAGTCTTGCATGAAAATATAACTGGTATTTCAGGCTCTTTGTGTCACAAATGAAAAAAAAAACGGTGAACACGAACAACAGACCGAAGCATCATGCCACAACCAAACTGTAACTCCCAGCCGCTTCCACCTTCAATCTGAGCGCAGAAAATGGCGGTTTTGGTGAAACTCCCTTGTGGACGGCATCCGCAGCTTCAATCCCACATACGCATGGCAAATAGGCAAAACACGGGAGTCTCGTTCGAAACCTCTGAGAAGCTTCGATACTGCAGTGCTCGCAGACTGGCGCTCAAAACACGGCGCGACGTGCGCGGCTGCGTGCGCGTGCTTGCGTGATTATGCTGCTGCGTTCCCGGGACGTTTCGTTCTCCTTCATGCGGCCTGCATAACAATACCGTCTATGCTGGCAGCATGCCCTGAGACTTCGGATATTGCCCAAGATAAGAACGAGCTTTCCGCAATTCCTATGACTGTTCCTATACTGCTTGGCTTTCGATTATAGCTTCTGTGCATCCTCCCTTTTACGCTTACGATCGTGGTGGTGATTCAGGCTGTGTGAGTTGTGCCTGCAGAGAGAGGGTATAAAATATGAACCCTCCGGAGTTTTTAGTTTGTTATTTTTCGAGTTCGGTATCGCATAGGCCTTCCTTTCTTTTGGTTTGTTTTCTTTCAACTGCAAACAACTGGCGATCACGCGTGATTTTAAGCAAAGTAATATCGGTATTGAATACAGCTGACTGAGGAAGCCCACTGAGGCAGAAGTATATTTCCATGCCATCGACTTAACCCACGCAAAAAATAAGGGCACAGCTGAAGGAACTTTGCCGGCAAGTACACTCACTAACTTAGAGATTTTCTGAACTGCTGCACTCTCCGTTTGGCATGAGTAACTTCCTTTCTATTAGGCAAGTTATAATTTCCTAACTTCTTAGTTTTTCTTTCCTACAGCGTCTGAACTTCTGCTTTGTCATCACATGAAGAGATTGTAAATAATAAATGATCAAAAAGGAAATATGGATTTTTGTGGTGGTGCCATGGCACGGTTAAAGTCAATGTAAATGATCCGCGTTTGGGGACGGGCAACTTTTTTGTTAACCAGATTTGAACCAAGGATCAGCGTATGGTCTGATGCCCTCTACAATGTCTATCTTTGTTTCTTCGGCCAAGAAGTTGTTATTTGGAAATATAAGGTACAGAATATTCGAACTTGCTCCTTGAACACGTGTGGGAGTTGTAATTACCTGGCTGAGGAATTGAAGCGTAAAATAATATCTTAAATGATATCTGACCTTTCCGATTCATTGATAGTGATAGTCTGGCAAATTTAAATCTCCCATCATAATTAATTTGGCCCTTTGCGCATGGCCTTTCTAGGTTGAATGTACTGACGGCATTGCGTCGAAGAGGGAGGTAGGGCGGTCACAGATGAACCTGACTATGATTGCGCATTATCTATAAAACAGCTTTCAAAACATTCCATCGATTTTCTTCGCGGCCAGCGGTACAGTGATGGGTATACTTTTATTAGTGCACATGGACACTCCTCCGCGTAGTATTCGTCTGTCTTCACGCACAATAACGTAGTTCAGGGAAGTTGTCTTACCATCTTTGATATCGCTTGACGACTACGTTTCAGATTCTCCGATAACATCGTGTTGGATATAAAAATATGCATTCAGCTAAGTTAGGTTTGTTTAAAAGGCTGCATGTATTTATGTGTTACATCATTACAGACGATACAAACATGTAGCTTCGTATTTGGCAATTCAGAGTATTGTGCATTCAAAAACGCTCGCCACGCTGCTCCTGGTTCTACCACGAGGAAACCTTAAAGCCAGTCCTGCTGCATAAACTGCAACTTTATGGACGGGGAGAGGACGTTGGAGCAAAATGCCTTACAAATGGAGAATCATACCTGGAAGTTTGGCCGTCTGGACTGTATAGCTTCGTCAACAGTTGTGCAAGGCGTGGCAATAGCTGCTGCTCAGCGCAAACTAAAGCTGTTGCCTCTGCAGAGTGCGGTCCTCCTTACGGACTTAAAGGCCGCGTTCCAACAGCTCTACCGTAGCCTACCATCCATCAAGTTCCCACGCAAATCATTAGCCCTCATGAAAGATCAACAAGGCTGATTCTTGGCTACTTGGTATGATTTACTCATAATGGCAAAGCCTTTAGCGCAATTCATAAAAGACAGGGACGTGACAGAGACACAGGACAGCGCTAACTTTCAACTGGCGGTTATTAGAACACAGAGGCAAATAAATATATAGCGAAGCAGGTATGAAGGATACAAAAATACTAAAGATAAATCACATCACACACTACGCATGCGCACGTCATTACCGTCCAGGAACGCGATTTCCTTGTCAGAAAGATTAACTGACGGTTTACTAAAACAGTCTGCTCCCTTCTCTCGAATCAGCCGGGCTTCGATTATTTCACGCATGCAGTGGTCTTTGCTCCTGACCTCCACGGTGCATGCGCCGAACATTGGTTTGCACGTTTTGCTGGGACAATCATGGCAATGTTCAGAAAGGTTCCCGTCCCTTGGTTTTGCCACATTTCGCTTTCGTCCTGCAAGCCTTTCATTGAGTCATCTGCCAGTTTGCCCTATGTGAAAGAACTTGGCAAGAAAGACTTTGCAGTAAAGTGTCACTTGATTGCCTCCCAGATTGGCATTGCTAGCAACGAAAAAGCTGATGCTCTTGCAAATTCAGCGCTCCATCGTCGTCCCAAAGTCAAGAGCCCAAAAAGGTAATCAAGTTAAGAAATCTGACATTCGAAATTACTTTGGGTCACTTTCGTTTCCACTACATATGCTATGCGTAATCAAGAGATTTCGTCGAGAGGAAGCCTCACTTCTATATCGAACAAGAACAGGATCTGCTAGTACACCTGCATGATTATTTAAGACGGGGCGCATCATTTCTACGAACTGTACGACGCACGACGAGACAGGAGACAGTGAACACTTTCTGTGGTCCTGCCCAAAATTACGAGATGAAATGGACGCCCTCCTGAAAACTTTCCAACAATCGGACCTTCCGCATGCCTGCTATCCTGCCTGCTCCTGCTATCCGCTTGTATGACTCGTGAAAATTAAAAATATGCTGTTAACATGGAAAAATGAAAAAATAAATAATCAGATGAGGTTGATCTGGTCTCACGCACAAGAGCGTGATTAAAAAGAACATCTAATATAAAGCTTGAGCACATGCACATTCAGTGCAAAGCGAAAAGAAATAAAGATAACAATAAAAACAAAACAAAAACCTTAATTCAGACGCATATACGCTAACAGTACCTTGACGCAAGGTCGCATGAAAACAAAAATGTCGCTCAGGGCACCACGCCCTCTTTGCATTGCCTATAGAAGGCTACCGAAACTATAGTCACTCAAGAGAGCGCAGTACTTTCCTTTTTCTTAAGCTTCACACACAGTAGAGAGAGAAAGAGAGAGAGAGAGAGAGGGCTCTTTATTAGAAAAACGGAGAATTTTGCCGGCGCGTATATAACCGCTGGCATGCTACTCTGTATAGGGATGGGGAATGGGATTAAAAGATTCCAGGCCTTGTGTATGTACTTCGACAGCAGCCGCCAAAGACATGGGTGATTTTCACAGATTCAAAAGCAGCCCTACAAAATATGTGGAACAGGCACAAGCGTTGCAATAATCAACCTGCAGCATTTGATATTGCTTATCTTCAGCACAGGGCTAAGATTGCTGGGCATTGCATAGAGTTTCCGTGGATACCTGGCCGTGCCGGCATTTCGGGAAATGAAAGAGCGGATGAAGCTGCCAGAAATGGACTCCAATACCGCAAGTTCAAAAAAACATTTTTTACAAGAGCCGACGCTTCAAACATGGCAAAAAATATGCCTATCAAGAAAAAGACCGCATCTGGAATCTGCCGCTTCACCAATATAACTTCCTGCATTACATTGACCCAGAAATGAGACCGAAAATTCCACGACCACTTCCTCGACACTTAGAGACGTTGTACCACCGTCTTCGACTGAACGTGGCATACACGAACAATTATCTGTACCGTATAGGGCTTACCACTAACCCATACTGTGATAACTGTCGCAACTTAGAGACAATTGAGCACATATTACTAGAATGCCCCGCGTACCGCGACGAGAGAAAATTTTTTGAGCAACAAATGGACATGATTTGCCACGAACCGTTAACGTTACCGAGCATCTTGGGTCCAATGCCCGGCCCTTCAAAACAGCGACGGGTTTTGGATTTATTGTTCAAATACCTGTCAGAAATTGGTCGAATAGGAAAGCTTTAAAAATTCACACACAGTACATCTTCGCTGGTTCGGACCACAACAGTGAGCTCTCGGGATTTTCGCCAAGTGTCGGGCGGATTTAATCCAGTTTTGTAGGTGCCAAGTAGCGTTTTGAGAGAAGATCAGTTGTTTGATACGGCGATAGTGCCACAAATGTCGCAAAATTCTCCAGGGGTGGTCCGGGGCGATCTCCGCGTTGGCCGGCCTTCCTACCCCCTGATAAAATTCCCCTTGAAGCTTTCTTTTGTAGTGGCATGTGCAGCATTCCTGTCGCACTGGTGCCTTTGCATAGAGCAGCCATACGGCTCAACAACTCGAAGGCAGTGCAGGCGAAACTTCAGGCGGCCACGCATCACTACTTACACATCACTGATGGACGACAGTTTGGCGGAGGTGGGATCGTTTGCCCTTCGCCAGACCTGGCGAGGGTGTATGACGTACTTAAGTGCTCATCATTTGGATCGATGCAAGTGAGTGCCTACAACCCCTTGCATCTTGCCTGCACTAAAGGAATAGTGCGTGGTGTGGACTCCAATTTAAGTACGGCAGAGATTCTAGAAAAGGTCTCCGCGGCTGGGGTAATTGCTGTTGACCGGCGCAACATAATGGTGGACAATACACGTGTCCCAACCGAGTCAGTAAATCCCACGTTCGCGGGTATATCTTGTCCTACTGAAATAAAAGTGGGGCGCCTAATCATTAGAGTGAACCCGCTTGCCTCGCGTCCATTACAATGTCGCAATTGTTGGCACTATGTTCATAGCATGGCTGGTTGCAAATCCAACCTTCCTTATAGCGCCTGCGGCCGGAGCCATTCCACTAGTGACTGCTAGGCTCAATCGTAATCGTGCTGCCTCTGCGGTGGAGCCCACAAGGCTGATTGCTCAAACTGCCCTGCTAGAACTCAAGATGTCCAAATACTGGAAGTTATGGACAAAAGGCGTTGCTCACTTCAAGAGACCATTGCGGCGGTAAAGGAAAGAGCCCATGGTTACGCGAATGTGACGGCACGACACTAGGATGTCGCTGATGGAAGCCTGTCAGAGGTAATCGCTCAAGCTATTGAAAAGTCTATGGCTAAAATTATGAAGCGTATTGTAGAAAGGGTCACGGGATGCTTTAGTGGACTGGTATCCTCACAGTTAGCACAATTATTACCCTACTCCTATACTGCTCAGCCTATAAACTGACACAGCAGCTGGGACAATACAACACAGCAGACTGACACCTTGAGGCCCGCTTCAGTACGGGCGACGATCGCTATACTTTTGCTCTGCGTGTGTAACTTTGATGTCGCAATTATATGTAAATCTTGTGTCGATATGGCCTGGTTTGGATAAGGTGGGCGTGAAGTCTTAGCATATGAAAGCATAACCCCATTTTCGTTAGACCCAATCTTTTAGCTGTCAACGAGGAACCCAATGGCTGTAGTTGGGCAAGTCGACAAAGGACAACTTGTGACCGGCTTGGAAAATGTTATACTCCATTAAAATGCACGCTTTCAATCTCTCTCCTCCCCAATATCGCACCACGTCAGGGAGAGCTAGTTGTGAAAAAAGAGTTACGGTGAAGGTGTCAGGTACCGGCGCCCAACAACCTCATTTGAATAATTCCAAATTAGCATGCACAGGCCATAGGTCACCGGCACGGTAGCAGAGGCACACAGATGCTGCGATAGGCTTACATGTTAATGCTCCGCTGCCGGGTTTACTGGGTCTGGGCATCGTTTTACATTTATTTTCCTATCTTTGTGCAGCATCGCGCAACAAGCGGTGTGCAAACGCGATCGCGTTAAATTTGCCTACGAGCAGATGCAAATTAGTTCTCAACTGGGCAGGCCCACGGCACAAGGTTACGCGTGGATTGCGCACACATTACGTGGTTTCTTCGACGAGCGCGATATTTTCTGGCCATCGTAAGCTTAAGCTTCGGGTTCGATCCAGGAACCTCCGTCCGGGCCCGGCCTTTCGTTAGCAGTAGTAGTAGCCAGATTAGTGTAGCTACTGCATAAACAGAGTTGCATGCAAGCGAGAAGAAGTAGAAAAATGCTTTAGTTGGTTCTAGATAAGGCGTTACATTGTGCTCAAGGAAAAAAAAAGAACACTACTATAGCAAAGAGAGCATGACAGAGTACACATGCGAGCAGAAAAGGACGCGTGCTGTCGACCCCACATTGCTTGCTCGTCCATGTGGGCCAGTAGTAATGCTTCGTTTTACAATCTGAGCAAGGCTGCTCTACAAACAGATTATGTCGCAAGTCTTTAAAAAGGACTGCAGAGTTGATGTTTTGGAGTATGACGAGTGAAGTATAGTGATAGTGGTTTTCAATGCTCTTTTTGCTATCGTGGCATGGTACTTATGTTCTATGGGCAATGCATTAAATTCCTGATATTATGCGGTCATCATCATTATCACAGTCAGTGACAACAGCAACAACAACAGAAACGTCGAAGGCATATTAGTGTGTTTACAGCAGGGCGAAAGCTTTTCCGAGATGTCTCCAATTATGCCTGCCGTACAATAAGCCTTGCTATATGGCTTTCATAGATTACGAAAACGCATTTGATTCAGTAGAGATACCAGCAGTCATAGAGGCATTACGTAATCAAGAAGTACAGAACGCTTACGTAAATACCTTGGAAAATATCTACAGAGATTCCACACCCACCTTAATTCTACACAAGAAAAGTAGGAAGATACCTATAAAGAAAGGGGTCAGACAGGGAGACATAATCTCTCCAATGCTATTCACTGCGTGCTTAGAAGTATTCAAGCTATTAAGCTGGGAAGGCTTAGGAGTAAAGATCGACGGCGAATATCTCAGCAACCTTCGCTTTGCCGATGACATTGTTCTATTTAGCAATAATACTGACGAGTTACAACAAATGATTGAGGTCCTTAACTGAGAGAGTGTAAGAGTGGGGTTGAAGATAAATATGCAGAAGACAAAGATAGTGATAAATAGCCGGGGAAAGGAGCAAGAGTTCAGGATCGCCAGTCAGCCTCTAGAGTCTGTGAAGTAGTACGTTTACCTAGGTCAATTAATCACAGGGAACTCTGATCATGAGATAGAAATTCGCAGAAGAATAAAAATGGGTGGGATCCCATACGGCAGACATTGCCAGCTCCTGACTGGAAGCTTACCATTGCCATTGAAAAGGAAGGTGTACAATCAGTGCATTTTACCAGCGCTGGCATATGGGGCAGAGACTCGGAGACAAAGAAGCTTGAGAACAAGTTAAGAACCGCGCAAGGAGCGATGGAACGAAGATTGCTAGGCATAACGTTAAGAGACAGAACGAGAGTGGTTTGGATCAGAGAGCAAACGGGTATAGACGATATTCTAGTTGACATGAAGAGGAAAAAATGGATCTGGGCAGGTCATGATGCGCCGGTTAGATAACCGTTGGACCATTAGGGTTACAGAATGGGTACCAAGAGAAGGAAAACGCAATCGAGTACGACAAAAGGTTAGGTGGTGTGATGAAATTAGGAAATTCGCGGGCGCTGGTTGGAATCGTATGACGCAGGACATGGGTAATTGGAGTCAAGCGGACCGTCAAGCGGCCTGCATGTTTTAGAGCGCAGCTCTCTGGCGCCCGTTCTCGCGTTTCGTGTCGCCGTCGGCCTCGTCGTCGTACTTCGTCGTAACCAAGGTCATCACACGCTCGCTGCTCTAGCTGCGCGCGCTCCTGCTTCCATCTCTCGCACGCGGCGCGAGTCTTGCTCTCTCTGTCATAGTTTCATACTAAGGACCTCTATGCCCCTTGCCTTCCAAAGCCGGATCACGTGTTCTCGCCTATCCTCTCGTCCTCTTCCTCCGCGCAGCGCCGTTGCAGTGACTCTCGTCGCTACCGTCCACTCCACCCTCGCCGTCCCTTCTCCCGCTGTCGTGGCACTGCCACCGTGCCGGCGGCGGGCGCCCCTTGTCGCCTCGCGTGGGATCCACGGCTCTCCGCTCCTCTGTCTCCACGTCGTGTGGCTGTACGACTCTCAGCCATGCCTCTCGCTTCCCCATTTGCGGGGCGCGTTCCTCAATAGCATTTGTCACCTCTGGCAGTGCTTGCGCCTGGCTGCCCATCTCCCTCGTCCACTCTTGCCCTATACCTCCCCTTACCTGGCGCAGTGCCGTTAAGGTGACTCGAAAGGCAGTTATAGCGTTCTGTGCCCTCACTTCTACTTCCCACCCCAACCTTGTGCGGCCACATTGAGCCTGTCCATGAGTGAATAAGTGTGTGACCGTTACTCAATACCCCTGTTCTCCACCCGTCTCCTCATTCCACCTCGGAAGAAACATTAAATAATAATTGCTAATCTCGCTCCACCACCTCTCCGTGGCGGTGACCCACTATATGGTGACATGGCGCGTCGCCGGAGCGCCGGCTCGATAGCGGCGGATCGCGGTGTGTGCGGCCCAATCCGAAACGCATATCCGGCTCCATTCGTCACGGCGTGTTCTGTGTGCGGTTGCCTGTTGTTGAACTAAGGCAGCAGCTTCGCTCAAATATCGTATTACCAAGAAGCGTAATCGTCCGTCAGTTTTTTTAACCTCATCCATTTTCTCACCAGCGGCTAACCGCTGTTTATGAATATGGAGTGCTTGCCCATTTTTATCCTTTTGCAGATATCTTTGTTACGACTTTGTTAAGACTGCGAATTGGAAGCGAGGGATCGCATCCACTTAACTGACACCCTTCTCGACTGATACTTTTCCACTTAGCTGTAAAGAAATATGGTAGATATTGAATCATTGTAGATATTTTGCAAATATTCATGTGTGCTTTATTCCTGTTTTCCCTACGCAATTTATACTTGCATGGCTGCTGATAACTCTACTCAATTCGTGCATATCTGCGTGCCTGTGTGGAATGACTACTCATTTATACGGTACCGGTCTAATAAAATTGGTAGACAGGGCTAATGCTAGAAAATAATATTGCAGTATTGTTCCAGGTACCTTTACCATTAAATCGCCTACAAAATATTTGTTAATATGATTGTGGCATCTTCGAATAGTACATATAAACCTCATCTAATTTAAAATTGTGCTTATTGTGAACGAATCCGTAATGTGAATCGCTGTTTCTGTTTCCCTCCCTCTTTCGTTTTACTTTCTTTAATACTTGAGTTTTGTAAATACGTGTACTTGGAATTTCTTACGTTACGCCTCTCTACGTGTATTTCAATTTGCTTCTGTGTAAGTGTACTATTGTCGCGAAACCTTGCACTCATTTCTGAGCAAGTTTCTTTTATTAGTGGGCTGAGTACGGTCTCTGTGGAAAATCGTTGTACATGCAAAAGCTCGCGTCACGCTGTACGGCCTTTAGCTTCAGTATCTCTTTCGTATGCAGGAAGGAGCGCAAATTTGGCCAATTCAATTGAATTCATGCAACCGTTTTTAGCAATGCTCTTTACACTTTGACATATTGACAACTCTCTGTAACGTGGAGATCCGTGCCACGACTACAGTGCTGCGCAGCTTGCGCTTCAAATGGCCGCGACGGATATCGAGTAAAAAAATTTGTTTCCTGAATGTGTGATTGGCCTATCGCTAAAACTAGCGCCACTTCACACGCAGTGGATATACCTTGGTATGTAATGAAATATGTGTGAACTTCGAGGTGAGCAGACGTTCTCTCAGCAGTGATGTGCGTCCAATTTTGTGCCAGATGAAGAAACATTCTTTAATTTGTGCTAGAGGTGTTAGTCGGCCCATACTCTTAGCACGCTGCTTATAGATGGAGATGATAAGACAAAGATGAAGTGCACGGTACATGCACGGTACACACGAACTTTATATAGACAAGTAACAAGCGCAAAAACGCAAGTTAAGGAGCAACTATAGCGTCTGGTTCGGATCAGTGGCGGTGGTGGACGCTACTGGGGCACTTGTGGTGCGCAAAGCGCTTGTAGGGCTGCTCCGACAACATGTGTTTTTCAGTGGCATCACATGACTGTCATTGTTGTCTGAGTATGGCATCAAGGCAAGTGTTCACACAATGGAATTGCGTAAATGGCACGAGGCTTTACTGCATGCGTTTCTTGTGAAAATTTGGTGAAAAGTTCTTTCTTTTGTCAGGAAAGCAGCCGGGAAATCTCTGCAAGAATAGGAGAGACCGCATAAAATCACCACTTGTAAGAGCCCATCAAAAAACCATCTTCAATAGACTCGTCCCTGAGGTGTCCAAATTGAACCTCGATTTCGCTCCCGAACCCTTCGAAGTGTCGCAACGCGGCCCCATTGTGCTCGATAGAAAATTCAGCGATTGGAACAGACAGTTATAAGTGGATCCTTAGAAAGCTCGAAAGTGGTGAGGAACATTTTTAACGTTGTTTTTTCGTTATCGATAATTAACAAAAATAATAGACCCTTACTGATATCAGGTTAACACGACACATCCTCATTTATCTAATTTATTAAATTCAGCGACGTGCAATGCCTCTCTAACCGGGGCTGCCATAGACACTGCACTCAAGAGAGCCGGTGAGCAATTGCACCTTAGTTTAAGAATTCATTGAACTCTAGGCCACTAGCCAAATTAACTGTTTTATTTTTCAACATGGTCGCCCGAATATATCACAGCGACCGGAATAAAAGCGCTACGTAAGTAAGTATTTTACTTTGTTCAATATGTTAAAGAATCAGATACCTACATATACTGCAGTAAATTATATTTGTCTTATTGTAGGCATCATCATGGTCATCGTAATGAGGAGTAATCATCATGTGATAAGACGTGCTCCGCAGATATGCTACGCCATTTTTGTAGACATGCTTCGGCAGACGTGCTCGGGTAGACAAGTAATGCTCTTTAATTCCTTGTTTCTACAGTAGCAGTACATACGACTGAGAGTGTCCTCAGTTGTAAACCCCACAGGAAGAACGGCAGCCGCCCGTTGCGTTTTTCTTCCCTTTTTCTATACCCTGTTTCCTTTAACAGAGTACCTGTTTTTATTTCTCTTCTGTATATCTCATATACAGGCAACTTTATTCGGAACGTTATCAACCTGTGCTGGTTGTCTAACCATAGCTGCTATATATCTATACTATCTGTGAAAGGCCTCTAACTGACTGCGCTTGGGTAGATCTTTTGGCTCTATATTTAGGGCCCCTGTAAAGCTTCCATTGTTTATAAACAGCGTAGGTCAACAAGAAGCAAGCTACAAAGCTTCAAGGGCGTTGAAGCAGGGGATATGCATAGGAGCCTTAGTGGCGACAAAACTTGTCAACCTTTTCAATATCATCGTACAAATAAGTCATTTACTCCTCAGCTTGGCAGCATACCTAGAAATGCCTTCAAAACTTTCGACGTAGACTGCACCTTTTCCCTTTACACGTCCTGTCTTTACTTTTTGCATTGTCACAAGCTTCCGTTAAGCAGCAACAATAACAATTTTCAAGCTCGTTAGCCCGTAAGTTCCCGCATTACAGTACCACGCCTGCAAACAATTATCTGTATAGATGCCTTTCTTATAAGGGTTATCTGTAATCTGATCTGGATTATGCAATTAGGTCTCCCGAAAGCACTGTAACTCGTTCTTATCATTGCGTAATTTTAGTCAACGTGGGCATTTACAACTATAGTGCTCGTTTGCAATGAGTCTTTTCATTTTCGCATAGCCAGCCATTTCGATTGTTGGGAGCTCAGTTTAGCGGAGGCAAAAATACACGTTTCTTTAACAGCTTAAGAACGGAGAGTCGACTTGCTTTATTCAAAAGCAAAAGCAGGTTTGCCAAGTGGCAGTGGTGGCACTCCAATCGGGCAGCCACTTAGCTTCGAATAAAGAGCAGGAGGCAATGACCTCCACGGTGAGGCAAACTTGCTTTGAGGAGCAAGGGGCAATGACCTGCAGGGCAGACACACTGAAGTGACGGACGGTCGCTACACGATCATAGCATTTGATTTGACTTACACTGAGTCCCGCACCGTCGCGTTACACCAACTTACACCGACTTACGCCGACGAGTCTGGTGCCAAACTGCCGGAAACCTCACCGAGAAGATCGTCAGTATGATGATCGACAGTATGGTCGATGGGGTAGCGACAGCTCCTACTCATCGAGATAAACGACGGCGTCTGCATGCCAGATCATGAACGCGTAAGCCAAGAAAGCTTCACTTTAAAAAAACAAAGAATAACAGCGGGTCTACGATGACTTGCACATCTACTGCCTATATGCCATGCTTATCTTGCCAAAGCGAGGAAACGTGATACGTACACAGACAGTTTCACGGCCAGGCCAGAAGCGCCACCACATGTAGTTCGCCTCTGTGTCGATACTGTGGCATGACATGGGTTTTACGTACCAGAATACGGCAATTTTTCTCATGAGTAGTTTGTTAGGTGTGGCATGAAATAAAGTGGCTTCATTGCTCTGAGAGATCTAGCGCGAGTCAGTCTACGTTGTGGCGGAAAGCAAATTTAACAGCGTCATACAGCACACAGCAACAAACGGGGGGAATGAAAGGTATCCTTTGTTTTCGTGATCCTCTCTTGTTCCTGTACCACGCTTTGGGCTTTTTCTAACCTCCACTAATCAGCCCAACCAGGGCATGTTTTCTACACTTTAGTGTGCCGGACACGTTTCTAATTTTCTTTTACATTCAAATCCAATGTTCTCGAAGTGTTGTAGTCAAAATGAAAAAAGTGCTCCCGAAATGTGGGGTAGTTTCAGGGGCACCCCGAGATATCAGTGGCTGTTGAATGCGTATATATAAAATAACATGGCATTTAAAACAACAGTAAAATTTACAGTAATTTTAGTTCCTAAGAACTGTTTAACGTTCACCTCCAGTTAAGTTATGGTCACTGCCACGATTGTTCAGTACCTCTCATCACGAGTACATCTGGCATGTGTGTTCAATTGTAAAACTGGCTCACTTCGCGACAATAATCTTACCTCACACGACGCCACAGAAAGCGTTTTGTTAACGCTGCTACCAATAAGTCTGCGAGAATTTGACATCATTAAAATAAATCGACGAATTTATTGAATTCTTCCTTAATGGCCGGGCGACCTCTATTGAGTTCAACGTAGTTGAGCTAATTTGTGTGCAGAACGTGGACACATTGTAACACTTGAAAAAATATTTTCGATAATCTGGACGAAGTAAGGTTAACTTCATCCAAAATACTTTGGAGTTTCTTATTCACCGTAGTTTTGCACAAGTTGCCCTTTCGTGGGGAACGCTGTGAACGCTGAGACCTGGGGACGTATTCTGCGACGATTACTTCGGCAATACTATCGCCTTCGCGTGACGTTGTGCTCAACCAGCAAATCAGTTCATCCGATTTTCCTCAACCAACCAATCAGAGCGCGCCTCATGGCTGAGGCGATACTATCGACGAAAGGGGTCGTCGCGGAATGCGTTCCCTGCTGGGCGTTGCTACAGTGGCGACTTGACGACAGAGCGTATACAACACGACGATCGAACATGTGCGCGAATGAAGTTTTCGCTTCCCAGTCCTGACTTCTCTTGCTCGATACCGAGCCTCCGATGGTCAGCGCCTCTGGAACTCTCTCACTCTCTTCTACGTTCTTAATATCGGCCAACCAGCGAGGGAGTCTTTCACGAACCAGGGTTCACGCTTCTCCTGCTTTCAGCGCTGCCTCTTGTTATTGCACCACTGCGCGACCTCTGGGGTGTCTGTTATAACGTCGGCGATGGCAACACCCGTTCCGGCATTTGGTGCAAGCTGCCGCCACCGGGACCGAGCTGCAGTTTCCAAAAAGGAGGAGGAAAAGGAGGACGAAACCGAGGAGAGGGCAAGAAACTGGGGAGGGAGGCAAGACGGGGCAAAACCTAATTTCGGAACCAACGTCGCTATAGCTTTCTGGCTCAACCTTCGATGCCTGTTTGCAACTTCTTTTGTTTATTGTGCTACATCCTCTCTGCAGCGGCAATTAGCACGGCACTGCTGCTGAGGCTACGCGACAGAGCCCGAGGTAGTGATATAGGTGTGTGCGGTGGTGAATATTCTTCTAAAAACAGCGTACTTCTAGACACACACTCGAACACACACAAAAGAAAAAGCCAATAGGAGCAGTTGTGTTTGTCTGGTTTGGTGTTCTCGCTTGTGTCAAAAAGAGGGCCGGCTTAGTTGCCTTTGCAACAGCAATCGGCAAACGTATCGATGGCGATGGCAGAGAAGGAAAGACGAACAAGACATCAGGAACAGTAGAAAGGAAAAGGCAAATGAGTATGTTACATGAGACATCGCCTCAGAAACACCGTTTTGTCGAATTGTCTTAAATTTGATAATTTCTCTTTCTCCTCATCTTGTGTGTCTGAACTCCTGGGCGTAGTTCCACGAATGTTTAGTTAGTCTCACACGCTTTGCTTCGTGATTCTATAAAGATATCTCATTAAAGTAGACCTCTTGTTTATGTTCTTGTTCTTGGTATTTTATATTCATTAATTCATATTTTCAGTTTCGTTTTATTATGACGTGAATGTTCCTATGATAACGTACTCCTTTCGCTTTTATGTGCTTTAATTAACTCCATTCTATGCGTGCTGTAAGATCATTGCTCAACAGCCTGTAGTGGATGCTATAAGCAGTAAGCACTACTATTTCTCCTGCTACGCCGAACAGTCGTGGAGTCGCCGACAATACATCACACGTGTATGTACGCTGCGTTCATGCTTCTTCCCTTGTTCCAGAGGAACCACTATGTTGTCAGGACAAATTCTGCACTTATAGGGAGAATATTGTGGCTTATAGGGAGAATATGACGGCTGTGTACTTATTCTCTTAAAGTAGCACCTTGTGATGTGACGTGCTGTAGCAACATCCAGCCGAGGCTTACTACCCACTCGATTATATAAAAAAAATGCTAAACTGAAGTTAGATAAAATAGAATGTGTACTTTCCGAGCATTTAGCAGGTGAAACTGATCGAAGTCTATATAAAGTCCGCGGAGAACGTCACGCTGCGCTTTAATCACCTGGGATTCTTTGGCGTGCACCTAAATCTCAGTACACGACTGTTATGCATTCCATCTCTAACGGAATGTAGTGGCTGTGGCCGGGATCAAACCTGCTACTTCGAGCTGAGCAGGACACCGTCATAGCCACTAAGCTATAGCGCAGTGGGTGAACGTCCGGCTTCGACGCAATAGATGCAGTCTTTTCAAGGAGAAAAATTGTGAAGAAAAAAGTCAGCATAATTTTTTGCGCAAATTATTTCCTTTAGAAAATAAAAAACTACATTTAGACGTTTACGAAAGAAGGACGTGCCAACTATTGTGGCCTAAGTAATCTTTCGCTTTTAGTGCCTAACATCCCAGTCATAAAGACTCCCTCCGAAACGACCGTGGCAAATATGCCTAGTGACTGGGGAAAATGTCCGTAAAACCAAGCCACCTTTCGAAGAACTGGCCTGCAAGTGACAAGAGGCGCATTCTGTTAAGTCCCTAAACGGCAGGAAACGGCGGCACCAGTACGGCACGCATTGCGCTTACAGAGATAAACGCGGCTCAACATTTGTGGTTTATACTAATCGACTTTTGATACGACCGATACGTGTGAAGCTATCATTCTGAAATTGAGGTGGCCGTATGCGCAGCAATTGGGGAACAGGAAATTGAAGAAAGTCAGTGGTGCACAAAAGGAAAGCAGATGCAAACTGGTTTAGAGAGAAAAGCAAAATGAACGAACACTGCCGCTGCGCCGCCTTTGTGCAAGAAATGTAACAATCAGGAGAAGACCTTGGTAATGCAAAAACAATATTTCCTTCCTGATTTGTAAGCGACGCTCCCGTGCCTCTCGTTCACGAGCCCGGTTTTAAACGCGCCTTCAGCAAAAATAAAAATAAAAAAATCGCCGTTCAAAGTAAGGAACACCCATCTTATTATTATCATTTTTTGCCATTTATGCTGCAGGAAGAAGCTATTTGCCACATTCCGAAAGCGCCGATCGAAGGTCTTTACGAAAATCACTGAAATTGGTGGTGCAAAACTCCGGTCGTTTTTAAAACGCAGTAACGGTGTTCAAATTTTTCTCTTCCTGCATTACTGTCTCGCTTTAAAGAAAAGCCTGCTAACTCTTCACGCATCACCGTATTTCTTTTTGGGTTGGTTTTACTTTAGCATTTGCGGCGTTCACTTTATCAAAGCCTTCATATTACCAATAGTCATCGGTGAATGTCCTTGTGAGACATAACAAAAGAAAATATAATTAAGTTTCAGGTTAGGTCGTTTGCTGACCAATAAAATTGATTGATTCGCTAAACGTTCTAGTTTCAATGGGATGGCCTTTGGAACACGGAGTGCGAACGGGTAGAAAGTGCGTCCCTAGTGGAAGGCTCGCTGCGAGGAGCAGTATCTGTAGTCAGTTGGATTCTCTGGCAAAATTCAGGAGAGATTGCAGGGCTGCTCGACGGTCCTCTGCGCTCGCACCGGTCGGATCCACCCCTCGTAGCTCGGCACCTCTAAACCTATTCTGTTGACACCAAAGAGCAATCGATATTTTCAACGCTACAGAATGCAAAGTGTCAGTCGCATACCGTGCACGTATTATCTCACGGCTCTCTGAATTACTCGTACTTAAGATGTTTATCTACACAGACTTGACTGCGGGCTTATTCGTATAGGACAAATGTCACAAATGGGCTCTTAATTTAGGCCATTCTCCAGAATAGAAAGGATACGGTTGAACACAAATACCCCTTTGTATGTTTTTCTTGGTCTACATTCATAGTATATTGCGCGTTCTTACCTACTGCTGCTAATGAGATGCTTTGAACTCTGCTGATTCATGCCTGTATTGCAAAAGTCCAACTCGTGCACAACTTTCATCAACTGTTTTTTTTTGTAGGCGACTTCATGAGTGTTCCTTTCTTTCTTTTTTATCGTCCTCTGAATTGAATAGCAGCCTTTGTGTCTAAAAGGCACTGTCCCCTCACAATCATTTTATTAAAATTACTCGCCCAATAATCGAAATAACAAGGGCGGGGGGGAAACCGGCATATGTCCAAAAGTACTTCTATAGGACGCAAACAAGGCACTCGCAGAATTAAAATTCTTGCCGGGATTCAAATTATAAAATGTTTAAGCGAGTCAAACGATGCATTTATGAGATGGAAGCCTGTTTGAAGGGCAAGCTGCGGCATTGTCAGAGCTCTCGAAAAAAATTCTGCTGAGTAGGGGAGACGCAAAGAATGTTCCCAATTCATCGTGTGGCTTAATTAAAGAACCGAAGTAAAGGCGGGGTCAGCGCGGAAACCTTGCTCGCTAGCAACAAGCGTGATTAAAGTTCTTACACATGTGTGCACCGTTAGTATCGCATGCAGCAGAAGTGTCCGAAAGACGGCGCTGTTTCAAGTTGCGCGTCCCGTTTCTTGTAGGTACATATGCATGTATTCCGTTAAAAATAGGATATTATCTGAGATGCGTGCTGCTCCGTAAGACTGTATGTGCTGTCTTGCAGAAGGTGACCGGACAAGAACTTTAATAAATCGGAGCGTTTGATGAGGTAATTTCTTTCAAAAATACCTTGGCAGTTTACCTATCACTTTTTTCTGTACAAATGAGAGGTTGAAATTAGCAGCTTAAGAAGCGACACCATTAGTAATAAATCCCGTGGTGTCACCCCCAACGGGGCAGTGCTTCATGTGTATGAAACAGTCAATGTTTTTAAGAAATCCACTTCTAGCTTCATTCTCTCTGACCTCTCTGCACGAAGCGTGCCGAAAGTCAATACGTGTGAAAGGCAGTGTTAGGCACAGGTGAGGCGGCTAACATTAGAGATCATGGCGTCTGAATGTTCCTGCCGCAACTTCGTTGTTCGCGAAGTCAAGTTCGGAGGATATCAACATTAGGCACGGGAAAAGGGAGTAGCAGTTTTTTACCATATGGCAGAATTCACATGTAATTTTCAACCTGCACACAAGATAACCGCAATAAACGAGAAATGGCTCCACGGAGGGAAGACGAAATGCATCTACTCAGCGTCGTTTTGTGGAGACTAAGACGACTGCTTGTACATCGGCGACTTGAAACAGCATGTTTCTACTTAGGCCAGTGGCGTGTGCTGATAAGTCCTCTTTTCAGCTGAGTCCATTTGCAAGGATCGTGAAAACCTCTTACGCAGTCATTAATTTCTTGCGAACAGATTGGAGCTCCATTGCAGTTAAAGCTCTGAGGCCTAATCCCTTACTTTGCTTACCCTCTACAAGTGATTGAATTACTTTAAATTTACAATTTCCTTATTTTCTTATTGATTAGAACAGATGTTGAGCACCTAATTCCACTCTTTAATCGTGGCACGCAGTAATCTAAATGCGCCTCCGCGTATTTAGCAATTTTTTCTTTGGAGCACTAATGGTTAAATCCTGCTCTTATGTAATTTTACAAAAAGAAGTGAAGTGGTATGCCTTGCTTTCTCCGGCAAAATTTGTGACGATTGTACATTTCGCTTCCTGGTACACCAACAATTGTAATTGTACTAATTACAATAATTGTAACAGTAAAATAATTGTAAGCCGCCTCGTGGCGTTTTGCGTAAGACGTCATGAATCTAGAATCGAAACAGTGGACGGGTGTTCATGGCAGCTCAAGGTCTTCGCACTTTCAGACTCTCTGAAACCTCGCTCCAACTGGCCATTGTGACCCCTGATGATTACCATTAGGCCTCGCGTAATGGCAAGTCGTCGCACTTGGCCGCCAAGCTCACAGCAGATGAACAGTTCGCTACACCAAATGCCTCAAAGGAGCTCCGTGTAACGCTATGCAGCGGAACATTACATTTGGTATCCTTTTGTGTTTGGCATTTTTGCTTAGTGCTCCCTCCTGCCACCCGTTAGTACACGAATCAATAACTCGCTACAAAAGTAAAAAGTGGCGTGGGAAAGTGAAGCAGCGCGCAGGCTCCTTCATTAAATGCCAGGAGACGAGGAGGAAGCACCGAGGCGTAATGATCCGCTCGTTACCACCAAATGCCGCGCCTACCGCTTCGAGCGCCAGGAGTCCTCGACAGCTGCAGTGTTATGACTTAGTCTGTGGAACAAAACAAAAGCAAGTTGGCGTTGTTTTTGACGAGCAGTTAGATCGACCTTTCGTATTTCCCTCTCAATTCACTGCTGCCAGATTCAGCAACCGTATCCTGACGTCAGCTGTCAGGTTCCTTTTCTCTTAAGTACTTAAGTGGCATCATAACGATTAAAGGCACCAATGTAGAGAAGCCGTCACCACTTAGCCTTTAGCGTCCACTGGCTTATGCTATCAGCTGCCGCAGCACGTGACTAGGCGAGTCTCGGTGCTCTGCGCGCTCAGAATTACTCCTTTGTTCGGTCTCTCTTTTATTTTCCCCGTTCATTTCACTTATTTTCATTCTTATGATACATAAGATACAGGTGTAGTATAAGTGCGAAATTGGAGGTCCCGAAGTAACAAATGTCGCCGGGACCAAATGAGGACTAGTACAAATATGGCATTCAGTAGCAGCTAACTTCATATAACGGGCCATGCTAATCAGCCTTGAAGACATAATGCAACGCTCAGGAAACAAAGCCCCGTAGCGGCATGTGGAGCAAGCTCTACTGAAAATTATGAGTTTGACCAACGAAAGAAAAGAAAAAAAAAAACAACGACAAAACACTACTTAATAAACTTGTTAATGTTTACTAGACTCATTAAACAATACAATAAGTTCGGTAATGTGTTTATACGATATTCGTTGGCTCTACACTTGAAAAAAAAAATTGGAGGTCACTTAAGCTTCGCCCTTAAGAGTGGAACGCCATAGCATTCAAATAATCCTGACTGCTTGTCGCGCTTTCCGGCAAGCGCAGCTTCCTTGCGGATGCGCGGAGGCGAGCGCTATCTGGATGGTGTTGCAAGGAACCAAGTGGGCCACGCCGCTTTTTGAATGGTAGAAACGCTTGAAAATGGGGTTTGTGTTCGAGTTTCCGCGTTACAAAATTGTTTTCTCATATATTCAAATTAGAATCCGACGCTGTCATGTTTGTAGGTTTCGCTTTTTCTTAAGCATTTTACTTTCAGCGATTAAATTAGTTCAGTAACACCTCTGCGCCACACGGAGGGTCTGTGTGGTTGTGGTTCGGAATGATTTTTCGCGAACCGACGTTCGACGCCGACCCGAAATGTTTTTTGCGCTAAGTGGCCTTTAACGCTATCGCGTTAATACTGATGTGCGCTTGTCTCAATATTGACACTTGTGCTTGTTTATTCTTTCTCGGTTGATTAGTTTTCACCGGCTAACAAATGTTAAACTATGTCGCTCAGCGCAGGGCGCGCCTGCATGTATCTCGAATGTCATTGATGGTTCTATCTGTCGTCTGTTGTCACTGAACCTTGGGTAACCTTACTGTATGCGGGCACCAGCGATTACTCTGGAACATTCTACAAATATTGTATAAAAGCCGACGCGCTTGACCCACTGATCAGATTTTCGACGATCGCCGACTGTGCTCCTCGCTATAGTGGTGCTTGACTGCTGCTGGTTTCTTCAAGGCGCAAGTTCGCCCAATAAACAGTTAGTTTAGTGATTCGCAGTTTTCAATGCTGTGTTCTTCACGGGCACTACAACGTGCCAATATCATACGATACGGAATTCAAGCACATCACTCAGTAATAAGCTTGGAAACTCGACAGCATTGTTCCAATAATTAGTTGGAATATGTGCAAGGAGTAGATCACATTGTTCAGAAAACGTTGAGTTGGTAATATTAATTATGACACGAATTTAAAGAGACGACAGCTATCTTGATGCAATGACTTTTGCGTAAATGGTAAAATATTTTAGTTTCAGTAGTAGCATGGGGTGTTGAACACCATCAAAAGCTCTTGAAAAATCTACGAAGATGACGTCGACTTAATTGCCAGCATCAATCCATGAACGCAAGTCATTAATAAATCCAGCTAGCTACCCAGCACATGAATATCCCTTACGAAAGCCATGCTAATATTTAAAGATTATAGTATGTTCTTCTAGGTATGTTATGATTTGCAAATGTATGACACGTTCAAGTAGTTTGCAGACGGTACTTGTTAATGAAATGGGCCGGTAGTTAAGCGGTGATGAGCGATCGCCCGATTTAAAAATTGGTATGGCCTTTGCCAATCATTATCATGGTATGGCCAATCATTAGGAATTTGGCCCGATGACACAGTTTGCGAAAGAAGAGCGAACAAAATTCCTGAAATGCCTTGTGATGTACTTTTGAGTAACTTTTTGATGAATCCAACGTGATCAGATGCAGATGATACCTTACGATTATTAAGTAATGATATGATACCGGACTCGCTAACAATTATCTGCGGCATGGCGATAGCTGGAAGTGTACCTGTGTTTGGGCATGAAGTGACGTCCTCGCGGTTGAATACAGACGAGAATGTGTCGTTTAATACCTGTGCACACCTTGACTCTGGTACAATGGTGCCTCTGGGATCAGTAATCGTCATATCAGGATGATTGCTTGGGTTTATACTTGTCAAAATTTAGGAGGCTTGTTAGTCGAGTGGTTTTAAGCAGAGCGTGGTATTCCCTGTCGCACTGCTTGTATTTAAGCCACGATGATCAAAGATTGCAGTTGCCGGCTTGCCTGCACAAACGCATTGTTTTATTGTTGTTTAGGTGCCGCAGTTTCCGGTGAAACCACGGTGTAGAACACTTACTCCTAATTGTTATGACAGAGGTCAGTAAACACATGTTTGACCGAAGTCCAGTTATTGTCAACTGTACGGGCAGGTAGTCATACCAAAACTGATTCGCAAAAATAGATAATTCGGCGTTTATTCCATAAAAGTTAGTTCTCTTGTCGCATTTGATTATCTTAGTGACAATTTTTCTACTGGTAGGTGGACAAACTATGTTACCAGTCATGACATCGTGATCGAAGAAACCATCTGAATGACTAATCTTGCTGGAAATATCAGGAACATTAGTGAGGATGAGATCGAGAATACTGGAGCAAGTGGCAGTGCGGCGTGTCGGTTGCATGATAAGCTGAGATAATGAAAAGTCTAAGCATGACTGAAGAAATTAGTTATCTTTTTCTCTTTCACTCGCCGCGAGAGATAGTGTTGCCCAGTTAATATGCGGGTAATTAAAGTCACCACATATTAATAAAGAACAGTTTGCAAATCGGTTACACGCTTCACTCAAAATGCGAAAAAACTCTTCAGCAAATATGCTGCCTATGTCTGGGGCGCGATAAAAAACACCAAGAAGTATGTCACCACTATTACCTTTTTACAACACTCACACGTACTCAAGAAACGTAGTAATCATATTGGATAAACAGGATAATTCTCTGTTATTGCCAACAAAACACCACGGCCTCTGCGATGCGCTCGGTCACAGCGAAAAGTATATAACGACGTCTGTAGAAGAAAAATGTCGTCAGGTACATTGTCTGTAAGCCACGCCTCCGTGAGCGCGATTACTGATGCAGAACACGAGTTGATGAGTGAGGAAAGTGGGATGGTTTTCAAGAGGATGCTTCTTATATTTGTATAAAGGAAACACAGTGAATTATCACGACTATACTTACCGAGCGGCGACAGAGAAGGATTAGTTGATTGTGCTAAGGCAGGCGGATGATTGATTCATTCATCGTGGTTTCCCGAGGCTCGATTTTCTACTTGTGGCGCACCATTTTCAGACATTTGCGAACGAATTGCGCAGTTGGCATCCGTGTCCCAGACGTAAGCGTCATTATTTACAAAGAGCTTGTTGAAGACAAGGCGAGGGCGATAATCCTCCTTCTTTATCGACTTCTAGAACTGCCAAAGCTTACGACGCTTATCGCGCACAACAACCGAGGGGAGGGGGATAATCATTATACTTCTACAAAAAAAAATAACTTTCAAATTTTGCAACCCGATGTAATGCTTCTGCGACTGCGAGAAAGTTGGAACGCTGTCGAGATCAAACAGAGGTGCGCAAAAGAAAAAGAATGAAAGAAAAATAATAAAGCTGTGCGTGCGGCCGGGGCGGAAAGGATGGCGGCGAGGCCACGCGAGAATTTTCGGAGTGCACGCCAAACAGCTCGGGTGGCGCCTAGCGGCCACAAAATGGGGCCACGCGGCGAAGTCACGGCGCCACCGAGGCGGTGGCAGAAGCGCCGGCGGCGGATTCCATCATCCAATTACATTTTAGTAGTTTCCGCTAATGTTCCGCGGCCGCGTTGAGGGACGCGAGCCCCTGTACTGCCTTTATTTCCCGTGCGCTATGCCGTGAGAACGTGTAGCTTAATGATTTCTCCTTCGGTTTGGATGCTCGTCCGTCAGCAACCTTTCTTTATTAGTTCTTTTTTGTTTCTTGTGTGGCCGCCAGACTATCCGTTCGTAGTTCTCGTTTGCTTGAAGTTCGCCGCAGCCTACGTCACTTGTGAAGCTATGGGAGGCCGCTGTGAGGCGAAGACGCCGGGTCACGTAATGTGACAGATATATAATATATATATATATATATATATATTGGGGTTTTAAGTGCAAGCACAATCTAAAAACTACCGCTGTTAGTTAGAGTGGAGAGGGTTAAGAATTAAGGACAGCAGCGTGAAACTACTCACACTGCGTAAAGTGGCAGTCTGTAGAGCGCCTGAGAGCAGTTGCACCTTATTCGCGCAAAATAACCGAGAAAAACCCACGACGTGCAAATAGCCCACAGTTTCAGCAGGTGGCTTGCGATGTCTTTCATACGTGGTGTTGATATGGGAGTCGTGGTCTCAGAGTCTGGGGTCAATGAGGGTTGCGCTCTAGCCTACGCTACCGCTGCGTCACACAGAAGCTTAGCGGGCCCACGCCATTGTCCGAAGTTTCACGACGAGAGTTGCTAACATCCTGAGTGTACGAGGAGGAATGGAACAAGGGGTTTAATCACATGGGGGAAAATGGCAAACTTATTCACAGGAAATGGCATAAGATACTCGGAGGAGTATGGAGCGCTGTACATCGTAGCACGCAGTTACGTATCACAGGAGACTACATCGTTCTGCGAGTGCACACTCCACACACTAAAGGTGTCTCTTCAAAACCTTCCGTCTTCCATAGATGACTTGCTAGGGAAGCGGGTAATCTCACTATCTACCAGTCCGGTGGTTGGTATCGGCACAACACACCGTCTTTGAGAAGAGGAAGGTTGAGGCAAAGCACCCGCGCCGCCCCTACGCTGATCCTGGAAAGGGGGAAGCAAGCAAACCAGACAGTGTTTCATTGACGACCGGGGGGAGGTCAATGATCCAAGCTCGCCAGCAGGTAAAGCTACTCCAGGACCTGGTGTCTCTCGCCTAAGTTCCGGAAAAACATCCGTCGTCTTGTTCTCACGTCCATCTTCAACTTTCCGTCACGGTCAGCCTCTCAGTGTTAGGATGATCGTCCGCCTTGCCTCAGGAGCCCCCCCGCGAAGGGTCTTCTCCCACTGCTTTACAGTAAGATGGGCATAAGTGGGTAGGAAGAGACGTTTGTCGAGAAGATTGTGGTACAACACTTCACCTCACATCCTGTGCACATGTCCATGTACCGTGTGGGACATAGACGATGTGGAGAAACTGAAGGTTAGGACAGGTTATTTAAACTAAATTCTGGTGTTTTACGTGCCAAAACCACGATCTCATAATGACGCACGCTTTAGTGAGCAACTCCAGAATAATTTTGACTAACTGGGGTTCTTTAACGTGTACCGAATGCGGGGTACAGAGACGTTTTTCCATTTCGTCCCCATGGAAATTCGGCTGCTTGGGCCGGGATCTTTTCCCGCGACTTCGTGCTTAGCAGCACAACGCCAAAGCCGCAAAGCGATGACGGCGGGTGCAGTTAGGAAAGGTGTTCGTCTGAAGTTGTCGATGGTGTGCGGCCTCCGATCTTGCGAAAGGCGTGTGTGGGGGGGGGGGGAGGTGAGTGAAGGGGGGATTAGGATAAGTGCGGTTTATGCTATAGTACTGTTAGATGTCTGGGTATGTCTTCGGCCGAGTGTTGCGGAATGCGATTGGGAATGAGCGAATTGTCACCTGGTAAGTCCGAAAGCGTCCAGCTTTGCTACAAGCATGACTGGTGATAGGGGACGAGTCTAGAGGGGCGGCTCGGTAAGACATGGCTAAAAACATTCTAGCGTAACAGACTATGATGGAACGATGTGAATGAGCACATACAAGTGCTTGTAAGCGTCCACTAGTTTCGTACATTCATGCGTGTGGAGATTGGTCCTTTTTGAAGATTTCCGACAGGTGGCATTGGTATATATCAGCGCGAAAATGGTTTCGCTGGCATCTGTTGGTGCAGCCGCTGTGTATGGTGCGGTGTATACGTTTTATTTGCGAACACTCTCAGTAAATGTAAAGCGTCGCTATACTTAGTTATGTACAGTGTCTTTGGAACAACAATAAAAATATCTCTGGGCAGTATTTTCATTCTTAAATGCTGATTGCTCCATAGCTTCGAGCTCAGAAGTTTGAAGTCACGAAGGCTCTATAGGCCGTGTGCCTTGTGCGCTACGAGTTTTCTTTGAACATCCGCGCGAATATTCTTCTCGGGGGAATCACAGGCAAATGCAAACGACGGAAACATTTGAAGCCCTAATTACTTTTGACTGCGGGGCTATTTTTATTTTCCTCCGAAGGAATCTAAGTTCAAACTGGGGAGATTACTTGAAGTGTCCTTACGCGTTCTCATCGGAAGAATTACAGACGTACTCTTGGTCATGTTTCTTTGAGCGAGTCATGCACCAGACTCTCTTCCTTAGTGCTACCCATCCAGACAGTAAATTGAGTAGTATTTTGCACTTATATTGGCTTTGACGCCTTTGAAAACAACTGCGCCTTGGAGGAAGTCAAGCGAACAGAAGCAAAACATAGTTTCACCACGACAACTCACGCAAAATAATTAAGACGGCTTTAAGGAAATTCGTAATTTATTGCCGGCCAAGTATATAAACCGAAGAAAACCAAATGCATCGCGAAAAATCAAGATAGCGATACGCGAATTTTAAAGCTGGAAGCCGGCACATCAACTGCTGTCCGCCCAAGTATTACCGACTCGTTGTAAGTTTACATTGACAAAATTTCCAAATAAATCATGGGAGAAGTTGCCACCAATTCATGCTTTGAACTATAGTCAACGCCTGCTGTGATCTTCGATCGAGGCATAGCCATGGTTGCGTCGTATGCCTAAGGAGAATAAACGTCGCTTTGGGCGGTAGTAGAATGCGTAGTTACATGGGAATACGTATAACAAAGTATAAGTATCTCAAAATAACGACCGAAGATGTTTTTTAAACTGTCAGGACAACAAAGCACATATTGTTATGCCGCCATACTCGCTGAGGCAGAAGAAATACCTTAACGGTTCACTAGTCTGCACAAATAACATCAATGTAGGCTTCAGAAAGTCAAATAAGACAATGGCGTGTGTTCAATGTTCGCCTTGAAGGCTGCAGTGTCAGAAAAAAATACACAGCTAGGAGGTACGCGTGTATTGCTCCCTCCTTCGCTGCGTGTAAAGCAGCGTAATACCCCAAACACAATTAAAAACTAAATGAATAAAGAAAAAAGCCAAACTGACATTCTAATAAAAGATATCGATGATAAGTAATTGGTATGTTTTTGCAGTTCTATACTAACATTGATGGAGCTGCCCGTTAGCCAGCTTTGTCTTAATAACGCTTGGAAAATGTTAAAAGAATGCCCTTTCATACAGAAAAGGCTGAAGACGTTTCAGCTGTAGTAATAGAGCCTACATTATCATACCACACATATTAACCATGCATAAATTTTCCGAAAGAATCATTCCTAGAAGAAAAACCACGGAGAACCATATTAAATTATAACAAAGGATGACAGGGATGAATACTCCATCTATTCAAAGCCTGGCTGTGCCCTTTCGGCTTTAATAACGTCAACAGGCAAGACACATAATAAAGTAGCTCAGATGGCAAGTGACGTTAGGACGACGTTTATGAAAATCACAGCGTACGACGGCATCGTTGAATATGGGCACAAGCTTTCAGGGAAAGGCAGGCTCACGCTTTATGAAGCATGTGCTGGTGACAGACTGGCACGCTGCGCCAATATCGCGTCAAATAAATTTACTTCTTACAAGCTTAGTTCAGGCTTGCGAGAACATCCAAAGGCCTTCGCGCTGGCCGCATCAAAGTTACCCAACGTCGTGCCCACTTTGTCACCGAACGTCTCAACTACACTATAAGCAATCACCTCGCAACCTCGAGTCACTGTGTGTTTAAACAAGAGTATCGTCGTGGGCATATGCATTTAATAAAGTACTGTATTATTTAAAGGGAATGCACTATTTTTTTATATGTGCAAAACTTCGAGCCAAGATAAATTCCGTGAGAGCAAACTTTTTTCAATACTCATGCTTCTCCTCACTTCACAGCTTTATATGTCCCTTTGTTGCCAAATGTCTTCGTAAAGACTTCTAGTCTTCTATTCCAGCCATTTTCTGACGAGTCGGCCCCGCAGAAGAAATACTATATGTTACATTTTATCTTTTACTTATTATTTTGTTTACCTATACCGACCTTGTAAGGGGGCAGGTGTTGGGGTAGCAATTACTATTATCTGCCACTATTCGTATCTGAGCTTACATTCTAATTTTGGCTGTTACGTGAGTGAGGCGTTGGTGTGCAGAGAAATAGATTTCATTGATAATTTATCATGAGTGTCTGTGCATGTTCTGCACAAAGATAATGCGCCGCTGCTTGTCTCACTAGAAGGAACCCCAAATGCTGTGCTGTTCATTCGCATGCGTTTTGGCCGCCTTGATGACCAGATCTTGATTGAGCACTGATTTATTAACAGGAAGCTTCTAAACACAGACGTACCAGCAGCAAAAAAAAAAGCATGTTACGAAGAATAAGAACATAAAGAAGGCTACATGGCAACTGCACTTGAAGGATTAATGATCGCGTCGCTCTATCCTTGACGTTTGGAGAATTACGTAAAAGATGGATGACACGAAGGCTGCTGCATGGCGTAGAATTAGTCGAAAGTACAGGGAAAAATAGTGCTCGCAAAAAGTACTTCCTTTAAGAGAACCATCACGTTTTGGCCGAGTATGCTCCCAATAAAAGCAGAACGTTGCACAGCCAGTGCATGGTGCAAGCGTACTCGCCGACAGCTCGTTAGCCGCGAAGCATTCCTCTTACTTCGCACTCTTCTTTTGATCCAGGCACTGCTTGCGCCACTTGTAAGAAAGACTTCTTCTGCGCCCAGATATTGCGCTTGGAATGCCCTTGACAGGCTTAAGAAGTTTTCATCTCAAGTCTAGACGTCTTGCGACAGGATGCTTCGTTTCGGAATCGTTTGCTGCAGGGCGTCGTTGTTATCACCTTGAGCGAAGTGTTTTTTTTTTTTTTCATCGTTGTAACTATTGCTTGACGTGTGCGTAGCCATTCTTGTTCATTGTAATGTATCTTATTCCATCTTTTCGCCTTCTGTATGTTGTGCGCAGCAGTTGTTATTTGTTTGTTTATTTGTTTTCTTGGTGTTGAGTATGATTTGTGGCTCTTCAATTATAATAGATTACTAATGCTAGTCTGGTCTTGTCTGTTGATTCACCTTCTTTTTCTTTGTAACCCCTCACTGTAATACCGTGAAGGCGCTGTGGGTACTCTAATAAATAAATAAATAAATAAATAAATAAATAAATAAATAAATAAATAAATAAATAAATAAATAAATAAGAATTGATGTCACTCAATATCTCTGCTAAGTTCTGTTTGTTTCGACACATTCACTCTCGGTGTGTTCTTTCTCCGAATTCTACTTGTCAGCACCAGCCTGAAGATACATCAGGAAAGGACGTTGTAAATTTCATTGTAAACCAATTGCTCTCTTGCAATAACTCTGCTTCTTCCGTGTCTCTTTTTTTTTTCAGGACATCAGAAAGCGTCAAATGTCAAACTCATTTAGATTTGATCAATGTCAGTAACGCCATTCAAATAAGGAGGCGTAGAGAAGCTGGCAGTATAGGAGGAAATTTAATAAAAAGCAGCTGTACACAATCGACACTTACGAAATATGAGGATGGTGGTGTTGCTACAGACGATGTTAGGCTGGTTGACGAAATGTCTTACACGTAAGCTCCTGCTTTCCCTGAACTCATGCGCTGTCCATCCTGGAAGAGAAAGAGGCCGCAATGTGGGGAACCACCAAAAGCTGGTGAGTCGCCTGTGCGATAGTAAAGCTATAGTGTGGCGTACCAAGACAACGATTGTATTTTGTATATTCCTGCTGAGGACGATAATGGCCGGGAAAGTACACCTCGCTATAAACCAAAGAGAGCCCACCGTTTGCATGGCCGCAGTTGCAAGCATCTCTGAAAGAGATGGCAGGGAAACTTTAGGCCCATCTATAAACTCCTTGCTGGTGAGTGTGACCGATTTTCCGTGCGGAACTGAAGGTGCGGTGCTGGGTATTTTCTGGTCCGAAGCGTAGACGAGGTCAGGGAAGGAATTCGCTGCCCATTTTGACGAGCCATTTTGGCCGCCGAAGCTGACATTGAAAAAAGTCTTAGTTGTTGCAGTGACAATGCCAGGAACCAGTCTGTGTCAGTTCAGAGAGAAAAGGAATGTTATCTTACTACATTTTGCTCAAATCGGATTGGTGCCTTGTTTACATAAATGGCCAGTTTTTAAGTAACAGGCGAGCGTAGCAGCGTGTGGTATCATCTATATCTTCTCCAATCAATCGATAGAGCCAGCAGAGACGCTACGTCGGCTGCAAATGACAAGCACACAGAGATAGAAAGCCCGATACTCGACTGCTGGCAAACACGGTATAAGTTAAAACAAAGCTTTCTTTGCCTACCACCATCTGTGATAGGCGTGTACGTGGCTGCGGATTTTTTGGTCGGCATCTCCGTGGATATATTTGCATGTAGTGCATTGCTCAATCGTTCAAGGCTATACGTCACATTGGTCTACCGGATCAGGTTAAACAACAGCTTCGCTGGCCAACCACCTTCACAGCGTGTATTGGGGCCCAATTTTATTTCTTTCTTTTGTATAACAGTTTTGCTAACGTTAGCGAGGACACACTGTAGGAGCATACACTTCAGTTGTGGGAGTCTATCCCGAAGAGAGGAGTGCAAGGGAACTAATTATGACTGTCACTGGCGGGTGCACTACGTGGCTGCTGCTCATAGCGAAATTCTCGTTCCCGGAATTTATTACTCAGTCTGTTTGTTTGTCTCAGGAAACGCACTCATCTGTCGCCGACACTGAACTGAATCGAAATAAACAACGGAGTGAGGGAGGAAGTGAGTCGCGCAGTCATCTTTTCACTTCTTTTATTAAACGTACAGAGCTTCGCGTGGCCTTCCTATCCTCCAGATTAACCTTCGGCCCGAGATAATATATATTGAACAACTGTCATCGAGTGGCGCACAGCGGAAGGACCATGCCTAAAAAAGCGAAGTCATCTCATTTTCAGAAAAGTCAATTACCACTGATGCCTCAAACTAGGAGAAAATGCAGCGCAAAGGAAAAAAATTCCCAGCCTTTTAGGAAGAACACATTCCGTTAACGTATATACGAGTCCATTTTGTCTTTTGTTTCGCTATTAAATTCTGCGACCATAGCGTGGTACCTGTTCGTCCGTATGCTTGTCTCCCCACGGGTCTAGAGTAGGAACCTGAGTCAAAGTAATTTGTCTGTTACTCTTTGATTGTCGCTTGTTTTAATAAGACGTTAATGTAATGTTCTGGCTGGGATTTCCCTTTGGAGTTTTCTTTCGTCGCTGTGTCTTTGCTGCACTGTATCCTTGTTGCTGTTCTTTTAGACGATGTTGGCAACTGACTCTTGGTACAAAACAGGGAGAGCAAAAAACTAAGAATAATGTTTAACTAGGGCAGGACTCTTGTGAGGAGCGCAGTGCTATGACGCCGCCAAGACTCTGGCCCTGTCACCGAATTTCGTATTTTTTTCTCAACGAGACGCATTTATGGCTAACAGTCCTGCCTTTTCCTCTTTTTCTCTCGCTCTTGTTTTTTATCTAGCAGACTCAATATTTTATTTTACGAGTCTCTTGGAAGACAAAATATAGTGCATCCACAGCTGCGAGCAGAGAGACGGAAGTGAAGAAGAAGGAGACTGGGAATAACGGACAGAAAGGCAGACAGGCAGCAAGACACGTGTCATAAGACCTGTTCTATAGCGATTGGTATCATTTCTCATTTCATTCGCGCGTCGTCATTGGTTGGGACGCCGCGGCGTCGCCATCAACGATTGCATCGCCCACCAGGTGCGCCAGTTTTCAATGTGGTGGTTTTTGGGCATTGCCTTGCTAATTATAAGGTTTCTGGCACTCAGTGGCGTGCTAGGTCGTCTGGCACCCGGGGCCCATAGGTCTTCTGTCACCCCCCCCCCCCCCCGGGTGTAGTCGAGGATATCAACAATTTCCGGGTGTCTTCAGACGTATATGACACCACCACCCCCCTCTGGCCCCTTGCACTCGGGGCCCACGGCCCCTCGCCTGCCCCCCCCCCCCCCCCCCCCTTGCTACGCTACTGCAGTGGCACTGTACAACGCTCAGCGATCCATCCTGTATCCACCCACCCCTGACACGCTCTACAAAGACGGCTCGTTGCACCAGTTCCGCTTGTGAATGGTTGTAGCACTGTTTTATTTTTAGTTCTAGATCCTCACATTTTCCCAGGTGCAGTGTTGCGTGAGAAGGCCTAAAAAAGGCTAAACATGTTGAAAACGAAAACGAGCGAACTCGTTACATAAAATGTGGCAGTATGAAATCAAGTGTTATACAAAAGTTAGCCGTGGAAGTCACAGTTGTTGCTTATGCATCGTTAGGCGGCAAAAAAAAAGAAAGAAGAAATGCACCTGCATATATTACAATTACGTGTCACACATGAAAAAGGTTACTAATCAACAGCTGCTCCTTCGTATGCAGATATCCCTCAAACAATACATGGCCATTCTGTAGAGACTGGCTACTTAATTTCTAATAGTACAGGATCAAAACTCTATTGGAGATAGCAAAAGTAATGATGTACTTAAATACTCAATTATTTAGGTAATATGAATAATTCAAACACGCAGGTATGTCTAAACCAATCAATTATCAAAAAATGTCTTTGTTTGGCAAAAACTTTGCCTTTGTTTGTACAGTCCGAGTTTTCTTTCATTTCGTTTTAATTTTTCTGGAATCAGCATGTCGTGCGATTCTCTATGCCGCCTTAAGTGATGACTGCAGCTACAAAAATAGCCGTGCCCTTTGTTTTTCAGTCAATCTCACAAAAGCCATGCATTGTCGATGAAAACTGTGGCTAACGTCAGTCGACTTGAACCCGACATCATGAATTGGTCTAAATTTAGTAGAGAGTCGCGATTGTGAGCGATTGTGAGATAGTGAGCGGCCAGAGCGCCAGCATCTGTCTCAGAAGGACCTAGCTTTGAAACTGCTTTGCGTGTTCTCCACTGTTTAGCTAGCGATATCTCCAGCTTCTAATCTTTTTTTTATTGAAATGAAAATAAAAGAAAGAGACATAGTCACCTTATAATGGTGACGGCTACTACTTTTTTCATAGCGGAAACAATATAAACAATGTGTAGGAAGATTAAAAGAAATCACTTCATACGGTGAGAAATCCACAGCACAGTGCTATACACCCATGAATATAGCAGTACAAAAGTCAAATGCAAGCTGCACCACAATGAGTTCGTAAACAAAGTCACAAACACACACAAACGGCCGTGATGTAGACTTCGACGAGCATGTACAAAGATGAGAAATTGAACAGTGTTAAAACAGTTTTTAAAAAATAATGTATAACACGTAGTATACAAGCACTAATAATTACAAATAATAGAAGAACGTTATACTAACATCGAGTGATTATTCAGTCCAATACGTAGTATTTGTTAAGGATGCCTGTTTCTTCATAAAATGTTCAAGTGCGTTCAATGCTTTTCGCTGTGCTATTTTCGATGGCCATGGGCCCAGCAATTCTGCGAGTGAGAAAGGCCGGTGAGGATAAATGAAGTGCAGCTCTTCTTCTAGCTGCCGCCTCCACATCTCGTATATGGGGCATTCGAGGAGTAGAACATCCTCGTCGTCGTGGCCACAGGAGCAAGCCAGGCAAGGAGCCCGTTTTATGCGATATAGGGAATGTTTGGCGTATGTTGTACCAAGGTGCAGTTGATGAATTAGTGTCTCGGTACTTTTAGAAAGTTGCCAGCTTCTATCATGCTGCTTGTTACCAATGTAGGTGTACTGACCATTTCCTGTCAATGATGTACGAGAAAATGTCCAGCCGCGGCCCTCTTACCGCTAAAGCAACACCGTGCTCTTTATTATTTTCTTCACTCGTGAGCTGCAGTGTAACGTAATGATAAACTAAGGTTAATGGTAAAAAAAAGGATGGAAAGTACGTGAGACTCTCTGCAACCCACGCAGGACAATCGTTTAGAAAGGGCTGCAAAGCAGCCTGCGCAGTGATAAATTTCAGCAAACAGGAACTTGATAAATGCGCCCCGCGGCACGATAAAGGAGTTGTTGGCTTTCTTTCTCTACTCGCTCGTCTTTGTTAGCGTCCAGTGATTTTTCTTCCGCCCTTTTTATTTTCTGTTGCTTGAAATAAAGCACCAGCTGGACGCCGTGTAAGGTCCAGATGTGCTCAAAAGCCTAAAGTTGCGTTAGCTTTCCAACACTACAATAATAACGTCTCTACTTCTTCGGAAAAAACAACGTGAGAAAGTACAAACAAATTACAGTAATGTATTGCAGAAGGCACAGTAGACTTAAATTTTGCTCGCCCCAGTTTGAAAGAAAAGTAAAGACCGGAAACGACTGATCGTAGGAAAAACATTTGAAGAATAAAAAAATAAAATAGAAAGCATTCAAGCCTCAGGAATCGCGCCGTCTTATCTCTTCTGAAATCTAGCAAAGAAACAACATATGACGAATAATTTTTTGTCCCATTTTTTTTAAAGCTTTGCGAACGTATTTAATTTCATTAAAAGGGAAAAGCATACTTTCCTCTTCCTTGTGCCTGTTCAACTTGACAGCGCGACATGTACGGATTGCAATCTGAGAAACCACGAGCCTCTAACTCTTCCCTCTTCCCCAGTGCAGAGTAGCAGCCTAAACGCACCAGTTCGGGTCCCGTATCTTTCCCTGTGAATAAAATCTCCCTGTCTGACCGTATAATGAATACGCAAACATCAGGGAGGATGTTGCGCAGACTACTCTGAATAACGTATACACCTCGTCAAGCGCCATTAACTCACCCTTGCGACGTAACTGCGCAGGCATCGGTGTAATTTGTTTTCGCACGCATTTACATGAAGTTCTAACGCACGATTTATAGTGCCGCTGCAAGCGTTATTGGAAGAGTACGTGAAAATGATGAGGATTCGTCCACCTCTTTTTAAAATTGAAATATATGGTTACTGCAAAAGCGCACTGGGAGTTGCCAAACATTTTTTATCAGAGAGTCTTAAGATGTTTCTTCCGAAAAAATGAATAACGCATTCCTGTTCAACAGCAGCAGGTTTTACTCAGTCAATAACCAGTTGAATGAACAAAGGACAATTGTTAATTATCGCTCAGAGCGTTGATTTCTAAGTACGTTGCAGGATCTTTTGATCTACTGCACAGCAAAGAGGGCACTCAGACTGCTCAGCAGAGGAATAATTTTCGAACTGGAAAGGAAGCTATGACAAAGGTAAATAACGGCAAAATATTTGTGCGTGACACGAGTAAACCGTATAGGAATGGTTGCTGCTACGCGGGTGTGCGGGGGCGAGGGGGAGAGGGATGCGTTTTACGCAAAAACTTTGTCATTTGCGGGGTTTTTTTTATGTAGCAAAGAGATATCGTTGTTGCTAAGAAGAAGACGTCGACAGCAAACACGGCTTCCTCGAAGCCAGTAAAATGCTCTGCAAAGGGTTCTATTTAATAATTCAGCTGGTAGCTCCAGGCGCAACCGAGAAGTCAAGCGACGTATAGCAGGAACCACTGCATGGGCGAGTCTCTCTCTCTCTCTCTCTCTCTCTCTCTCTCTCGCTCGTTCCAAGCACTAGCGATCCGGCTGGCTCAGTAGTAGCACTGCAGGCACCGGATAGACGATCTTTCTGGCCTTGCCTGTGTGCTCTTCTTCTTCCTTACAGCTCCACAATGTTAACAAGGGCTTTCGCCCTCATTTCTTTCTCGCTAAGCTTATTAAGCGCAGGCTTCGGTGGCGAAAGAAATACGCCCACTGAAATACAATACTTGTTGCCTTCACTCCGACTCTAGTGTTTATTTTGCTCCTTCGCTAATTTTTTTCTTTTCTTCTCCTTCTTATTCTCAACTTTTGTACCAAAAGTGGTTATTCAACAATAGGACGAGATTATCCACAACGCTGTTGGTAGGAATGGAGGAGCTCTACGCCAACGTCGTGTTTATGCATCGCCTTCCCGTGCACTGCTATTTACGCGCGCTCTCTCGCGTTATTGCATCGGCCCCCACCGAGCACCGCCCGCCAGACTTTCTTTTTCGTTTATTTATTTACTCATTTCATTCATTTTTGCTTCCGACGAAGGACAAGAGCAAGGAAGCAATAACGAGCCGAGTAAGCAGCCATTGTTTACCGTTCGGCGCATGCATAATAAATACGCTCGCGTCTTGACGCGTGAGAGCGGCCTCCTCCCATAAGCAATGAGAATGTAGATTAGGTAAGCACCAGCATAGAACGTGTTTCTATCTCCTTTCTTTTTTTTTCGTCCAGAAACTCGGATAAGGCATCGCAGATTGGACTTGACTATACTTTCTTCCATCGCTGTTATTCGGAGAAGCGATAACTAAGAGCACTCCTTGCGCCATCTAAAACGTCGTTTTAGTGACTGTGCAGAACCTGACTATTGCTAATATGCCAGAGCTTTCTTAAACATTTCTTCGCGATTGTATATCAAGGTATGTTAGCATTCACGTCTTCGTTTCCATCACTACGCTGTGAAGCGTGCATAGTCACAATGCGACACTTATTGCGAGAAAGCCAACTTTACAAACTTTAGACATCGTTTACAGCAAATTTAAACCAAATTGCGCTACACTAAATGTATAGATATTGTGCCCGGCAACCTCGTGTTGCTTTGGTCACCTTCGCGTAAAGTTGGCCTATGTGAAAAACTCCTTTCTTGTTACACAGGCCCATATCGCGTGCTCCGCAAAGTGACCGATGTCACCTATGAAATCGTTTTAGCCACGCCCACTACGTCCTCCGCTGTGACAACCAGGGGCATCGTCCACGTCGCCCGACTCAAGCCCTACAACTCTCCACGCGCCTTGGATATTTAACAGCACCGTGACGGTGCTTTTGCCGCCGGGGGGTAGTATTACGATATGCTCAAGTGATGCTCAAGAAATGAGCCGCCGCGAGAACGACGACGAAGTTGGTCGGTGCGCTTGGCGCGAGCGAGTGTCAGCCTGGCTGCCTGGCTCCAGTGTAAATAGCCTGTAAATAGCCTCTTCTGTCTGTGTCTTTCCACACGCAACAATATAAATAGTCAGCTAACATGCAGCATTCCTTATTACACAAAAACAAATTAGCGGGAGGAGTTCACGCGCACAGTTAAAATCGATGCCTGAAATGCAATCATTAATTGAAAACAAATATCAACACGAGTCATAGAGTGAATGCTTCACTTTTATGCGCACTGAGATACTCCAATGCTAATGTAAGAGGATTAGTGGAGAGATTCAAATTACTTGTCAGCTCCTATGGTTTAATTTTCACCAAGGTTTCAATATACGCGGTGGCGCGCCCCGCTATTCGGTCACCGCAGCTGGTGACCGAACTCTTGGTTCCTTGCTTACCCGCCCATTGTAAAAGTGGTAATTGTTCAAAATAGGTAAACATACAGGCCAGCGTTCTGACTTCCGCTGCTGGGGAGAGCGTTGTGCACACGCCACTATAATAAGCACGCTAGCGTTCTTCATGAACTGCTTTGTGTATGCACTGCTTCGTGCGGAACGGGCAGTAATCAAGCTAAAGTTATCCGATATTACACTGGACGCTGACTGAAGCCGACGCTTTCCGCTCTGTCCGCTCTTCATCACGGTAGCGTTGTTAGATGCCTGATAGTTGCTAGGGCGCTGTTGCTTCAGCCCTGCAGTATTTGCATTGCGTGCTGCATCGGGACCATATGTCACACCCATGTATTGTTAGAACGTCGTCCAAAGAGTCCAAGAAGAACACTAAATCTTTCTATTGCTGTCTATGCTTCAGCTTTGGGTGTAACTGCCAAATTTATTAAGAGTAATGAACTCACACATTTTAGTGTTGTAGTACCAACGACCATATACCAAGGGCCTAAAAAAGCAGATAAGTGGTGTTACCCAGCCTGTTTAATTGAACTAGATATTTATGTCGAAATACTGACCGTCTGCCCCAACTACAAGACATGGCATGCAGTAGGAAAGGGCTTATGTGCTTTCGGTGTCATTTTCAGTTTATTGATGCGATTGAAATGTTTTATAGAAAAAGTAACTCTAGGAGGTCCCATAGTCAAAGACTGGGGAGGGACCTTCAACAATAAATACATAGAAAAAGTACACCTAATACGGTCGACATCAGCAGTAGCAATCCTATCGAACAGAAAGTACTAACAAACAAAGTCAAGTCATTGTAATAACAATAAAGTATAAACACGAAAGGCAGATCCTAGGAGTATTATTCCTAATACAGAAGCGTAAAAAAAAATAAATAGCACAATCCCTTTCCCAACAATTGGTGACGAAGTTTCCTCTTCAATAAATGAATGGAAGGAGATTTAATGGAGGGCGGTAGTGAATTCCATATTGATGTTGCCGAAAAGTTCCCACTAAATTTGCCGTAGTAAGTCCTCGTAGTTAGTCCTTAGACTCTACCAAACGGTGGCGTCGACATCCCTTTGTCATGCGTAAACGACGAATATCATTAACATTTGCTTCAGTTTTCTTGTGTCTAGCGTAGGTTGATATCCTGTCGCTCTACCGCCACCTACGCTCTCAAGCCTCATCGCCACAAGCATCATTCTAGACCACTGACGTCAATACTTCACACGCGAAGTGTGTCCTCCGCCCACGCTCTGTGCGGTCGCCTTTCAATATTCTTGAAAAGCGTTGCGCGCTTGGCTTCAGGGAGCTCATCTGAAATTTAACTGTGTCCCCCTGCCAACCTCTCTTTGAGGCTCATCAGAAGCAATTTTTTATTTATATATCTCTCTTCAGATACTGGCTCCGATATACCTCTCATAATGGTGAAATGTAAGAAAGAATGCATGCTGTGTTTGGCAGTCGGAAGAACTATTTCATGGCTGTTTGACATCTGATCCGTCTGCGCCTACAAATGCTAACCAAGTGAACTTAGCTTAACTCGTCTGTTTTTGCGTATGTACGCGAGCGTAGTCGCTTAAATTATTCGTTTCAAGTTTTAACGGCGAAATAGTTTGTAAGGCGGGCTGCGTATACGCATCGCACGTAGGTGGAAAATGGTGCGTAAAAAACGTCTGGGAAAACTCTCTCTTCGTAAGTTCCCTCCGAACCCTTCCTGCAAAACCGTTTGAGCATATATTGCCCCTTTGTGAGCCTGGCTTGCGCCCGTGCGTAGAATGCACTCGTCTTAAGGCGCAGGACGCCTACTCCATGGAGCGTGCTCATTGCCAGCTTCACGTTAGGGAATTGAACAATCGATGGAAATATTTAATTCACGATTACTGCAGCGGCGGGCGAAAGAGCGCCAGATTGTGGTCGTGGAGAACGGCTCAGATCAAGTGAGCCCGACCATTTGCAGCTACAACCTTGCGCAGTATGCTTGATGTACGTATATAGGTTTGTTGTCAATAAAACTTACTTTTCACGGGAAAATTATAATTAATCTTTTTTGACCTCGAAGACTTAGGAACAACTAACGTACGTCAACTCCAGCAGCGGCGAGTCGGCGAAGTGGAGAACTCAACGTCTCTGTTACGGGTGTTACGGGTTAGGATATTACGGGTCTCAAACCAGAAAAGCTTTTATTATAAATATTTATTATTCGTTTTGATTATTGTTTTTCTCTCTTTTTTTGTACTTCTATCAAACTGAGTGTCGCTTAACTCAGCATATTTTCGGAGTAGAAGAATGCTCCAATCTTATGTGCCTCAACCGCTCACTCGGTTTCGCATTGCTGTAGTAGTCTCGCGAGCAGCTTTTGAGGATAATTTTATCTCTCTACAGAAAAGTGTTCAATTCCGTAAGCCTAGCTCGGATAACTCTGCAAGAGATATTACGTCTAAGGTGAAGTGGTGAATTTCCGCCCAACGTTGACTACCTCCTTCGCCGACTCGCATGTTTGCTGTGCGAGGCAACCAAGAAAGAAATCCGAGAAAAAAAGAGGAAGGTTAGGCACTCGGAGGCGTACGCCTAAGAGTGGCGATAACGCCACTTTTCCCGTTGAGTATGGGCTTATCGGCAAACACCGTGGTCCTCGTCTCATGCGGAAGTACGTCAGGGTCGAGATAACGAGATAATCGTCTACGGGGCTTATATTAATGTCTGCTGCCTTTTGGAAAATAAAATAAAAAATTCACCGGCGATTACAATACTCCATAATGAGAAATTTAAGCGCAGCTTTATACGTGGTTTCATTGCGAAATATATTGAGGCAAAGAATTTGAGACAGGCATGTAGCAGAGTTGGCAATCGTTGAAAATCTGATCTGCGTGTCAAGCGCGTGGGCTTTTATACATTACTCGTCGAAGGTTCCAGTGTTGGTGCCACGTAGCTTTCAGAAATTACTACACGATTCGCGTCGCGCATACGATCAAATTACTAAACAATCGCAAAAGGAGACAATTGAAACAAGTGCGAAGTAAACCAAACCAAGCGAACTTAACAACCGCGAGCAGGAACTGACGTGAGCAGGCGATAGTACGAGAGTACGCGTCGAGTGGTCGGGCAGGTCCGCATGAACTTGTTTTGCGCGCGCACGTCACTGAGTGCGCGCAGGTCACTCTCACTGGTCTCGGCCGTGCGCGGCTCGCGTCTTTCATCTCGCGCTCCGCGTTCGCTCTTTTGATCTTTCCCTGTGCTCGTGCGCTCGGTTACGCCGTAGGAATGGGCGCCTACAAGCTGCCCTCTAAAATGTAATGAGAGCGTTGCACAGCTGGCTAGTAGTAATGGTGAAGCCAGCTATAGTAGCCGCGGTCATTTATTCGGCGTGTTCGTGTAGAGAAGTCGTCCTCCTCTGTCATTTGCTCATCCAAGCTGTTATGACAGATCTGATTTCGACTTATAAGAAAGAAAGTACTTTTACGTTGTTGAATAAGACTACGGAAAATCATGCTGCACTTCTTTGCCGTCATTTGCGTAATTGCAAAGAAGCTGTATGTCAAACATTTTAGCGAAGGTCAGCACGTCTCATAAGGCATGAGAAATTGTTAGTAGCTGCAAGGCCCCTTCCAACGCTAACATAAGTTCAGCTAAGAACGTATGGCTCCGAACTTGCGCATATCAGCAGCAACAGGAACAACGAAAAATCGTCTCCTCGCATAGACATGGAACGACAACTGGGCACAGTAAAGCTGATTGCCTGCCAATTATTTCAGCTGCTGCCGCCCTTTCCTTTCTTCCCGAAATACATGTCCATTGTTACGTACTCTTCACGTGGTACTTCTTTTCTAAGTCACACTTAGTTTTGAGCTATCTGGTATCAATGCATATCGAAGATGCTCTTAAGAGGAAGCTTTAGCTCGGGCCGAACTCCGACGCGGCCTGTTCAAATACATGTAAAACGCAAAAACGTTTTTATGAGATAACCCCTGGACCCATTTTGATGAAATTTGTAGCATTTGAAAGAGAAAGTTAAATTCTAGTGACTGTTGGAAGCGGAATTTCGATTTAGGGCTTGAATTTTCTTAAATCGATTTTCAAATATTTGACTGTTTGAAAAAAATGGAAGCACGAAGTTTACAAATTCATAGCTCTGCATCAAGAACTGATATCGCGGTTCTGTAAACGGCATCCATTACATCATTCAAAGCGGAAAAATTCAATATGTCATTTTACATCTTACGTGAATTTATTACGTTGGTTACAACGGTTTTGCAAAAGTTGTATTTCCCTGTGATTAAATTTTTTTATATTCATGTGTAACATATCAATTTTGTCCGCTTTAGATGTACTACTAGATGCAATTCACAGAATTGTATTATCATTTTTATTGGCTGAGTTACAGAGTTGTAAACTTGATAGTTTTGTTTTTTGAAAATTTTCAATTTTTGCCAATTTTTAATAAAAAATTGACGACCTAACTCGAAAATTCGAAACCAACAGTCACTAGATTTTAAGTTTGTCTTTTAAATGCAACAAACCTCGTCAAATTTGGTGCAGTGGTTGCCGAGAAAAACGAATTCTCCTTTTACATGTATTTAGATAGGAGCACCCGAGCTAAAGCTTCCTCTTAACCTTCAATCGCACAGGTCTTACGGATATTCGTCTGCAATTCCTTCCCATTTAGCTTAGTATGCAATTAAATCAGCCACCTATTCGGCCACGTGCATGAATGTTTCCCCCGTTTCGAAGAGACGCACACAACTGCCACAGCATTACCGGAAGGCTTCTGCTAATCACCAGACGACTACACAAACCTCGTGAGCAGCATATTGAGCTTCGTCCCTTCGCCAGGGCAGGGTAGCCAACCGCAACTACCCGTGCTTAACCTCCCTGTATTTCTATGCATCATATTTAGGAAATTAGAGGCTAGAGCACCCTCTGTGCCACTGTCCATGCTTTGATGCTCAACGATGCACTCTACAAGCTAGACTCACTTGATTGGATAATAGAGTTCTCTCGTCGGGAAAAGATAATGAGACCGCAAAAGGCCGCAAAGGTCCTTCTGCGCTTCTCGAAGGCGATTAGGCTGTACGAACACTTATTACAGCAGAAATTACTTTTCCAGTGTGTTCACACTGACTGACTCTTTATTATTTTAGTTCTCTTTCCTTATCTATTCTTCCCAGTTTCCGATACCTAAGTCTTGGGTAGCCAATCGTACACGTCCTCAGCTGACCTCCCTACCTTTCCTTCTTCGTTTCTTTCTCTCTTTCTCTCTCTCTCTCTCTCTCTCGATATCCTCTACATTGTGCGCAAGGTATACCCCCACATCACGGCACCTAAGAACTAGAATGAGACATAACCCCACTCTTTTTTTATTCCCTTCTTCGCTTGCATTCTACACTTTCACATTCTGGCGGAAGCGCAGGGTGATCCTCGACACACTAGGCAGCCTGGAGCAACACAGCGTGTGAATCAGCAGTCAACTAAAATATCCGTAATCTTTTCTACCTCCTCGAGCAGCACTGAATTCATGCTGACAGGTAAGAGTCATAGGCTTTTTGGGTGCACCCCTAACATCTCTGATGTTGAAATAAAGGTATTTGTATTTGTATTTGTATTTCCTAGTCCTCACGCTGCCACTATTAGATTACTCGATGTCATAATTTATTTCTTTTGGCTAGCGCAACCTGAAAGGCCTTAATTGCGCAGTCGAGGGACTTACGTTGGAGCTGGTATTCCGTCAGCGCAGGGCGCTATAACGTTAAACTATTCCAAACTTTTCTATTCCAATTCTGCAATCAGCCCTCCGCGTTCGCTCAAAACTTTTTTGGACCACCCCCACTTAACCTGTCACGAAACGCGACGTCACGAAAACCATGATAGCTCCCCATCTGATATGACGTGTACACACTGATTATGCATGATTTGATCAAACGAAAGAAAAATAGTTATTTTTGATTCAACCCCTTTTCACCATTAGCCCTTGGCTATTGGTCAAAAGTTTTCGGCCTGCGCCCACTTCACCTGCCTCATACGCGACGTCACAAAACCGCAAAAACTCACCGCGTCAAAGTGACGTGTACGCGATAAAGATGCATTAATATGCCGAACAAAACTGAATTTTCTTCTGAATAGCCGCAGGCTGCTCCGTTCTGAAAGCAATGAAAGATGGCTGCCGCTGATCGCTCAGTCACTGGCGACTCGCACGTGCCGGAGAGCATGGGTTTAATTGCGCATAATAAAACTTTTTGCGTGGCCGTGTACCGTTTTCGAGCACTTTCAGTACGTTTAAGACCTTGTTCTGCCAACTCCTCTTCGCTCAGGATCCGATTCGGCATCCTTCTTAAGCTTCCGTTGCATGCCACCGCGATTTTCGACAAGCCACCGCAAGCTATAGGGGAAAGCGGACCGCCGGCACCACCCTCTTAATCCGGTTATCAATTTTCAGTGAGTGGCTCGGCCACATCGAATCCCTCTCCACTTCAGCATGCTGCTCTCCTCTTGTCAGCCAATTAAATAAGACAAGCCACTGAGTGTAGGCAATGTTATTCGTTTTTCAAGCAAACAAAAGTGACCTCCTATGAACTAGGAAAGCGTTTAATTGGTCTCTTCAGACAACCCTGCGGGTGATCGCCCGATCCTTGCATCGGCGGTTACGCAAATTTGACGTCAGGAGATGGGAATAAAAACATATTGGAATAGTTTTACGTTATAGGGCCCGTGGACACAAAACTGTTCGTTTTTGCTTGCCGTTCTATGACAGCATATTGCATAAATTCAGGAAGTTGGATGTCTGTTTGTTTGCCGTTCTTTTTTGGTGTGTGTGTGTGTTTTTACGGGCGTTCACCGCTGTGTTATGGCCTTCTATTTGTCACTTTGTAAGAGTGTTAATGTCTACGTGGCTATACCGTGCTTATGTGAGAGAGGTGACACCGAGCGTTCATAACGATCGGTGATGGGGTTTCTTGTTAAAATCCCACTGCATCATATTGTCCTGCGTTGCTTCAAGATAAGAATTCGTCTTAACGCTGTGCTTCCGATTTCTACTCAAATTTTCACCGTATGCCCCTCTTATTGCCGAGGTCTTCGTCAAAGGCCAATCGCAGAAAAATTTTGGGCTACGTAAGAGGCCTATGTTCAGATAGTGTAGATGCAGAACAACCTCTGTACAAAATTGTACATTTGTAAAACAACGGGATGCATCATGAAATGCTCGAGGAAGTAGACATTCTTGATACCGAAACTAGAGAAAAAAAATGCCAGCCCCATTACCGCTCACAAGAAGCGACGCACTATTAAGATCGCGCGACTTCTCGACATGATCTTCAAGATTAAGCATCACCGGGAGAGCTCGCGGTGTGCTCAAATATTTCGGAGGCGACGTGGTGGGGCTTACCCCATATCGGAGTTGATTAAGCATGTAAATGTACAATTTCCCACTTGTCGGATATCTCAGTCGGCAAGTATTATTTCTGCAGATTCCCGTTCCGAGGCGGGATCGTCTTTCCACCATGCTTCGCTGCTTCTTCGAAATGTACCCGGCAGGTTGCGACATGGGGAGACGAAGTAAGGGCTCAGAAAAACTTGTATTTAAAGCCCACCATATGTGACGCCACTTGCGTATAAGAAGAAAACACGATGACAGGAGGTGTGAATAGCCGTCGAATAGTTATGTTTGGGTTGAGGGTTCACTGACAGCGACACTTAACACATCGCACTGGTATGCGCGAACACAATGCCGCCATGTTTGTTTTTGTTATTTTCGTTGCCGCCTTGTGCGCACATTGTGTTTTCTTGCTACGTCCCCAACAGGTCCAGGTTTCGAAATTGGTTGGTGATGCTTAATAACGGCCTAGTTGGTGGATACAACTGTGAATACCAGGAACGTGCCGTATATCCGGCGTCTACATATACAGCGGTCACTCATCGTCTTCTCTGGCTGTGCCATGGTACTCAGTATATTTGGCGCAATATGTCCAGGAAGGTCAAACGCAGCTTAATGCTCCTGAAGTTATTACCGGCTGAATAACGGACAAATGTGCAAACTTATTATTGCAGTACCTGTATCAAGCAGGGGCTCATACGTCTATTTAATGTTCCTTTCTAGTAATCTTTTGCTGCCATAGGCCTTGCGGTAAATGCCCTGAATAAAAAAAAAACTGCGAAAGGAATTTTCCAGTGCACTTTGACAGGGTATAGTACAGTCAACGAAAGTGCAACAAATACTGCACAGACGTTCACAAGTGACGTTTACTTGTGTAATATCTTGAATGTGGGGCCCTATAACTGGCGGCAAGTTGACGATGGTCTTGTGTAACCCCTCATAGACTAAACGTCAGCTATATTGCATTATATGTGGTCCTTTTTTCTCGCTGTGCCCTGCCCATTTGAACTGGTGGGCATATTTCGCAGCTTTACATTTGTAAGCTGACAAATCTGTTATATACGAGTGGCCGGCCAAGCATACCCCAATTTAGATAAACACTGCGCGCTCCTGCAATTTGTTCATGTTTGCATGTGTTCTGCAAAACAAAGACTGAAGCATTTCGCATTCTGACAACACCCGTTGGTACTTTCAAAAGTCCGATACAGAATACCTAATGAACACGGCGATTCTTCAAAGGGACGGTGAATAGGAAGAGTAGATTCACGTACAGGAAACAATAAAAACTTACGGTACTTTGAAAGATAAAAACAAAGCTGGTTAATTTCTCATCGTGAATCACTTTTTATACAAATGCTTGCAGCGACAATGTTTCGAAGGCACATGGGTGTTTCTCGCATTGCGAATATGAATATCAGCTCTCGAAGTTATCACCATGTTCTCTTCTTTTGCAAAAACATGAAGGAGAAGGCTTTATGTTACCGAATTTTGTCTCCACGTGGCCGCTGCTTTCTCTGAAAGCAGCGACACTGCGTAAACCTTAAGCGGGGCCGCACCCTTAGAATCCCTCTATTGTACCTTCGCCATTGCTTTGAGAAACAGGCCTGCCTGGCAACGTACCGCAGCGATAAAAGAAACAATGGTGTCCGCCGTGTATGAAGGATCTTTCTTCCCGGAGCTGTTTCCAAACCGGGATGAAAACGGTGAGCGTGGCACGTTACGGGATCGACGATGCTGGAAGACAACGGATGATGCGTCGGAGCAGGATGGTGGGGAAAGCGTTCGCTGAAGAAAAAGGAAAGAAAAACAAAGGAATCAGCAACTTTAGGGTCTTTAGAGTTTAAAACGTCCCACGGAAAGATGAAAAAAATGTTTAGCCTTTATGTCGATGTTCCGCCTGATAGCCTTGCGGCGTGGGCTGTCAACAATGCAGCACACGTATTGCTTCTCCCTTCTTGGGTTATTTTTGAACACGGAGTGGAGAAACAACCGCGTCTTGCTGAGACCGCACTCTTTGCTTCACCGCGCTAGTGATTGTTGCAGAAACATATTGAATTGCTTAATATTTTCCAGTGGGGTTGCAAGGTAAGCTTGATTGTGGCATTCGGGATATATATATAGTCGTATCACAAGAAGCCAATAAAGGATGACATAGCACTAAGGACAGCAGGTCATTGTTTGTTGGCTTCTTATGATAGGACTAAAGAATCGGGCCCTTCGGTTTCCTTTCTTCTCGTTCAAGGTAGTAGAGTAAAATGGTGCCTTGTTTCTATACCTTTAGCTATCATGTCTGCCAAAAAAGGGCTTGACGCGAGCAAGAAACAAATCCGCGAGGCAAAGCTGCAGCGCGTGATCAGTTTTCAGCTGCACATAACGTAGCCGATTCCGTAGCGGCTTGGCAGGTTGTAATCCGCGGCGTATCGTCATGGCTAATGTCAAGGTCCGTAGTTGCAATCTCTGCGCCTACGGCTAAAAGATTATTTAACAGACAGCTTTAGCAACGTGTATAATGCTAAATTTCGCTAGAAATAACTTAACGTATTTGCGGGTGTCAACTAAGCGCAGTGCTCAGTTACATGATGGAAGTACTTCAAGGACTCCCCTTTTTATACACTTTTTGTAAATAACAATGTTGTTTCTTATAAGAGGAATAAGAGAACTGTTATATTTAACTTCGTTCACATTGATAGTCACAAGCTGCACACAACTGACATATCACTTGGCGACTTTGTCTGCTTAAGTAAACAATGTCAAAGAAATAGAAGTGAAAACCAGGCTATTTGTAGCGGTTCCAAACCTGCAGCGTGCGCGAAAAATAAACGGCATAAAGTGATATAAGCGCAGCGATACCACTCCGCTTGGGTTCCTGGTCTCGGTCGGTCAAGCGAGCTCCTGTTTAGCCGTGAAATGTTTGTATGCGCTGTGTACGTCGTGGCAAAACGCATTTATCACCGCTGCAATGAAGGACAGTGTAGAGGAAAATGATCACCAGAATCCACGGTCAGTAAACACTAATTGTACAATACATATCAATAACAGGTTCAACACAACTTACATGACAACCAAATCAATCAATCAATCAATCAATCAATCAATCAATCAATCAATCAATCAATCAATCAATCAATCAATCAATCAATCAATCAATCAATCAATCAATCGCCACTTCATTCTCCAAAACCAAAGGTATGCAATCCAGTAGCATTAGGATAAATGTCGTCAAAAACCACAACTCGAGTAATCCTAATGACCAGGACAGATTAAAATGAAACAGGTGATACAGAGAGAAAAAGGACAAAAGTGAGAAATCAGCAGGAACAAAAGTGTATGAGCTAACACTTACAAAAATTCAAGAATATTGTCATGCCAGTGTGTGTATAGATTATGTGCAAAATATAGTTTAACAACGAATAAACAAGCCCAATATTGGCTACACCTAAGGTGAACGCATATGTATAACTGGCATGCATTGAACGTTTTACGTCTCAGGGCAAACTCGATCGAAAAAAAAAATTGCCATTAGGAAGCTGACAATTATTCACTTGAGCATTTGTATGAACATAGAGCAGAGAGAGCACATTAATTAAATACATTTTTTACACCAAAAGAGTTCACCAAGCTAGGAAGTATGGCGTATCACGGCGCATCATCATTAAAAGTGAGAACTAGTAGACGCAATGTACAAAGTATATGCGACAGCTGGAAGATAATCCGAACATAAATATACATAAAAAGCAGTACGTAGGTGTCGCAGAGTGTTCATTAGGAGTCCGGAAATTGGGTCACTAGCTAGGAGCGTCAAAAATGACCTTTTCGTGAGCGGTTAGCCGCTGACCTTCCGAGTCGTTTCTGCCTGTTCGTAGATACAAGGAATCGAGCTATCCTAACATGGCGAGAAGCGCATTGTTTGCGTGGACACTCAAACTTTCAGCAGGCATCGTTTAGGGCCATACGCGCTTGGTCAGGCAAGTGGAAAGAGAGAAAGGTAGAGATAAATAACGAGTGGAATACCGCGCCGAGTACGATGTTTTCGGTATCGCATGCGTGGATGCAGTGCGACGGGCACGCTCATGCAAATGAGCTGCTTCTCGGAATGAGGCAATCATAGATGTATCGCTCAGTGTTCAAGTGCATTTTAATACACTTGAAGGCGTGGCCAACAAGCCTACAAGACATCTGCTGTGCACCGCCGCACGTGCGGCGGAATTTCACCAGCGATGTGAGGTTGTCATTCTTCGCCCCTTCATCCACGACATCTACTCGTTGCGCTACGCGGTGCAAATGCGTCTTTTGGCTGCTGTAATCAGCTGGGGAAGTGCTTTTGTGTGTGGACCATATTTCTTCTTGGCTTGGGCTTTCCTCTTGTTCTTGTGCTTGAGAACCCTAATACGCCGTTTTTACGGCAATGTCATAAACATATAATAATCGGGAAAACTGCGTGGATCTGCCGTTTTCTTCATTTTTCTATATATTTCATATATTTAATAACTGCTTCCCTCTTAAATTCCCTCAAATCGTCGTGTATAGGAAAACGGCCGAATAAAGGTGCAGGCTGGGCTCCGCTGCAAAAAGTTTAGCCTATTCAATAGACAAATCAATTGACTGACTAATGAATGAGCTTGTTCCAGGAAAAACATTGGCGGTTTCGCCCGAAGGCGGAACACTGAAAGCGACAGCAAGGTTCCATAGTTGCCTTCCCACGCCACGCGCGGTGTGGCACCGCACCTCGATAGTGATCGAGATGAGGCCAACGGAAAACCGCGGGCGTTTGTCAGCGCCCAAAGAAAGGATTAGATAGATTGACTTGGCGTTTGCGGTCCGTACCGCTCGAACCAGCGTGTGCACCGCTGTGTAGCATGCATACAGCTGTTTAGGAGGAACGCTAATGTGCGCGCGCACGATGCTCATGCCAGCAGCGGAAGCCAGAACGCTGCCCACCCTCTGGTAGAGTTCATCGAGCTGATGGGCAAGACGGCGCGCCCACTTGGCTTCGTCGCTTTTGCAGCCAAACGCAGTGCGCGTCTCGGGGACATTCTAATCTTCTTTGAACGGCCCGCGCATGCGCACCCATACCGTGACAACACGGCGATGACAGGGGCACGAACGCGCCTCGAGCGACCATATATCAGTGCTTTCGAAAATCATGTTGGATACTTGTGCGCAGTTCTCCGTCTGAGCTATGACATTTGCATTCCCTATACCGGCTACGTAGTCAAACATTCACTTACGCGATAATGCATGTAAGTTTTGTGATCTGTCTACGAAATAAACAGGTCAAGACAAGTTGCTAAAGTATTAGATGCGCAGTGAGACAGTGTCGTGTTCGGGCTTTAGATGCTCAGGCGTCACAGTCACCTGACAATGTTTACACGCAGAACCAAGCGCTGAATACTACTGTCATCACTCACTTCGTGTTACTCGGTTTTACCTCTGTGCCGCATATGCAGGGACGAGCAGAACACGTCATGCAGACCGTGTCTCGATCATTTTTATCGACGCTCAGCATAATGTAATGTTATTAAGAATTATTTAAGAAGAAACTAAATAAGAAATCAAAGCAAAATAAAGTAACGAGAATTAGTCAGATTTCGCTAGGGCCTCGCCAATACTCAGGAATTAATTGTATGATTCCTTACGGCCTGAATTCGGCGTGTTGAGAAGAATTATGAGTTGCAATGTCGCTTTCTACACCAACTTACCTCTTTGTACCGCTCGAACTTACCGATACTGTGCGACGTGTTTCATGGCACAGTGAAAGCAAAGGTGAAACAAAAGATGCATACGATGAGATATTGCATAGTTCTTGGCCACATGTGTCGCTCCCCCGGAAGAGTTTTTGCTCAATCGTGAAGTAGCCTTCCCGAGCACCCTGTGCAGACGAGGGAAGCCACGCCAGAGCTATAGGGAAAGCGCCGGAGCATTCGCCCGACGTCCTCATCTGAATATTTCTCAATTATACCGGGGGTAGACTTTGTGGTGGAGCATTACGCGCACGCCTCGGTAGTTACGACAGCATCAGTAGCACGATGCGTGCAACCCTATAATGGCACTCCCCTTGTTCACATAGAGAATGCATATGGTACAGCTTGACTGCCTTTCTCCGCAGCCGTCCGCGCTGCCCACAACAGATGAGCCCTCCCGCGCCAAATTGCTGCTACTTAAGAGTGCGGTGCCTTCAAGAGGAGCACAGGTTGCCATGGAAACTGGCCGTAAAAAGTTATACGCGACGATAGCTGCAACGTCTGTTCGCTTCGGTGTGATTGCGCAAGGAAGGCTGAGCGTCCTTCGGGAGCTTAACACGTGAGATCAGCCACGCAGCGTCATCAGTCACGCGACGAAAGAGCCGAAATATAAAGCCCTTCTTGGTTCGCGAGGATTCGCTCACGAATAGAAGTGAGCTTTCAGCTAAATGAATAGGCAGGTAAAAGACTTTGATAGGCCTCCTCTTTTACAAAATAATTAGCTTGCACATGGCAGTTTAGCGAGTTCTACTACGACTAACCTTAACACTTTCCAAGCCCGTTGAAATCACCGCACAGCTTCAACGAACGTGTCATCGAAGGAGTCAACGAACGCGCACTGTATAAGTTATATTACAGAACAAATCTAGTACAAAGGTTGAAAGACGGTAACTGCAGTCACTGACCAAGTCTAAAGGAGCAGGGTATAATGGTGAAGCATTGAATTATCAGAACCATTACATGATCATTGTGCGCAGAACCCGCGAGGATGCTGAACGGAACGGTATTTGCCCCTTTTTCATTTGCCTCAGTTCAGTGCTTTCGTGTCTTGAGTAAGCAACGTGGCTCACCCGCGGCATTTTATTCGCACCGAAGTCAAAAAGGCCGTGATTTACTCTAACGGTATGCTGCCAGGCACTGCAGCGCACTGGTAACGACCACTGGCCCCTTGGTCTTCCCAGCAGACGACTTCAACGCGCATCACCAGTTATGGCGAAGCACCAAGACTAGCTTCAGCAAGCAGAACGACTGTGATCTATTGTACATTTGGGACACTTGCTTGAACTTGACTTTAGTTTCAAGGCGCTTAGCTGCACGCAGTACAGCGTACACACACAGTGTTCACTGTCTCCCTCTTTTCTTTCTATTCCCCATTACCCTTCCCTCCAGTGTAAGGTAACAAACTGGACGTTCGTCTGGTCGTCGCTGCCTTTCTTCTTCTTGCTTTTTATATTTATCTTAATTTTATTTGGAACATGAATATCTGCAAACAATGGTGTTGTGGGCAGGGAAGGGAAAGTCTTGAAAATGGGCTTTAGAGCCTCCACTGACCGTCACACTTCACACACGGCAATTAAGCAATGCAAGATATAATCGAAATTAGAATTACGAATATAAATACATTGAACAATCGACGGACTACATATTCTCAAGCTTAGGTGTCATACGTGCATAGTTTCACGAAAAAAGCAGAAGCGTCCTTCCGGCATACCAACCTACTTATCGTCGGAGTTGCGAGCAATGGTAAGTCAGTGCTTTATACATTCTCCTTCCACACATCCCAAATACTTATTGCAGCGGAACATTTGAAATGCGGAAAAATGATTTACAGTGGATCAGTATCCTGAGGAGTTCAGGAGGGAACCTTTTATTCGTTGGGTAACTTATTTTAACACAGTAACTTGCATACATAAAAGGTACATAAGTTATGTCCTGACAAGAACATATTGTATGGTTAGCAGCGCTCATAGTCAGCAGAAATTGACAAACAGAGCTTATGTCCCAGTAGTTCACATGATCCATCACACTGGAGGCTGAAAAACGTTTCAGGTGAAGGTACAAAGTGATTTCCTCTCCAGCCTTGTGTTTACGTGTGCACAACCGCATGCCTGTTTATTTAATGGTTAAAGCTCGTACTGTATGAATATATTCTAAGGTGAAAACTCACGTTTTCAAGAGCTTGCTCTAAAACGCCATACCGTGAGTAACAATAACAAGATTTTGAGCACCAATAGAGTCTTCGGCCCTTGTAAGCACGTGCACGAAATATCCTTCAAGGGGGCAATTTTTACTCAATTTCTCAGCGTAAGGTGTATATACGCTCCTTCCACCCAGGAATCAATGCCTATTCTTTTAGCAGGTCTGTAAAAGTAACCTCTCCTAGAGCACGAGACATAAAAACAGCTCGTTCGGAAATGATGAAGAGGTGGTCTTATTGATGTCGAGGTGTTGCAGGACGATGGTTTCAGTGGGGAGATTGCCAGAAAGTATAAACTGTAATTCAGTGTTTCTGGTTCCTCCCATGTTGTGCTCATTTATTTCTGCTCTCCAGAAATATTTTGCTTTCTCAACACTAATATCTGCAACCCATTTATCTTGTTGTTTTTCCTTTTTCGACGCAGAAACATTAAATGGCCCACTGAGTTCCCATTGGTTGCGACGTCGTGTCACGAGTGCGCTTCGATGGCGCAGAGCGAGCGAGGCGAGCGGGCATCGTGCACCAAGATATGCAAGCGCAGCGTAGCTAGACACAATCAGGTTAATTTTGTTTGCCGTCGCTTGGAAATACTCAGATTATTTTTCCTGTTCCGCCTAATTCCACAAGTAGTCCTAAATAATTAATTACCTACTTAATTAATTAACATAAGGAATATGATTACGTGGAAAGTTTCAATGAGAAAATTGTAGAGCAACATGAAAAAGTTCCGATACAGCTTTCTGCTGCTCAATACGTGCTACATGAAACTGTTTTTCCGAGCGTGAAAGAAGCCCGCGAATGCACCCAAGGTTATGGCGCGACTGGTCGCTCGAAGCACTTTGCGTGTATTCGCGGGCTTCTTTCACGCCCGGAAAAACACTTTAACGTAGAACGTATTGAGCAGCAGAAAGCTGTATCGGGTTTCTTTTATGTCGCTATACAATTGTCTCATTGGCAGTTTTCATCTAATTATAATACTCGAGAGGCTGATTAAATAATTAGGACTAAATATGCAAGTAGGCGGAGTGCAAAACAATCTGAGTATCTCCAAGTAACGGCAAACATCACCTTCGTTCGGTCCAGTTACGTGGTATTTTCATATTTTTAATGTTTGGCTCAAGCTAATTTAAGTGTTACTCTTTTATTAAATATTACCACGGTTGCCCAGGCCGGCATGTACAATTTTGCATTTTATAAAATGTCCTATAATGTGCCTTCAGCAATTGCAATAGTGAAAAAGGACATGTCATATCACATTTCAGTGGATCCCAGGCTACTGCGGCATCATGGACAACGAACATGCCGATGAAGTTGCTAGGAGGGCTCACGAAAATGTTCAAAAGGAACCCCTCCCGCTATCAAAAACCGATGTAGCAACAAAGCTTCGCATACGCGCGCGTCATGCCACACGATCCATGTGTACCACGTCAGGTTTCCAGCATACTCGACTGCACCGCTTGGACTAATCCTGGACTAATCTATCTGACTACGCATTCCATATGGACTTTCCCGAATTGAGACAACTGTTCTCTGCCGACTGTTTCTTGGAGTTTCTTTTACTAATATATTTGCTTGCCGCATCGGAATGACCGACAGTGCTGCCTGTGATGATTGCGGCAGCGAGCAAACCATTGAACATATCCTCTGTCATTGTCCCCGCTACAGTTCCCAGAGACAGTTCCTCGTGACGAAGTTGGCACGCCTCGACGACGGGCCGCTTTTTGAGAAGACGATCTTAAAGTGACGGCTAACGCGATCATTAGACTAGAAGGCGATGGAGGAATTACTGAAGTTCTTCCGGTCAAGCGACCTGTTTGAACGACTGTGACACTCCTGAGTTTCTTCCTGTGTTTGTTGTGTTTCCTTATTTTTCTGTAATCTCCCTCTCTTTCTATGTATATGCATTTTTTTCTTTATCTTTCTATCTCCCCTTACCCTTCCTTAGTGTAGGGTAGCAAACTGGATGTCTATTTTCCAGTTAACGTCGCTGCCTTTCGTATCTCATTTATCTCTCTCTCTCTCTCTCTCTGCATGACAACTGTGTCAGTTCTGCGCTTGCACCTTATGGTCAACCGAATTTCTAGCAATTTATTACTTATTAAAGTTTTACACAATTCGTCAATAAAGGTATCCGCAATTTTTCTGCTGACGCCAACGCAAACATTTTATGGCGAGGTCTAGAAAAAGGTGCAGTGCACTTTTACTTGTCTTTGCTTTTGTACGCTTGACTTTTTACGTCTAACACACGTAGCTTTAACGGCCGATATACAAAAAAGTTTTGTCGTATCGCTAAAATGAATGTCGATGATATAGCCATAAATAAAACACTCGACCAAGTGCCTTCCATTTACCTTTTCTCCCCCTCTGAAATGGGTATCGTAGAAGGTATTGTAAAGGCCGCCATGTAAATACTAGCATTATCAGCAAAAAAAAAAAAAAACAACGGTACATGCAATGTTATACGCGAGAACCTTTTATTAGCCAAGCACCTCCTGCTCTCAATATTTTTCTTGTAGGACGCGACAGCGGTTTCGATATACGCTATTAATTTATTTCACAGCCACACAGTAACGATGGAGTGTCGAAACGGTATTCTTGCTAAGAAACTTGGATGCTGTTACTTTTAGCGAAGCAGTTTGGTAATAACGTAATATATAGCCTAATATCTTGTCTTTTTTGTAATATTACATAAGTCGGCGCCGACTACAATCCCCGATGGCGGTTTTTCGTAATAAACGTTGACATACTGTTCCCCCTAGCAGGGTCCCTTGTGTCACAATGTGTTAACTAATTCGTGTGGAAACAGCGCGGGTAACTTTGGTCATTTATCGTGAAATCGAGCTGTCACCGCATTTTTTCGCAACGAGCCGTATCCGCCGGTGGTTATTGAATGTCGTGTCCTTTGCGCGTTCCTTCAGGCCAGCAAGAAATTTCGCGGCCATGAAAACACCATACTTGGCGCCAGCTCGACTCGTAATCACTTGCTCCAGGCTTCCTTGGATTGGGAACTTCGTTGGATTGAGGAAGAGCGCAGCAGCGCTCTGACCTGTTGATTTATCTTTCATCTTGTGTCGCACTGTAAGAAAAAATCAGCTGTGTGACAAGAAATATAAAGGCAAGACTATTTTATCTGCGTGCCACAAATAGAATATGGGAACAAATTTCTTATAACACTCGCTAAGGAGGAAATGGGAGCAGTGTTTCGCTCTCTTCTCGGTTTCCTCGTGAAAAGAGAGCAAATTTGGCACATCTGTGTACGGAATAAGCGTAAAGGACGAGACCATCAATGTTTAGTTCGCAAAGTGTCAAAGCATACATTCCTGCTCCTTGAGCGATGGTCCATTTTGGAGCATGTATTTTTTTCCAGCTAGACTCGATGCGTTCATCGTATATCTGCCGTTTTTTTTCTGTAGAGGGAACGACAACGTCGGCAAATTTGTCACCGGCAGCACACGTCGAAGCTGCATCAAGGTGCATACGCAATAAAAGAAACTATGGAGCTGTATAACTGGGTATGGAGCCTTTGTGACAACTCCTTTGAACGCCATAACTCTTGCAGGTCACCACTACGCCCTCCGCAAAACACTATCAAGCGTAACTAATCATTCGAGAGCGGGGATGCGCCACCATTACGTTTATACCGACCGCACATTTACATGTCTCGATTGCCGTCAGAAGGCAGGTGCCACCGGTGACTTGGGTTGTCCTTACCAAACTTTGGCAAACTCAAAGGCTTTTTTTGTTCGGCATTTCTCCCCCATGCTATGGCTGACAGGGGCATGGCTGTGAGAAGATGAAAACTTTAAAGCATGATGACTCTAGTCCGAGTTGTTGTTGACCGAGTCGTCTTGCCAAGAAATCTTTCTTCCTTTATAACTTCTTAGAGGAGCACGCGAGAACGTAGCCTATATACAAGCTGTACCACTAGGCAAGCATTAGTTGCAAGTTCACAGAAGCACTGCGGCACTCTATCCTGCAGCAGATTAAAATTCTTAGGTTAGCGAAATAACGAGCGCACTACTATTCATTCGTGTATTACACACGCCTTTAGAATTCTCTCCGCCTCAATCCGCCTGACGATTTCTTTACACTGATAGACATAAAGCTGTAGGTTTTCAGTTAGCGTTCCTCTTTGTCGCAAGTTCTGGGACATTCTGTTGTGACCGTACCCGCGTTATTAGTGGCGATCGATAACATCCTTAACTTCTGTTCAGCCAACAAGACCGTTTAGTGAAATTGTATTTACAGACCTACCTAATAAGCATACAAGGAAGTTTTGGTGCTTATTTTTCCCTTTTCGGTCTTTTAACAATGTTTACTGCCTGTTGTTTTACACGCACAGTTCTAGATATTAGAGTATCGATAAGATATGATATCTTTCAGAATACAGATGCAGCCACGTTGCCTCTAGTATATCCTGAGTAATAGCCCCCGCTTTAAGTACACTTTAGCTGTGCGGAGCCCATTGCTTCCTACAATAATCATATTGTTATGACGAACGCGTTGATACGATCAATAAAAAAGGCTTCAAAAGCAAGTTTAGACAACGTCTACCGAAACGCTAGGAAAGCATGGGTCCGATGTCACGTCCATAAGAAAGATACCGCACTGTTTACTGTACTCAAGTGATTGTTTTAATGATGCAATGTAATGATGTCGTCGGATTTATTAGTAATCTATTATCATCATTCATCCCTGCACTTCATCCCAGCACTTCACTCCCTTTATCCACTTTCATGCCATTCCCACGGTGCGACTTCTATGTGGTACACAACTAAACGGAGCAGGAAACAAAATCACCTCAGCTCATTTACTTCCAGTCATGCCAAAAAACAAAAAGTGGCAAAAAAAGATCTGACTTTGGTCACCCTGCAGTCTACAGCTATCTTTATCAAACAATGCCAATGTCCTGGAAACAGTTTTGTCATAGGAGAAAGAGAGGCAACTCGTTATAGGCATCGGCGGTGTTTCACCGACAATTCCATTATCCCTCGATTTGCCTCCTTGCTGCTTCCCCTTTACAGCTACTTGCTTTTCCTGGCCCAAAGTAAGGCCATGGTAAGGCTGCTTTGTGCGGTCAGGTTGGTTATAAGTGACGACCCTGTTCCTGCCCAGCATTTTTACTTTACGTGTCGCCGTCCAAAGTTCTTCCGGCGTCGTCTTCCTTACATAACGCTTTTTATGTCGTATCGTCCCTGCCGAAAAGGTGCTCAAAAGATGCGAGAGTATACGGTGACGTCGCTGCCATGGTTGGACCAAGTTTATGGCGCAACCGAAGGCCGTTGCGTCTTCCGCTGCTGTCTTCTGTAACGAACAACTAATGGGTCGAAGCTGCCATGTTGAGCCGCCGTCGTTTACGACCTTCGCTCAGCGCCGCCACCTCTGATGAGCGCTGAAAGTGATGGCAGAGGAGACACGCGCACTGCGCAGGCGTGCGCATAAATCCCCCACAATAAATCAGACCTCGTTTGTTTGAAAAGGCGATTTGCGATGGCGCGTGTACGCGCACAAGCGCGGAAAAGCATACGCGCTATGCTTTGTAGGCACTTGCGTATTTCCTTGTTTCCGTGACTGCTCTTATCGCTCAAGTTGCTTTCCATCCCATGCAGTCTTGATTGTTTTGGATTTCTTCTTTTGCGTTTCGCATCCTTCCTTTTCACACTCCATTCACATGTGGCTGTACCACAGGCCGTGTGCTTCAAGCCGGCTTCAGCCCAACGCGCAGTTCGCACATTTAGTTGTCTGGTACTGCTTGCGAGTTTATCAGCGCAACGCGTCTGGGAAAAGGCTCTGTCCCATTGCTGCTTGCATTCTTATGGACGCCTATAATGCGAAGTCGCTAGGGCATTTGAAATGCGGCGGTTATTTGCAAGTGAGCCCATGTTACAGATGGTACATTCGCGGTACTTACGCTAGCGAGTCTCACTCTTGCTCCTCTTCGAACCAACGCGGAAGATAAAGTTGGCTGCTGGTATTGGTGAGCATTCATTTACATAACGAGTCTCAGTGTATAAAGACGGTTTTTGTCTTCTTTTTAGTTTTGATTGAATGAGTGTCTTATATTTTTACTTCTTTCTGTGTTCATGTGTGCACACGCAAAGGTATCTCTCCAAACTCAGCTGTGATGGAGGCTATGTATCATCAGACACTCATACATCTGGCTCGCTTTTCGCACTCGTCTATATCAGCGTGATTGTCGCCATCGTGGAACAAAGAAAAAAAGAGACATAATGCGTACCCCGTTCATCTGTCTTATTTTATTAGTTTCAGGTTGCTCTCTTTAACTAAATGATCGTCCATGTCCGGTGCCACGATTAAGTAGTGAAGAACCAGCAGACGAAATGTTGCTCAGAAAATTGCTGAAAATTTTATTCCGCGAGTAATTTCTGAATGTAAAAAGCGTAGCGTGTAAATAGAAAACTGCCGCTCCTTGGATATAATTTAAACAACATTATTTCCCCATGATAAAAATTGACACAGCACCATCATGCATAGTCTATAAAAACCGCCTAGTCCAAGGATCAATTCCTTCTTGATTCAGCGGCGTCCTATGACTTCTCTAGGAGAAGACTTGTCTCCTCTCTTTTTCGTGGTAAGCCTTGAAAGTAAAATCTCGGTGACACAGCCTCTTTATTCGAGGTCTGCCTTTCTGGAAGCATTGCAAGTAGAGTTAAGCTGGAGGCAGCATTTGTCGTCACCTAAGCAATGCAGCGAGCACGTAGTACGATCTCAATTGTTGTAATATATGGTTTCCTCCTTTCGTTTAAAAGAATAAAAAGAAGGCGTACCTGCTGAAGGATGACACGTATTCAACAGCGAAAAAAATCGCCGCAGACACCTTATTACAACTTCAAGTGATCTGTACATGGAAATTCAACTCATTTAATTCCATGGCAGGTAAAATCCTTGTTTGTGTGTTTTATGTATGTACGCACAGTTTTGTTCCTTGACCGGAAACAATTTGGTTCATCCGTCGACGCAAGCAAGCGGCATTGTGGTCCTGTAAATTAAACAAGAGAACGAAAGTAAAGTAAAAGTAGGGAGATCAACTAGAAGTACTTCCGGTTTGCTACCATGACGCAGGGGGAAGGGGATGAAAAGAAATAAAGGAAGGTGAGAAAACATGAAGTGCCGCTTCATGCGGTGGTCCACTTCGTAACAGTCAGTCGCCCATTGATGTCTTTTGACTTCAGGAAGTACAGTATTGCACGCATCTTTTTCTGACCTTGTGAAACTTGTGGCCACGGTCCAAGTACTTTTATCGCTGTTAACTATCTTGAATCCAGATTATCTAACGTGCTGCTGTCTAGAAAGCACTGGCCGTCATAGCGCTGATGGATGCAGAGATGTTCGATAGATACGTCTCACCCCCGACACTCGCTGTAAGGTGTTTCACTCATTCTAAGGAGGAACGAATACCATTGTGAGTGCAGCACACAGCCACAGTTGACACACTAATGTTGCGTCGTGATTTCGGAAAGGGCCACAATATCGTTCTTTAGTGCTTGCCAGGTCATTTCTGCATCTTTGGCAATGACCTGTCAGTGGGTCCGTCCTACTGACAGTAGGTTCAGTAGGTCCGTCCTCAACACTGTCCAGAAAGCTTGGGTACATCCGCTTAAGATGGGCGCAGCAAGAAAACTTGAGTCGCTTTTTTGTAACTCTGCTCTAGCTGGCTGGAACTCCACCTGGTGACTCGAATGGTCGCCTACGAATTATCGACTTTTCTACGAAGCGCTAGATACCCCCTTTCCCGCTGCGACTCAAAATAGACAAAATCTTTGTTTTACTGTTGCAGGATCATAAAGCAGCTTTTTGTTCCGGAAAAGCTCTTTCTTTATGTAATTTAGAAGCAGAAGTACATTTAAACGAGTATTCTGAAAAAAAAGAAGAAATTTGAGAGTGCTCTGCCTAAAGATAGAGCAGATATTGACAACATGCGGGTGTCGCTTAGTTGAACTCGCATCAGCACCGCCCACATCATTACCATTGCTTCCGCGTGAGATCTGATACAAAACAAAAAATAAGGCTATATAAATGTTAGAAAATGCAGTGTTGACAACCTATGGCCTTTGACAATCGATGCATATGTAGGCGCGATATTCAACCGCACCGGCCATCTTGAGTAGCCCAATAGGTTGTGGCTTGTGTATTTCATCCGCCATGTACCCTGCTTTCTCTATCACCCATTCAGCTTATATTTTTTTCCTTTGAAAAGTGCGAGAAATAAGAGTTCAATCTCAATTACGTTTTCTTCATTTCCTGGTCGACTATCCTGACAGCTATAGGTTGTATACCAGTTTCCTATGGCGGTAAGCTGAGGTTAGCAGTCTTTGTCTTGATTAACTCATAGAAGACAGAAATAAAATTCGCATAGTTCGATTGCATCAAGTAATAAATGAGAACCTCCAGGAAGCATATTTCTTTAGCCTTAGTTCTCGCCCGTTTCTACCGCGCAGGCAAAAATCCGCGTTCAAGGTCTTTTGCTTAACACGACAGCTGATGGCGATAAGTCATGGTCAATGTTTTTAAACCAAATATTTAGAGACAGCATAGGGTTCCACCGAAAGTCTAAAATTAAGGTGGGTTCCAAATTCACACCAGAACAGCTCTGCGGCTTCTCCGTAACTCGCGTCACGTACATATTTCCCTTTGTTTTTTTTTTTCCTTATTCTTCACCGGCCCCCGTGTCATGGCGGACCCGCCAAATGATTAAAACGTAAAGGTGCACGTCGCCGCTAAGTACTCACATACGGACCGCGATTTGCGAAACGAGGTTATGATTTTTATTTTCACGTATTTAGTGGAATCCGGTTTTCATTATAACGAGCTTTTCGTTTTTTCTTTAGTGTTTGCGTTGCTTTCCTGTAAGCGGGAAAGTTTCTTGCGCTTTCCTTTTCTCTTCCTTTTCTTTTTGCAAGATATTTTTTTTTATATTGCACCGTTGCAGCCTAGCGTACAGCATGCTTGCGTCAGCAACTTTCTCGTAATGAAATCCCTCTTTACTTTAATGAACTTTTCAGCATGTTCTGCTAGCGCGTCCGGCCCAGCTGCCCAAAACACATGTCCATATTTGGGCTGGAAAACCGCGAGAGCCCATTATGAGAGCCCCTGCATTTTATCTAAGCCTTTTACGGTAAGCTTCCATTTTTTTTTTCGCTCGTTGCCCAAGATTTTTTTGTTATTTATTTATATTTCTCCTTGCAAGGAGGAACATTCAAAATAGCGCGCCTGCTTCTACGGAGATCCCGCAAAGTAATTGAGGTGGCCCCAAAACCGGCTTTCACGACGCCTATGCGCTTGAGCGGTTGCTAGTGCCTGTTGTTTGCTGGCTGCTAAGTATGGCAAGTGTGTCAATATAAGTGCCGGCTATCCGACGTTTTCCACATAAAGCACAGCATTATCGAATAAACTAGGAAGAATGCTCCCGTTTACTAAACACACACGCACTTACGCACGCACGTCTGCGACGAACACTGTTCGTTTTTAGCAACCATTTGCAAGTATAATAGAGCGCCGGAAGAAGTTGTACGCATTTTAACTGGAAAACGACTCTTTTGTCGATCTGGATCCCACGAATGACAAATAAACAATGATGACGTTGGTACACCGATGGAGGGTTGGCGGCAATAAGAATGCGACACTTAAATGACCAAGACAGGAAGACGATGAGGAAACAGTCACGACGTTATTAGAACGCCTGTAAGACAACGACGTAGTGGCGATGATGGCATGACGACTATGGAATGACGACACCGGAACCACTACGACAGAATGATGACGCTGGAATGACCGTGACTGCATGACGACGACTGCTTGACGGCAACTCAGCGATGACGATGGAATAAAGACGACGACATGACAGCAATGGTATGACGACGATGGCATGACGATGAGGCGACCTCCAGGGCAGCATGACGACGACGTCAAGGCGAGGATGAGATGATGAGGCTGGAATAACGGACTACGGTATGACAGGTATGACGACTACTGTCCTGTGCATTTGGGACACCTTAACGATCTCTTGGTGGTCAAAATTAACCCGAAGTCCCCACTACGCCTCACAATCGAATCATGGCTTTCACGCGTAAAGCCTCAGAATGCAATTCCATTAATTGACGACGGTGACGTTTAGACGACAGCATGGCGACAATGAGTGGCGGTGATATTGTGCTGGTGGAGAGAGAGAGAGAAACAACTTCATTTGCAACTGCAGGGTTGGCAGTTAGGGCAGGTAGGCTTAGTGTGGCTCCCAGGTGGGTGCGACGTCTTGGGACGATGGTAGTGACGATAATGAGAGCAACCCCTTTGAAATGGGTTGGTGGCACTTGCCATCCTTCTGGTGGCAAGTTGGGGGCTTGCCATATTTTTTTGTATTTAACTCTTCAAATATCTCATACTACAACCTACGTTGTCCATAGTATATATTTCACTTTATTGCGTGCTATCCCTTCCTTTGTACGACCAGTCATCCAGCATAATTTTATTAGTCTCCAAAGCCAGCTTCATTTACGTTTCCAGTATTGTGCTTAAAACCTAACGCCTCGGTTAAGCCTAACACTTTCACATTCATTGCCGGATGGATGCGCAGAAATAACAGAATATGCTTAATGGTTTCTGCACCACCCAACTAGCCTCTCCCGCGGGGGTGCAACACTGCTGTACTGCCTATGGCTTTGTGTAGCATTTACGAACGCGGATTCTTTGAAATTTATCAAACGCGCGACTTGGCTGCACGAGAGTGAGGGCGAAATTTGTCGTCACTCGGTGAACCCTCAAAGCAGGCGCCCGATGGAGATAGCAGTGCCGTGGTGGCCCCGCGGCCGCTCCTGCGCCTGGAGCCGTGGGCCGCGTATTTTTGATTGCGACTGTACGTGTCGCCTGACTTTTGACTCACTCGTTCAGTCTTATAATTGATTGTTGAACAATTTTCTTGCACTCAGTGTCACAGCCGAATTGCGCTGCCACGCTTATGTATTCTCCAGTTTAACTACAATCAGGGCCACAGAACCGAACGTAATTGACAATTATGAATATGGCGTTTTCCACAAAAATCAAAAGTAACTTTTTTGCAAGACGTCGTTACATCAACGTTTACACTATGAGAATGTAGACAGCTCTGTGCAATCTTCTGATGCGGGTAAACAATTTGGTAGGTAAATATTGGGATATACAGAAGTCCTCATAGCACTAGCACGAAAAGCGAATCGTGCATTACTGCAATACTTGAGGTACACCGGTTTAAGAGACCGTTTATAGTGTCCCTGTGCATAGTGTCCCGCCCACACGTACTCAGTGCTCACTCTCTTCCTTTCTCCTTTTTCTATTCCCCTTTCCCCCACCCCCAGTGTAGGGTAGCAAAGCGGATACTCTTCTGGTTGACCTCCCTCCCTTTCCTGTCCTTGCTTTCTCTCTCTCTTTCTCTCTCTCATAGCACAGTTAGAAAGCAGTATAAACTTCATGCCTCATTTATTTCTTAGGTTTTTCAACTTTTGGGTGTTTGCTGGGGCGGTGGTTATAACAGCTTAGTCTTATAACATTGTCCATTAAAACCAGAAAACGTCAGCAAACAATTGCTGTGGGAATTCCGAGAAAGATGGCTCCTTCCTTCCTATGGTTAAGGTAGGAGCTCCTACCTGCGGGAGCTAGCTCTCGGAGTAAAACTGCCTCTGAAACCTTAACTTTAATACGGTAGCTTTAATGTGGTTTTGACACCATTGCCTACCTGCCTTTCATCGTTACGCGTTCTGTCTATACAAGCTTACCAAAACGGCCCCTATAAGTCAGTGGTGCTGTTACATTTAGAAAAAAAAAAAAAAAAGCTGCTACCTACTGGTAAAGCCAGCGGCTTGGCCTGATAGTTGCAGATAAATCACAGATGATTCAGGAAAAGTTATGAATACTTACAGAATTAAATTGAGTCAATGTAGCTAAATTCCACCGGGTACCTACCCCCTGCTTCCTTTCGTATGTTTCTGTACTTTACGATGCATACGTCTGTAACTGTTTCTATTCCGAACCTCACATAATTTACCGCCCCCCCCCCCCCCCAAAAAAAAAGTAATACGAAATCATACGTGCGCTGCCACGTGAGGACAGCACTTTCGAAACAAACAAAAAAATCTCGGTACTAAAGAACAACGAAACCATGGCTGGACCATGTCATACACGCCACCTATGTACCAGCGGGTCTCAGTCGAAACACGCTCAAAGCTGTCTGTCTATACGATGCCCAGTTGCAGTGTTGCAGGTTATACGAAACGCCAGCCTCGTCACCCCGGGGGTTAATTACTTTCGAGTTACTGCCGCCTTTGGCCGACGCTAAAACAAGCCGCTTTCTCACAGCAACCCGTATTCAATTCCGCCGACTACTGCGCGTAACTCGACCGCTGGTCAGTGCAGCCAGTCAAAGAAAAGAACGCGAGCATTAAGCAGGCCTTGTGTTTAAGTAGCCTTGTGTTTGAGTCTGAGACTGACTAGTCTCAGAGAATATAACGCCGGCGAATAAAAGACACACGTACACTGGAAGGATTGATTGAGTGAGTGAGTGAGTGAGTGAGTGAGTGAGTGAGTGAGTGAGTGAGTGAGTGAGTGAGTGAGTGAGTGAGTGAGTGAGTGAGTGAGTGAGTGAGTGAGTGAGTGAGTGAGTGAGTGAGTGAGTGAGTGATGACACCTGCCAAAGACGACCCCAATACACAAGCTAGTGCGTGAATGTCTTCACAGGTTTATAAGGGTCACGAAAGAAGAAGTTTACGGTCGCGTATCGATAGCCTCTGAGCGAATCTTCAAGGGAAGTATGGTAGCGCGATTCAAAGACGGGACAAGAGAAGACACAAAGGTACACACACAGCGCTACCAACAAGCCCACATTGCAACCCTCCTGAGCGAATCGCTCTAATTGATAAATGGCGATATAGCTACACGACTTAGGTCGCGTACAGAATGGATGCTTAAACCAGAGCGATTCAGCCAAGCGGATCGTTAGACAGTTGCGCGTTATTAAGAGTTCAGGTCAGAATGGGCAAAAGTCGCCACCTTTCAGGACAGTGTCGTTGGCTGCATTAGTTAATCAAAACGTCGTACCCATTGTACTGATAAAGTACGTATGACTCACAGTGGAGCGTGTTTAGACGCGAGCAGTTTGTTTGCCCAACAAAGATTAGTCGTGGCCAACGTGTCCCCTAGCCATTATGAACTCGACATCAGTTTGGATGGTGGTTATCCAGCACAGAAAGCAGTCTTTGAACTGACACTAAGAGGTGCTTACAAGATTGGGACGAAGGAGAACGTATAATATTTGCTGCGCCACATTGCTCATTGCGACTTTGCGCTAATGAGAATGCTAATGCTACTCGCAATTACGGGAAACGCAAACGGAGCATCCACTTTTCTTTTCAAATTTTGTGTACGTCTTTCATTAACTACGCACTAAATGAAACCTTTATTTAACCCATTTTTCCTCCGTTTGATTAAGGAGTGACATACTGAATCAGTGAGCGCTTTGCATGCGGCTTTACCCACGTCATATGTAAGAAGCATGCGGCACAGAAGAAAAAGAAGAGGACGATGTGCGCGGATCCGTCCGAACGGCACGAGCCCTCGAGGCGCGTGACCCGAGGTGTGATCGGGGGAGGAGCGGCGCCCAAGCTGGGATTATCGATGTGGATGTGGGCTAAGTAGGTTGGAGCACCAGCTTCACGCTGGCGATGGGAGCCATGGAGGTTCGGTCTGGCCCGTGACGCTGGCTATCCAGGGTGTGGCCGTCGACCTCGGCGACGTTCGAGCGAGGCTCCCTGGACCTGCTGCAGCCTCCCACGGCGCTGCCGGGCACTCCAGGAATTGGATCCCCCTTCTTCGGCAGACCAGCACGAACGGTAGTCCCCGGGGCTTCTCGTCGGCACTCGGAGAGCTAGCGGCGGAGCCCGGCGGTAGGCCTAACCAGGAAGGCCAGAGTGCCACGTCACCGATGTAGTTCGGGGCACCGACATCTGAGACGGAGGAGCTTGGCGGTCGGTGCCACGACAAGTAAGCTTGCGAGTCGGCAGGAGCACTGACTGGGATCAAGAGCCGATGCACATCGGACTTGGAGTTACGTGCGACAACGGAACTTAGTAAGAGCGTTCCTTTTTGGTAGCCCGCAGCCATAGGCCAGGGTTGCCGGACTTTCGCGCGAAATGCGCTAAGGACGCACGTAGGCGAGGATAAGGACATTGTTTTGGCTATGCAAGTGTGGAGTTTTATTTTTTTACAAATTGAGCTTTGACTTTTCCTTTCCGAGTTTTGACTTTCCTATTTCGAGTTTGGGTAAATTAAAATCTGCTTGCTGTGCTCGCCTGCGCCTCGCGACTCCATCTCTCCCAACATCCGCACGGCCCCGAGATCAGTGACAACCCACTTAAACAGCAGTGTGAGTCCTAGAGTAGGCATTCGTACTGTCATCGTTCAGTGAATGCTGAATAGCATGAAGCTCAGGAAAGTGCGCTTCCGATCCACTAGAGAAAACAGATGCGCAATATAAAAATATGACATAGCTTTCAGTAGAAGAAAATGATCAGCTTTGTTTTACAGGAGTTAGGTAAGCGGAAAAAAATTATTTGCACTCGAGAAGCTATGGTTCCGTTAAATAAATTACTGCAAACAGCAGTCATCCCTGAGGCTCTTTCAAACAACCTTTTACCATTCTGTTCTCTTCATTCGCCAAGTAGCGCTCAAAGTCTACGTTGGGTCTCATGTAATTGTTTGCCCAGCAGAGCATAATTTCTTGCTGCAACCCATGCACACTTTTTACTTCCCGTAAATACGTAAATATATAATTATCTTCGCAAAACTAATAATTTTGATTGCACTCGGCATTATTTGATGAGAAGGACGCTGTAACGTTGCATGTGTTAGAGGGCGAGAGAGCTGAGAAATGAAAGGCAGGGAGATTAACCAGGTACAAGCCTTGCTTGCTAACCTGCGCTAGGAGACGGAAATAAGAAACACACGCACAAAAAATGGGGCTCGAAAGGCCACTAGATGCACTGAAGCGTTAAGAAGCGCCGCAAATCCATAAATAGTATTCGAGACCTGTGGTCTTCAGGAAATGCAGCAGGGCTGTGATTTCTTTCTGCGCCAGCGACGCGACAGGCCATGTTTAAAGTACATTTGCTATTGAAAACAGCCTTCAGTCCAGTAAGTCTAGTACCGTCAGGAGAAGGCATCACTGGCTGGGCGTCGTAAGCTGGAAAGTCGCAATGGAGAGTTTAATCTGCTCGCTTGCGCAAGCTGGCTGTGGAGAAGTGGCTAGGACAATTGGCTTGAAACCGGGCGAACAATGATTCGACGTAATGTACACATACTTGTGCATCTTGCCTATGTAACGCCACTTTATGCCTGAGCCGAAGCTCGGCAAACGAACGAATCAGGCCTATTCAGGCCTATTCCCTATTGCATAAATGCGGTTCGCAGTAAAAGGATTGCATTTAGCAGCCCCAAGTGCACCTGAAGCGATTGCCCCGATAGCAAGTGCATTATTGCGCCCAGTAACGTTCTCACTGTTTCATTTTACATCGGTTGGAGAAAATGTTCTCAGCGCTGTCCGAGACAATTTGCCGTTGTTGAACTTCAGGCTTATCCTGTCTCTCATTTTTCACCACTGTTGTGCATCTACTCTTTCACTTCGGTAACCCGTTATGGTTTTAGATGGTCTTACGTAGGCTATCCGCGTACTTATTATCATTTACAGAATACCGGAATATAGATAGACATCAACAGTGAAGGTTAAAGGGACTGACAACCAATTTTCATGGTACCTACTTTGTTTAGTGCAATGGAAAGCTTACCATCCACAGCGTCTAATCATGAAGTAATAACACAGAAAACGCTGTGGAGCATTTTTTATAGGAATTTTTCGATCTGCAGTGAGGATGAGAGAGAGAGAGAGACACAAAAGGGAAGAAAAGCCAGGGAGGTTAGCCAGTGTAAATACCGGCTGGCTACCCTGTGCTGGGAAAAGGGGTAAAGGAAATAAAAGGAGAAGGAATAGAGAAAAACAAAACAAGAAAAATGCACACAGTAACGCGATGTTACGCGCAACAATAGTCAAAGGCGTTCGCACAATTCACATGTCCTTAAGAAGTTGAGCAAAGCCCTTAAGGCCTTGAGTGCCGAAACCCGTCTGGACCAGTGTCCTACAACTTTCTCTTCTGTGAAGGGGCGATTGTCCAGTTTTTCGAGCACGGTCACGAGCACTTTTTTTGCACATTGTAACGTGGACAGTCACAGAGGAGGTGCGCGATCGTCTCTTCGCAGCCGCAGGTGTCGCAAGCAGGGCTGCGACACCTGCGTCTTTCACTAGAAGCATGCTGAAACCTGCGATAGGTGAGCGCGATAGCGATTATAGGCCGGCACTAGTGGCAGGCAAATGACAAGTGCGGCCGTAGGTGTGAGAAAGTATTGTTTTATTTATCGAGTTGATGTTACTGTGATTCACGTCTTCCAAAGTGTTAAAAGTATTTCTGCGATAATAGCTACGTGTTTTTAGGGTTTCCTGTCTAAATGTTTTGGTATTTTACTAAAAACGAAACCTAGCGCATCGAAAACGATACGACGCTTTTACACGTGATACGCGGTTCGTGTTGCTGTAGCCAAGCGTGCGATTATGATTTCCAATGTCGTCTCTCGGAGACCTCAGCGAGCTAGGACAAAAGAGTTTCGCTCGCACACGTGCTCAGAATTTAGATCCTTACGATGTAGCACCAGAACGTCGGCTTCGATGGACAAAAGCGGCAGCGGAAGCGACGAATCCGACTTGCAAGATAGACCACCGTCCCCGCCGCAAGGAGCGCGCCTGGAGAATGCCGATTGGTAATGCTCACTCACACTAGGCTGACCCAACACGGATTTCTGTCTGCCGACTGTCGGCAACAGCGTTTTTTCCTTCGTGTCGGCTCTTCTGTCAGACTGTACCGACGCCGACAGTCTGCCGACGGTCAGCGGAGAGTTCGACTTCGGCACAGTGTGACAGAGGCGCCGACACGAAGGTAAAAAACGCACCCATTTATGGCACAACTCGTCGATGGCATCTTGTATCACAGAGAGGTCATATAACTCTGGGTACTTGCAAACTCGTGCTATACCTGCGCACGTACAACAGCATGTGCGCAGCCATGCATGTGTGACGACGCGAGCGCCGCTCGTTAGCGTGGACTTTCATTACTTCGTAATACGCATAGGATAAAGCACAAGTGTCTAATACTATACTAAATGCAATTTTAAGCAATAATTATACTGTACCTAATGACAGTCGACTTACGTACAGTAATCTCTTGACTTCATTTTGAAGTATTGAGATTTCACCCCCAGACCTCGCCACTTACTGTTTTTCTAACTTTCTTCGCCACTTTAAAATAATATTTCCTACTTAAATCCCGAACAGCGTGCTGGATTATATCACTATAAGTCACCGTTATTTTCTTTCCATCAGCCTCTCGCAACACAATCTAACCAGCTATCAGTCATATACATTGACACTTAGTTCAACCAGAGGGAACATAACTGTTAATGCAATTGCTAAGCTGTAAGCAGTTATAGGCGCCAAGTAATCCGCAACTGTATGATTACTTATATATAGTGGCTCTCTTACTTCTCTTCGACGAGTAAAGGCACGCAACACAAAAACGTTTCTAACACGTTGTGGTTGCACAATGTTTGCGCTGGTGCCGTCCCCGTTTACAGTGTCGCTGGTGTCGCATTGCAGGGCTGTATGGCTGCAGTATACGTAACCAGCAGCACGTATGTGGCAATGTTCTTTCTTTCTCAGTGTGGCTTGTGATCACCGTAGAATTAGTTGAAACCCCGGCACCAGCCGAGGTGCCCTTGCCCTTTTTCAATATTTCTAGCCTTAGTTTTATGTTGTCGTTGGCGTAACGACGACCATTGCAGAAGTGATATCACGGCGGCTGACTACGGCGGCGGCGCAGCGTAAGAACTCTTCAGACAAATTGCTGAAAAACGTCGTTTTACGCCAGGTTACGGTTGCTTGTTGTAACGGTGGTGTTATAAGCTTTCTCCCTTCCTATAGGAATGTAAGCGCACTTCTGAGTTTGTGCGGAACTGGCAACTTTCCAAACGCTACATTCAGTGGTAGTGTGCGGACTTCGGCGGAGAATTTCGCATAATCAACCCTATTGCTATTGCAGACTATGAGCGACCCTTCCGACATTATGCTGTGTGGCAACTCAGACGAATAAAGGAAAAGTGATCACTGTTCAGTTCTCTTCTGTTGTACTCACAGAATAGAGCTTTCACTTCCCACCGCCACCGAAATCTAGCCTAACGCAGCCTAAGGTCGATACTTCAACGGATTACGTTCCTCTAATGAAGCGTCGTGCACTTATGAGCTCCTATACAAAGAACGAAACGGTGATCGCGCACATTTAATGTACAGCCCCACTGGAGCCTCGTAAATTCAACGGAGTCCAAAGGTATTAGACACACCTGGCGACTAGCCCCATAAATGCAAATGCAGGTCGTCACTCTGCTTCTTCTTACTAACGTATCCACTGTTGAAATGACCGTCGCTCATCGCGATTGCGCTCATTTTTCGTGACTGCTGGTCACGCCTGGGAAGTGGTTTTCATTAGCGCTGCCTCCTTTGAAGCCTTCTTCGCCTATTCTAACGATCACTGTTTTTATCACACCACACGAGAAAAAGAAATTACGGCATTACACGTATCCTTACTTTTTGTCAACATTCGCTCGCATTCCTCAGTCTAGCGCTACAGCCTCAAAGTGAATCCTTCGCGCACAGCACACTTCGAGAAGTCGTGGTGGAGTCGCGCCTATAGTGGAAACACGCCGTTCGCGTAATGGTTCGCTCGTTACGACCAAATGTCACCATCCTCGTCCGTTCTTGAGGAACGGTAGCGTACGTGGTGCGAGTGGTGGTGACCAGAATGCTAGGCTGTTACCGCCAGTTGGGGAGCGCATAAAGGCGGCGATAAGAAGTGCCGGGCCCCGTCGGGGTCTCCACTCGCGACGGGGGAGCGCTTATTGGCCCGTCAAACGACCTCCGCTCGTTCGTTCACGCAATTAAGCCGCCTTTATCGACGGTCATCAGAGTGAGCAAAAACTTTAGTGAAAATAAATAAAGTAAGGCATGATGGTTGCCTTAATTTATTTATCCCCCCCCCCCACAAGAAATATCTGGCGAAAGGCGCAGGTAGTGCCCGTGACCGAGTTTCCGCACATTCCGCCTTCAGAGACTAAACAAAACATAATCATAGGCAAGGACTGGAGGAGGACACAAGATTAGAGAAGATTGGAAGCAATTCAACCACGAGAATGCGGCTAAAAGAAGGAACCGCGAAGTGAGGAATGCGAAATTTCAGCGTGCTTGAAATTGGGCTAGGAAAGTCGCATTTCTTGTTTTTACTTACCTATTAGGGAATTGTGAGATACGGTTAAAAAGGCATAAGCTGAAACAAAGAACCTACAATATTGTCTGCAAAAATCAGACGCGTCACTTAATTGGATGCGACACTGCATTCGTGCATCGTCGTTTCACAAAGACGAAGAGGTAAGATAAGCTGGTAGAAAAGGGACCTCTCAGAAAATTCTGGATAAAGAAAAGCCTTCAATCATTCTTATTCATATAGAAAGTTAGGCCGAACAGTTAATTGTACAGGACATCGCGTACTGCACGTAGCGAGCCATCCTAATCCCCTTGCAGTTCATAGTAGATCCAGCAGCATGCGTCTAATTTTGCGTCGTCACACAGTGTTTTCTCTGTCGCCGACTTACATGAAAGTTACGTGCTAGAAAATGCTTTATTTCTCAAAAGCTAATGACCAGTGTTAGCAGACAGAAGGAGATCATTTGAACAAGTATTTCTGACTCCACCCCGTCCTGCGTCCTCATTTGGGCTGTTCTCTTTCTACGGACTTCGGACTATAACGTTACTTATTCTTGAACTTTTTTGCGAGATAACTGCTGTTTCATCTGTTCCTTAGTCCTACGAAATGAACCTAAATGGGCATTCTATGTTTATTTTTGGTAAGTGGTGGAGGAGGGGATGGCTTTGGTGTATGAAGAGAGGGAGCTGGAAGTGGGTAAGAAGCTCTGAAAAATTTACTTTTTCGGCTGAAAAGAGCATACGACAAATACTACTAATAATTAACGACGAGTGCTTCTCTACTCCAATGATAGCAAATTAGAACAGCTGAATGCAGTCTTTCGCAGGGTGAACTGCTGGGGTGCCCGACGCAGCTGAAGAAAAGCGAGTTCAATGATATTATATTGTAAAGGGAAAATGAGACATCCACCCAAACGTAGCTAAGTGCTACAAGGAAACCCATTCGGATTCCTCGAAA